>NC_141694.1:1276478988-1277137777 GCF_964263255.1 Lissotriton vulgaris | reverse complement strand
ACAAAAAAATCAAAAAATGTTCAAAAAATTACAAAAAAAACATAAAACAACAAAAACAAAAAAAAACAGTTCTTTTCAGAACTACCTCCCCTTTCAAACAAAATTGCTAGAATGTTTATCACTCTGGCAAGCTCTATTTCTTTTGGTTCGCTTCAAGTTCGCTGACCGGTTCGCGAACTTTAAGCGAACTAAAAAAAATATTTTTTTAAAAAAAAAGAAGAGTTAGTATAAGGGAAGTAAACAGAGAATAATGTAAAAAGAAAGACAGCTAGAGAGAGTAAATGAGAGATACTGTCAATGACATCATCAGCAGTGCATTGCGGGTAAAAAGAGTGGAAAACATTTACCTTATAATTCTTGTTACCTTTTTTAAATATTTTTTCATACTTTCAATCTGTAAAACAAAGAACAAACATTTCAAAAAATATTAAAACATGTATTTAAAAATTAGAAAAGACAAGGGAAAAGGTTCAAAAACAAACAGTTTTTCAACAACTTTGACATTTACAGAAGTCTCTGCTTCTCTACGTTCCCTACACAATCCTAAAGATATATATTCGAAAGAAACTGTATCTTGATATTGCTGAACTGAGGCCTATTTTGAAACATGATGTTTTTCTTGCACTGCTAATGTCTCACAATAGTGATGCAATAGCAGCGCAAAAAAGATGTAAAGTCATAATAAAATTGTGTCTAACATTGTAAATGATTGTTTTAGGATGCAAATAAGATGTGTGCTTTCAAGAGCTTTCTTTGAGGTGAGGCCTCTTTTTTTTATAAAAAAAAAACACTACCCAGAAGTACAGCACTCTAAGCATTAAAATTGATATTTACAGAACTCACCTTACCCATATGTACCACACATTTCTAAATGTATATCATAAGGACAAAAAGCATAACATTAATTATACATGTTAAATGGTTTATTTTTGCTGTTCTCAGAATGTATCAAATTTCACTTAAATCAGTGACTTGAAGGTATTCATCATGTAACAGCGGGGAAAAAAAAACACAATCAAAATGACTGTGTTTAAAAAACCCATACAACCTAAGAAATCTGATTTCAAAACTTCTTAAAATTAACTTACTTTCAATGACGTCGAAGGATCTCCTATAAACAGCATCCACTCTGTTGTGCTTTAAATATTTTCAGCCCGCCACTTTCTGAAAGAAAACCTCCATCGATACGTGAAATATGTTACATAGAAAAAAAACTTCTCTCATTATATCACATGTTTCCACTAGGCCAAATCATGTTGCCGCGATTCGCAAATCTTGTAATTCTTCCAATCAAATCCCGACATTTTCTATTTTCGCAACTTTCAAAAATAAAATATTTGAGATTATTTTCACAATCCTGGACTACTAATATCTTACTCTTCTTTGTCAGTCATGTTCTCCTTTTCCTATGACACTGATACTGCTTACTATGAAGCAGACTTACTTGCATTAGGTTTATATAGTTGAATTTTTAATCGAGACAGCATTGCAGACTTACATTCCCTCTACTTAAAATTTTGGTTTTAAAAACACCAGGTAAGAATTTTTAAGGTCAAACGGCAATTTTTTTTTGAACGTTACAACAGAATCATTACAGAATGACCAGCCGTTTCCAGACTTTAAGTAAGCTGTATAATGTCCTGATGTTGTTGATGGACCATCGTGATAGATAATTGCTACAGTAACAAAAGTCCTCCCTGATATTGACAGCTGAGAAGCCACAAAATTTTTTATTAAAGTTGACAATTTTGTTCCATCAGGCCTACATCGTTGCATCATTAAAATGACATACTGGCCATATCTACGTATAAATAATGTTGACATCATATCACATTTACATTGGCTACACTCCATGTTGTGATCCGCTGCATTTACTAGCTTATTAAAGGAGACTGATTTACTGTCTGGCAAAGTTAAATATATAAATCTTTCTGAGTCTACACTAGTAGTACTTGATACCATACAGTTCTCGCAGTCATGCTGCCATTGATAAGAAAGCCCAAACAGGTGATCTACATCTACACCCTCAACTTGCAATATATCAAGCATATACATTAAAAACTCCTGACAATCTTGCTGATTATTTTCAGAGAAGTCTGTTTGACCTGAACATTCATCTAACAGATAACGAACTTCAGACACACTTTCTACTTTTGTTCGATCACTGCTACATTTCTCGAAAACAGAATTCAACAAACAGCATAAAATTTGTTCAGAATTCAACAGAATCTGTTCTTTTAAACTCTCTAGTGAAAAGAGAACATTAACCACTACATTTGCATAGCAGTTGACACCAGAACTGTTTTCAAATTGAAAACCGACAACATCTTCAACAGAATCCACTTTCTTTCTGCTAACAATTTTCGGTTCATTGACTTTTAGTCTTTTTGCAACAACCTCCCTACTATTACTGCTATTTCTACGTTTGCGGCCTACCACACGTTTCTCAAACAAAGGATATTGAGGCAAATGTGGCGCATACTCTCTTCTTAACCTATTGTATTCCTTAACACAATCTAGATCCGCACAAATGTTTGTGACATCACAGTCAATCAAGTACAATCCCGATAAAGTTCTAACTCGTGACAATGCCACATATGCCATACCCTCCTTGAACACAGAACTGCCAATATTCACCAATGCACAGTCTACACTTAAACCTTGCGATTTATGGATTGTCACCGCATATGCCAAGCAAACAGGAAACTGTTTACGGCGAACATATAAATCTTTAACAAGCAAAAACCTAGCAGAACAACGACCAATTTGCTGTACTTCCTCAATGCCATCAAATTTAATTTTTAAAAATTCTATTCCATCTCTATTTCTGTATTTCTCAAAATCAACAACATTACCCATTGATCCATTTACCAGACCTCTTTCTACATGTAAATTCCTTCTCAAAATAATTCGGCAATTTAAACACACATTCAAAGTCTTTTCAAAACCCGCTGTTTTAGATATAGTCTTCTCTAATGAATCCAATTTTGATTTCAAATTGTCTGACAAAATAATTGTTGATCCCATATGCTCTAATTTGTCGATAGCTTCAAGTTTCACAATCTCTTGCTTTTCTAAATTCAACATTTTGTTGTTGAAGATGGCACATTCTGCAAGAGTTGGCATGAGACATATCCCGGATTTCTTCTCAGTAATTTTCTGAAAAATATTCTCAGGCACAATATCTTGTTTGGGATACAAATTTGACAGTAACCGTGCATTTAAAGCTTCTTTCCCATGCTCGGTCACTTTTCCAATTCTAATATCTTGTAGAATATTCTTGTAATCTTCATCCTTTGCCTGACGCATATTTTGATGCAGTTCTGCATAATTGAAGTTTAACCATATATTGACGTTGCCAATGCTCCCTAGGCACTTCCTGGTATCTTCATGCGTGAGTATTTTGAACACAGGTTGACCTTTTACTGGTGTCAGCTGTAGAAGATCTCCGAAAACAATAATGTGTTTCCCACCAAATAAGACATCATATTCAGTTTTAAGTACTTCTTGCATTCTCAAATGCACAAAGGCAAGCATGACATTGGAAACCATGCTTACTTCGTCAATGATAAGTAGTTTCATTTTCCTCAAAACTCTTGAAACTTCACAGCAAGCATCTCCAGATAACTTGTTGTATTGTAATTTGTTGTCATGCTCCACCGGCAGCATCAATAGACGATGCAAAGTAATACCTTTAATATTATGTGCTGCCAGTCCAGTAGGAGCGGTGACAACACAAGACAGCGATGACTCAGTCCTTTCCTGCAAATAACAAGAGATTGCTTTAATGAGGAAACTTTTTCCAGTTCCCGCTTCTCCACTCACGTACAGTCGGACAGGCTTCAACGACGTACACGAGCACTCTTTCTTCTCATGACTTAATCCGTGCTCAATTTCCTTGGTAACTTCATCATATATTTTCCTCTGCTCAACGTTGAGTTGTTTTTCCAAGTCTTGTAAGTTAACTGAATCCTCCTGAGCATGTGCCATGGCTCTTTCTACTTCATTCATAGCAGTGGCAGCTTCATTTTCGATAATAGGTCCTCCAAGTGGATCTTGACTCAATGAAACAGAACTCTGACTGTCCTGAGAACTGTCTCTGGCAATCTCGGCTGCAATCGTTGCTTCCTGCTCAATTTCCAAAGTTAGCATTTCTTGATATTTAGAAAAAGCAGGACATTCTATGGACTCCTTGGCTGCATTGAAAGAGTCTTCGTAACAGAGGAAATCTCCAAGCAGTTCCTCTTCTGCACGCCAAGGCTTGAAAAGTTGCAAAAGTGCTAAATAGAAAAACTCCTTTTTTTCTGGAGATTCGCCACTTAATTTTCGATGGTTTACTAATTGGCATTTTCTTTGCTTGACCAGGCATCCCTCACTTCCAATTACAGCATACACTCCTTTCTCAATATCTTCTTTGATGTTCCTCTTGAATATATAATTTTGGAGAACCTCATATAGACAAATATTCTCAAGGTGACTGCTTCGATTTGGATAATATGTATCCAACATGTTGGTCTTCAAAATGTCGGTACTGTTTGGTTCCTTTTCTGCCAAATACTCAATTTCCCGAACAGGTTTAAGAACTCGATTTCGCGTTGCAGCAAGACCAAGACTCGCCCAAACGAGACTCCTGGATTTGGCATAGAGACTTGCTGAAGACAATCGATCAGAACATTCGTAAGCTCCGATTTCTCGATGCGACAACATCTTCAGACTGAAACTGTACAACTTCTTGCTGAGGCTCTTTTCATGGGAAATGTCCTCCCACATATCCTTCAGTTCGGTCTTTTCTTTTTTGGTGATGTAAGATGTCACATACCGAGCCACAGCCATACAGTTGTCAGCCACAAACTGTATATCCATGTTGGCATTCCACATGGACAAAATCACTGGGTTGTAGTCATTGATGTACTTGGACTCTTCGTTCCTTTTCAAATTGTATGTATTCTTGGGTGATTTCCTCGTCACATTATGTCGCAGCGAAGACATCAAACTGTTCACTCTTCCTTTAGAAATCACCGGTCGTGGAAAGTTGAAACGACATTTGGTGTAGAACTTGTCCTTGTTTCTGAATTTACGACGACAGTACTTTCCACAACGATGGCTTTGGAAACGTAGAACTTGTTCTCTTAGACTTTTCTTCTCCGTTGCGTTTGGAACAGCACACGTAGAATACTGTTCGATGAAATTCATCACTAAGTCATCCGGATCTGTTCCAAATTTAGGTGCATCCTTGATCCACAGCAACATATGTATATGAGGGGCACCTCTTGCTTGGTACTCCTTTCTCCAGAAGAAATCCAACACCTCTCCAAGAGGTGGATTCTTTTTATTTGTGATGAAAGACATCATAGCTTCAAATCTATGATTGAAGTACCTGCATACATTCACAGGATCCAAAGAACACAGTTCTCCAGGTGTCTTGAATTCAATGTTTTCAATATTTCCATTTGCCTCTCGTAGAAATTCAAGTAAGTCATCCCAGCCATACTCGGCACAGCTCAGAGTGAGGAACCATGTCGGAGTTCCTAAGTTCCTCAGCATACATTTTAAGTCACCATGACGACGGTACCAGTACTCATTAGTACCACGCTGACACGCCATGAGATTAATTAAGTGAGAATCCAAAATACTGTCTTGGACATTGACTTTATGCATAAAGTCACTTGCCGAGATGTTTCGCATCTGTATACCACTTTTTAAGATGTGGTTCACTGCATATGACAGTCCAGACAGATCGCTTTCAAACAGGAGATGAAACAAATAGGGAATGCATTGCCGAAACCTAGGATCTTCTGCATACAATCGTAAAGTCCGGTATTCAGACGCAGGAATTTCACGAGGTCGCTCATCATATCTTCCTCCTTGACCTGTGGGAAATAGCTGTGGGAAACACCGAGCTTCCAAACTTTCCTCCCAAACACTAATGGGACTCCCTTTGGCTTGTTTCATTTGAAACAACTCAATAGCATTCCCCATCACTTCCTTGGAATGCAAAGGATGAACACTATAATGTTCATATATTTCTTCACTTTTAGAGGCCTCTACTTTCTCAATTTGGCCAGCACACAAATCGCTATCCTCTTCATCACTTACTTCCTCTTCTGCAACATATACATTCTTATAGTACTTATTATTTTTCTTCAAATACACTGTTGCCTTTTTGACTTTCCTAACATCCACTAAATCTTGCCATATTTTCTTATTCTTTGTCGGAACCCCATTAACCAAGATAACCAGAGGTTCCTCTTCCACTTTTTCTATTCCAATTGTGTTAATGTTTTTGTTCAAATCTAGAGGCAAATAAACAACTCTTCCCTTTAATCCTCTCTGTAAATCTGCTGGAGGCAATTTCCCTGTCTTTGGCTCCATTCTTACAATAGCCTGAAAGGGATGGATACTTTGAATCAAAATAGATTCATAAGTATTTAAATCCTTCAATTCAGAAGGAATCTCAACCAATTCCAGATTATTATGAACTGCCCTAGCAGGCATCTGGTTTTGGTTTAATTTATTACAACAATAAGTACACACACGTTGATCCGATCCCAAATCAAAATAATTTTCTACCATCAAGTATGTGGCTAAATCCTTCCATTCACTATTATTTTCCCTTTCACTTTTTGCATATAAATCCACTACCTTAGTCTGATTCTTATAATAAGTGCGTCGACAACATACACAAGTGAAATTAGGCCTCTCACTTGATTTCATCTGAAACGTGGCAATTTCCTTCTGAAAATTATCTGTACTGGAAACCTGTACATTATCTTCCACATTACCCTCTACTTCAGGGTCAATTTGAACATTCTCATCTTTACTACCAAAGTAACAAAACTCAATTTCTTCACAAAGATTCTTCACATCTATTTCAGAACCATGCAAAAGAGCAGCACATAACTGTTTAAGCATAATTGCTGGACTCTTAGCATAATACAACATTCTCACTAATTTTCTCACTTTATTATGATGCACTGCTAGCATCCTGAAATGATGAAAAACACTCTGGCATACTCTCCTGGAAAGACAAGCCAGTGAATGACCACGCAAACCTGTCATTTGTCTCACTCTGCAAGGATCTAAATCTTGCAACAACTTCATTTTCTGCTTCAAACTTTTCTTATTAAATGTCCGTATAAAATCACATAGCAAATTGATGGAAACCTGTCGCACACTGCAAATAGAACTACACTTCCAAATGTACACAGGACCCTTAGGACGTCTTCCTAAAACCTCATCACTTAGCGCCTCTTCTGTCTCTGTTGTCACAAGTAGTTCTTTTTCAACTGGACAACCATCCTTCACTTCATAAGCTCGACCACTGATGTCAACTGCATGCACCAAATCATTATCCTGAAAATAAGTCTCCTCATTAAAAAATGCCTCAGAACTTGAACTATGCATCCATTCTCCAGAAAAAACTTCACAAAAGTTAGTACGATTTACTACTCTCTTCCATCTACTTTTTGTTTTGAAATCAGAAATTACCTTGCTTAGTTTCCTAATTCTATTGATTACCAAAATAAACAACTTTCGCTTGATTTCAAAAGCATGATCAATAATTTTCTCTACATTTTTCTTCTTCCTATAAAATGCCGCTTTCTGTTGGCCTTTCTTTTTAATATTTTTCAATAAATTAACTAATATCCTATTACGGAACATTCGTTGTCGAATGTCCCTAAACTGTTGTTTCCTTCTACTATCATGCACAGAGTTATCTCTTCCTCTACCAGTAACATTTGTGATGGGTCTCTCCTTTCCATTTAAATTACTTCTCTTTTTGTTAAGAGACACATTTTTTTGAGCAAAATTTTTTTTACTACAAATATTTCTTAAGAATGATTTCGTGCTCTTACCCGGACCTTTCTTGGTGTTTTGACAAGTATTTGGGGAAGAGGACTGCTGCAATAAAACATCATCCTGCTGTCTTTGACGTTTTCTAGCCTTTCGTATTCGACTTCTGGAAGGCATTTTCCAAACTATGAAAGAATCTGCAGTTGAATCTGTGAAAAAATATAATATAAAATGTTATTAACCACTATTACCAAACAGTAAATAAATAACAGTCATCTAAAACTTAATGCTGTACTAATTATTTAACATAGCAAATATTTTCCACCAGCACTGCATCACAAAAATGACACTCAATGGTACAAAACAGGCATACAACACTCATAAATCACTCCCTAATATTTTAAATCATTAATTCAGGATGACGATAAGATGTAGCCTATCTAAAGGTTTGTTTAGGCCCAGATCTTTGGACTGGGGTGAATGTGTGTCATTGATCCACATTCAGTCCATCACCTGTTTTGTTTATTTGAGGTGAGGCCAACACATGGTTGCAGATAAGATTTTCACTGAAAAAAAACCAAGGTAAAAAAACATGTGAAGGCCTACCAATGAAGTAAATCATTAAATGAAAACCAATACATTTCTGGAAATATGCACTACTAGTGCTTCATAAGATGTTTTGGATCATATTTATAAGTTATTTGAGTATCTAGTATGCTATTTTACATTCTTCATGGTGCAAATTTATTGTAAATACGCTCCCACCTGCGGTTGGCAAATTTAGATTTTGATTATGGGAGTTAGATAGGCATGTTAATAATTTCCCAAAAATGGTATATAACCCCAAACAACCTTTGAAGCAAATGCTCTTAGCCATGTTATCCACCTCCCATTGGATAACATGGCTAAGAAATGCTTGCAAATGTGATAAAAAAAGGCCTGCAATGCATGAATAACGCAGAAAAATCAGCGATATTCATGCATTTTCCAACAAATGCTCTTAGCCATGTTATCCACTTCCTATTAAATAACATGGCTAAGAACTGCTCAGGGCACCATGAGGAACGCTTTCCATTTAAAAAGGGAAAAATAACATCAAAGACACTAAAATGCCTTCTAAATATGAACCCAAACAACCTATGAAGCAATGTGAAAAAAAACTGCCGCAATGCATGAATATAGCAGAAAAATCAGCGATATTCATGCATTTTCCAGCAAATGCTCTTAGCCATGTTATCCACTTCCAATTAAATAACATGGCTAAGAACTGCTCAGGGCCCCATGAGGAACGCTTTCCATTTAAAAAGGGAAAAATAACATCAAAGACACTAAAATACCTTCTAAATATGAACCCAAACAACCTATGAAGCAATGTGAAAAAAACGGCCACAATGCATGAATATAGCAGAAAAATCAGCGATATTCATGCATTTTCCAGCAAATGCTCTTAGCCATGTGATCCACTTCCTATTAAATAACATGGCTAAGAACTGCTCAGGGCCCCATGAGGAACGCTTTCCATTTAAAAAGGGAAAAATAACATCAAAGACACTAAAATGCCTTCTAAATATGAACCCAAACAACCTATGAAGCAATGTGAAAAAAAACGGCCACAATGCATGAATATAGCAGAAAAATCAGCGATATTCATGCATTTCCCAGCAAATGCTCTTAGCCATGTTATCCACTTCCTATTAAATAACATGGCTAAGAACTGCTCAGGGCCCCATGAGGAACGCTTTCCATTTAAAAAGGGAAAAATAACTTCAAAGACACTAAAATGCCTTCTAAATATGACCCCAAACAACCTATGAAGCTCTAACAGTACATATCCTGAAATTTAATTCATTTCAAAATTCGTTTTTAAACACAGCATATAAATCAATTGTATACCTGCATTCATGAAGAAATGACTAAAAATGTCCTTGAGACACATGAAAGTGTTTTCTGGAATGCCCTAGCACCATTTTTGGGACACTATTAACATGGCTAGGTAACTCCCATAATCAAAATCTAAATTTGCCAAGCACAAGTGGGAGCGTATTTACAAGACACTTGTCCCATGAGGAACACTTTACATTTTAAAAGGCGAACACAACATCTTAGACACTCAAATACCTTATAAATATGGCCCAAAACAACCTATGAAGCTCTAGCAGTACATATCTAGAAATGTAATTGATTTCTTAAATCGTTTTTAAAAGCAACATATCTGTTTCAGCTTACATAACAGACCATGAAATGGCCTCCATGTATTACAATATCTTGTGTAACTGCATGCCAGAATGTTACACCAAATATGCAATTATAATTTCTCTTTGAAACTAATTCTATTAGTATATCACTAGAGACAAAACCACATTTTAAAAACACAGCTTTCTTCATCATTTTCTCCTTAAATCATACTATTCTCTATCTAAATTAAATAAATCTTTTCTCACCTTAGCAAATATTTTTTGAGTTTTGAAAACAGTCTCAGAAATACACCAAATTGTCTTCAGCAGAAGAAAAAGGATGCACTCCAAAGGCTGCAGCTATTGAAAGCACAGAAATACAGATATTCTTTTCACATATCTCTCATATTAGCCAATCATACCTCTTCCCTCACTTTTTTCAAATCAAAACCCTTCCCCCCTCTGCCCTGTCTGCCTTGTTTCCATAGCAACCACCTCCTGGAAGACCTCTCATGTTTGCAAATTCACACAACAATGTTTCAATTGAACTCTGAACTCTCAGTGCACCTGCGTATCCAGTGCAATCTTTCATTAAATGTTTCTTCCTTGACCATTCAAATTACATCTTTCAAAGAACACATCCATGCACCCTAACTTTCTGTTTTCAGAAATGGAAATGCACCAATCACTGCTAATGAATCATTAGCATTGTAAATCCACAGTTTTTTTTCTTTAGAAACTCCTACTGTTTCAACTGCCCTTTCATTACCACACTTCATCTGACTGCAGAACAACCTTCTTCCACCATGTTTAACGTCTGGATTGTTGGACATAGTTACATCCACTGGGCTCAAAGGTATGCTGAGAGCAGAAATTTACACAACCTCAATTTACAAGATGTGGAAATTAAGTGGTTGGGCCAAAGAGGATTAAAATGTCACCAATTGATACCATTGGTGAAAACCTTTATGCATTTGCCAAAACCTGACCTGTTAATAGTGCACTGTGGAGGTAATGATTTGGGCACTTTGACAGGGGTAGGTCTGGAAATGCTTTTAAAGGACACCTTGGAGCAATTAATGGCACTTTTTCCTCAAACTGCCTTGGTATATTCCAATATATGCCAAAGACAGAAATGGAGGTGGTCCAACCAATTTTGTCCACAAATTGAGAAAGCGAGGAAGCATGTAAACAAATCTGTTTCAGCTTACATGAGAGACCATGGAATGGGCTCTCTGTACAACAATAACTTGCGTTACTACATGCAAGATATCTACAGAGGAGATGGAGTTCACTTCTCAGATGAGGGCAACAGAATTTTCATTCTGAATTTAAGACTCTGCATTGGTACCTACTTATAAGTACCTAAATGTACCATAAACCCAAAAGCTCTTCTCAGAGCTACCCTACATCTGATCACTCACAATTATTATTTTTCTCTAACTTTTTTCACTAATTTTCCACAAAATTCGCTCCCCGGAGCGCTACCCGGTTCGCTAACCGAAAGCTAACCTCGCGGAATTTTTTTAAAAAAAATTTTTTTTCCGCACATATAAGCCTCCTCAGCCACGCTCAGAAAACCTAGGGGGTCAAGATAAGTCTACCATGACCCCTTCTACCCATTCTAAACATTATTTGCCCTCCATCTTGTATCTTAATGCGAACGAAACACAAAATGGTGGACTCCCGTGACGCTTAAGGTTCGCTAACCGGGCAGCTTCCCGGAAAGCGGTCCTAAAAAAAGGCGGGAAAGTAATTTACAGAATAACGACTAGAAACACTCTCACCAAATATAGATTAGCTCATACTACATAACAATCCCTTCCATTCTCACAAATTTCATTGAAATTCCATTTAGCCATTTAGCCTGTAGACCTCTCCAAGTACCGTGAGGTAAATTACTTCACAAAACACATCTGAATTGTTGGAATTGACAACCAATGAAAATGTTACTTTCATTTTCTACTTTTATTACCTGACATTTGATTGGTTATATACCTGTATATATATAAAGGGAGAGAAGGAAACACAGCCATTTTGACTACTACTTCTTGTTGTACCTCCTATTTCAAAAGCTTCAAAAAACTTCAACTTCTTTGTGAAGGTAAGTTATAATTTAATATATTGTGCACTATGACTTAATATAGTAGACTTTTTCTGCTACATATACACTATCCCTCTGTAGTAGTAGTGTCTTGGTTAAATCACATACACTTTTTTTTAGTCCTATTTCCACTCTCATACTATACACTGCCAAAAGATAAATTCACTGATAAAAACTGCCTATCTAAAATTAATCCCAACAGTGCCCTATCTCTACTAATATATATTTTTTTAATCCAAATTTCAGGCAAAATGGAAGGCGAGCAGCAAGTTTCATTTTCGATTGAACTGAAGGAGAGCAGCCAAGACAAACTTGATGACTTTATGGATGACAGTAGAGACCACGAACTTCTACAATGTGTTGAAGCAGTAGACAACTTGCTTCAAAATGAAAAACAATTACACCCTATAATAAATTATGACATTTCTGACAATGAAATGTTAGAAAATTTAATAAAGTATGAAACACAATCATAATAAAAAAAAAAAATAAATAAAGAAAACAAAAAAAAACAAGAAAAACAACAAACAATTAACATACAGTATTAGAAAAGTCTTTCATTCTTTTATCCATAAAGTTCGCTGCCCAGAAAGCTATCCGGTTCGCGAACTTGGCGCTTACCACGCAAAAAAAAATTTTTTTTTTTGGACCCTCCTAGGCCCTTTTAAAACCTCCACATAAAACCTAGGGGGTCAACGAGGATCTACTATGCCCCCTTATGGTAATTTCCCCCTTTGTTTTGGCCTCCTCTTGTCTCTCGATCCTACCGAGAGACAAGATGGCGGCCGCTCCGGACTGTTTAGAATGTTGACAGACACCGGAGGGCCAATCAGCTTCTCATCGCAAAGTTCCGTTACGCGAAAGGTTCGCGAACCGGATCGCTGCCCGGAGCGCTGTTACAGATATATATCTTGATTTAAACGTTAATTTCTCAAAATCCACTGAAGCACATATATTGAGACCTAGCAAAGGCACATCGGGCTAACAGTCCCTACAATTTTGCCAAGTTTCGTGAAAATCCATTCAGCCGTTCGGGCTAAAAGTGAGTCCAACCGCCCTATGGAAATTAACATGGGAAAAAGGCGTTTTGGGACCCCCCTTTTTTCTCGGCCCCCCCTCCACAAAACCCCCCCAAATTTTCAAGGTCTGCTCAGAAACAAAATGTGCCATTTTCCTGAAAATTTCAGCCAATTCCGTCCACGAACGCAAAAGTTATTAGGCATAGAATTTTCAGAAATCCCATAGGGAAAAAATCCTAACTATATATACCTACTGGCGACCGCCAGTAGGTAATATATATATATATATATTCACTGAAAAAACCATAGGTTGTACACTATATATAGTTAGGAATTAGCCTTTAAAAAACCAATGATAAATATATATATATATATATATATATATATATATATATATATATATATATATATATATATATATTAGCATTTAAAAAACCAATGAAATTCACTGAAAAAACCAAAGGTTATACACTATATATAGTTAGGAATTAGCCTTTAAAAAACCAATGAAATTCACTGAAAAAACCAAAGGTTATACACTATATATAGTTAGGAATTAACATATAAAAAACCATTGAAATTCCTCCTATATAGTTAGCTGGACATTTTATTGACATAAAACCCAATGAAATTCCATATATAGTTAGTTGCAATAACTATATATCGCGCACCCGCAATCCACTGCTGATGATGTCACATATTACATCATTCATGACATGGTCAGTGACATCATCTAATTCAAAAATATATTTTATATATTTTTGTATTATATTTTTTTATTTTAAATTATATTACAATTTAAATAATTTTTTCTTGTTTCGCTGCCGGTCCGCGAACCGGTAAACGTTCCGTTAGTGCAAGTACCGCGTTAGAAAGCCACATCGTGACGCGTCGCGTAATCACAACGTATCGCGTTACTGCGTAATGCGCCTTATGACGCGCCGCGTTAGCGCACCCGGAAGCGTTCTGGAACGCGAACCAAGGCGCGGCGCGGAGCGCGTAACGTAAGCATAACAGGTCATGTGACTAGTTCATAAAACTTTTCATTGGTTCATTTTACTTTTAGTTTCCTAATGATGGAACGCTTGATCATATGACGTAAAATAAACACTTTTCATTGGTTTAGAACATTTTTTTTTCCCAAATGATGAAAGTCCCACCTTTTTTCCTCACTCCGACTTTCATTTTTATGAGAGAAAGACCTGTTTTTGCTTGTTTAGTCATGGCATCTGTAGTAGCTGCAGCTGGTGGATCCCCACCACCACCATCACCACCAAGGAAGAGAGGACCAACTCCACAGGTCATCTTCCAACAAGAGGAGGAAGAAGAGGAAGACGAGGAACAGGAGCAAGCGACAAGGGTTTTTTTGAAAGAAATGCCAAGGACGTCCCATGTTAAAGAAAATTTTATTTGGCAATTTTTTTCTTTTCCTCCACATGAAAAAAAAGTAAATGCCAGGTACGTTACCTGCCTCATCTGCCACGATGTACTCTCCAGAGGGACCGAAAAAAAATATAGTTATGGTAATTATACCATGCATCGACACATGGAGAGGTGGCAACCGATTAATTATAGTGCTGCACAAATTCGAGATTTGGTGGATAACCCCCGACCTGCCAGTACATCCACCAATGAACTAGCAATAACAGAATCAGAGGCAAGGGAAACGGTCCCAAATATTCAGAAGAACTTTGGACAGATGAAAATGACATGTATAGCTTGTGGCAAATTAATTTCATGTGGAGAGAGGAGTGTTACTCTAATAAATAGAGCATATGAACATCATCAATGTCCAAAACGTCCCAGAAAGTAAATTTTTTTTTTTTTTTTTGCTCCTGTTGAGCCCTTTGTAATGAATCATTTTTGTTTCCCCTTCCTCCAAAAAAACACAAAAAAATATAAAACAACAAAAATAATAAAAAAAAGTTATTTTCAGAACTACCTTCCCTTTTTAAAAAAATTGCTAGAATGTTTAGCACTCTAGCATCCTCTATTTCTTTTGATTCGCTTCCCGGATCGCGCTCCGGTACGCGAACCGGGAGCGAACTAAAAAAAATGTTTTTTTTAAAAAAAGACGAGTAAATAAACAGAGAGTAATGTGAAAAGAAAGACAAATAGAGGGAGTAACACACAGTTACTGTTGAAAGAGGGACTGATAAAAGGAGTGAAAAGAGTAGTATAAATAAGTAATAGAAAAAGAAATGAAGGAAGTAGCAAAGGCAGGAAACTAAGGGTTAAAGAAATGAAGCAGTGGAACTAATAAAAGTTAAATCTGATAGACATGTAACGTAAAGAGTACTAAACAATTACCTTATAATTGTCATTAACATAGTCAATTATCATTTTTATACTTTTAATATGTGTAAGAAAGAACAAAAAAATTTAAATTAATACAAGGTAGTAAAAAAGAGTGAGCATGAGACAAAATGAATACATATAAATCACAATTCAAAGTACAAAATTAATTACACATATTTAATGGTTTATTTTTGCTGTTATCAGAAAATATCAAATTTCACTGAAAACAGTGAGTTGAAGGTATTCATCATATAACAACGGGGAAAAAAAACACAATCAAAATGATTGTGTTTAAAAAAAACAAATAATATAACTAAGCAGAAATCAGAACTCCTCAAAAGTAACTTACTTTCTATGACGTCAAAGGATGTCCTATGAACAGCTTATACTCTGTTGTGCTGTTACTATTTTCTGCCCGCCACTTTCTGAAAGATAAACTCCATCGTTTTAAGAAAACTGAGACATACAAAGCAATTTAAAACAGCACACTAAATTACAGCAACACCTAGAATCATTATAGTCCAATTACCTACCCTAAATTCTCACTTCAGTAATCAAGTCAAAAGGCAACATTGCTTCGTACTCAATTGGTAATGTTTGCTGAAAGACTAGCCTTTTTTATATTTCAAATAAGCTGTGTAATATCCAGATGTTGTCAAAGGACCATCATAATATATAATAGCTGCAGTTGCAAATGTTCTTCCTGAAATCGATGACTGTGTAGCCAAAACATTTTTAATTAGACTTAACAACTTTTTTTCATCCAGTTTATGTAGTTCAAATTGTAAAATGACATTTCACCCATAAGTTTCCATAAAAAATATGGACAGCATTGCAGACTTACATTTCCTCTACTCCTTATTTTGATCTGCTGCTTGACTTAGCTTATAAACACAAACAGTTTTCGCTCTGTACTACAATTATCCACAAGGCCATATAGAGTAGGAGCCATTAGAACCTCTGGAAATTCCTCTAAACAAATCCCAAGAATCCTTTCCTAAAAGTTTGGTTGTAAGAACACCAGGTAAGAATTTTGAAGGTGGAAAGGCACTCTTTTTTGAAAGTTAAAACAGAATCATTGCAGAATGACCAGCCGTTTCCAGATTTTAAATAAGCTGTATAATGTCCTGAATTAGTTGAAGGACCGTCATGATATATAATTGCAGTAGTTATAAAAGTCCTTCCTGATATTGACAACTGCGAAGCCACAAAAATATTAATTAAAGTTGTCAATTTAGTTCCATCAGGCCTACATCGTTGGAACATTAAAATGACATACTGGCCATAACTTCGTAAAATTAACGTGGACAGCATTGCAGACTTACATTGGCTACACTCCATGTTTTGATCGGCTGCCTTTACTAGCTTATTGAAGGATACTGATTTACTGTCAGGCAAAGTTAAATATATAAATCTTTCTGAGTCTACACTAGTAGTACTTGATAGCCTACAGTTCTCGCAGTCATGCTGCCATAGATAAGAAATACCAAACAGATAATCTACATCTACACCCTCATCTTGCAATACATCAAGCATATACATTAAAAACTCCTGACAATCCTGCTGAATATTTTCAGAGAATTCTGTTTGACCTGAACATTCGTCTAACAGAAAACGAATTTCAGACACACTTTCTACTCTCGTTCTATCAGCACTACATTTCTCTAACACAGAATTCAACAAACAGCATAAACTTTGTTCCGAATTGATCACAATCTGTTCTTTTAAAGTCTCTAGTGAAAAGAGAACATTAACAACTACATTAGCATAGCAGTTGACACCAGAACTATTTTCAAATTGAAAACCAGCAACATTTTCAACAGAATTCATTTTATTCCTGCTTACAATTTTTGGATCATCGACTTTTGGTCTTTTTGCTTCAACCTCCCTACTAATACTGATATTTCTTCGTTTCCGGCCTACCACACGTTTCTCAAACGAAGGATATTGAGGCAAATGTGTCGCATACTCTCTTCTTAACCTATTGTATTCCTTAACACAATCTAGATCCGCACAAATGTTTGTGACATCACAGTCAATCAAGTACAATCCTGATAAAGTTCTGACTCGTGACAATGCTACATAAGCCATACCCTCTTTGAACACAGAACTGCCAATATTCACTAAAGCAGTGTCTACACTTAAACCTTGCGATTTATGAATTGTCACCGCATATGCCAAGCAAACAGTAAAAACTGCTTACGGCGAACATATAAGTCCTTTACAAGCAAAAACCTTGCTGTGCAACGACCAATTAGCTGTACTTCCTCAATACCATCAAATTTAATTTTTAAAAATTCAATTCCATCTCTACTTCTGTATTTCTCAAAATCAACAACATTACCCATTGATCCATTTACCAGACCTCTTTCAACATGTAAATTCCTTCTCAAAATGATACGGCAATTTAAGCACGCAGTCTTTTCAAAACCCGCAGTTTTAGATATAGTCTTCTCTAATGAATCCAATTTAGATTTCAAATTCTCAGACAAAATAATTGTTGCTCCCATATGCTCTATTTTGTCAATAGCTTCCAGTTTCACAATCTCTTGTTTTTCTAACTTCAACATTTTGTTGTTGAAGATGGAACATTCTGCAAGAGTTGGCATCAAACATATTCCAGATTTCTTCACAGTAATTTTCTGAAAAATATCCTCTGGCAAAACGTCTTCTTCTGGATATAAATTTGACAGTAATCGTGTATGTAAAGCTTCTTTACCACGCTCAGTCACTTTCCCGATTCTAACATCTTGTAGAATATTCTTGTAATCTTCGTCCTTCGCCTGACGCATATTTTCACGCAGCTCAGCATAACTGAAGTTTAACCATATGTTAACGTTGCCAATGCTCCCTAGGCATTTCTTGGTATCTTCATGTGTAAGCAGTTTAAACACTGGTTGTCCTTTCACTGGTGTCAGCTGCAGAAGATCACCAAAAACAATGATGTGTTTGCCACCGAATAACACATCATACTCTGTTTTAAGAACTTCCTGCATTCTCAAATGCACAAAGGCAAGCATGACATTGGAAACCATGCTTACTTCGTCAATGATAAGAAGTTTCATCTTCTTCAACACTCTAGATACTTCACAACAAGCATCCCCAGATAACTTGTGGTATTGTAATTTGTTATCATGCTCCACTGGCAGCATCAGTAACCGATGCAAAGTAATCCCTTTAATGTTATGAGCTGCCAGTCCAGTTGGAGCGGTCACAACACAAGACAGCGATGACTCAGTCCTTTTCTGCAGATAACATGAAATTGCTTTAATAAGGAAACTTTTTCCAGTTCCTGCTTCTCCACTCACGTATAGTCGGACAGGCTTCAACGACCTACATGAGCACTCTTTCTTCTCATGACTTAATCCATGCTCAATTTGGTTGGTAACTTCGTCATATATTTTCCTCTGCTCAACGTTGAGTTGTCTTTCCAAATCATCTAAGTTAACCGCATCCTCCTGAGCATGTGCCATGGCTCTTTCCACTTCAATCATGGCAGTGGCAGCTTCATTTTCGATAACTGGTCCTCCTAGTGGATCCTGACTCAATGAAACAGAACTCTGACTGTCCTGAGAACTGTCTCTAGCAATCTCGGCTGCAATTGTTGCTTCCTGCTCGATTTCTGCATTCAACATTTCTAGATATTTTGGAAAAACAGGACATTCTATGGACTCCTTGGCTGCATTGAAAGAGTCTTCGTAACAGAGGAAATCCCCAAGCAGTTCCTCTTCTGCACGCCAAGGCTTGAAAAGTTGCAAAAGAGCTAAATAGAAAAACTCTTTTCTTTCTGGAGATTCGCAATCCAATTTTCGATGATTTATCAATTGACATTTTTTTTGCTTGACCAGACATCCCTCACTTCCAATTACAGCATACACTCCTTTATCAATATCTTCTTTGATGTTCCTCTTGAAAACGTAATTTTGAAGAACATCATACAGACAAACATTCTCCAGGTGACTGCTTCTATTTGGATAATATGTATCCAACATGTTGGTCTTCAAAATATCTGTACTGTTTGGCTCCTTCGCCTCCAAATACTCAATTTCCCGTACAGGTTTCAGAACTCGATTACGCGTTGCAGCAAGACCAAGACTCGCCCAAATGATACTCCTAGATTTGGCATAGAGACTTGCTGAAGATAACCGGTCAGAACATTCGTAAGCTCCGATTTCTCGATGCAACAACATCTTCAGACTGAAACTGTACAACTTCTTACTGAGGCTCTTTTCATGGGAAATATCCTCCCACATATCCTTCAGTTCTGTCTTTTCTTTTTTGGTGATGTAAGACGTCACATACCGAGCCACAGCCATACAGTTGTCCATGTTAGCATTCCACATGGACAAAATCACTGGGTTGTAGTCGTTAATGTACTTGGACTCTTCGTTTCTTTTCAAATTGTATGTGTTTTTGGGTGATTTCCTCGTCACATTATGTCTCAGCGAAGACATCAAATTGTTAACTCTTCCTTTTGATATCACCGACCGTGGAAATGCAAAACGACATTTGGTGTAGTACTTGTCCTTGTTTCTGAATTTACGACAACAGTACTTTCCACAACGATGGCTTTGAAACCGTAAAACTTGTTCTCTTAGACTTTTGTCTTCGTTTGTCTTTGGAACAGCACATGTAGCATACTGTTCTATGAAACTCATCACTAAGTCATCCGGATCTGTTCCAAATTTGGGTGCATCTTTGATGCATAGCAGCATATGTATATGAGGAGCTCCTCTTGCTTGATACTCCTTTCTCCAGAAGAAATCCAACACCTCTCCAAGAGGTGGATTTTTCTTGTTCATGATGAAATACATCATAGCTTCAAATCTATGATTGAAGTACCTGCATACATTCACAGGATCCAAAGAGCACAGTTCTCCGGGTGTCTTGAATTCAATATTTTCAATGTTTCTATTTGCCTTTCGTAGAAATTCAAGTAAGTCTTCCCAGCCATACTCAGCACAGCTGAGAGTGAGGAACCATGTGGGAGTTCCTAAGTTCCTCAGCATACATTTTAAGTCACCATGACGACGGTACCAATACTCATTAGTACCACGCTGACATGCCATCAGATTAATCAGGTGAGAATCCAAAATACTGTCTTGCACATTGACTTTATCCATAAAGTCCCTTGCCGAGATATTTCGCAGTTGTACACCACTTTTCAAGATGTGGTTCACTGCATAAGACAATCCAGAGAGATCACTTTCAAACAGTAGATGAAATAAATAGGGAATGCATTGACGAAACCTAGGATCTTCTGCTTACAATCGTAAAGTCCGGTATTCTGAAGCAGGAATTTGAACAGGTCGCTCATCATATCGTCCTCCTCGACCTGTGGGAAATAACTGTGGGAAACATCGAGCATCCAAACTTTCCTCCCAAACACTAATGGGACTCCCTTTGGCTTGTTTCATTTGAAACAACTCAATAGCATTCCCCATGACTTCCTTGGAATGCAAAGGATGAACACTATAATGTTCATAAATTTCTTCCTTTTTAGAGGCTTCTACTTTCTCAATTTGTCCAGGACGCAAATCGCTGTCCTCTTCTTCACTTACTTCCTCTTCTGCAACACATACATTCTTGTAGTACTCATTATTTTTTATCAAATACAATGTTGCCTTTTTGACTTTCCTAACATCCACTAAATCTTGCCAGATTTTCTTACTCTTTGTCGGAACACCATTAACTATGATAACCAGAGGTTCCTCTTCCACTTTCTCTACTCCAATTGTATTAATGTTTTTCTTCAAATCCAAAGGCAAATAAACAACCCTTCCCTTTAATCCTCTCTGTAAATCTGATGGAGGCAACTTCCCTGTCTTTGGCTCCATTCGTACAATAGCCTGAAAGAAATGGACACTTTGAATCAAAATAGATTCATAAGTATTTAAATCCTTCAATTCAGAAGGAATGTCAATTAATTCCAGATTATTATAAACCGCTCTAGCAGGCATCTGGTTTTGGTTTAATTTGTTATAGCAATAAGTACACATACGTTGCTCTGCTCCCAAATCAAAACAATTTTCTACCATCAAGTATGTGACAAAATCCTTCCATTCACTATTGTTTTCCATATCACTTTTTGCATATAAATCCACTAACTTAGTCTGATTCTTATAATAAGTCCGTCGAAAACACACACAAGTGAAATTAGGCCTCTCACATGTTTTCCCCATAAACGTGGAAATTTCCTTGTGAAACTTATGTTTACTGAAAATCTGTACACTGTCTTCCACATTACCTTCTTCTAGTGGTTCAATATCAACATTGTTCTCTTTACCAGAAAAGTAACAGAACTCAATTTCTTGACAAATATTCTTCACATCTACTTCAGAACCATGCAAAAGAGTTCTGCTTAATTTTTTAAGCATAATTGCTGGACTCTTAGCATAATACAACATTCTAACTAATTTCCTCACTTTATTATGATGCACTGCTAGCATCCTGAAATGATGAAAAACACTCTGGCATACTCTCCTAGAAAGACAAGCCAGTGAATGACCATGCAAACCTGTCACTTCTCTCACTCTGCAAGGATCTAATTCTTGCAACAACTTTATTATTTGTTTTAAACTTTTCTTATTAAATGTCCGTATAAAATCACAAAGCAAATTGATGGAATCCTGTTGCACACTGCAAATAGAACTACACTTCCAGGTGTACACTGGTCCCTTAGGACGTCTCCCTAAAACCTCATCACTTAACACCTCTTCTGCATCTGCAGACACAAGTATTTCTTTTTCAACCGGACGACCATCTTTTACCGCATATGCTCGACCACTGCTGTCAACTGCATGCACCAAATCATTGTCCTGAAAATAACTCTCCTCATTAAAAAATGCCTCACTATTTGAACTATGCATCCATTCTCCTAAGAAAACTTCACAAAAATTATTTCGATTAACTTCTCTCTTCCATCTACTATTTGATTTGAAAACATAGATTACCTTGTTTAGTTTCCTAATTCTATTAATTACCAAAATAAATAACTTTCGCTTAATTTCGAAAGCCTGATCAATAATTTTCTCTACATTTTTCTTTTTCTTATAAAATGCCACTTTCTGTTGACCTTTCTTAAATTGTTTTAGCAAATTGACAATTACCCTGTTGCGGAACATTCGCCTACGAATGTCCCTGAATGTATTTTCCCTTCTACTGCCATGCACAGAGTTATCTCCTGCTCTAGCAGAAACCTTTTTCACGGCCTTTCCTTTCCATTTAAATTGGCTCTCTTTTTCTGGACTAAAACTTGTTCTGTAGTTATACTTTTGTTTCTACAAATGTTTCAAAGGAATGATTTCGTTCTCTTACCCGGAGCTTTCTTCGTGCGTTGAGGTGATTTTAATGTAGAGGACTGCTGCAAGCATTTAGTAATCTGCTGTCTTTGACGTTTTGTAGCCTTTCGGATTCTATCCTTAGACGGCATTGTCTAATTTCTAAATAATCTGCAGTTGAATCTGTGGTAAAATATAATAAAAAATGTTATTAACCACTATTACCAAACAGTAAATCAATAACAGAAAGAATTTGATTCAGCAATGCTATAAAGATGATTCAGTAAAATGTTTTTAATTTTACTGTGATAGTGATAGTATTACAGGGCTTTCATGCAAATGACTGCCCACCCTGCAACAAAAAGCCCACATGAAACTTTACGCACATTAAATTGTGTACTTACCTGCAATAATCCATATGCCAGTGTTTAGGTCCCTCCACCCTGCCCCTCCCCCTCCCCGCTTGCCTGCCCCACCGTAACTCCCTCCACGACCCGCGGCTGCTATCTTGCAACATTGAGCATCTTGTAAATCTCTCCTGCATTATAAAAGTGACGCAACAGCAGCGCAAAAGAGGCGCACAACCATCATAAATCTGCCCCTAAGACATTAAGGGCCAGATGTAGGTCGGTCGGTAACGGCCGAAAAACGGTATTTTCGGCCGTTACCGACCGGTTTACAAAATTTGGCATGTAGGGGGCAATATTTTACCGAATCGGTAAAATTACCGAACCGGTAATTTTACCGATTTGGTAAAATAAAACATCGGTAAATATACCGATTTGAAGCCACCCATATGTAGGTGGGACTCTTCAGAGTCCCAGGAGCCTTAACGAATCGGTATTTTACCATCAAAACCAATTTGATGGTAAAATACCGATTCTGGTGTGCATGCAATTGATTTCAAAAAACGTTTTTAAACCTTTTATGTAAAACAATTATATACCTACATTCATGGGGAACTGACTTAAAATGCCCTAATACACATGAAAACGTTTTTTTAAGGTACTTGCACCTTTTTTAATACCTTTTAACATGGCTATGTAACTCAAACAATCAAAATGAAAATTTTTCAAGCACACATGGGGGCGTATTTACAAGGGCCTTGCACCACGGGGAAAGTAACTACAAATGACCAGACACACATGGGGACGTATTTACAAGGCCCTTGAACCAGGGGGAAGTGACTTGAAATGGCTAAGCACACATAGGAGAGTATTTACAATGCCTGTGCAACACTTATGCATCATTTTTTACATGTACACTGTAGAGCAGCATGGGGCAATAACAACACAGATGCATCATGCATCTGTTCCGCAAAAGCGACGCATTGCAGGAGTCACATCACAAGTAAATAAATTCTCATAATTCTTTAAAGCATGCCTTTTCCTTAAAAACGATTTTCTGATCATAATTTGAAAACACAGCACAGCTCCTATGTACATACACACCTTGTCAGTACTAATACTTTACATTATCTGCAATTACAATTGGTAAAAGAATGCAAAATCGTCTTTGAAAGCATAATGCAAACACTTGACGCAAAACATCATTTTAAATACACAGCTGGCTTTCTTATTTACGCAAAAAAGCATACTAGTCTTTCTCTAAAATATAGAAACGATAACTCACCTTTACAAATTCTTTTTAAATTTCAAAACAGTCTCAGAAACACACCAATTTTTCTTTAGCAGAATTAAAGGTATGCACTCCAGAGGCTGGAACCAACAAAGGCACTGAAACGCTGATATTCATCACACATATCTCTCATGTCAGCCAATCAAAACTCTTCCCTCACTATTTTCAAATCAACACCCTTCCCCCCTCTGCCCTTTCTGCCCTTTTTCCATAGCAACTACCGCCTGCCAGACCTCTCATGTTTACAAGTTCACACAACAATGTTTCAAATGAACTCTGAACTCTCAGTACACCTGCTAATCCACTGCAATCTTTCATAACATCATTTTTTAATAACCATTCAAATTACATCTTTCAAAGAACACATCCATGCACCCTAACTTTCTGTTTTCAGCAATGGAAATACACCAATCACTACTAATGAATCATTAGCACTCAAACTCCACAGTTTTTTTTTCATTACAAACTTCACTATTTCAACTGCCATTTCATTCCCACACTTCATCTGACTGCAGCAAAAACTCCTCTCACCATGTTTTCTGTCTGGATTCTTGGACATAGCTACATCCACTGGGCTCACAGGTATGCTGATAACAGAAATTTACACAACCTCAATTTACAAAATGTGGAAATCAAATGGATTGGCCGAAGAGGATTGAAATGTCACCAATTGATACCATTGGTGAAAACCTTTTTACATTTGCCAAACCCTGACCTCATAATAGTGCACTGTGGAGGAAATGATTTGGGCACTTTGACTGGGGTAGGTCTGGAAATGCTCCTAAAAGACACCTTTGAGCAATTGATGACACTTTTTCCTCAAACTGCCTTGGTATATTCCAATATATGCCAAAGACAAAAATGGAGGTGGTCCAATCAATTTTGTCCACAAATTGAGAAATTGAGGAAGCATGTAAATAAGTCTGTTTCAGCTTACATGAGAGACCATGGAATGGGTGCTATCTACAACAATAACTTGCGTTACTATATGCAAGATATCTACAGAGGAGATGGCGTGCATTTCTCAGATGAGGGGAACAGAGTTTTCATACTAAATTTAAGAATGTGTATTGGTTCCTATATGTACCTAGGACTTACACAGAACGCAAAAGCTCTTTTCAGAGCTACCTTAACTTTATTTACTCTTTTGAAATTTCGAATGTACCTTTTTTCACTAATTTTCACTTATGTTCGCTTCCCGGTTCGCTACCCAGTTCGCGTACCGGCAGCTAACCGCGCGAAAAATTCAATTTTTTCTCTCAACATATATGAGCCTCCTCAGCCACCCTCAGAAAACCTAGGGGGTCAGGATACGTCTAAAGTACCCCCTTCTACCCATTCTGAACATTATTTACCCTCCATCTTGTATCTCAATTCTACCGAAACACAAAATGGAGGACTTCCGTAACGCTGCAGGTTCGCGTACCGGGACACGCACTGACAAGCACTCGCTCAAAAAAGGTGGGAAACTAATTTACATAAAAACCACTGGAGACACTTTCACCAATTAAACATTAGCTCATACTACATACCAATCCCTACCATTTTCACAAATTTGGTTGGAATTCCATTTAGCCATTTAGCATGTAGAACTCTCTAAAATCCCTGAGCTAAATTACTTCACAAAACATATCAGAAGTGTTGGAATTGACAACCAATTAAAATATTACTTTCAATTTCTACTATTATATCATGACATTTGTTATGTACCTGAATATATATAAACAAAGAGAGAGAAACACAGCCATTTTGACTACTACTTCTTGAAGTGCATATCCACTACATTTCAACTGATAACTTCAAGTTGTATTTAAAAGGTAAGATATTATTTTAAAAACTGAAGTATGTTCTGTACTGTAAGCTAATTAGGAAAACATTTTCTGATAGTTATATTCTATCACTCTGTAATACTTATAGAATAAAATAGACTTCTCTGTTTTAGTTGTGGATGGAGTTAGACTTGTCTTGTATAATTCAGAATTGACTAAGAGTTTATTTGATAATTTTTTTCATATTTCTACTTCCAGTTTGATACCATACACTGCCCAACGAAAAAATCACTGTTTAAAAAACCAAACTACCTGTCTGTACTTAAACCCAACAGTGCCCTATCTGTACTGATATATTTTTTAAAAATTCATTTTTCAGCATACAAAATGGAAGGACAACAGAAAAATAACTTGGAAATTGAAGCAGGAACCAAAACAGATTCAGAAATTGACCATGAATTCAATGATGATTCACGGAACAATGAACTTCTCCAATGTGTGGAAGCAGTAGATTTCCTACTGGAAAATGAAAAAAAAAATGATAATGAATTTTTAGAATTTCTTTTAAATTTTGAAAAAGAATCAGAAAAATACATTTTTATTTCATAATTCAAATTTTTTTTGACACATTATTCATTTTTATATGTATTTTGTAAACTAGTAGCAAATTGATTATAATGTGAAGTCAGACTTTAAATATACTGTGCAACTTTTTTGTGTTACATACTAAGTTTGCTCATAGTTACTTCCTTTCTTCCACTATATTATCTCCAATGTGTATTTAACAACTCTTTATCATCTCCTACCTCCATATTGTTTCGGCTTTCCAGACAGACTATGGTATGAATTCCATATACCACAAAAACTTCAGAAACAACTTGCAAGATATTTACAAAGGAGACGGCGTTTATTGATTTTTAGACTCTGCATTGGTACCTACATGTTGCTACGTAAACAAAAATAAACAAAAAAAACAACAAAACGAACAATCAATAAACATACAATAAGTTAAAAGTCAATCATTCTTGTTTCCTTATAGTACGCTCCCCAGGCCGCTTTCCGGTGCGCGTACCGGGCGCACCCCACAAACAAAAAAAAAATGATTTTTCTTTTTTTTTGGCCCCGCGGGGCCCTTTTAAAGCCTCCACATCAAACATAAGGGGTCAGGGAGGATCTACTATGCCCCCTTATGGTCATTTGCCCCTTCGTTTTGGCCTCCTCTTGTCTCTCGATCCTACCGAGAGACAAGATGGCGGCAGCTCCGGACTGTTTAGAATGTTGACAGACACCGGAGAGCCAATCAGCTTCGCTACGCAAAGCTCCGTTACGCGAAAAGTTCGCGAACCGGAGTGCTATCCGGGACGCTGTCACAGATATATCTGTTTTTTAAAACGTTAATTTCTCAAAATCCACTGGAGCACATATATTGAGACCCAGCAAAGGCACATCGGGCTAACAGTCCCTACAATTTTGCCAAGTTTCGTGCAAATCCATTCAGCCGTTCGAGCTAAAAGTGAGGCCAAACGCCCTATGGAAAACTCAATGTTAAAAACGCGTTTTGGGACCCCCTTTTTTCTCGGCCCCCCCTTGACGAAACCCCCCCAAATTTTCCGGGGCTGCTCAGAAACAAAATGTGCCATTTTCCTGAGAATTTCAGCCAATTCGGTCCACAAACGCCAAAGTTATTAGACATAGAATTTTCAAAAGTCCCATAGAGAAAAAATCCTAACTATATATACCTACTGGCGACCGCCAGTAGGTAATATATATATATATATAATATATATATATATAATATTATATATATATATATATATATATATATATATATATATATATATATATATATATATATATATATATATATATATAACCATAGGTTATAGACCATATATAGTTAGGGATTAGCATTTACAAAACCTTATTTTACTCGCACAAAACCATTGAAATTCGCATATATAGTTAGTTGCACTAACTATATATCGCGCACCCGCAATCCACTGCTGATCATGTCACATATTACATCATTCATGACATGGTCAGTGACATCACTGATGACATCACTGATGACATCTCAAATGACATCACTGATGATATCACTGATGACATCTCAAATGACATCACTGATGACATCTCAAATGACATCACTGATGACATCTCAAATGACATCACTGATGACATCACTGATGACATCACAGATGACATCTCATTTGATATCAATGGTCACATCACTGATGATATCATTCATGTGACAATACAATGCATCTCCTCACACTTTAATATAACCTCTGTTACATCCAGTGTAAAATACAGAATATAATTTTTTAAACCATTGACACACCAATACTAGTTACTACATACGCACTCACTTATTCCTATGTCTACACACACATTCACTCATTCACCCATACAATCATTCATACATACAATCACTCATCTTTACAACACTATCATATGCACTCATACACCTATACAGACACTCACACTCTGCCACTCATCCATGGAGTTACTCACAAACCTAGTCAGTCCTGTAAAGAATCAATCACACTTCCATTTTCTAATCAATACAGTTAAACATAGAGTACCTTACATTTTCAAACATATACTAACACATACTTACTCTCTTATACAATCATTGATACAAGAACACATTGATCTGCACAGAGTCACACATCTCCCAGCCAGCCACACACACACTCAGTCTCCCATACAAATACTTGGACAATCAATCAATAACCCATATAGTTACTCATATAGCTACTGATCAACACATGCAGCAGTTTACATAACAACAGACATAATGATGCACAAATTAAGACAGTTTAGTCACTAACCCATGCACTCAGTGAGACACATTTAATCACTCACTCACTCATACAGTCAGTCATGCACCTACTAAATCCTTCATCCAGACACTTATACATCCACTCATTCTTCAATATGTAAAACATCTTTAAACTTTACAGAAACAGACAGTCACTGGATGATGTCATCAGTGGTGTCATCAGTGATGTCATTTGAGATGTCATCAGTGATGCCATCAGTGATGTCACTGACCATGTCATGAATGATGTAATATGTGACATGATCAGCAGTGGATTGCGGGTGCGCGATATATAGTTAGTGCAACTATGCAAATTTCAATGGTTTTGTGCGAGTAAAATAAGGTTTTGTAAATGCTAATCCCTAACTATATATGGCCTATAACCTATGGTTTTTTCAGTGAATTTTCAAGGTTTTGTAAATGCTAATTCCTAACTATATATGGTCTATAACCTATGGTTTTTTAGTGAATTTCAATGTTTTTTTAATAGCAAATATCAAAAGATGTAAAAAGGAGGACTCCCGTAACGCTGCCGGTTCGCGTACCGGGGAGTGCACCGGTAAGCGCTCGATAAAAAAAGGTGGGAAAGTAATTTACAGAAAAACCACTACAGACACTTTCATCAAATATAGAATAGCCCCTACTACATAGCAGTCCCTACCATTTCCCCAAATTAGATGGAATTTTATTGTAAAAATTATGCTGTAAGCCTGATTAAATCTCCTGAGGTAAATTACCTAACCAAAACACTTATGAAGTGTTAGAATTGACAACCAATCAAAATGCTACTTTCAATATCTTCTATTATTTCATGACATTTGATTGGTTATGTACCTGAATATATATAAAGAAAGCGAGAGAAACACAGCCATTTTGACTACTACTTCTTGAAGTACATATCAAGTACATTTCAACTGATAACTTGAAGTTCTATTTGAAAGGTAAGATGTTATTTTAAAAACTGAAGTATGTTCTGTACTGTAAGCTAATTAGGAAAACATTTTCTGATAGTTAAATACTATCCCTCTGTAATACTTATAGAATAAAATAGACTTCTCTGTTTTAGTTATGGATGGAGTTAGACTTGTCTTGTATAATTAAGAATTGACTTAGAGTTTATTTCACAATTTTTTTCATATTTCTACTTCCAGTTTGATACCATACACTGCCCAACGAAAAAATCACTGTTTAAAAAACCAAACTACCTGTCTGTACTTAAACCCAACAGTGCCCTATCTGTACTGATATATTTTTTTAAAATTCATTTTACAGCATAGAAATGGAAGGAGAGCAGAAAAATAACGTGGAAATTGCAGAATGCAACCAAGACAAAGAAAATGATTCAGAATTCTTTGATCAATCAATGGACATAGAACTTCTGCAATGTGTTGAAGCTGTGGATTTGTTAATTGAAAATGAGTCAAAATCTGACCAAGAATTATTAGAAGTTCTTTTTAATTTTGAAAATAAATCAGAATAATACATTTATATATAATAATTCAAAAATTGTTTGAGACATTATTCATTTTTATATGTATTTTTTAAACTAGTAGCAAATTGATTTTAATGTAAAATCAGACTTTAAATATACTGTGCAACTTTAAGTTTGCTCATATTTACTTCCTTTCTTCCACTATATCATCTCCAATGTGTATTTTACATCTCTTTATCATCGCCTGCCTCCATGGTGTTTCTGCTTTCCTGACAGACTACGCTATGAATTCCATATACCGCAATAACTTCTGAAACAACCTGCAAGATATCTACAAAGGAAACAATGTATTTTTATTTTTAGACTCTGCATTGGTACCTACATGTTGGTACTTAAATAAAATAAATAAAAAAAAAAAAATAACAATCAATAAACATACAATATTTGAACATTCTTTCATCCTATTTTCCCAATATTACGCTTCCCGAACCGTTTCCCGGTGCGCGTACCGAGCGCTCCCCCCGCAAAAAAACCGATATAAAAATTATTATTTCTTAACCCCGCGAGGCCCTTTTAAGCCCCCTCATCAAACCTAGGGGGTCAGGGAGGATGTACTCTGCCCCCTTATGCTCATTTCCCACTTTGTTTTGGCCACCTCTTGTGTCTCGATTCTACCGAGACACAAGATGGCGGCCGCTCCGGACTGTTTAGAATGTTTACAGACACCCGACAGCCAATCAGCTTCGCTTCGCGAAGTTCCGTTACGCGTCAGGTACGCGAACCGGAGCGCTAACCGGAGCGCTGTCACAGATATATCTGTTTTTTAAAACGTTAATTTCTCAAATCCACTGGAGCACATATATTGAGACATAGCAAAGGCACGTCGGACAAACCATATCTACAATTTTGCCAAGTTTCGCGTAAATCCATTCAGCCGTTCGAGCTAAAAGTGAGGCCAACCGCCCTATGGAAAACTCAATGTTAAAAACGCGTTTTGGGACCCCCCTTTTTCTCGGCCCCCCTTTACGAAACCCCCCCAAATTTTCAGGGGCTGCTCCGAAACAAAATGTGCCATTTTCCTGAAAATTTCAGCCAATTCCGTCCACAACCGCCAAAGTTATTAGACATAGAATTTTCAAAAATCCCATAGAGAAAAAATCCTAACTATATATCGCGTTTTTAACATTGAGTTTTCCGTAGGGCGTTTGGCCTCACTTTTAGCTCGAACGGCTCAACGGATTTGCACGAAACTTGGCAAAATTGTAGATATGGTTTGTCCGACGTGCCTTTGCTATGTCTCAATATATGTGCTCCAGTGGATTTTGAGAAATTACCGTTTTAAAAAACAGATATATCTGTGACAGCGCTCCGGATAGCGCTCTGGTTCGCGAACTTTTCGCGTAACGGAACTTTGCGTAGCGAAGCTGATTGGCTCTCCGGTGTCTGTCAACATTCTAAACAGTCCGGAGCGGCCGCCATCTTGTCTCTCGGTAGGATCGAGAGACAAGAGGAGGAGAAAAACGAAGGGGGAATTTAATGAAAGGGGGCAAGGTAGACACTTCTTGACCCCCTAGGAATGATGTTGGGGTTATCAAAGGGTCCCGTGGGGCAAATAAAAAAATATTGTTTTTTTGCGGTAGAAGCGCTTTCCGGTTCGCGAACCGGGTAGTGAACCGGGACGCGAAACGGGAATTCGCCATTTTGTGTTTCGATTTAATTAAATTACAAGATGGAGGAAAAACAATGTGAGAAATGGGTATAAGGGGGTACGGGAGACGTATCCTGACCCCCTATGTTTTCTGAGGGTGGCTGAGGATGCTCATATATGTTGATACTTGTCTTCCAGCGGCTGCGCGTGAGCGTTTTTTTTTTTTGCTGCGTGACGTCTGTTAACGTTTGATTCGAAGGAAATCAGGAAGTGTTGACCGCCATTTTGACACTGCGAGTAAATATATTGTTAAAAATAATTGTTATAAATTAATCAGTATTGATAAACATTGTCTGCGCTATCTTGCTTTTTTTCCAATGGCACACTTTTGTCGTGCACGGCAGCCATTTTAGATGCCTTGACCAGACCCACTCTCTGCACGCCACCGATCGTGACGTCTGTTAACGTTCGATTCGAAGGAAATCAGGAAGTGTTGACCGCCATTTTGACACTGCGAGTAAATATATTGTTAAAAATAATTGTTATAAATTATTTCGTATTGATAAACATTGTCTGCGCCATCTTGCTTTTTTTCCAATGCCACACTTTTGTCGTGCACGGCAGCCATTTTAGATGCCTGGAGCAGACCCACTCTCTGCACGCCGCCGATCCTCAGCATGGCTCCCCACCCTCGCAAGCATCTCCCCCATGCACTGGTCACCCCTGCTCTCTGTCTTATCCATGGGCCATAAACCTCCCCCCATCTGCGCTGCTCTTCCCTGAGAATCACACCCTGTGCCCGCCCGACACCTCCCTTTCACCCTAATCACTACCGCACCCTCTGACACTCCTCTTCCTCTGTGTCTGATTGTCCAGGCCGGTCCCAGGCTATCACCTAGCCCTGCGGATGTAGTTTATGGCCTCAACTGTAAAGAATCACCCCTCTTCAAAGGAGTTACAGTAGATCAAGGCCTCCACCCGATGAGATCCGTCACACCACACACGTTCCTACTATCTGATAACGATCCTGTATTGTGATTGGGGAGGGGATTCTCACTGAGGGTGTGTGGGACCGAGCCTGAAGCGGAAGATTCCAGGGATGCCTTTTTGTACATCAAAGTCTTCACAATTATGTGTCACATTAAAAATATATAGCACTCCAACAAAGTAGTAGGATTATAACACTTTAATAACTTATAAATATATACAACGCAACAAAAACAGTAAACACGTTAAAAAAAATTTTTTTAAACAGAAGCAACAATGGTCAGTAGCGGTCTGTTGTGCGAATAGTCCGAAGGCAGCACAACGTGCTGAGTTCTGGACGGCACCCAGGTGCCGCACTGGTTTTGGTATCCTACAATGCTGCTCCGAAAAACGGCGTGGGGCGCCCCGGGGGGGGGGGAAGCGGCGTGAACGGGCCTCACCAGGTGTAGGCTCGTCTGCTGTAGTGGGGCGCCCCTTTAGCGTTTCACTTGCCATTCAGCGGTTTTCCGCCCACATTTGCTGCACTGTGCCTCGTCAGTAGCGGTCTGTTGTGCGAATAGTCCCAAGGCAGCAGAACGCGCCGAGATCTGGACGGCACCCAGGTGATGTTCTTTACTTGCCGCACTGGTTTTGGCATCCTCAGGTGTAGGCTCGTCTGCTGTAGTGGGGCGCCCCTTTAGCGTTTCACTTGCCATTCAGCGGTTTTCCGCCCACATTTGCTGCACTGTGCCTCGTCAGTAGCGGTCTGTTGTGCGAATAGTCCCAAGGCAGCAGAACGCGCCGAGATCTGGACGGCACCCAGGTGATGTTCTTTACTTGCCGCACTGGTTTTGGCATCCTACAATGCTGCTCCGAAAAACGGCGTGGGGTGCCCCGGGGGGGGGGAGGCGGCGTGAACGGGCCTCCCCAGGTGGAGGCTCGTCTGCTGTAGTGGGGCGCCCCTTTAGCGTTTCACTTGCCATTCAGCGTTTTTCCGCCCGCTTTTGCTGCACTGTGCCTCATCCGCCATTCAGCTGTTTACCGCTCGCTCTTGCGGCTACAGCGTCTTGCTCACCGTCTAGTTGAATTGCGCCCACTCTTGCGGTGCAGCGATAGGCGGCTGCCACAGGACTCTCAAAATGGCGGCCGGCTCTTCGGATTTGGGCCTGGTCCACTAAAATGGCCCTGGGACACCTTGGAACTCGGACGCTTGTCTGCTAGGGCTTGGGCCCCATTCTCGAAAGCGTACCCTCAGCCTTGAAGATTCTACAAAAGTCTTGGGAGCCCCCGACTCCCGCAGGCTTCCGGTGGGGAGCGGCTGCCATGATTGCTTGCGGAATAGCCACGACGGAGCTACGAGATGGTGGTGCTCTCATGCTGACGCCAGCTTCAGTCTGAAACATCCAGAAACACTGTAGACTATCAATTCGATGAGTTCCGGTGGAGCCCCAACGTGACCCGGTAGGGAAGAACTTGCCCTCCCCTTTTTTGAGTGATGGTTCTTGTTGCCTGTCCCCTCTGTTGTCATCTAACGGAACCTTTTTGGATTGCCGAGTGAGAAAAAAAAAGGTGGGGCTTTCATCGTTTGGGAAAAAAAAATGTTTTAATCCAATGAAAAGTGTTATTTTTAGGTCATATGATCAAGCATTTCATCATTAGGAAACCAAAAGTAAAATGAACCAATGAAAAGTTTTATAAACAAGTCACATGACCTGTTATGCGGCTTTGGGCTATAAAAAGGCTACAAAATCCGTTGGCCTGTGAGGCGGCGTCAGTAGCGGACCGATGTGCAAATAGGCCGAAGGCAGCACAACGCGCCGAGATCCGGATGGCACCGAGGTGCTGTCCAGCAAGTTGCCGCACTGGTGTGGCCATCCTACAATGCTGCGCCGAAAGACGGCGTGTCCAGCTGAGTTGCGGTCACTCTTGCTGCTACAGTACGCCGAAGGCAGCACAACGCGCCGAGATCCGGATGGCACCGAGGTGGTGTCCAGCAAGTTGCCGCACTGGTGTGGCCATCCTACAATGCTGCACCGAAAGACGGCGTGTCCAGCTGAGTTTCTCCCGCTCTTGCGGTACAGTGACTCGAACGCGCCGAGATCCGGATGGCACCGAGGTGGTGTCCAGCAAGTTTCACTGGTGTGGCCATCCTACAATGCTGCGCCGAAAGACGGCGTGGGGTGCCCGGGGAGGGGAGGCAGCGCAAACGGGCCTCTCCCTCCTCCCCAGGTGGAGGCACCTCATCTGCAGTGGGGTGCCTCTTAGCGTTTCACTCGCCTTTCAGCTGAGTTCCGCCCGCTTTTGCGGTACAGTGACTCACCCGCCATCTAGCTGAATTGCGGCTATTCTTGTGGTGCAGCGATAGCCGGCTGCAACAAGACTCTCAAAATGGCGGCCAGCTCTTTGGATTTGGGCCTGGTCCACTAAAATGGCTCTGGGACACCTTAGAACTCTGACGCTTGCCTGCTAGGGCATGGGCCCCATTCACGAAAGCGTCCCCTCTTTTGACTGATTGTTCTTGTTGCCTATTCTGTTGTCATTTAACTGAACATTTTTGGACTGCCGAAATGGTTCTGGTCCGACCGCTGGTTGGTGGAGACATTTTGACTATATCCTGGACCTGCCCGGCCTCGCCCAAAATGGCGCCGGTATAAATGGGACTCGTAACTCCTTGTTGTGTACTGGTTGCCCAACCTTGATATCACGAGATACGTATGCAGTTTTGAAGCACATGGCGGGCGGGGACGAGAATTGATTGAACATTTTGACATCCCTATTGATATTAAGTTCTGATGTGTTATTGATTACTGTACTATTGAAAGTTCGAATTAACGTCACCCATGGTACTTGCCCGCAAATGTATATCTAGATAATTTTATTGTAACTGGCCCTGTCGTACTTTAATTATAAAATGTATGTCCACCGATTCCGCAAATGTTAGACACCTTAGTTCTTGCAATCTAATGGGTCGCCTGTTACGTTCTTCTACAGTGTAAATGTTCCCTCATCATATACGATTCCAGTTTGCTCCGTGGCCGGCCCACGTGGTTATAGGCCTGTATTTGTATACTGACATTTTCACAATAAAGGTTTTTTAAAAAAAAATGGTAGTAGTACCTACATTGGTAAAGTTTTGAATAATAGCCACTGTTTTCGAATCAGTAAAAGGCAAGTGAAATAAAGCAGTCCAATTACCTGACTGTTAAAAGGTATAATACGCAGGAACGCAGTAAAGATAAATGGTCAAGGGCAGTTGTGTTTTCTACTCCTGCAACATAAAGTGATCGATAAGAATCTGATATTCATGCCTTTCAGCGACTAAGACAGCAGGCCGAGCCTCTTTTGCTCAACGGCTCCGTCATGGGACGAAGAAACGCCCTTTTTATCGAAAAAGGAATATTTTACTTGCAGGACAGTTGTAAATTTCCCGGGAAAATACATTAGCCTGGAACATTGTTAGTGATAAACTGTAAATGCATCTGGGTCCTTTGCTTTACAAGTCAGGGTGAGAAAAAAAATGTGGGGCTTTCATCATTTGGGAAAAAAAAAATGTTCGAAAGCAATGAAAAGCGTTATTTTTAGGTCACAAAAGTAAAATGAACCAATGAAAAGTTTTATTAACAAGTCACATGACCTGTTATGCTTACGTTACGCGCTGCGCGCCGCGCTCTGGATCGTTTCCGGGAAGCTGCGCCTTGCGCACCGGAGCACTTCCGGGTGCGCTAACGCGGCGCGTCATATGACGCATTACGCGACAACGCAGGTCCAGAATATAGTCAAAATGTCTACACCAACCAGCGGTCGGAATACAACCCCTTTCAGCAGTCCAAAAAGTTCTGTTAAATGACAAGAGAAGGGACAGGCAACAAGAACAATCAGTCAAAGAGGGGAGGGCAAGTTCTTCTCTACCGGGTCAAGTTGGGGCTCCACCGGAACTGATCGAATTGGTAGTCTACAGTGTTTCTGGATGTTTCAGACTGAAGCTGGCGTCAGCATGAGAGCACCCCGTGGCTACGTCGTGACCATTCCGCGAGCAATCATGGCAGTCGCTCGCCACCGGAAGTCTGCGGGAGTCAGGGGCCCCGGTGACTTTTGTAAAATCTTCAAGGCTGAGGGGACGCTTTTGGGAATGGGGTCCATGCCCTAGCAGTCAAGCGTCCGAGTTCCAAGGTGTCCCAGGGCCATTTTAGTGGACCAGGCCTAAATCCGAAGAGCCGGCCGCCATTTTGAGAGTCCTGTTGCAGCCGCCTATCGCTGCACCGCAAGAGTGGGCGCAATTCAAGTGGATGGTGGGCGAGACGCTGTAGCCGCAAGAGCGGGCGCAACTCAGCTGGTTGCGTGAAGCGCTGGGGTGTACTTGAAAAACCTCCACCTGGGGAGGTGGGGGAGGCTTGTTCGCGCCGCCTCTCCCTTCTAGTGCATCCCACGCCGTCTCCTGGCGCAGGAATATGTGATGGTCGGACTAGGGCACCGCAGGACGTGTCTTCAGTTCAAACGGATTGTGGGACAATGTTCAGAATGGAAGAGTCACCAAAAGGCAAAAAGTTCCGCTTGACCCCGGGAGCCGGCCGCCTATGTCGGGGGCGATCTCATGCCACACCAGGGCAACAAGACTTGAGGAGGGGGTCGGCGCCATCACACCGCCCCTCGGGGGCCTCCGTCAAGCGGTTCAGGGAGGCACCGCATCACATTGATTTCCAATGCAGTCAGGTCCACAAACAGCCCCCACTTACTTTGAGAATAGTGAAGCTGCAGCAGGTGCAAATAAACTTCAGACAGTGTTACAAGCGCTGCTCGGAACCCTCAACTATGGCACCCAACATCCAGGACTTATGCCATTTGTGCAAGGCAGTGACATCGAAGTAACTCAGGGACCAAGGAACATACCATATCCACAGTCCTTCCCACAGCGTCTGCCTTCCTTGTTACCTAGTTATGGTTCTTTCACTCCCACTCCCGGCTTTTAGTCTGTGGATGGAAAACCATGAACCTACACTCACGTATGAAAATGTTACTATTGATGCTTGACTGAGGCCAAGGAGATCAGAGTGCATGAGTCTCATGCTCGATCGATTGAGCTAGCTGGATCAGGCAACAAAAAGGTGGTGGTGGGGGTGGCGATATCAGCAAGGCATCCTCACACACAACTTGTCGGACATCAGCTCTGGATGTACTGGGGACGAGTCTTGGCGCATGGTGTCGTCCCCGGGCAATTTGCACAATGGTTCTCCACCCCTAGGCCGCCAGCTATGCTACCTCGACAGGAATAGTGATGGATGTTGCAGCAGGCTGCCATGTAAATACTTATTTAATAAAACGTTTTACCCTGTTACTTTGCTGGTGTGTTGTATATATTTATAATATTTGCATAGGGTTTGTCGTTATTTTGAGCGGGGTGGGTGGCGGAGCCGAGCTGTCTTGCAGCCATCATGGTGTCGAGCTCAGTTCATGTCACTAGTTTCGTATTTCTCATGAGGGGTTGTTCCTAATGTTTCTATTTTAGCGAGGTCAAAAAGAGATCCCATTAGTGGCCTACTCATTTTGCTTGATTCCTTTTGTTTTTTTAAACGATTTTTCACTATCTGCAAAGACTAAACAGAGTATTGCGACTCTGTGCTTGTTTGTAAATAGAGAATGAACCAAAGAGAACAAATTCCAAAACAATAAATGCTAGGATAACAATCAATCAAATGGAGAGGGAAGCAGGCACGACGGATTACAACGGGGGCAAAGGCCTGTGTTACCTACCCTTCACTATCTGCAAAGAGAGAATACTCCTAAAAGAAAAGAGGAGGGGGGGGGGCAGCGTTCAAAGCACATCAGCGTGCATAAACACAAAAATGTTTTTACCTACCACGTACTTGACATTTTAAAGCTTTTGATATTTGCTATTAAAAAACCATTGAAATTCACTGAAAAAACCATAGGTTATAGACCATATATAGTTAGGAATTAGCATTTACAAAACCTTGAAAATTCACTGAAAAAACCATAGGTTATAGACCATATATAGTTAGGAATTAGCATTTACAAAACCTTATTTTACTCGCACAAAACCATTGAAATTCGCATATATAGTTAGTTGCAGTAACTATATATCGCGCACCCGCAATCCACTGCTGATGATGTCACATATTACATCATTCATAACATGGTCAGTGACATCACTGATGACATCATCCAGTGACTGTATGTTTCTGTAAAGTTAAAATATGTCTTACATATTGAAGAATGAGTGGATGTATAAGTGTCTGGATGAAGGATTTAGTAGGTGCATGGCTGACTGTATGAGAGAGTGATTAAATGTGTCTCACTGAGTGCATGGGTTAGTGACTAAACTGTCTTAATTTGTGCATCATTATATCTGTTGTTCTGTAAACTGCTGCATGTGTTGATCAGTAGCTATATGAGTAACTATATGGGTTATTGATGGTTGCCCAAGTATTTGTATGGGAGAGTGAGTGTGTGTGTGTGTGGTTGGCTGGGAGGTGTGTGACTCTGTGCATAGATGTGTGAACAGTTGATTCACTAGATGTATGGGTTCAAAACTGCATGTGGAAACAGCTGTATCGGTGGTTGACTGTGTGCATGAGTGTATTGGTGAGTGAATGGATATCTCAGTGCTACATGTCAAAGTAAGTACATATGTAAAACACAGTACATGTGAGAGTTGACATATATAAATTACTGTGTATAAGAGCTAGTGAATGTGTGAGTGGCTGCATGGATCATTGAAAACTTGTATCAGTGATTGTATAAGAGAGTAAATATGTGTTAGAATATGTTTGAATAAGTAAGGTGTGTATAACTGTATAGTTGAGGAAATGGAGGTGTGATTGATTCTTTGCATGTCTGACTAGGTGTATGAGTAACTCCATGAATGAGTGACAATCTGTGAGTGTCTGTTTACACTGAGTGTATCTAAGGTTATATTAGAGTCTGAAGAGGTTCATCGTATTATCACATGAATGATGTCATCAGTGATGTTGTCAGTGATGTCATTTGAGTTGTCATCAGTGATGTCATCAGTGATGTCACTGATCATGTCATGAATGATGTAATATGTGACATCATCAGCAGTGGATTGCGGGTGCGCGATATATAGTTACTGCAACTAACTATATATGCGAATTTCAATGGTTTTGTGTGAGTAAAATAAGGTTTTGTAAATGCTAATTCCTAACTATATATGGTCTACAACCTATGGTTTTTTCAGTGAATTTTCAAGGTTTTGTAAATGCTAATTCCTAACTATATATGGTCTATAACCTATGGGTTTTTCAGTGAATTTCAATGGTTTTTTAATAGCAAATATCAAAAGCTGTAAAATGTATTCTTCTTTTATGTTTAAAGTATTTTATTAGAAAGGTACAGCAGCATATTAAAACAAACATACAAATATGCAATGTTCGCGGCAGGAGGCATCCCAGGATTAAAGTTCTAGTGTCCCAGCCCCGAGAGGCTGCCTCGATATCCTGCGTCTTGCATGGAAATGTGCAAAAGAAACGAAGGAGCATCGCCCCAAAGTCCTGTACCCCTCCTTAAGTAAACAATACCCTCCAACAAACCTCCCCCCCCACCACCCTCCCTGTCCAGTGCTGCGTAGTATGGAAGTAAAATGTCATCCCTGTCATCCTTCCCGAACCCTTTCTCGCCTGTGGGGCGTGCTCCCCCCCCCCCCCCTCAAAGGAACAGTGCTTCACAACGGAGGCGTGAGCCTCATCAGTCTCAGGTATCTTGGGCATGTAATTTCCTTAAATTCTGTGGCCAGTAGCGAGTGAAAGGGTTGCCATAGCTCCTCAAAACAAGTCACATCCCCCGCTAGTATGAGTGACAGCTTTTCCATCCCCAGAACATGCCACAACCTGTGCAGCCAACCTGTGTGGGAAGGAATGGTAGGCGTGCGCCAGTGTATCAGTATGTTCTGAACCGCTGAACCCAGCATAATAGCAATCTGCCGTCCCCTCCTAGATTTCAGCGGGTACATCAAGCCATTTGGGAGACCCAGCAGGGCATACGCTGGAAATCGGGGTAGTTCAATCTCAAAGCATGCGTCAATCTCATCTATCACCGCTGACCAGTAGGCTTGCAATACGGGGCAGTCCCAGAGGATGTGTGTTAGTGTACCAATCTGCCCACACTCTCGCCAGCATTTGTCACTAATGAGCCTGTTCATCTCGTGTAATCGTTCCGGGGTGTGATACCAATAGGTGGAAACCTTGGTAAAGGTTTCCGTGAGGCCTACGTGATAGGCTGAGTGTCTTGCCCTGTATGAAATATGTTCCCACTCCTTAAGGCTAAGTGTCCTCCCCAGTTCTCTGTTCCAGCGTTCCCGACCAGGAATGTGGAAGTGGGAAGATGGGAGCTGGAGCATCCTATATAGGTCAGTTATGAGTTTGGTGTCTGAGGTGCGGGTTATTAGCCACCTTTCATACGGTAGCAACTTCCTGTCCGCCGACTCTCTAACGCGCGGCTGTAAGGCCCAGTGTCGGACCTGCCAGTATCTCAAGCGGTCTGTCTCGGCCATCTGATAATTGTCTCTAAAGCTCTGGAAGGGGATAACCCCCTCTGCAGTATACATGTGGAAAAGTGCTCTGCAGCCCCTTTCCCTCCAGTGTGAGAAGGCCCCTGGCTCTGTCCCCGGTGTGAAGTCAGGATTGTCCACAATCGGTGTGAACGGCGAGGGGAATGTGGTGAGATCGAATGCGCGATAGGTAGCGTCCCACACTCTCAGCGGCACCCGCGTTATGTAAGAAGCATAGAGATTTGGGGGGCGGTGTGACCTGCGAAGGAATGGTATTTCCTGTAAAGGGCGCCCGGCTACTGCTTGATCCTGGAAGAGCCAGTGTTTATCGGACTCCCACCTACTCCATTCCACCAAGTATCGCAATTGGGACGCTTGGAAGTATTTGCGGAGGTCGGGGACTCCCAGTCCCCCGGATTCCGGCGCCAGAGTCGTAAGGGCGCGGCGCATTCGGGGCTTACGGCCCTGCCACACAAAGCGGGACACTTCAGTTTGCATCTGCTGAATCCAGCCTTTGGGGGGCTGTAGAGGTAGCGCTCGGAATAAGTACAGAATTTGGGGTAAAACTGTCATTTTGATCGCTGCCACCCTGCCAAGCCAGGAAATCGTCCCCTTGTTCCATCTCCCAAGTTCTTCCCTCACCTTCCTACTCATCGCCTCATAGTTAATGGAAACCATGGCCTGCAACGTTGGGGCTAGCGCAATCCCCAGGTATTGCACCTGATCCCGCGACCAACGTAGGGGGAAGAGCCTCTGTAGGTCGCTTCTCGTTGCCGGAGTCAGGGATACGTCCAGGGCTGTGGACTTCTCCACATTCATCCGAAAGCCAGCTACACTCTCAAAAGCCTTAAGTTCAGCCATACATGCGGGCAGGGCCCGCCTCGGGTTCTCCAATGTGAAAATTACATCGTCCGCGTAAAGGCTTATTGCATGGGTGAAACCACCCATTCGTACCCCAGTCACGTCCGTATTCCGCCGCACTCGTTGAGCAAAGGGCTCCATGTAGAGCGCGAAGAGGAGGGGGGAGAGGGGGCATCCCTGTCTCGTTCCGCGTTCGATATCGAACCGCCGGGAACCACAGCCGTTCACTCGCACAGTCGCAGAAGGGAATTTATAGCAGTTAAACACCATGTTCCGGAATTTCTCCCCCATTCCCAACCTTGCCATCACCCGTTCGAGGTAGGGCCAGTGCACCTGGTCAAACGCTTTCTCAGCGTCAACTGAAAGCAGCATCCTCTCCCCCGGAATACGTGAGGCCTTTTCTAAGATGTGTACTATCCTTTTAGTGTTGTCCACAGTTTGCCTGCCAGGCACGAAGCCAGACTGGTCCGGTTCAATCAAGCCGGGGAGGTACTGTGCTAATCTCGTCGCCAGGATCCCCGTGTAGATTTTCAGATCTACATTTAGTAAGGAGATCGGTCTATACGAGCCGCATTGCTTCCTGTCTTTCCCTGGTTTGGGAATAACTGACACTGTCGCCTGCAGGAGGTCCGGAGGGATAGCCCCGGGGTCAGAGAAAGAGTTAAACAGCCTGGTCAAGATAGGGGCTAAGGTCGCGCTGAACGTTCTGTAGAAGAGGGTGGTATAACCGTCCGGGCCAGGGGCCTTCCCTAATTTAAGCCTAGAAATCGCTGCTATCACCTCTTCGGTTCTGATCTCTCTCTCTAGGTAAGCTGCCTGCTCCGGGGTTAGGGATGATAGGGGCACCGAATCAAGGTAATCATCCGGGTCCTCCATCCGCGCGGCCTCCGCTGCATACAGGTCGGCATAAAATTGGCGGAAGGCCTCGGCAATTTCTGCGTCGCCTAAAATCCCCTGTCCCACGCTCCCTGCTAATTCTTTCACCTGACGACTCTGATGTGCCACTCTCAGTTTGGCCGCCAGTAGGCGGCCACATCGATCCCCTCCCGTGTAATAGGCGTGCTTTAGGCGCAGCGCAGCATATTCAGCCCTATCTAAATCTAGTGAGGACAAGAGTTTCCTAGCTGCCTTCAACTGCTTCCAAACTCTCGGAGCCCCAGTGCGACGGTGTACGTGTTCTAGCTCCCTGACCTTCTGTGTGAGCTTGTCCCGCTTTATTTTCCTATCTCGATTGTCCGCGGTTGAAATCGCAATGAACTCTCCCCGTATTACCGCCTTAAGAGCCCCCCATTGAGTCGACAGTGAAGTATCAGAGTTAGAGTTGTGCAGCTGAAAATCCTTCACCGAGTCTATGATACTCTGCACTACCGCTTTTTTATGTAGAAGCGTGTCTCGAAGCCGCCAAACTCCCCGCCGAGCGGGGCCCGGCGGGAGAAGGAAGGTCCCCGAGACCGGTGCATGGTCCGAAAGAGAGATGACTCCCATTTCTGAAGCGGTAGCCAAGTCACGGACAGGTCCAGAGACCAGCAGATGATCCAGCTTGGCGTATGTCTTGTGTGCGTGTGAGTAATAGGAAAAGTCCCTATCGGTTGGGTGGAGCCCGCGCCAGAGGTCGTGCAGGTCTAAATCAACCAACTGCGTCTTCACCGCTTGCGAGAGTTCCCCAGTTTGCGGGTGCCGCTGCGCTGATCTGTCTTTTGAGGAATCAAAGACCAAATTTATGTCCCCTCCTAATATTATGTGTCTGTCCGGTGATGCCGTGATATCCTCCAGTGCTTTGCGTAGGAATCTATCTTGCTGTTCGTTTGGGCCATAAACTGTGCCTACTGTAAACACCAGGGTTCCCAATTTAAGTCTGTAGGCCAGGAGTCTCCCTTTTTGTTCTACAAATTTGTGCAGCACCTCCCCCCTGAAGGATGTGGACAAAAGGATAGCCACCCCAGCCGTTTTGGTCGTGTTGGAGGAAAGACTGTGTAGGGAAATGGCGGGACCGCAACCTGTGACAATCACCGGCCAATAGGTGGGTTTCCTGGAGCAGACAGACGTCTGCCTGGGAGTTTTCCAATAATGACAGGACAGCCCTCCTCTTCGTGGGATTATTCAGTCCCTTAACATTCAGGGTAACTATCTTCAACTCTGCCATGGACGGTCGGGACTACCTTGCCTATGTGTGCGATCTAGAGTGCGTGGCATCACGATGACTTCCAAGTGAACGTGTGTGTCTAGACTAATACTCGCAGACACCTTAGAAGCACTGGACAGGGCAACCCCCAACTTCCCCCCCTCAACTCCTCCCCTCCCCAACCCCCAACACTCCCTCCTCCCCCTTCCCCTCAACTCACACCACAACTTCCCCAACCTCCCCCCCTCTTCAACTCACACCCCAGCATCCCAACCCCTCCCCTCCGCCCCAAACTTCCCAAAACTTCCTGAAATAGTCCCAGACAGGCCCAAGCGGACCAGTCCGTGGAATGTTACCTTAGTGGACGTCCAGCCACACGTGTTCAAACCATCGCCCCCTCCCCCCCACTCCAAGCCAGCAGTTGAAATATTGCCATGATGAACTCCCCCCGGAGCACGTTTAAGCGGTCAATGCAACCTCCCCCGAACCTCCAAGCTCCTCAGATGCTGTCCGAACAGCGTTCTCTCGTTCCGCTCTGATAGTCGGAGACCCCGGCCTCCGCGACACCCCCGTTGTCCTTCTTCGTGCAACTCGTTGCCAACCTCCGTCAGCTGTGCGTCGCCTTCTCGGTGTGTGGGATTCCTCCTCCTCCGCGGTGATGCCCAGGATTCCGCAAGTGTCCTGTAGGGACCGCAATTGGTGTGTCTCTCCCTGCCACTTAAAAATAATACGGAAGGGGTGACCCCAGGAGTAGGGCGTGTCGTGCTGCCTGAGGAAGTCCGTCACAATCTTAAATGCTTTACGCTTCTGAAGCGTGAGTGTAGACAGGTCTTGATATAGCGCCACAGGGTGGCCGCGGAAGGTGAGCGAGCGGGCTTTTCGTGCCTCCGCCATGATCCTTTCCTTCAGCGGGAAGTCTGGGAGGAACGCTAGAATGTCTGGAGGGGGGCCATTAGCCCTTCTGGGGGGTCCCACCCTGTGTGCCCTGTCGATTTTAATGAGGAAATCGTCCCCCTCTCCCAGGACCGTGCGAAAGAGTTCCTGCAGGTACCTGACTATATCCGGGTTCTCCTCCGATGATGGCACACCCCGGACCCTAATGTTGTTCCTTCGTGACCTATTCTCCAAATCCTCGTTATGCGATTGGAGGTCTAAGTGCTGTGCCCGAAGAGTCAGCACTTCCTGCTGTAGAAAAGTGATCTCCTCATCTTGTCTGTGCGTGGAGCTCTCGACAGTGGCCACCCTCTCACCTAAGCCGTCCACTTCCTTGCGGATTTCTCTCACCTCTCCTGCTACTTCCTGCTTCAGGGCCTGGAAGTCTTCCCTCAGCGTGCCAAATAGAGACTCCAAAAAGGATCTGGTGACCGGAGGTTCCGCTGCCGCGCCAGACTGCGAACTCCCAGCCGCTCCAGGCGAGGAGGAGTTCTTGTCCCCCTTGTTCTGCTGTCTGTTGAGCATCTCCGGCAGCGTGCGATCGTTGCGTTTACCCCCTCGTTGAGCAGCCATGATGCAGGCCCTTCCACCAGTCCGAGTGCCCGTCTCTGCCTTTCCTCACGCCGACTCCCACACCCCCAGGAGTCTGCCTCTAGTCCAGGGCGGGCGTTGGTCTGCGTCAATCCCAAAGACCGCGGCCGATCAGGGTCAATCGCTACACCCCAGGCCGAAGCGGGGGAAGTTGCGCTCGTTGCCCCTAAGGTGTCCCCGGTGCTGTGCTTCTGGGGTGGACAGTGGCGCAGGGGCTCCAATGTTGTTTTTGATTTCCAGCCGGGACCCGGGGTCAAGGTACCCACTACACTAGCACGGTGTCCCGTAGTGCTCTGTGCCCACTCCTCCACAGCCCTCCAGTCGTGTCCTCGTACCTGCCTGGGCCAGATGCCAGTCGCGGTGTCCGCCGGTGAGGGCTGTCGCCCGGATCTTCGTCGTCTCCCCCCCAGGTACTCCGAGGCGTCTGCGTGGGAGAGAGCTGCTTCGGGGGTGCGTCCGCTGCCCCTCCGCCGGTATCGTCACGCTGGTTGCGCGGCCGGTTTGCTGTGGGCCTCGCTGGCGACACTGCGCACAAGTAAGCTGGTGCCGGGGGTTCAGGGGTGCCACAGGCTCGTTAGGTGCTCGTGTCCTCTCGGCCTCAATCAGCGCTTGCTAGGGCCGTAACTCCGCTGCATGCCGCTCCTGGCCTCCCGCACTGCCCGGGTAGGCCTCCAAGCCGGGCACTTGCGTAGCTCCCACCCCGGTCAAGTCAGCACCTCGGGGTGGGGAGATCTTCAGGCTCTAGCCAGTGGGCCCGCTGCTTCAGGCACCCCGCCCGCTCCGCTGCCGAGGGCTCCCACCTGACAGCGGGGATCGACTGCTCCAGTCAGCGCACTCACTGTTCGGTCTTCGGGCCATCTGCAGGTCCGGGCGAAGATCCCCGGCCTCGGCTCGTTGCCATCTTGGAGCTCAAGGAGGAGAGCGGACGCTCCCCGGACACCGCGCCGCGCTACACCTCTATGACTGGTTTCTCAGTCCGCCGCTGCCGACGAGACCCGCACACTCCAGCCGGCCAGCTCCTTGCCCTCCTGCTGTCCCGTGGTCCGCTGTCCCGTCGGGACGGGGGTGCTGTGCCAGCCCCGGTCGGCACCGGTCAGCAACTCGGCACTTCGAACTCGGTGAGTTCGTGCTCTGCGGGTCTCAGGCGGCGGCGGTCGGTCGGTTACCTCTTCCCCTAATAGCTCAGCTGCACAGTGTGGCTCCGGGGGGGAGATTTAGCTTAAATCAGGGCTTGGGGCCTCGGATGGGGCCTCGGATGGGGTCAGGAGCTCCAGCAGACACGTCCTTCTACCCCGCCATCTTGGCCACGCCCCGTATTCTTCTTTTAAAGGAAAAATATATTGTATATGTTTTTAATATAATTTTTTATTTATTTTTTTTTGTATCGCTACCGGTTAGCTCAATTTGGTGCAATGACCCGCTCCGCGCACCGGGAAACGTTCCGTTAGCTCAACTGCCGCATTCGAAAACAACATCGTGACGCGTCGCGTAAGCGCGACATATCGCGTTGCCGCGTAATGCGTCTTATGACGCGCCGCGTTAGCGCACCCGGAAGTGCTCCGGAGCGCGAACCGAGGCACGAAGCGCAGCACCCGGGAAGCGCTCCGGGTGCGTAGCGGGACGCGTAACGTAAGCGTAACAGGTCATGTGACCTAAAAATAACACTTTTCATTGGTTTAGAACATTTTTTTTCCCAAATGATGAAAGACCCCACCTTTTTTCTCACTCTGACTTTCAACTTTGTGAGAGGAAGACCTGTTTTTCATTATTAAGTGATGGCTTCAGTAGTAGCTGCAGCTGGTGGACCCCCACCACCACCACAACCTCCTAGGAAGGAAGGACCACCTACACAGTTCCTTCCCAACCCTGAGGAAGAGGAGGAAGAAGAGGAAGAGGAGGTACCGCAGAGACAATTCTTGCCTGAACAGCCCCGGCAATCCCACCACAAAGACAATTTTATTTGGAAATTTTTTTCTTTCCCTCAAGGCCAAAAAAAAGGTCAATGCCAGACATGTGACATGCCTCATATGTAAAGGAGTTCTGTCCCGAGGCACAGATAAAAAATATAGTTACGGAAACTATACTATGCACCGCCACATGCAGAGGTGGCATCCAATTAATTACAGCGTGGCTGAGGTGCGTCACCTCTGCGAAAACCCACCAACTCCTGTGGCCAGCACCTCGACACAGGAAAGTCTTTCGGGACCAGAGGCGAGGGAGACGGTCCCCAGTATCCAGAGCAATTTTGCACACATAAAGCTAGTGTGTATTTATTGTGGGGGACTACTTTGTTATGGGGAGATGAGTGTCAATTTAATGAACAGAGCATATGAAAACCACAAGTGCTCAAAACGCCCCAAAAAGTAATTTTTTTTTTGCTCCTGTTGAGCCCTTTCTAATTCCTGTTTTTCGTTGTTCCCCCCCTCAAAAAAAACAAAAAAAATTTAAATTGTTCAAAAAATACAAAACAAATGTTCAGAAAAATAATAAAAAAAATATAAAACAACAAAAACAATTTAAAAAAGTTATTTTCAGAACTACCTCCCATTTATAAAAAATTGCTAAAATGTTTAGCACTCTGGCAATCTCTTTTTTTTGATTCACTTCCTGGTTCGCGAACCGGAAGCCAACCAAAAAAAAAAAAATGAAAAAATAAATAAAGAGTGAATATAAGGGAAGGAGACAGAGAGAATAATGTTAAAAGAAAGACAGCTAGAGGGAGTAACACAGAGATACTGTAAATAGATAATTATACAAAGAAAAGATGTAAGAGGGTACAATTGAGAAAAAGAAAATAGAAAAGGAAGTGAAAGAAAAAAGAGTTTAGAAGAATAATAAACAAGAGTTACTTGGAGAATGTGAATGAATCTTCAAATTAAAAAGAAAGAGAGTAAAGGATGTGGAGTAAGAGGTAGGGATAGAACCGGACTAAAACAACAACCCTGAGGGAAGGTGTTAAAAAAACAGTGAGTGAAAATAAATGGGATTAAAACAAGGTGTATGATAGTGAATAAGGTTAAAACATGTGGAATGACAGAGAGAAAAAAACAGAAAGAAGAAAAGAAGAAGTGATAGAAAAAGAATAATTGAAGCAGCACATGTAAATAAGATAGTGTGCTTGAACTACAGAGAGAACGCATAATGAACAACTAGTAAAAGAGTGAAGAGACAGTGAGAGTAAGAGAGACGGACTGAGTGAAAAGGAGTGAGGAACTGTGATAACAGAGAGACTCACAAAAGGAGTGGAAGGAGTGGAGTAAGTAAGTAATTGAAAAGGAATGAAGGAAAAAGCAAAGGAAGGAAACTGAGGGTTAAGGAAATAAAGCAGTGGAAGTAATAGAAGTTGAATGTGATAGAGATGTAAGGGAAAAAGTACTAAATACTTACTTTATAGTTGTTGTTAACTCCATCACTTATAATTTTTTTACTTTCAATCTGTGAAAGAAAGAACAAAAATTTGAAAAATATTAAAACATGTATTTAAAAAATAGAAAAGACAAGGCATAAGTTTGAAAATCATACAATTTTACTAAGAAATAAAGCTAGAGATAAACATTCAGAAAGGAAAATAAAGTAACGGTGAAAGACAGACAGAGTCAAAAAGAAATAGAAATAGAGTAAATTACTAAGTGAATAAAAGAGAGGATAGATTCAGTGACAGAAAAGAAGGATAGAAGAGAAAAATAAACTGAAGATGTGTAAGATACTAAAAGAATGTGAGTAAGGTAAACTAAATAAGGAAAAGGGTGAATAAGGAAAAGAGAGTGAGGGAGAGAGGGGACACAGAAAGTGAAGGAAAGAGTGTCAGATACAGACTGAGTAAAGCAACAAAGAAAGATAAATGAGTGAAGGTGAGTTATATTAACTGAATGCAACAAAAAAGGAGAACCCAAAATTATTTAATTTCGAAAACAAAAGGGAGAAAAGATGGAAAAGAGAAGCGAAGCAGAGGGTCTAAAAGCTAGAAAATGGTGCATGAGAGAAAAGAAAAAAGCAGAGTTGGAATAAGGAAACAAAGGTTGAAAGATAAGTGGAGTTAGAGAACAAGGGTGAAAGAGAATAAAACAAAAGGCAATGTGAGTATGTAAAGAGAATTGATATAAGGTAGTAAAAGACAAGTGAGCATGAGACAAGATGAGTACAAATAAAAAATCACAATACAAAATATAGAATTAATATACATGTAAATGGTTTATTTTTGCTGTTCTCAGAATATATCAAATTTCACTAAAAACAGTGAGTTGAAGGTATTCATCATATAGCAGCAGGGAAAAAAACTCAATCAAAACGATTGTGTTTAAAAAACCCATATAATATAACAAATCAGAAATCAGAACTCATCAAAAGTACACTTACTTTCCATGACGTCGAATGATATGCTATGAACAGCTTATACTCTGTTGTGCTCTAAAAAATCTGTGCCCGCCACTTTCTGAAAGAAAAGCTCTTTCTTTTTGAGTAATATGTTAGAAACAATAAATGACTTTTTGCTCTCTACCACACTTCTCCTCAAGGCCAAATCGTGTAAGAGCCATTTTAAACTCTTCGAATTCCTCAAAGCAAATCCCGTCATTTTCTTTTTCCCCGACTTTCAGAAAGAAAACGTCCAAAATCACTTTCACAATCTTGTACTAATAATATCTCCCCTTCTAGTTTACTCATGTTTCACATTTCCTATAACATTGATACCACTTACTATGAGGCACACTTACACTACCTCTATGACTTTTCCAATTTTTTCATTCTCTTGATCTCAGTTACTAACAAAGCAATTTAAAACAACAGAGTAAATCATATCAACTCTTTGAATCATTATAGGCCAGTTATGACTACTTTACATTTTTATTTATTATGATCACTCTAATTCACAAAGCAATTTAAAACAGCAGACTAAAATTTATCAACTGCTCCAATCTTCGTAGGCCACTTTCCTTCCCTAAAATTCTGGTTGTAAAAACACTAGGTAAGAATTTTTTAAGTCAAACGGTAAACGTTTTTTGAAAGTTAAAACAGAATCATTGCAGAATGACCAGCCGTTTCCAGATTTTAAATAAGCTGTGTAATGTCCTGAAGTTGTTGAAGGACCGTCATGATATATAATTGCTGCAGTTACAAAAGTCCTTCCTGATATTGACAACTGCGCAGCCACAAAATTTTTAATTAAAGTTGTCAATTTAGTTCCATCCGACCTACATCGTTGGAACATTAAAATGACATACTGGCCATAACTTCGTATAAATAATGTGGACAGCATTGCAGACTTACATTGGCTACACTCCATGTTTTGATCGGCTGCTTTTACTAGCTTATTAAAGGATACTGATTTACTATCAGGCAAAGTTAAATATATAAATCTTTCTGAGTCTACACTAGTAGTACTTGATAGCCTACAGTTCTCGCAGTCATGCTGCCATTGATAAGAAAGGCCAAACAGATAATCTACATCTACACCTTCATCTTGCAAAACATCAAGCATATACATTAAAAACTCCTGACAATCCTGCTGAATATTTTGAGAGAATTGCGTTTGACCTGAACATTTGTCTAAGAGATTTCGAATTTCAGATACACTTTCTATTTTTCTTCTATCAGTGCTACATTTCTCTAAAACAGAATTTAACAAACAGCAAAATCTTTGATCCGAATTGACCACAATCTGTTCTTTTAATGTTTCTAGATAAAAGACAACATTAACCACTACATTAGCATAGCAGTTGACAGCAGAACTATTTTCAAATTAAAAACCAACAACATCTTGAACAGCATCCATTTTCTTTCTGCTTACAATTTCGGGTTCATCGACTTTTCGCGTTTTTGCTACAACCTCCCTACTATTGGTTACATTTCTTCGTTTCCGGCCTACCACACGTTTTTCAAACAAAGGATATTGAGGCAAATGTGGCGCATACTCTCTTCTTAACCTATTGTATTCCTTAACACAATCTAGATCTTCACAAATGTTTGTCTCATCACACTCAATCAAGTACAATCCAGATAAAGTTCTGACTCGTGATAATGCCACATAAGCCATACCCTCCTTGAACACAGAACTGCCAATATTCACCAAAGCACTGTCTACACTTAAACCTTGCGATTTATGGATTGTCACCGCATATGCCAAGCAAACAGGAAACTGCTTACGGCGAACATATAAGTCTTTAACAAGCAAAAACCTAGCAGAGCAACGACCAATTTGCTGTACATCCTCAATGCCATCAAATTTAATTTTTATAAATTCAATTCCATCTCTATTTCTGTATTTCTCAAAATCAACAACATTACCCATTGATCCATTTACCAGACCTCTTTCAACATTTAAATTCCTTCTCAAAATGATACGGCAATTTAAGCACACATTCAGAGTCTTTTCAAAACCCGCCGTTGTAGATATAGTCTTCTCTAATGAATCCAATTTAGATTTCAAATTTTCAGACAAAATAATTGTTGCTCCCATATGCTCAATTCTGTCAATAGCTTCCAGTTTCACTATGTCTTGGTTTTCTAAATTCAACATTTTGTTGTTGAAGATGGAACATTCTTGCAGAGTTGGCATCAAACATATCCCAGATTTCTTCTCAGTAATTTTCTGAAAAATATTCTCTGGCAGAACGTCTTCATCTGGATACAAATTTGACAATAATCTTGCATGTAAAGCTTCCTTCCCATGCTCGGTCACTTTTCCGATTCTAACATCTTGTAGAATATTCTTATAATCTTCATCCTTCGCCTGACGCATATTTTCACGCAGTTCAGCATAATTGAAGTTTAACCATATATTAACTTTGCCAATGCTCCCTAGGCACTTCCTGGTATCTTCATGCGTAAGTAGTTTAAACACTGGTTGTCCTTTCACTGGTGTCAGCTGCAGAAGATCACCGAAAACAATGATGTGTTTGCCCCCAATAACACATCATACTCTGTTTTAAGAACTTCTTGCATTCTCAAATGCACAAAGGCAAGCATGACATTGGAAACCATGCTTACTTCGTCAATGATAAGAAGTTTCATCTTCTTTAGGACTCTTGAAACTTCACAACAAACATCTCCAGATAACTTGTGGTATTGTAATTTGTTATCATGCTCCACTGGCAGCATCAGTAGACGATGCAAAGTAATACCTTTATTGTTATGTGCTGCCAGTCCGGTAGGAGCGGTGACAACACAAGACAGCGATGACTCAGTCCTTTTCTGCAAATAACATGAAATTGCTTTAATGAGGAAACTTTTTCCAGTTCCTGCTTCCACACTCACGTACAGTCGGACAGGCTTCAACGACGTACATAAGCACTCTTTCTTCTCATGACTTAATCCATGATCAATTTGGTTGGTAACTTCGTCATATATTTTCCTCTGCTCAACGTTGAGTTGTCTTTCCAAATCTTCTAAGTTAACCGCATCCTCCTGAGCATGTGCCATGGCTCTTTCCACTTCCATCATGGCAGTGGCAGCTTCATTTTCGATAACTGGTCCTCCTAGTGGATCCTGACTCAATGAAGTGGAACTCTGACTGTCCTGAGAACTGTCTCTAGCAATCTCGGCTGCAATTGTTGGTTCCTGCTCGATTTCTGCATTCAACATTTCTAGATATTTTGGAAAAACAGGACATTCTATGGACTCCTTGGCTGCATTGAAAGAATCTTCATAACAGAGGAAATCTCCAAGCAGTTCCTCTTCTGCACGCCAAGGCTTGAAAAGTTGCAAAAGAGCTAAATAGAAAAACTCTTTTCTTTCAGGAGATTCGCAACTCAATTTTCGATGATTTACCAATTGGCATTTTCTTTGCTTGACCAGACATCCCTCACTTCCAATTACAGCATACACTCCTTTATCAATATCTTCTTTGATGTTCCTCTTGAATATGTAATTTTGTAGAACCTCATACAGACAAACATTCTCGAGCTGACTGCTTCTATTTGGATAATATGTATCCAACATGTTGGTCTTCAAAATATCTGTACTGTTTGGCTCCTTCTCCGCCAAATACTCAATTTCCCGTACAGGTTTCAGAACTCGATTACGTGTTGCAGCAAGACCAAGACTCACCCAAATTATACTCCTAGATTTGGCTTAGAGACTTGCTGAAGATAACCGATCAGAACATTCGTATGCTCCGATTTCTCAATGCGACAACATCTTTAGACTGAAACTGTACAACTTCTTACTGAGGCTCTTTTCATGTGAAAAGCCATCCCACATATCCTTCAGTTCTGTCTTTTCTTTTTTTGTGATATAAGACGTCACATACCGAGCCACAGCCATACAGTTGTCAGCCACAAACTGTATATCCATGTTAGCATTCCACATGGACAAAATCACTGGGTTGTAGTCGTTGATGTACTTGGACTCTTCGTTTCTTTTTAAATTGTATGTATTTTTGGGTGATTTCCTCGTCACATTATGTCGCAGCGAAGACATCAAATTGTTCACTCTTCCTTTAGATATCACTGATCGTGGAAACCCAAAACAACATTTTGTATAGAACTTGTTCTTGTTTCTGAATTTACGACGACAGTACTTTCCACAACGATGGTTTTGAAAGCGTAAAACTTGTTCTCTTAAACTTTTGTCTTCCTTTGTCTTTGGAACAGCACGTGTAGAATACTGTTCTATGAAACTCATCACTAAGTCATCTGGATCTGTTCCAAATTTGGGTGCATCTTTGATCTATAGCAGCATATGTATATGAGGAGCACCTCTTGCTTGATACTCCTTTCTCCAGAAGAAATCCAACACCTCTCCAAGAGGTGGATTTTTCTTGTTCGTAATGAAAGACATCATAGCTTCAAATCTATGATTGAAGTACCTGCATACATTGACTGGATCCAAAGAGCACAGTTCTCCGGGTGTCTTGAATTTGATATTTTCAATGTTTCCATTTGCCTCTCGTAGAAATTCAAGTAAGTCTTCCCAGCCATACTCGGCACAGCTGAGAGTGAGGAACCATGTGGGAGTTCCTAAGTTCCTCAGCATACATTTTAAGTCACCATGACGACGGTACCAATACTCATTAGTACCACGCTGACATGCCATGAGATTAATCAGGTGAGAATCCAAAATACTGTCTTGCACATTGACTTTATCCATAAACTCCCTTGCCGAGATATTTTGCAGCTGTACACCACTTTTCAGGATGTGGTTCACTGCATAAGACAGTCCAGACAGATCACTTTCATACGGTAGATGAAACAAATAGGGAATGCATTGAGGAAACCTAGGATCTTCTGCATACAATCGTAAAGTCCGGTATTCAGAAGCAGGAATTTGATCAGGTCGCTCATCATATCTTCCCCCTCGACCTGTTGGAAATAACTGTGGGAAACACCGAGCTTCCAAACTTTCCTCCCAAACACTAATGGGACTCCCTTTGGCTTGTTTCATTTGAAACAACTCAATAGCATTCCCCATGACTTCTTTAGAATGCAAAGGATGAACACTATAATGTTCATATATTTCTTCATTTTTAGAGGCATCTACTTGCTCTATTTGTCCAGCACACAAATCGCTGTCCTCTTCTTCACTTAGTTTGTCTTCTGCAACACATACATTCTTGTAGTACTCATTATTTTTCATCAAATACAACGTTGCCTTTTTGACTTTCCTAACATCCACTAAATCTTGCCAGATTTTCTTACTCTTTGTCGGAACCCCATTAACTAGGATAACCAGAGGTTCCTCTTCCACTTTGTCTACACCAATTGTATCAATATTTTTCTTCAAATCCAGAGGCAAATAAACAACTCTTCCCTTTAATCCTCTCTGTAAATCTGAAGGAGGCGATTTCCCTGTCTTAGGCTCCATTCGAACAATAGCCTGAAAAGGATGGACACTTTGAATCAAAATAGATTCATAAGTATTTAAATCCTTCAGTTCAGAAGGAATGTCAACCAATTCCAGATTATTATGAACCGCTCTAGCAGGCATCCGGTTTTGATTTAATTTGTTAAAACAATAAGTACACATACGTTGATCTGATCCCAAATCAAAACAATTTTCTACCATCAAGTATGTTGCAAAATCCTTCCATTCACTATTGTTTACCATTTCACTTTTTGTATATAAATCCACTAACTTATTCTGATTCTTATAATAAGTCCATCGACAACACACACAAGTGAAATTAGGCCTCTCACTTGATTTCACCGTAAACGTGGAAATTTCCTTGTGAAACCTATCTGTACTGGAAATCTGTACACTCTCTTCCACATTACCTTCTTCTACTGGGTCAATTTCAACATTGTTCTCTTTACTAGCAAAATAACAAAACTCAATTTCTTCACAAATATTCTTCACATCTACTTCAGAACCATGCAAAAGAGCAGTGCTTAATTGTTTAAGCATAATTGCTGGACTCTTAGCATAATACAACATTCTAACTAATTTCCTCACTTTATTATGATGCACTGCTAGCATCCTGAAATGATGAAAAACACTCTGGCATACTCTCCTGGAAAGACAAGCCAGTGAATGACCATGCAAACCTGTCACTTCTCTCACTCTGCAAGGATCTAATTCTTGCAACAACTTCATTTTCTGTTTTAAACTTTTCTTATTAAATGTCCGTACAAAATCACAAAGCAAATTGATGGAATCCTGTCGCACACTGCAAATACTACTACACTTCCAGGTGTACACTGGTCCCTTAGGACGTCTTCCTAAAACTTCATTACCTAACACCTCTTCTGCCTCTGTTGACACAAGTTTTTCTTTTTCAACCGGACAACCGTCTTTCACCTCATATGCTCGACCACTGGTGTCAACTGCATGCACCAAATCATTGTCCTGGAAATAACTCTCCTCATTAAAAAATGCCTCACAACTTGAACTATGCATCCATTCTCCTGAAAAAACTTCACAAAAATTACTACGATTAACTGTTCTCTTCCATCTACTATTTGATTTGAAATCATAAATTGCCTTGTTTAGTTTCCTAATTCTATTGATTATCAAAATAAATAACTTTCGCTTAATTTCAAAAGCCTGATCAATAATTTTCTCTACATTTTTCTTTCTCTTATAAAAAGCCACTTTTTGTTGACCTTTCTTAATATTTTTTAACAAATTGCCAATTATCCTGTTGCGGAACATTCGTCTACGAATGTCTCTAAACAGATTTTTCCTTCTACTACCATGCACAGAGTTATCTCCTGCTCTAGCAGTATCATTTTTGAGGGGCCTTTCCTTCTCGTTTTAATTGGCTCTCTTCTTCTGGACTAAAACATGTTCTGTAGTGATACTTTTTCATCTGCAAATGTTTCTTAAAAAAGATTTTGTTGTCTTACCCGGAGTTTTTTTGGTGACTTGACAAGTTTTTATTGTAGAGGACTGCTGCAAAGGTTTACCAAGGTGGGGTGTAAGTCGCTTTGCTTCTTTTCTTTTTCTTTGCCTTGAGGGCATTTTTGAATTTTTCAAAAGATCTTGAGTTGAATCTGTGGTAAATGTTTAAAAAAACATGCTATTAACCACTATTACCAAACAGTAAACCAATAACAGTAAGCAAACAATTAACACACTAGTTGTCAATTCTACGTACGGTAATTTAGCAGCATAGACAAATGTAAAACCCACAAATAGTAGCAATGGAATGGAATGCTTCTACAATAATTTGCTTACTGGATGTGTTTAAAATCGTTTCTTGAAGTCACATAGGTTTCAGAATATGTACTGCTAGAGTTCATAGCCAGTATGGGGCATATTTACAAAACCTTTGAGCCATTTTAAGTAAAAAAACACATTTTTAAAACACATCAAGTAAGTAAATTATTCTCCCAGATTCATGGAGGAAGTGACTTAAAATGGCCTAACACACATGGGGGCGTATTTACAAGGCCCTTGCACCACTTTTGCGTCACTATTAACATGGGAAAAATGACGTGAAAGTGACTCAAAGGCCTTGTAAATATGCCCCATGCTGGCTATGAAACTCTAGCAGTACATATCAAGAAACCTAAATGACTTCAAGAAACGTTTTTAAACACATCAAGTAAGCAAATTATTCTCCCAGATTCATGGGGAAGTGACTTAAAATGCCCTAACACACATGAGGGCGTATTTACAAGGCCCTTGCACCACTTTTGCGTCACTTTTAACATGGGGAAAATAACGTGAAAGTGGCTCAAAGGCCTTGTATATATGCCCCATGCTGGCTATGAAACTCTAGCAGTACATATCAAGAAACCTAAATGACTTCAAGAAACGTTTTTAAACACATCAAGTAAGCAAATTATTCTCCCAGATTCAGTTGGAAGTGACTTAAAATGCCCTAACACACATGAGGGCGTATTTACAAGGCCCTTGCACCACTTTTGCGTCACTTTTAACATGGGGAAAATAACGTGAAAGTGGCTCAAAGTCCTTGTAAATATGCCCCATGCTGGCTATGAAACTCTAGCAGTACATATCAAGAAACCTAAATGACTTCAAAAAACGTTTTTAAACACATCAAGTAAGCAAACTATTCTCCCTGATTCATGGGGCAAGTGACTTAAAATGGCCTAACACACATGGGGGCGTATTTACAAGGCCCTTGCACCACTTTTGCGTCTCTATTAACATGGGGAAAATGACGTGAAAGTGACTCAAAGGCTTTCTAAATATGCCCCATGCTGGCTATGAAACTCTAGCACTACATATCAAGAAACCTAAATGACTTCAAGAAACGTTTTTAAACACATCAAGTAAACAAATTATTCTCCCTGAATCATGGGGCAAGTGAAATATTTGTTTAAAGAAGCGGACACCATTTTTTCCTTCTCATAAATTTAAAAAGCATTCCTTTTCCTTAAAAACGATTTTCAAGTCATAATTTGAAAACACAGCACAGCTCCTATGTACAAGCACACCCTGTCAGTACTAATACTTCACATTATCTCCAATTACAATTTCTCAAAGAAACAAAATCTTTTTGTAAAACACTTGACACAAAGCAACATTTTAAATACACAACTTTCTTCCTAATTTTCTCCCTAAAGCATACTAGTCTCAATCTAAATTAAATGAATCTTTTCTCACCTTAGCGAATGCTTTTTGAATTTCAAAACAGTCTCAGACACACACCAATTTTTCTTTAGCAGAGCAAAGGGTATGCACTCCAGAGGCTGCAACTAACAATGGCACAGAAATGCTGTAATTCATCACACATATCTCTCATGTCACCCAATCAAAACTCTTCCCTCACTTTTTTCAAATCAACACCCTTCCCCCCTCTGCCCTTTCTGCCTTTTTTCCATAGCAACTACCTCCTGAAAGACCTCTCATGTTTACACGTTCACACAACAATGTTTCAAATGAACTCTGACCTCTCAGTACACCTGCTTATCCAGTGCAATGTTTCTTAAAACGATTTTTTCTTAACCATTCGAATTGCATCTTTCAAAGAACACATCCATGCACCCTAACTTTCTGTTTTCAGCAATCAAAATCCACCAATCAATGCTACTGAATCATTAGCACTGAAACTCCACAGTTTTTTTCATTACAAACTCCTACTGTTTCAACTGCCATTTCATTCCCACACTTCATCTGACTGCAGCAGAACCTCCTCTCACCATGTTTTCTGTCTGGATTATTGGACATAGCTACATCCACTGGGCTCACAGGTATGCTGATAACAGAAATTTACACAACCTCAATTTACAAAATGTGGAAATCAAATGGATTGGCCAGAGAGGATTGAGATGTCACCAATTGATACCATTGGTGAAAACCTTTTTGCATTTGCCAAACCCTGACCTCATAATAGTGCACTGTGGAGGAAATGATTTGGGCACTTTGACTGGGGTAGGTCTGGAAATGCTTTTAAAGGACACCTTTGAGCAATTGATGGCACTTTTTTCTCAAACTGCCTTGGTATATTCCAATATATGCCAAAGACAGAAATGGAGGTGGTCCAATCAATTTTGTCCACATATTGAGAAAGCGAGGAAGCATGTAAATAAGTCTGTTTCAGCTTACATGAGAGACCATGGAATGGGCTCCATCTACAACAATAACTTGCGTTACTACATGCAAGATATCTACAGAGGAGATGGTGTGCACTTCTCAGATGAGGGGAACAGAGTTTTCATCCAGAATTTAAGACTGTGTATTGGTACCTACTTATAAGTACCTAAATCTTCCACAGACCCAAAAGCTCTTTTCAGAGCTACCCTAACTATGATCACTCTAAATAAATTTTAAATGTAACTTTTTTTTTACTAATTTTCACGATTTACGCTTTCCGGAGCGCTACCCGGTTCGCGCACCGGGATCTAACCGCGCGAAAATGTGATTTTTTTTTATTTTTGGGCATATATGGGCCTCCTCATCCACCCTCACAAAACCTAGGGGGTCAGGATATGTCTCCCATGCCCCCTTTTACACAATCCCAGCATTGTCACTGACTATGTCATGAGTGATGTAATATGTGACGTCATCAGCAGTGCATTGCAGGCGCGCTTGTTATAGTGAGTCCAACTAACTATAACGTTGGAATTTCTATGGTTTTATGTCAGTAAAATTTCTAGCTAACTATAACTGGTGTGAAACCTGTGGTTTTTTCAGTGAATTTAATAGGTTTTTTAAATGCTAATTCCTAACTATAACTGGTGTGAAACCTATGGTTTTTTCAGTGAATTTCATAGGTTTTTTAAATGCTAATTCCTAACTATATATAAGGCCTCAAACCTATGAAATGTAATATTTTTTATAATTAATCCTATATTGTATATGTATATAATACTTGTTTTTTTTTTTTTTTGCCCTGGTGCGCTCCCAGTGCGCGCCCCGGTGTGCGCACTGGAAAGCGCAGTTTTTCTGGAGCGCTCTGGGTCACGCACCGGTGAGTGTCCCGTTAGCGCTATTGCCGCGAACAAAAACATTGTGACGTATCGCGTAGCAGCGTCCGCGTGATACGCACGGAGTAAGCACACCCGGAAGTACTTGAGCGAATACGATTGCGCAACATAAGCATCTGACGCGCTTACGCGCCACGCCCCGTGGCGCGTCGCGTAAGCGCGTTGGGTCATGTGACATGAAAATAACACTTTTTATTGGTGCAGAACAGTTTTGGTTTCCAAATGATGAAAGCCCGGGTCATGTGACCTGAAAATAACACTTTTCATTGGTTCAGGACAGTTGTTTTTTCCAAATGATGAAAGCCACCACCTTTTTTTCCTTATTCTGACTTTGTCCTTTGACTGAGGAAGACCTGTTTGGATATATAAGAGAAATATTTTGTACTTTAAAATGGCTACAGTAGCTGCAGCAGCTGGAGCATCTGCACCACCACCACCACCACCACCACCAAGAGGACCACCACAACATCACATTGGTGGTCAAGAAGAAGAGGAGGAGGAGGAAGGGAGAAGGTGGCTGCCAGAAGACAATACCGCATACAGGCCAAGGCAGCAAATTGTATGGGAGTTTTTTTCTATCCCAGAGGGCAAGAAGAAAGTCAATGCGCCAAAGGTGACTTGCCAAATCTGTGGCATTGAACTTTCAAGGGGGAACCCTAACAAAAAATATTCATTTGGTAATAACACCATGATAAGGCACATGCAGCACAAGCATCTGAACAACTATGCTGCCGCAGAGGTGAGAGAACTGGCCAGTAACCCTCCCCAATCTTCAACCAGCACCTCCAAAAGAAAGCAACCCACTCCTTCGGGACCAGAGACAAGGGAGACAATCCCTTGCATACAACCACGGTTTGGTGAATTCAGGATCACATGTATTTTTTGTGGTAAGGCCATCTCCTATGGTGAGCAGAGCATAAAGCTCATCCTCCTTGCTGGTGACAACCGCAATTGCCCCTAAAAACCCTAATTTTTTCCTGATTTTTTTTTGCTCCAGTTGAGCCATTTTCAATTCCCTGTTTTTTGTTTCTCCCCATAAAAATAACAAAAAAATATAAAATAGTTCATAAAAGCCAAAAAAAGTACAAAATGTTCAAAAAACATTACAAAAAATATAAAACAACAAAAAGAAGAAAAAAACAGTTCTTTTTAGAACTACCTCCAAATTATAAAAAAAGCTAAATTTTTTTAAAACTCTATCATTCTTTTTTCCCCATTGAACGCTCCCTGGTACGCTCCGCGGTGCATGTACCAGGCGCTCCCCCCGCGCAAATCAAAAAAAAATATTTTTTTTTTGCCCCGCGGGGCCCTTTTATAGCCCCCACATCAAACCTAGGGGGTCAGGGGGGGTTTACTCTGCCCCCTTATGGTCATTTCCCCCTTTGTTTTTGCCACCTCTTGTGTCTCGATCCTACCGAGACACAAGATGGCGGCCGCTCCGGACTGTTTGGAATGTTGACAGACTCCCGAGAGCCAATCAGCTTTCCGCGCGTGAACTCACGTGCGCGCTGGTTAGCGCCCCGGTGCGCGTACCGGGGAGCGCTTGCCGATATATATATTTTTTGGAACCTAAATTACTCAAAATCCACTGGAACACATATCTTGAGACATAGCAAAGGCACATCGGGCTACCAGTCCCTACAATTTTGCCAAGTTTGGTGGAAATCCATTCAGCCGTTCGGGCTAAAAGTGAGGTTGACCGCCCTATGGAAATTAACATGGGGAAAACACGTTTTGGGACCCCCCTTTTATCTCGGCCCCCGCTTGACAAATCCCCCCCAAACTTTCAGGGAAGGACCGGGGCGCTGCAAGGCAAATTTGAGGAAATGTTCAGGCAGATTCCTGAACCGGCGCCAAAGTTATTCACAATTGAATGTTGAGATTTTGTATTGAAAATAATCCTAACTATAACTACCTACTGGAGACTGCCAGTAGGATATATATATATATATATATATATATATATATATATATATATATATATATATATATATATATATATATATATATTCCACAAGAGTTGCCTGTTGAACAGATGCAAGCCACACACGAAGATAAACTTCCGCCACGTTTATTTCAGGAGGGAGGCAGCATGCGAGAAACACAGCATACAGCAAAGTACAAGTCCTGCCTGACGCGTTTCGTGCACCAAGCACTTCCTCAAAGGCACCGGACATTCACAGGAAATTGCACGATGATTTAGCAGTACCACAATGACGAAACTCCGCCCATGTGGGCGTGGCCAACCCAGTGGCCCGATGGTACTTGTGGTGCCAATCTTTTTTCACAAGTGCGCTATCGTGCTAGTCCCAATTGTATAGCTCACACCCCAGTGTGTTCTGCAGCGGCGCTCAAACCCATGCTGTTTCAATTATCCACCTGAAATCGGCATCTTCTCCCATATGCAGAGGCGTCCATTAGCGTCTCTACTGGAGGGCTGTAAACAGCCCCTGGGCTTCACATCGCGGCTCAGGCATGCCGCAAAACATTCCACAAGAGTTGCCTGTTGAACAGATGCAAGCCACATACGAAGATAAACTTCCGCCACGTTTATTTCAGGAGGGAGGCAGCATGCGAGAAACACAGCATACAGCAAAGTACAAGTCCTGCCTGACGCGTTTCGTGCACCAAGCACTTCCTCAAAGGCACCGGACATTCACAGGAAATTGCACGATGATTTAGCAGTACCACAATGACGAAACTCCGCCCATGTGGGCGTGGCCAACCCAGTGGCCCGATGGTACTTGTGGTGCCAATCTTTTTTCACAAGTGCGCTATTGTGCTAGTCCCAATTGTATAGCTCACACTCCAGTGGGTTCTGCAGCGGCGCTCAAACCCATGCTGTTTCAATTATCCACCTGAAATCGGCATCTTCTCCCATATGCAGAGGCGTCCATTAGCGTCTCTACTGGAGGGCTGTAAACAGCCCCTGGGCTTCACATCGTGGCTCAGGCATGCCGCAAAACATTCCATAAGAGTTGCCTGTTGAACAGATGCAAGCCACACACAAAGATAAACTTCCGCCACGTTTATTTCAGGAGGGAGGCAGCATGCGAGAAACACAGCATACAGCAAAGTACAAGTCCTGCCTGACGCGTTTCGTGCACCAAGCACTTCCTCAAAGGCACCGGACATTCACAGGAAATTGCTCGATGATTTAGCAGTACCACAATGACGAAACTCCGCCCATGTGGGCGTGGCCAACCCAGTGGCCCGATGGTACTTGTGGTGCTAATCTTTTTTCACAAGTGCGCTATCGTGCTAATCCCAATTGTATAGCTCACACCCCAGTGGGTTCTGCAGCGGCGCTCAAACCCATGCTGTTTCAATTATCCACCTGAAATCGGCATCTTCTCCCATATGCAGAGGCGTCCTTTAGTGTCTCTACTGGAGGGCTGTAAACAGCCCCTGGGCTTCACATCGCGGCTCAGGCATGCCGCAAAACATTCCACAAGAGTTGCCTGTTGAACAGATGCAAGCCCACATGGGCGGAGTTTCGTCATTGTGGTACTGCTAAATCATCGTGCAATTTCCTGTGAATGTCCGGTGCCTTTGAGGAAGTGCTTGGTGCACGAAACGCGTCAGGCAGGACTTGTACTTTGCTGTATGCTGTGTTTCTCGCATGCTGCCTCCCTCCTGAAATAAACTTTTCGGAAGTTTATCTTCGTGTGTGGCTTGCATCTGTTCAACAGGGATATATGACGTTACCATGCATACTATTACCAAGCATATTTTTACAACGCATTTTTTACAACGCAAATACTATTACAACGCATGTTTTTACAACGAATACTATTACAACGCTATATAGCACTAGTAATATAAAAATACTATTACAACGAAAACATTTACTACGCATACCATTACAAGGCAAATAAAATATATATATATTTTTTTTGTACTCTAAAACCTGGAACAGGATGCAGGGAAAATAGGGGTTTTGGGTGGGGAAGTGTATTAAAAAATGTAAAGATAAACTAAAACGTAACAAACAAATATGCTATCATTTTTAAATTAATACTCGAGTATTAAAATTAATACTCGGGTATTAAAAATAATACTCATTTTTTCCATATTGTAGAAAAAATTACAAACACAACGATTATACTACCAAATATACTAAACATATACAGAAATGACTGAAATTATTTAATTATACCCAACACATTCATACATACACGTACTCACAGACAGTCCCCATTTTCTATATGCAATTCATACTGTAGTTCTACTACTATTTCTATGAAATAATACCACAACACTACTATCAAAATGGATGCCAAAATGGCACGATAAACGCAAATAACATATCTTTTAAATAAGTTTTAAATTATATGTTTACACAGAAATAAAACATATATAATACTACCATACCAACGCTATGTTTTTAAAAAAAAACAGAGACAGCAACCCAATCTTATAAATACGAGTCAGACACCATTTTTAAAACAGTTGATTCTCAACTACCAGAGTGACCAGACGCCAAACCTGACCCTCTGACCTCTTCACCTTATTGAAATCCTTATCGAATCTCTGGGGAATTATTTTTCGGTTTACAAGTGAGTTACTTAAATACTTTTGTAAATAAAATTCTTAATCATTATTAACGCTGCATCTAATATGTTGAAGTTTATTATTTTATGATAATTTTAACCCACATACATATTAGTACAATGAATTCAAGATATATACATATTTACATAATGCGACATTTTTTAAACCGAAAAATACATATTATAAAATGCGAGTAATATTTTCTAATGAAATGAAAAAAATAAATATAATATTTTTTTTTTAAACATGTCAAAATATTGTTTTATTTATTAGTCGAACTACTCTAAACAACGCCGCAAAACTTCAGAATCACAAAATTCTACTTTATAACACAGCCAACACTGCACTTCTAAAATAATTTGAAGGTACTTTTAAGTATTTTATTCGACAATTCTATTCACACGAAACGTAAATAAATTTATTATTACACATATTTTTTTCCATTTAAACAGAAAACATCATTTGTGAAAAAAATATTTAATTTTTTCAACATCGAAAATTGAAACGTTTACAAATTAAAAAGGTCATTATATAATTATTTATGAAACTGCTGTAATAAAAATACACAATAAGTTACTGGTCAGAATTTCTAAACAAATTTTCAAATGTGGCAGCAATGTATTAAGTATAGGATGTTAAAATGGTATTATTTTCAATTAACATTGTCATTTCCTGAATATTTTTTTTAAATAATCATATAAATCTCCAGATCATCAACAACACAAAATCCTTAGAACCAACACCGCAACAAATCACATTTTTAATTTCCTTCCTTTAGAAACTCAAAGAAATCTTTGAAGAAAGACCAAGGAAAGAGCAGCAATAAAAAGAAAATCAGAAATCAAAACATCAATCTTAAAGGTAAATAAAGAACATTGCACGAAAAACACATTTTAAAAGTGCTTGATAAATTGCTTGCACTAGGAAAAGTGCTGGATAGTGTGGAGATATCAAATACTATTTTAACTCCAGTGAAATGCAACAGTAGAGAAAGTGCTGGATAATGTTGGGGTATCAATTACTATTGTAACTCAAAGTAATTACTGCACTAGTTAAAGAGCTGGATAGGGTTAAGGTATCAATTACTAATCTAACTCCAGGTATGTGCTGCACTAGGAAAAGTGCTGGATAGTGTGGGGGTATCAATAACTACTCAAAATCCAGGTAAGTGCAGCACTAGGGAAAGCGCTGGATAGTTTAGGGGTATCAATTACTATTCTAACACCAGGTAAGTGCTGTAGTAGGGAAAAGTGCTGGATAGTGTTCGAATATCAAATACAATTGTAAATGCTGAAAAGTGTTGCAGTAAGGAAAGTGATAAAAACAAAATGAATATTTTTTATTTCACAATCCAACTACATTCAAACGAAAACAAAATATTCATTCAAATTTCATATTTCAATCCTTTAGAAACTCAAAACAATCTTTTAAGAAGACTAACCAAAACACCAACGAACTAAAGAACACCAGAAATCAAAACAACAATATTAAAGGTAAATAAATAACATTGCACGAAAAATACATGTTAAAAAGTGCATGATAAATTTCTTCCAGTCGGAAAAGTGCTGGATAGTGTGGGGGTATCAAATACTATTTTAAGTCCAGTTAGGTGCAACAGTAGTGAAAGTGCTGGATAATGTTGAGGTATCAATGACAATTGTAACTCAAAGTAATTACTGCACTAGAGAAAGTGCTAGATAGTGTTGGGGTATCAATTAATATTCTAACTCCAGGTAAGTGCTGCACTAGGAAATGTGCTGGATAGTGTGAGGGTATCAATAACTATTCTAAATCAAGGTAAGTGCTGCACTAGGGAAAGTGCTGGATAGTGTAGGGGTATCAATTACAAATCTAACTCCAGATAAGTGCTGCACTAGGGAATGCGCTGGATAGTGTGGGGGTATCAATTACTATTCTAACACCAGGTAAGTGCTGTAGTAGGGAAAAGTGCTGGATAGTGTTCGAATATCAAATACAATTGTAAGTGCTGAAAAGTGTTGCAGTAAGGAAAGTGATAAAAACAAAATGAATATTTTTTATTTCACAATCCAACTACATTCAAACGAAAACAAAATAATCATTCCAATTTCATTTTACAATCCTTTAGAAACTCAAAACCATCTTTTAAGAAGACTAACGAAAACACCAACGACCTAAAGAAGACCAGAAATCAAAGCAACAATATTAAAGGTAAATAAATAACATTGCACGAAAAATACATTTTTAAAAGTGCATGATAAATTTCTTCCAGTCGGAAAAGTGCTGGATAGTGTGGGGGTATCAAATACTATTTTAAGTCCAGTTAGGTGCAACAGTAGAAAAAGTGCTGGATAATGTTGAGGTATCAATTACAATTGTAACTCAAGGTAATTACTGCACTAGAGAAAGTGCTAGATAGTGTTGGGGTATTAATTACTATTTTAACTCCAGGTAAGTGCTGCACTAGGGAATGTGCTAGATAGTGTGGGGGTATCAATGCTGCACTAGGGAAAGTGCTGGATAGTGTAAGGGTATCAATTACTATTCTAACTCCAGGAAAGTGCTGCAGTAGGGAAAGTGCTGGATAGTGTGGGGGTATCAATAACTATTCTAAATCCAGGTAAGTGCTGCACTACGTAAAGTGCTGGATAGTGTAGGGGTATCAATTACTATTCTAACTCCAGGTAAGTGCTGCATTAGTGTAAGTGCAGGATAATGTAGGGGTATCAATTACTATTCTAACTCCAGGAAAGTGCTGCAGTAGGGAAAGTGCTGGATAGTGTAGGGGTATCAATTACAAATCTAACTCCAGATAAGTGCTGCACTAGGGAATGCGCTGGATAGTGTGGGGGTATCAATTACTATTCTAACACCAGGTAAGTGCTGTAGTAGAGAAAAGTGCTGGATAGTGTTCGAATATCAAATACAATTGTAAGTGCTGAAAAGTGTTGCAGTAAGGAAAGTGATAAAAGCAAAATGAATATTTTTTATTTCACAATCCAACTACATTCAAATGAAAACAAAATAATCATTCCAATTTCATGTTACAGTCCTTTAGAAACTCAAAACAATCTTTTATCCCCTTAAGTGCTGCCTCGGTGCATTGGCCGACGGCAGCACTACCTCCCCAGTGCTGCGCACGACCATTGGACGTCCATTCAGCACTAGTTCCAATGGACAGCGCAGCACTGGGGAGGAATGTTTAATAGCATCTATGAGGTTAAGAAGACTAACGAAAACACCAACGACCTAAAGAAGACCAGAAATCAAAACAACAATATTAAAGGTAAATAAATAACATTGCACGAAAAATACATTTGTAAAAGTGGATGATAAATTTCTTCCAGTCGGAAAAGTGCTAGATAGTCTGGGGGTATCAAATACTATTTTAAGTCCAGTTAGGTGCAACAGTAGAAAAAGTGCTGGATAATGTTGAGGTATCAATTACAATTGTAACTCAAGGTAATTACTGCACTAGAGAAAGTGCTAGATAGTGTTGGGGTATTAATTACTATTTTAACTCCAGGTAAGTGCTGCACTAAGGAATGTGCTAGATAGTGTGGGGTATCAATGCTGCACTAGGGAAAGTGCTGGATAGTGTAAGGGTATCAATTACTATTCTAACTCCAGGAAAGTGCTGCAGTAGGGAAAGTGCTGGATAGTGTGAGGGTATCAATAACTATTCTAAATCCAGGTAAGTGCTGCACTAGGGAAAGTGCTGGATAGTGTAGGGGTATCAATTACTATTCTAACTCCAGGAAAGTGCTGCAGTAGGGAAAGTGCTGGATAGTGTAAAAGTGTCAATTATGTATTCCCACTGAAATAATGTACAGCTGTAAGAATAGTGATAAATAAATATAATGTGTAATTTTCTCGTAACAATCCAGTTACATTGAACGAAAAACAAAAAAACATTTACATTTCTGTTTTCCTTTTTTTAGAAACTCAAATCAATCTTTCACTAATAGTAAACTCTACATCTAAAGAAACCATAAAACAGAAAAACAAGCTATCAAAAGAAGTCGACAAATACAAGCAGCAATCTTTAAGGTAAATAAATAGCAAAACACGTGAAACACATTTTAAAAAGTACAACATGAATAGCTGCAGTAGGTAAAGTGCTGGATAATGTGGAATTATCAATTACTATTCTAACTCCAGAAAAGTGCTGCAGTAGGGAAAATGCTGAATAGTGTAGGGGTATCAATTACTATTCCAACTCCAGGAAAGTGCTGCAGTAGGGAAAGTGCTGGATAGTGTAGGGGTATCAATTACTATTCTAACTCCAGGAAAGTGCTGCAGTAGGGAAACTGCTGGATAATGTAGGGGTATCAATTACTATTCTAACTCCAGGAAAGTGCTGCAGTAGGGAAAGTGCTGGATAGTGTAGGGGTATCAATTACTATTCTAACTCCAGATAAGTGCTGCACTAGGGAATGCGCTGGATAGTGTGGGGGTATCAATTACTATTCTAACACCAGGTAAGTGCTGTAGTAGGGAAAAGTGCTGGATAGTGTTCGAATATCAAATACAATTGTAAGTGCTGAAAAGTGTTGCAGTAAGGAAAGTGATAAAAACAAAATGAATATTTTTTATTTCACAATCCAACTACATTCAAACGAAAACAAAATAATCATTCCAATTTCATTTTACAATCCTTTAGAAACTCAAAACAATCTTTTAAGAAGACTAACGAAAACACCAACGACCTAAAGAAGACCAGAAATCAAAACAACAATATTAAAGGTAAATAAATAACATTGCACAAAAAATACATTTTTAAAAGTGCATGATAAATTTCTTCCAGTCGGAAAAGTGCTGGATAGTGTGGGGGTATCAAATACTATTTTAAGTCCAGTTAGGTGCAACAGTAGAAAAAGTGCTGGATAATGTTGAGGTATCAATTACAATTGTAACTCAAGGTAATTACTGCACTAGAGAAAGTGCTAGATAGTGTTGGGGTATTAATTACTATTTTAACTCCAGGTAAGTGCTGCACTAGGGAATGTGCTAGATAGTGTGGGGGTATCAATGCTGCACTAGGGAAAGTGATGGATAGTGTAAGGGTATCAATTACTATTCTAACTCCAGGAAAGTGCTGCAGTAGGGAAAGTGCTGGATAGTGTGGGGGTATCAATAACTATTCTAAATCCAGGTAAGTGCTGCACTACGTAAAGTGCTGGATAGTGTAGGGGTATCAATTACTATTCTAACTCCAGGTAAGTGCTGCATTAGTGTAAGTGCAGGATAATGTAGGGGTATCAATTACTATTCTAACTCCAGGAAAGTGCTGCAGTAGGGAAAGTGCTGGATAGTGTAGGGGTATCAATTACAAATCTAACTCCAGATAAGTGCTGCACTAGGGAATGCGCTGGATAGTGTGGGGGTATCAATTACTATTCTATCACCAGGTAAGTGCTGTAGTAGAGAAAAGTGCTGGATAGTGTTCGAATATTAAATACAATTGTAAGTGCTGAAAAGTGTTGCAGTAAGGAAAGTGATAAAAGCAAAATGAATATTTTTTATTTCACAATCCAACTACATTCAAACGAAAACAAAATAATCATTCCAATTTCAAGGTACAGTCCTTTAGAAACTCAAAACAATCTTTTAGCCCCTTAAGTGCTGCCTCGGTGCATTGGCCGACGGCAGCACTACCTCCCCAGTGCTGCGCACGACCATTGGACGTCCATTCAGCACTAGTTCCAATGGACAGCGCAGCACTGGGGAGGAATGTTTAATAGCATCTATGAGGTTAAGAAGACTAACGAAAACACCAACGACCTAAAGAAGACCAGAAATCAAAACAACAATATTAAAGGTAAATAAATAACATTGCACGAAAAATACATTTGTAAAAGTGGATGATAAATTTCTTCCAGTCGGAAAAGTGCTAGATAGTCTGGGGGTATCAAATACTATTTTAAGTCCAGTTAGGTGCAACAGTAGAAAAAGTGCTGGATAATGTTGAGGTATCAATTACAATTGTAACTCAAGGTAATTACTGCACTAGAGAAAGTGCTAGATAGTGTTGGGGTATTAATTACTATTTTAACTCCAGGTAAGTGCTGCACTAAGGAATGTGCTAGATAGTGTGGGGTATCAATGCTGCACTAGGGAAAGGGCTGGATAGTGTAAGGGTATCAATTACTATTCTAACTCCAGGAAAGTGCTGCAGTAGGGAAAGTGCTGGATAGTGTGAGGGTATCAATAACTATTCTAAATCCAGGTAAGTGCTGCACTAGGGAAAGTGCTGGATAGTGTAGGGGTATCAATTACTATTCTAACTCCAGGAAAGTGCTGCAGTAGGGAAAGTGCTGGATAGTGTAAAAGTGTCAATTATGTATTCCCACTGAAATAATGTACAGCTGTAAGAATAGTGATAAATAAATATAATGTGTAATTTTCTCGTAACAATCCAGTTACATTGAACGAAAAACAAAAAAACATTTACATTTCTGTTTTCCTTTTTTTAGAAACTCAAATCAATCTTTCACTAATAGTAAACTCTACATCTAAAGAAACCATAAAACAGAAAAACAAGCTATCAAAAGAAGTCGACAAATACAAGCAGCAATCTTTAAGGTAAATAAATAGCAATACACGTGAAACACATTTTAAAAAGTACAACATGAATAGCTGCAGTAGGTAAAGTGCTGGATAATGTGGAATTATCAATTACTATTCTAACTCCAGAAAAGTGCTGCAGTAGGGAAAATGCTGAATAGTGTAGGGGTATCAATTACTATTCCAACTCCAGGAAAGTGCTGCAGTAGGGAAAGTGCTGGATAGTGTAGGGGTATCAATTACTATTCTAACTCCAGGAAAGTGCTGCAGTAGGGAAAGTGCTGGATAGTGTAGGGGTATCAATTACTATTCTAACTCCAGGAAAGTGCTGCAGTAGGGAAAGTGCTGGATAGTGTAGGGGTATCAATTACTATTCTAACTCCAGGAAAGTGCTGCAGTAGGGAAAGTGCTGGATAGTATAGGGGTATCAATTACTATTCTAACTCCAAATAATTGCTGCAGTAGGGAAAGTGCTGGATAATGTAGGGGCATCAATTACTATTCTAACTCCAGGTAAGTGCTGCAGTAGTGAAAGTGCAGGATACTGTAGGGGTATCAATTACTATTCTAACTCCTAGTAAGTGCTGCAGTAGGGAAAGTGCTGGATAGTGTAGGGGTATCAATTACTATTCTAACTCCTAGTAAGTGCTGCAGTAGGGAAAGTGCTGGATAGTGTAGGGGTATCAATTACTATTCTAACTCCTAGTAAGTGCTGCAGTAGGGAAAGTGTGGATAGTGTAGGGGTATCAATTACTATTCTAACTCCAGGAAAGTGCTGCAGTAGTGAAAGTGCAGGATAGTGTGAGGGTATCAATTACTATTCTAACTCCTACTAAGTGCTGCAGTAGGGAAAGTGCTGGATAGTGATGGGGTATCAATTATTATTCTAACTCCAGGAAAGTGCTGCAGTAGGGAAAGTGCTGTATAGTGTAGAGGTATCAATTACTATTCTAACTCCTAGTAAGTGCTGCAGTAGGGAAAGTGCTGGATAGTGTTGGGGTATCAATTACTATTCTAACTCCAGGAAAGCGCTGCAGTAGTGAAAGTGCAGGATAGTGTAGGGGTATCAATTACTATTCTAACTCCTAGTAAGTGCTGCAGTAGGGAAAGTGCTGGATAGTGTAGGGGTATCAATTACTATTCTAACTCCAGGAAAGTGATGCAGTAGGGAAAGTGCTGGATAGTGTAGAGGTATCAATTACTATTCTAACTCCTAGTAAGTGCTGCAAAAGGGAAAGTGCTGGATAGTGTAGAGGTATCAATTACTATTCTAACTCCAGGAAAATGCTGCAGTAGAGAAAGTGCTGGATAGTGTGGAGATATCAATTACTATTCTAACTCCAGGAAAGTGCTGCAGTAGAGAAAGTGCTGGATAGTGTGGAGATATCAATTACTATTCTAACTCCAGGAAAGTACAGCATTAGGGAAAGTGCTGCATAATGTGTGGGTAAAAATTATTATTCTAAGTCCAGGAAAGTGCAGGAGTAGAGAAATTGTTGGATAAAGTGAAGGTATCAATTAGTAAACTAAGTTCTATAAAATCTTGCAGTCAAAAAACTGTTTCTTCATTTTTTAAAAATGAAACTAAACATATTAACTAACTAAATAAACACATTTTTTTCTCTGCAGAAAATGTCTACTCATCCTACAGCGAAATACATTAAGTCCAGAAAAGGAAACCGACTAATAAATCATGCATGTTACATTTATTGTAAGGAAAGGATACGTTTTCCTAGGAATCATTGGAGGTGCGTGCAATACTTTTCAACCCGTTGCAGCGGCAGAGCGGTTACGGTTGATGACATCATTGTAAGAACAACTGACCATAACCACTCTGCCTCTGCAATGGAGGTTGATGTAAGAGAAACAGTAAACGAAATGAAAGATATTGCAAGCACCTCCAATGATTCTACAGGATCCATTTTAAGAGAGGTTGCTCAGCATGTCCCTAGTCATGTAGCTAGTAATATGCCTACCATCCATAATTTGCGAAGAATTATTCAACGTCAAAAGCAGGCAAGTAATACACAAACAAATACACCTCATACCTTTTCTGACATAGTTATACCTCACAAACTTACTATTTCTTTTGCCAATGAACCTTTCCTTCTGCATGATAATGAAAACCCTCAAAAACGTATATTAATTTTTAGTACACCCCGCAACCTTTTAAAACTTGAAACTAGTGAAATTTGGATGATGGATGGGACGTTTAAAAGTACGCCCCATCCATTCACCCAAACTTATACTATACATGCTAAAATTAACAATGGTTAAATCCCCTAGTATATAGTTTGCTGCCTGATAAGACTTCTGCAACATACACAGAACTTTTGTCTGTTATAAAATCAAAAAACAACCAAAGCCCTAGGAAAATAATTATTGATTTTGAATTGAGCATGATCAATGTGATCACCAAAACGTACACGGATACCCAAATTCAGGGGTGTTTCTTCCATTTTTCCCAGGCATTCTGGCATAAGTTACAAAAAACACCCCTAGTTACACAATACTCCTCAGACAGCAAACTACAAGTTGAATTAAAAAAACTGACTGCTCTTTGTTTTGTCCCTCCCGAAAGTGTAGACGAGTACTACACTGCCATTACAGAATCTGATTATTACATTGCAAATGAGGAAAAATTGGCACCCATTCTAAATTATATGGAAGACACATGGATTGGACACCTAAGCAGATCGGGTCGCAGGAGGAAGCCAAGTTTCCATGTGGAGTGGTGGAACTGTTATTCGAGTTGCTTACAGGGAGAGGCTAAAACAAATAATGCCATTGAGGGATGACATAACTCCTTCAACCATCTAATTGGAAAACCACACCCTAATTTCTACTCTTTTTTGGAAACTTTGAAGAAGGAGCAAAGTTTTCAGGAAATGAGAATTTCTCAAACTCTAACAGGTAGTCTAAACTCACGAATTACTCAAAAAGCAAAGGAAATGTCTGAGAGACTATTTGCACTATTACAACAGTTTACGTTGTGTGTGGCTCTAGATTACCTGGAAAATCTCGCTAACATTCTTACTTTTTAATTATCTCCTACACATTACTTTCCTGCTTTGCTCCAAATTTTAATCCTCTCTAAATTTACTTGGCTATTACATTTTTCAAAATTTTTAATTTTCTAAAAATACAGTCGGGTCTCCTTACCTTAAATTGTCTGCAATATTTTTTTTCTCCTTTATGCAACTTTAAAAAACCCTTATTTGCAAATCAATCCAAAAATCCAAATATTCCAAGAAATTTCTTCTTTCCATCTCTCGCCTGGACTATGGCAACATCTTACTTTTGGGTGCCTGTAAGGAGGTAACGAAGAAGTACCAGGTAGTACAAAACATGGCTGTTCGCCTTATCTGTAATCTACCCGCTAGATCCTCAGCCTCGTCCCATATGCGTAAATTACATTGGCTGAAGATCGAGAGTAGGGTCAAATTTAAGGCACTATGCTTCATGCATAAAATAATGTCCGGAAAAGCTCCTCGCTACTTATCTGCCCTGGTTCAGCACTATCTCCCACCACGTACGCTCAGGTCCTCTACCCAGAACAAGTTCCGGATTCCGCGCATCAAGAGAGCAAAAATGGGAGGGCGCTCCTTTTCCTTCCTGGCTCCCTCTCTTTGGAACTCTCTACCTCCCCCTCTGCGCTCTGAAAAGTGCTTCCTTGCCTTCCGCAAGGGAATTAAGACCTGGCTTTTCGATCTGTAAAACTGCTGACTGGACCCTCCCACACTTTTGCATACTGCGATTACTCTCAGCGCCGGGAAACCTACGGGTAGCTGTGCGCTTAAGAAATGTAATAATAAATAAATAAATAAATAAAGTAAGAAAAATAATCCTGTTTTTTTCAAAATAATTTTCCAAATGTTGATTCATTTAAAAATGCATTTTTGAAAAACTAGTAAAACTCTTCTGCTCTTCTCTTTTCACAAAAAATTGTTAAAAATAAGCTTCTTCAAATTAGTAAGCATGATTTGTAAAAATATTTACAATACTGATAAGTGTTATTGTATATTGTTTTACGATATACAAAACTAAAAGGCCATCCATCATTTTTCAAATTGTATTTTTATAAATACAACCATCTCCATTATCATATGTTAGAAAGTTACAAAATATTGTGTATTCCAACATTTTTAAGCAATCCATCATTTTTCAGATTGGATTATTTTAAATTTATCCATCTTCTTTGGCATATTCTAGAATGCCACAACATATTTTTTAATCCAAAAATAAATGAAAATATACTTTTATATTTCCCAAAAAATTTCTAAGCATTTTCATACTCCACTTGTACAAAGTCATTTTTCTGTAAACACTCCATTTGTAAAAAAAAATCTTCTTATTTCTTAAATAATTTTTTTTTCAAAATACAACGTAATAAAAAGACAGTAATGTGAACAATCTTTACTTCAAATAATAACATTTTCAATCTGAACTCTCCTTATACAAAAGAACTATTTCCCAAAATAGTCAAAAGGAATCTCACTCCAAAATATATCCAACAAAATCCGAATTTTTTTATTTATTTAACCTTAAATCTAAAAAACCGACAAACCTCTTTCAAACTACGTAATCTCTTTGTTCTGTGTTCAACAACACCACAAATCTCCAAAAAACAATCCATAAGCAAAAACAATAATAATACAACTGTTTACTTTCAAAGAAGCTTTTTTCTACAATTATCTAACCACATTTTTCTCTTTCTTTTCTGAACCAAAAGCAATCGATACCTTCAAAAATGCATTTTTAAACATTGCATCCGAAGCGATAACAAAAGTCATAAACATAAATATCTTTTCACAATTTATCAAATAAACACAACTTTTTCAAAACGAGATAAAGTTATCGAACATTTTTCCCCACAGACCTGACATAGGCATATTCTAGATATACGACTAGCGACATGCTTATTTACATACATAACATCATTTTCTAATATAGTAACCTCTCCTTATCCTTCCCTTACAATAAATGTATACCTTTTTAACAATTTTTGTATAAAATAAAGTTTAAAATGTTTCCTACCTGGACGCAGATCAGCTTCCAGCTGCTTCCTCCTTGGATGCTCTTCAAAATGGCCGCTTACGCTCACGTTAACGTCATGACATCATAGAATGCTGCAAAGAATAAAAAAGGACTACTTTATATAATAATAATAAAAAATTGTTATAGAATATTTACACAATATTTCTCTTATGTAAAAAATGTATAAAAATATGTAATAAATCATACAAATTATCTACTATTTTTCAATGATTTTTTAATTAATAATAAAATTATTATGAAAAAGTTAACGTCTTTATATTGTGTTCAATTATTTATGCATTACTTTTTTTTATTAATATATATTTTCTTAATTTACTAATTTGTCTCCTTACTTGTTTTCTGTTTACTTTTCCCTTCCTTTTTATCTTCTCTCTTCTTCTTTTCTTCATTCTTTTTCTGTTCCGCGGGACTCATATCAAATATCCTAAAAATAAAAGAAGGACAATTTTACCCATAGCAATCAATGTAAAACCGTGGGAACCAAAACTTTTAATAATTTTATCTCTTACCTTCATTTTTTTAAAGAATTAATTTGATTTTTTCAATACTTTAAATAAACATTAAAATTATTATATAATTTTTTTTTTAAACCAAATTATCATTTAATATATTATTAAAATAATAAAATATAAGCTATATTTTTAAAAATACATACATTTCATAAAGGTATAACTTTAATAATCATAAAATTATTACTAATTATTTTAAAAATTACTAAAATAAATACCCTAGTATTAAACCAGATACTCATTTTTTTATAAAAAATAAGCATTTTAAAAATATCTTTAAGTATTCTAAAATATATAAATAAACTATATAAATAAAAATAAATAAATAAATAAAAATACATACTAAACTATGTCTTTTTTATCTTTAAAAAAATAAATTCAAATTTTTTATAGACTTCACAAAATACTCAAGTAATAATCTAGTAATCATATATTGCATTATAAATTACATAATAATATTTTAAAAATACACTAGTAATAACAATAAATTAATTCAAATAAAAAAATACTCTACTACTAATAATAAATCATTTAAAAATGTAATAAAAATTACTTTTAAATAATACTCTTAATACTCAGATAATATATGCAATATTAATCATCAAAAACATTTAAAATTCTCAAGTATATATTATATACTTTTATACATTTTTTTTGACTTAATAAAATACTCTAACAATAATCTAGTAATAATATCTTGCATTATAATTAACATAATAATACTTAAAAAAATATATATATATATTAATACAACTAAAAATACTCTAATAATAATATTATTTCAAAATAAAATGTACTCTTAATAATCAAATAATAATAAAAATAATATTAATCTAGTTACCTGAAAAATGCGTTGTAAAGGTACCTGAGTTGTAAAGGTACTTACGTTGTAACAGTAAGCGTTGTAAATGTATGTGTGGTAAAAGTCTTTGCATTGTAAAAGGTGCGTGGTTATGGTATTGCGTGGTAAAATATGCGTAGTAACAGTTGTATACCGTTCAACAGGCAACTCTTGTGGAATGTTTTGCGGCATGCCTGAGCCGCGATATATATATATATATATATATATTGCTTCGATTCCTCTTGTCTCCACGTGTGTAGACAGAAGTCACGGCACCAAAGCAGTAGGTAAATGTAAGTTATTTATTATTTAAAACACCATGTGCAATTGCAAAAAGACGGCCTACGCGTTTCGATTACATTTAGTCTTCAACTGGACCATAGAGTCCTCTGTGCCTAGAACATTTATACAGTGCTCTGTGCTAGTACCCTCGTTTGTTTCTATACCATTTAAAAACAACTAGACTACCAACCTTGAACATTGTTACATGGCGCATTGTAGTCGCCATTTTGCACTTCGTTTTTTATTACATCATTAATTTTTGTAAAGTACTTTTTTTAAAACGTACTAGGAAAGTTTAAAGTGCATAGTGCAAAAATTCAATCACGAAGTGTTAAATTCCAGAAAAGTGCAAAGTGCAAAGTGGAAAAATTCAATCTTGAATTCATAATTCATATAAAGTACATTTTTCTTATCATAATCATTAAATAGCATGAGTTGGGATTAATAGATTCATTCAATGCAAGAGTATAAAACATCTGGATATGTCTCGTCATGCTGTGCAAATATGTTAGTTCATAGTTCTTTTCAAATGGAATTTATTGTCCATCTAAGAAATCCAGAGTGTTTTTTGTTTGGTGTTCTCATCTTGTGTTATACAACTTTTTCACTCCATTGAGGTTCATTTTATCATTTCAAAAGGAAATTCTTTCTCTTTGGGTATCTTTCACAAGATCAAACTCATTCTCGCTTCCTTCTTTCTTCATTGGTGCGAAAAATTCAGAACATCTGTTATGTTACAGTGCTACTTCCTTTCTCCACATGATTTACACCACTTATCCTTTTTCCCTCATTCTTCTTGCACTTTTCTAAGATAGTTTGAATGTTTTCCATTTACTCTGCATTTTTGTAGGGCTGTTTGCTGATGAGATCTTTCTATTTTTCTTTTTTGCTTGTTTGCTTTCCAGTGGAGATAAGTTCATTTATATACATTGCATACTGGGAAGTTGGCTATTCAGTGCTGATGGTGATTTTTTTACGAGTTGTTCATTTCTCCAAGTGTACATGTAATTCTGCATCTAAGTTATGTCCATGCGGATATTCGGTTCCATCCCGAGAATCATTTTACTCTACAGTTTCAGGGTGCGATCACCTCCTCTTTCAGATATTTTTGCGAGCTTCATCCCCGAGTATGTCAATTGGGTGCAATCTCCTTGATGTTGTTCGTTGAAGTGTTTCGCCATGGGGTAGTTTAGATCGTTGTTTTTTATCGCAAGCAAATGTTGCAGGATCCGCAGTTTTAATTTGTTGATGGTGCTCCCGATGTAGTCAGTCATTCAAAAGTACTTTATTCGGTTCATATCAAAAACCATAAAAGTATACACACATCAGAAATCAAGATCATAGTACAATGTTAAAAACAAACAGGACATAATAAATATGATTATAAAAAACCCTTAAAAATGTACTATTTACAACTAGGCCAATTCATTTTTTCCCTAGTCTCATAGCTATTGTTAAAAAGCATGCCACATTAAAAATTTCCCAAGTATTCGACAGCAACTGGAGGTACATAAGGGCAGGTTTAACTTGTCTGAACCCTTTGTATTTGATCAGTGGTATAATGAACTTTTTCCGTATCTCCACAAAGTATTTACAGAATAACATAAAATGTGCAGTGTCCATTATAGAGAACCCGTCACAAGGACAGATGTCTAGATCTTTCGTTTTAGTCCAACTTGGTCGTGTAGTAAAGAGCAGATGGATTTTATTCAACCTGAACCTAGTCAAAAGAAAACGATGATTATTGTTATTGACTATTTTCAGGTATAATTCAGTGTCGTTGGAACTGATCAAGAGCTGGTGAGCCCTCACGGTCACCTTACTCAGTTCCGTTTCCTCCCTTACAAAACTCTTATTCAGCATTAAAGTGTCTTTGGTCCATTTCACGTCTCCCTTGACCAGTTTTTGGGGCTGGGTAAACAGTTCTGGGTGACCTAATAAATCAGCTAATGCTTTAATATATTTCAGCCATGGGATGGATAAACTTTGGTCCAGAGTCAAGCAATCACTCAAAATCTCATGATTTAAAACCAATTCCGGGTTTATCCTTGTTGTTATCCATTTTAAAAGAGGTGCCACAGCTATACGATCTTCCAAATAACCAACCCCAAGTTCCTGATGGACAATATAACCAGGGGTTGATTGGGGCACTGATAGGATATTTTTCAAAAACGTATCCTTATTTATTTATTTATTTATTTAAAATATTTATATAGCACAGCTATCACCTTACAGGCATCCTGGCACTGAGATTTCTCGAGGAGGAAGAGCACGAGAGAGAGGCAGAGCAGTAAGGTGGCCATCAAGTCAGCAACCTGTAAGTGTTTTACACTTTTAAATCCCCATAGGTCTGCTCCGTACATGGCTATGGAAACACATTTTGCGTCGTAAACTTTCAAGACGGCTTCCAGTGGTTTCACCCCTAATTTATGAGAGAATCCTAAAACGGCCGAAATTGATCTTACGAAAACATTTCGTTTAGCGGCCATTTGGGGCAACCAAGTGGAGCTGTCATCAAAGATAACCCCCAAGTATGGAAAACTCGTGACTGTGGATAGCCTATTACCCTCACAATACAAAGTTTTCAGTTTTTTACCTTTACTGCCCACCGCCATTACATGAGATTTAGAATAATTGACACTAAGGTCTAGTGCATTCATAAAATTATAAAATGAATTTAAAAGATGTTGGAGGCCTACTGTGCTAAAAGAGCAGCGTCATCTGCATAAAGCAGAGCGGGTATCATAAATTTACCCGCCCTTGTTATAGCCTTACTTGCCGCCCCCAAAGCTGTCCCCAAATCATTAATATATAAAGTAAAAAGCAAGGGGGCTAAAATACAGCCTTGCCTGACCCCATTCACAATCCTAATCTTTCCGGTACAGTTGCCTTTATAATCATATCTAACTGTGGCCGTGAGGTCCCTATGTAGGTCAGCTAGGAAGTACACAAAGTTTTCATCTATACCAAGCTTCAATAGCAAATCCCACAATTTGGACCTGTTCACTCGGTCAAGGGCCGAGGACAGGTCCATAAAAGCTAGGTATAGCATACCATTTTTAGCAATAGTATATTTTCCAATTATTAATTGGAGGTTAAGACTTTGATCTATAGTGCCCCTCCCTTTTCTAAATCCAAATTGCAGGGGTGAAAGAGTATTTGTGTCTTCCAGTTTCTCTGTTATTCTACTCAGAATAACTCGGCCAAGGACTTTTACCGTCGAGTCAATTAGAGAGATCGGTCGATAATTAACAGGATCTCCCCTATTACCTTTTTTAAAAATGGGAACAATAACTGATTCCGACCATGTAGGAGGGATACCAGACTTACTGATACGATTAAAACATTGGCTAAAATATTAGACCATGTCTTGATGTCTGACTTAAAGAGGTCTGCCGGAACACCGTCGGGCCAGGGGCCTTATTGCTGGTCATTTTCCGGATGGCTTCAGCTACCTCTATTTCTGTGACTGACAGAATATATGTGTGTGAGGCAGGGGTGCACTCAATCTCACAACCTGCAACCCCCCTTCATACACTGTTTTAAAATGAGTAAGCCATTGTTGTTCTTGAATACCACAGTCAAGCGGATTGTTACAGGGATCATTAAAATATGGCTTATTAACGACTTCCCAAAATTTAGCGCTATTTTTTAAGACATTAATTGAAGTTAACTCCTCCCAGGCCACCTCTCTAATTTCACGTTTCCTGGCTTCCACTGCTCTTTTGTATGATCGCCTTAAGGAAGCTACAAGTGACCTGTCGATTGGTTTGCTTTTCAGGGCAGTCCTAAGTTTTTGGTTAGCAACTGTGCAATTATGGTCAAACCAACCAACACCCCCTTGCTCCTTCACGCTGCCTGATAACTTGAGGTCCGATGCTATTTGGGTACAGATTTTTAAGAAGGCATCAAGGACCTCTTTATCCCCTGCTTCAAGGTCCATATATTTTTCCATATCTATCCCTCTGGTTTTAAAAAGATTATCTATGAAGTCCCGCTGAACCACCCTTTCCCATCTGATCCTACGTCCCTGATCTGTTGGTCGGATATCATGCTTATCCACCCTTTTATGTTGATTCTCAGATGTTTTAATTGGGTTCGTAATGATCAGGGTCACTGGGTTATAGTCACTAAAATGTGTCCTGGATACAGAGTATTCCCAGATACAGTTCCCCAGGGTAAGACTTCTAAAAATATAATCAATGGTTGAGCGACTGATGTTATTCTCAAAGGTTGGGATCTCCACTTCCTCCCTTTGTGCTAGCATCAACCCATTACTCGCCAGGATATTCTCAAGGATCGCTCCTTGGGCAGTATGTTCAAAATGTATCTCACCTTGATTTTTGGGCCTAATTTATCAAATAAGAGGCACTTATCTGGGCACCCATGGATATTAAAGTCTCCTAATACAATTACCAAGCAGTGGTTATTTAGAACCTCAGTTTGCCTAGACAGAAAGAGTTCCAGGGTTGACAAATGTTCAGTAGGAGTTACTCTATCATAAGAGTTATAGAAATTAACAATTAAAACATTACATTCCCCATTGCAAACAATGTGAACTGCTAAACAATAGGGTGAACCTGTTTCTATCTGCGTGTGAATCCCCGGAATAGATGCCGAAATTAAGGTGACTAAACCCCCCTTTGCTCTCCCCATGGAAATAAAATGGCTGGGAGGTAGTAAGAGGAGTAACCATCTATGGTTAGGGTATTCGTGGTATCCCAAGTTTCTTGTAACCCGATGATATCAAAGGTCATTAAAAATTCTCTCCTTATTGGGTCATCTTCTTTATTTCTTAAGCCCGCAATATTCCATGACATAAACTTTAGGATTGAATTTCTGGGTGGGGTATCTTGTTTATTTAACTGATTATTAATACTGATTTTAACCCCTTGCATGCTTGTGACGGAACCGTTCCGTCACAAGCCTCGGGTGAGCTGTGCTTGTGACGGTACGGTTCTGTCACGGCCCGCTCACCGCGCCTGCGTGGCGCGAATTCCGCGCCTCCGCTGACGAATTAATGGACGGGCGGGTTCGTGACAGAACCGTTCCGTCAAAAGCACTGCTCACCCGCGAGCCGTGACGGAGCGGTTCCGTCACAAGCACGGAACCGCCGCGCGGCCGCCCCACCCCCTTAGAGCTGCGGCGGAATAGCCGCCGCAGCGAAGGGGTTAATTGAATCCTCATTCCCTGTGACCCCAGTAATCAATGCAGACTCCCCAGACCTAGCCTCTGGATTCATACTTTCCTGGTTTGTCATAGCATATTCTAAGTGGAGGTTTTCGCGGCCCGTTCCTGATAGATTGTTACCCTTTTGTCAGTCAACCCACCCTAAATCTGACATTGCTTCAAAACGATTGAAGGTTGGGACATTATAGAAATTTCCCAATTGTTGGGTACGAAAGGGAGTATGTTGTGGATAACCTCCGGCCCAATACTCTCTATTTGACCAATTCCTCCCCTGGTGTAGAAGAAAAGGGCCCCCCATTTTTGATAACTTGGGATAGAAGTGACCAAGATCCAAGGAAACTATCCCTCCTTCAAAGTTCTGGTTCGGGAAGCTGCTAATAAACTGCACAACTTGGGGGTTTCTAAAGTTTACTATGATGCAGTCTCCGTCTATGTTCTTGTGGTTAAGGCCTATCCAGCTAGCTCTCCTAACACTAATGATCTTTCCATCTAGATCTGGTTTAAGGGGCCGGTTTTTCGATAACCAGAACATCACCTTATTTTTGAGTCCATAAAAAGTTTCAGCTCTATCATGTTGCCACTCTGAGACCCCGGCCAAAACAATCACGAATGGGTGGGATTCTCGTGGAAGTTCAACTTTAAGTTTGTGCCTCCGCCCAGTGGGTTGTGCCATTTTTGCCTAATCCAACATGATATCATTGTTCTTCAAATCTTTAGTGGTACTATTCGTTACAGCTACACTACCTTTGATAGGTTTTTTGCCTTGTTGGGGAGTTTTAAAAGTGTTGATGGTCTAGTTTTGTTTAGCAGGGGCATGGTTTATATTTTTCACCTTCTCGATTGGATTTAATTTGGACACAGTTTTGGGATTTTTCCCCACAGGTACTTTTGGAGTGTCTATAACCGGGGGAGGATGTTTTCCAACTGTCAGTTTCTTAAGCTCAGCTGTGTTTGCCTTAGTAAGGTCATAGAGGGAATCTAACTGACTGCCTATCCTTTTCAAAAGCTCCACTAAGGGAAGAATTAGGGACTTAATCAGATGTTGTATTTTATCCAAAGATAGTTCCGTGTCTCCCCCATCGTTATTGTCATGGTCCACTGTTTCGGGGTATGGACTGTCTTCAATGTGAGCAAATGGTCCCCCTTGTGTTGTAATGTTAATGATATCCTTATCATTACCAGTACTTGGCCTGACCTTATGGGCCAGAGAGGATATCTTAGGTCTCTTTGTGCGACCCCCTTTTTGTCGAGCTCTGCCACCTTTATGCTTAGCGGCGGAGATCGGCGTACTTTTTTGTGCTAGTTGTGGAGGTTTATTCAATTCAATACTCTTTCTGCCCCCCTTTTCTGGATTTGGATAGGCCATAAAGGAGGCTAGACTAGTGTCTATTCCGCTAATGTCTAAGGTGATTGTGTCCTCCTTTGTGGTCTGATTCTGAGTTTGGGGTTGGGCCTGGGTCAGGACATGGATGGGGGACTTTGCTAGGGCAATTTTGCCAAGTGAGGACCTTTTTTGTAGCACGGGGTCTTGTGACAGTCGGCGAATTGTTAAGTCAATCTCTTTCTCTAAGGCAGAAGCTGTCAATGTGATATAGGCATCTATGGGTCCGATTATTCCCCCTCCACCGCCCTTATTACTAGCTTTAGTACATTTGGTTCTAACAGAGGCCATAGTCTTTGACTGATATAATAATGATAATACCAGAAAATAACAGTTATTAATAACGTATGACCAAGCGGTCTCTTCCCAAACAACAAGCAAGCCACTTAACTCCTATATAGGTAGAGACCAGGTATGAAAATTAGGAGGGATTGCCCAGTCCAGTCTCTTCTGGCCTCTTCTGGCCTAAGAGAACACGCTCTTTGCCCGGGCTTCGCCCGGCGCTCCCGCGCAGCATGGTGATAGTTCTGTTAAATAGGGATTAATGGCGACCAAGGGGGGGCTATCAGGGGGCGCAGACCAGGTGACGGGGTTCAGGCAGGGACTCCTAGGAGAGCGAGTCCCTGCAGTGCTCCAACCCTGATGTTGTCAGTCCTCTCACCCTGACACACGCTGAAGTCTCCAAGCAGTGATTTCCAAGCCGCGCAGCGGCACCCGCGAAGCGGGTGCGGCAAGTTGTTAAGGCAGATGCAAAAGGCAGCGTCCCAGGTACAGTTTCTTTTGTGTGTTAGGTTCCCGATGTAATATTTTCCACAGGGGCATTTGAGTCTATAAATCACATACTTCGATTCACAAGTGATGTGATCTAAGATCTTCTCAGTTTTTCCATTTTGCAGTGTGTACTCCTTGATATTATGGCCATGCTCGCAAGCTTTACACTTTGCACACTTCCAAAAGCCTGGTGTGTTCAGCCAAGAGATCTTTTCCTGTTGCTTGATATCCAGATAACTTTGAGTCAGAATGTCTCTTAAGGACGCTGTCTTTCTGTAGGATATACTCGGAAAAGGTGTTAGATGTTCCTTCAGGGTTTCGTCTAATAAGAGATTTTCCCAATTTCTTTTTATAACCTTCTTGAGATTTTGACTCTGATTATTAAAGTCCATAATGAGACGTATTTTGCTTTCTGACTCATCCGTCTTTATTTCTTTGGTAGCCTCCTGGACTCCCATTGTTTGTTCTCGCTCTTTCCGTGAGATCAAAAGGTCCGATCTGTTTTTTAGGTACATCTGGGATTTCGCTGTTGTTAGAACTTCCATCGGATACCCTCTTTGTAGGAACCGGCCAAACATTCTCTCAATTTCCGCATCCAGATCTTCTTTTTCAGAGCAATTTCTTTTCGCTATTAGCATCTCTCCATACGGTATGCTCCATTTTAAGTTTGAAGGATGACCGCTGTTGGCATGGAGGATGCTATTACAGGATGTTGGTTTACGGTACATCTTAGTGCACAGTTTGTTATTATGTATGTTCACTTTTACATCCAGGTAGATCACATTTGTGTTACTGATGGTTGATGTGAAGTGTAAGTTGTACCTGTTATTTTCCAGAGAGTCAATGAAGTCCTGTAGATCTGTCTGGTTCCCATCCCATATGACAAAAAGGTCGTCGATGTAACAACACCAACTTTTAATTTTCCGATGTTTCTTGTTTTCTTCCAACAGAACCTCTGTTTCCCAGATGGCCATCAGTAGATTTGCATACGTAGGGGCAAAAGATGTCCCCATCGCCGTCCCTTGTTGTTGTAGGTACAGTTTACCTTGAAAGAGAAAGATGTAATGTGTCAAGCAGTAGGTTAACATCTCAATTAGCATGGCAGAGTGTCCCAAGAAATTCACTGATCTTTCTTTTAAGAATGTTTGGACCGCATCTATACCATCTTGATGTCGTATGGACTTATAGAGACATCTATTGTTGCCATTTGATATTCCGTGTCCCACTCTATGTTATATATATATATATATATAGTCCCTCATACTTCATTTCCATTGCAGCATTCTCTTAAGTTTCATGAAGTACATAATTTTCTTTGAAGTGCAAGATGCTTAAATATAAATCCCATATTACGGTACACAACCCCTTCCTTAAAACACTTGCTTTATATCTCACAATTATTATAGTATGTTCCTGACCATGCATTTGCTCCAAGTGATTATAAAGTTCATAATGCTCTAAAGTGTATAGTGTCTAATGTAAACCAACATATCATGGGATCCAAAAGTAAACCTTATCATGTGCAGAAATTGTTCAGGGGCTTGTGAAAATCCTCAAAAAGTGCCAAGGTGCAGTTGCATATGTAAAACCATATTACCATATCAATTCAATTTCAATAAAGTGCTAGTTGGCCCATTCCATCTCAAAAGAGCGAAGGAATAATTAAAATTATGAGTTTGTACATATTCATATAGTGTCCCACATAACAAGAATGAATCATATATACACAATCATAAACAGATTTTCAATAAGTTATAACGCGATTCTATCCAACTTTCAGTTATAAATGCACATGTAATTCAGCATCGACATTGTGACCTCATGAGATTTCAGTTCCCATTGTTATTATTAATTGTGACTACTGTCTTTTTAATTCCTTTTCTTAATCTCCACCTCTTGGATGGGCGTGAACATGTTTAATCCAAGAGCATCTGAATGTACAAAGGGACCGATTATGATGCTTTTTGAAGTGACAAGACATTGAGTACTTCTTATCATCATTCAGGATCGCCTTCATATGTTGGATACTGATCATTAACTTGTTGATGGTGCTTCCCACATACAGTTTGTCACATAGACATCTTAAGACATAAACAACATGATCTATACTGCAGGAGATTTGATCATTGATTGTTATTGATGACTGCAAGCAGGAGGACTGCCAATATGTGCACTAATCCACAATTTGGAAGTCTTCCAATGACCAGTCCTTAGGCAGTAGGTTCAGTTCAAGAGAATTCTTTCTTCTTTATTTTTAAAATCACAGTTCAAATTTGAAATATCAAATCAGCCAAAATCTTCTTCTCTATCATATCAATTCAATCACAAATCATTTCAACATGTTAGATCAGCCGGCGCGTTTCGTCCTCAAGGGACATCTTCAGGGCTGAGATAAAATAATAGAATATATATCAGCACAAAGCTCACATTATTAGGGTTTAAAAAGTTACAAACAAAAATTCTCATTAAAAACCCATGAGTGTAATCATAACTAATTTCACAAAACAATGATTCCTGCCTATATCCATTCTATCCATACTGCTAATACATGATGGAGGAAAACCTGATTTCATCTCATGGTACATTTGCCCTATTCTTGATCAGTTTTCATCAAAACAATGTATAAGGAACATATTTCACAGTGTAACATTCCACTGATCCCCATGCTCCAATTGATGCCTACTGCATAATATTTTAATAATCTTCATGGTGCCCAGCTAAAATCTATCTTAATGTCACAAAAAAGAAAAATAATCAAAAAAGTCCTCACCTTGAATACTACACTGCTCAATCTGTATCTTTATCCTTATGGAATTTACCTCAATTCTATAAAGTAACTACAAGTGGAACTACAAGTGATGTTCGCACTGATTGCACAGTGCCGGATGCTTGTCCGCTCTGTGCAATCAGTGCAAACCGCATCTTGCACAGTGCAAGCGGTAGTTTTCTGCTGCTCGAGTAGATTTTTACTTGAGCGGCAGCTTTCTCATTGCGGACTGGTAGTTTCTCATCGTGAGCGGTCGCGAGCATACGCAACCACTCGCAATGAGAAACCTGACCTTCCCGCTTTGAGAATCTCGCCAGGAGGTTTATTTTCCACGCTTGCGATCGGCAACTTGATGTCGCTGATCGCGAACAAGGAAAAAGTCTCGCTGGGATGTAATTTTGCTCGTACGCGGTCGCCAACTTGCCGTTGAGGACTGCGAGCAAGCAAAAAATTACAGCTGCACTACGCTATGCTATTCTACGCTATGCATGTTTGTACTGTGCTTTGTGCAATTTGCGTAGTGCGAAGTAGCGCAAACTTCGCAAACTACGCAAGCGTAGCGTAGTGCTTCGCCCAGGGTTACTCCTGACCCCATGTGTGTGGTATAGATGTGGGAAAAGCATGTATAATGGGTAGCAAAATACCAGAAAACATTTTCTTGCCACATGCAAGTTCTGCAAATCTGTCGTGGGGCTCAGAGTGGCCCCCTGTGGAAATGTGCAACAGACCTGAAAATCTCACTGCGACTCAAAAATGTATATCTGTATATATATATATATATATATATATATATATATATATATATATATATATATATATATATATATATATATATATATGTATATATATGTATATATATATATATATATATATGTATATATATATATATATATATATGTATATATATATATATATATATATGTATATATATATATATATATACTCACACACCCACTGTGACACCCATACAGACACACTGACACCCACTGTGACACCCAAAAAGACACTCTCATAGCCAGTGACACACCCAGACACTCTTTCACCTGCTGTGACACGCAGACAGACACTCCTACATCAACTTTGAAACCCATACAGACACTCTCACACACTCACTATAATGCCCATACAAACACTGTCACACCCAGTGACACACAGAGACAGATACTGTCACACCCATTCTGACACCCTCACACCCACTCACACACACAGACACTCTCACATGCACTGTGATGCCTTTACAGAGGTAAGTAGACATAATATCGAAATTAAAATATCGATGTGACAGAATATCGATGTTTTAATATCGATGGTAATATATATCGAACTATTTAATATCGATTGCAAAAATATCATTAGTAGTATGTGTGTTTTAATATCAAAAGTAAAAATATCGAATGATAAAATATTGTTGTGTTAAAATATCGATATTGTGTAGTTTTTAGTAATATGTGTATATTTATGTTTGAAATTTTTGTTTGTATTTTAAATTAGTAATTTTAATGTGTTAATAAATTTTAATATTTTATGTTTGTTTAAAAATCATATATAAGTTTAGGAGCGGGATGTTGGGTTTATAGGGGATAAGGGTGGGGAGTGTTTTAAAAATGTATAATAATATTTTTTTTTAATTAAAAAATATATACATTTTTGTAAAAAATAAATATTTTTTATGTATTATTTTACTAGATATTTTAGGAATGGGATGTTGGGTTTATAGGGGATAAGGGTGGGGAGTGCTTTAAAAATGTATATTTAAATTATTTTTTTTAGAACATTTAAAAAAAAAAAAAAAAAATTAAAATATTTGTAATTTAAAAAAAATATGACTGAGTTGTAGTGTTTATAGTGGATAATGTTAGCTTTTTTTTAGTAAAAGTTAAATGTATAGGATAATATTTAAAAATAAAAAATTCTAAAAATCTAAATTTGAGAATTTTTTTCATTTAGGATTGAGTTGTCATGTATAAAGTGTATAAGGGTTGTGTTTCTTTGTAAAAAGTACAGGAACAATTTTAATATTTTAAAATTTATAAATACAAAAAAATTATAAATTTCAAAATTCGAAATACATTTTTTAAATTTAGGATTGAGTTGTAGTGTTTATAGCCTATAAGGGTTGTGTTTGTTTGTAAAAATTACATACTTTAGGAATAATTTTAATATTTTGAAATTTATAAATACAATAAAAAAAAAATTACAATTTTGAAATACATTTTTTAAATTTAGGATTGAGTTGTAGTGTTTATAGTGGTTAAGGTTTGGGTTTGTAATGAAAAAGTCTATATTATAGGAAAAAATGTCAATGTTTTTAAAAATTAAAAAATAATTTTGTATAATAATTTTAAATTTACAAAACTAAAAATTGTTTTTAAAAAAAGGAATATTTTATTTTATTATATTATTTAATTTTATTTTATAATTTTGGATTTTGTTTTATTATTAATCTTTTATTTTTGTCCAGCACTTTCTCCAAATTATTGTAGAATGGTGTGAGAATAGTAAATTATATGTAATAACTGTCCAGCACCTACCCCAATTTAATGTAGACTGGAGTGGGAATAGTAAATTATATTTAATTTGTGTCCAGCACATACCTTAAATTAATGTAGACTGGAGTGGAAATAGTAAATTATATTTAATTAGTGTCCATCACATACCCTAAATTAATGTAGACTGGAGTGGGAATAGTAAATTATATGTAATTAGTGTCCAGCACCTACCCCAATTTAATGTAGACTGGTGTGGAAATAGTAAATTATATTTAATTAGTGTCCAGCACCTACCCCAAATTAATGTAGACTGGAGTGGGAATAGTAAATTATATTTAATTAGTGTCCAGCACCTACCCCAAATTAATGCAGACTGGAGTGGGAATAGTAAATTACATTTAATTTGTGTCCAGCACCTACCTAAAATGTATGTAGACTGGAGTGGGAATAGTAGTAAATTATATGTAATTAGTGTCCAGCACCTACCCCAAATTAATGTAGATTGGAGTGGGAATAGTACATTATATATAATTAGTGTCCAGCACCTACCCCAAATTAATGTAGACTGGAGTGGGAATAGTAAATTATATTTAATTAGTGTCCAGCACCTACCCCAAATTAATGTACACTGGAGTGGGAATAGGTAATTATATTTAATTAGTTTACAGCACCTACCCCAAATTTATATAGACTGGAGTGGGAATAGTAAATTATATTTAAATACTGTCCAGCACTTACCTCAAATGAATGTAGAATGGAGTTGGAATAGTCCATTATTTATGAGAATAAATACATTTCATACTAATTGTGTATAGTTGGAATTTATTATTCTTTTATTAACATGACAAAAAATAAACAAAAAACATTAGTATTATATTTTTATTTAATACAAATATATTTAGTCATATATTTGTTATAATATTTTATGGTTCATTTTTAATTTTACATTTTTATTGAAATAGTACATTTTATTGAAAAAACATATTTTATGAACATGTAAGTATGGTTTGAAATATAAAAAAAGGTTAATATTTTCACAAATTATATACAATTTTTATATTGTCATAAATGTTGGTTGTACATAATATTAATATACAATTTTTTAACAATATATTTAAATCAAAAAATATTTTAACACAGCTTTATTTATATACATTTTGAAAAACATTTCTTAATAATTTTGTACACATTTTCCTGTTTTTAATAATTATAATAAATATTACGTATTTTATAATATTTATTTTTATAATTTTACAAAATATGTAGATATTGTTAAATATTTTAATAGAAGTAAAAAATCAATTTTTTTTTACATAGTATTCATTTTTTACTCTGTAAAGGAATATTTTAAAACATTAAATAATATCTTTTTATGTTAATCTTTTTATTTAGTTTTGAGTCTTTTATTTTGTAACCGCTCTGGGTCGTTTTGTGTCATTTGGATGAAGACTAGCTCAGGGTTGGGAGACAATTCACGTCGCTGAAGGTAAGGTTTATTTTATATGTTTTAAGTGTGTTTTAAATTATTTTTGATAGTAGTTTGGTACTATTTAGTGTGGTTAGAAGTAAGTTAGTTGTAGTAGGCATTTTGATATGTTGTATTTACGTATGGTAGATGTACGTAATTTTTAGCGTTGTATAGGCTTGTTTGTTGAGTTAGTGTTTCGATGTTTAAAGTTTATTAAGTGAAATCTAATGTTACTATTACTGTTAGTAGGAGTTTATGTGTTGTTTTGTGTGGGTGGGAATGTATGTTTTATGTATTTTTGTTGCAGGAGTTTGTGATGTCGGAAGGAGTCGTTTTTTTTTTTTTTAAAGAAATGTTTGTTAGTTTTAATAACAAATGGATTTTTAACACTTCTTTACATTTTTCGGTTTTCCTGGAGCGTTTCTTTTATTTTTTTATCATTTTTCGGGATTTTTATGGTTTTTCGAACTACCTTCGTGGAATGGACTATTCTGTTTTGGAACAGTTGAATTTTTTTCATTTTTTTTTGGGTACAATTTTTTCAAAACGGGATTGTTTTGGTGTAAAAGGATTCTATAGCCTTTGGGATATTTTTGGTAAGTGTTTTACATTTTATTTATTGTGGGTGGGTAATGTTATTATGATTATTGTTATGTTTTATTTTTTTCAAATATTATTAATGTGTGTATATATATTTAAAATAAATATTAAAAAATATAATATATATTGCACACATTAATTATTTTCGAGATACAATATATGATTGTGATTTACATTGTATTGTTTGTAGTTTTTTTAGGACTGCTTTGTTGGTTAGAGTAATTTAGAGTAGTGTTTTGGCTAATATGCTGAGGTATTTAATGCCTTTTGTGCTAGGGTACAGCTTTACTTGTTGTTCTAGGTATTTGTGCAATTGTTTGGTTTGTTTAGATGTTTTTGGAGTTAGTTCAGTAATGGATTGTTCCATTCTGAACTCTTGATAACTTTGCTCTTTTTGGAGGCATTTAATACATTTTTCTAAAGTTGGTTTAGTTCTGCCTGTTGATTGGAGGAAGGCATTGTGCCAGCCTTCAGCAGCGTTGTTTGTTTTAGATTCCCCATTTAAGGTGCTTCGGTAAACGTTCCACCAGTGTATTGAGAATTTTGGATTTCTTCTGTGGCCAGATCCATGGAGCCTACCTACCCATGTGTCCTCAAAGTAGTCTAAGAGTGCACTTAATTTTGCATCATTTTGTTTGTAAAATGTGCTATCAATTAAAATGCTGTAGTGTTCCGCCACATCTGTTTCTGGAACATAAGCCAGTGTTGTTCGTTTTTTGATTTGATATGCAAAAGATGAATTGATTGCATATTCTATGCTTAGGGTTGTCTTTTGTAAATGTCTCCATAGACACTGATTAAAGTGATAATAGCAGCCTTGTATACAGGTATGGGGGTGTATTTTTAAAATATTTGAAAGCATTGCTTGTTCAAAATCAAGTATTATTTTTTTCTGGGGAATAGTCATTAGTTTTCTGTTTGATAGTGTTTAATAATTCCATATATGTTGAATTAGTTTTATTTGGTAGCATAGCATAAAGTAGAGGTATATTGCAGTTTTGATATAGGCCATGTATCGTGTATAATTGGTAAAAAGGTTTGGGACAGATGTTAAAAGTCTCATCCATCATCCGATATTGGCTTTGTTGGAGTTTTATGAGGTTAATAGCTGTGCCAAAAATTAGTAGTCTTTGTTTGTTTAAAGTTATAGTTTGGTCAGGATTTAAATTTATATTGCTATATGTTCTAGGAGGTAGAGTGGTAGTGGTAGTTGTTCTTTTGGTACGTGATATTGTTCATTTGAGGGACACTATATTTGGCATTTGGGTAGTGGCTGTTTTAGGTATTTGGGGTATCTGTTCTTTTAAGATTACGCTTGTTGGTTTTTGGGAACCTGTACTTGCTTCTTTAATGTTTTCTAATGCTGTTCTAACTTCTATTTCGGTTATGTTTGGTGGGTGGTTGTGTTCCCTGGTATAAAGGACTGTTGCTTCCCTAGTTATTGCCCTTCCATAACATTTGTTGGAGTAATATTTGCAATATTTCCAAATAACTTTCCTCCCAAATTGTTTCTCTTGGGTATAAGTGTAACCCATGTAGCAGAGTAATAGTTTTCCTTTCTGGCTGGTAACAAATTCAGCTCCTTCTGTCATTTTGTTGTTTGTTAATCTATAAGAAATATATTTTATAGTTATTTAAAATAAAGATGTATGTATATTAACTTAAAATTATTAACATTTCTATTGTGCATGCTTACCTTTTTGGAAATTCAGTCTTTTATTTTGATCTTGTTTACTTTTTAGTTGTGGTCTGTATTTTCTGTGTTTTCTTTACCTGAAAAATAAATGCATTTATTTGTGTCAATTGTTCTGATATATTTTTTAAGTTGCAGTTACAGTTTTTGCTAGAAGTTTTAGCTTACACTTATTTTATGTTTTAATAAAAGTATTTGGACATACTTACTATGGGCCAGATTATGATTGCGGTGAATCAGCATCCTCCGTGCCGGCGGAAGCCACCGCCGGCCCGGAGGATGCGGATTCACCGCTGCGTTGAGAGAAATGACCCCCCGCCAGATTAGGATGGCGGGGGGTCATCTGCGGACTGCAAGACTGTCCACCACTTTTCCGCCACGAGACCGCTGTGGAAAAGCTCTAATATGGTGGCGGTGTCTATCAGACACCGCCAGCCATATTAGGATTTGCTTAGGGATATGCCTTTCCGTGGTGGCAATGCCGCCACGAAAAGGCATACGGTCTTGTCTTTGGGGGCCCGTTGTGGGCCCCCAGGGTGAAGGGGGGTGGTGGTTCACATGGGGGGTACCTATGGTACCCCCCTGCCTTTGCATGCACGAAGCGGCAGGCACCGCGTGGTGCCTGCCGCTTTGTGCATGCAAATGCACTGCTTGCATTTTCAACATTGCGGCAGGTGCTGCTTCAAGCAGCACCCGCCGCAATGTTAAACATACAGGATGTGACTGCCAGGGTGGCGGTCACATCCTAATTTGCACGGAGGGACCGCCGCTGCCCCTGCGGATGGTCCTTCCACCTCTGGGGTGGCGGACGGACGCAGGTCCGTCCGCCATCCTAATAGGGCCCTATGTTAGTTGTATCTTGGTTTTCTGAGTTCTGTTTTATGTTCTTTGTTAGTAGAGTATTCTGTAGTGGTGCTAGAAAATACAAAGTAGAGATGCATTAGTAATTTGATCATGGTTGTTATTTTTTACAATTTAGCAGTTCGTTTTATTTACTTCATTTTATTTACTTACTTTTTATTCACTGATTTTTCGGTTGGTTTTGATGTTCTTGTAGGTGTAGTCGAATTTATCCAATGTTTAGTTGTTCCTTTTATTTTCTGTATTTTGTTTATCTGTAAAAATAATGCATTTATTTTTGTTAACTGTTTTGATATAATGTTTTAGGTTGCAGTTACATTTTATGCTATATGTTTTAGTTTAAACTTATTTTATGTTGTTATAAAAAGCTTTGGGCATACTTACTTTGTTAGTTGTATCTTGATTTTCTGAGTTCTGTTCTATGTTCTTTGTCTGTAGAGTATTCTGTAGTAGTAGGAGAAAATAACAAATAGATATGTTTTAGTTATTGGATCATGTTTCTTTATTTAATATTTTAGCAGTTAGCTTCATTTAGTTTACTTTAGTTACTTACTTTTTATCCTCTGAATTGTAGGTTGAATCTTGATGTTCTTGTAGGTGTAGTCGAATTAATCCACAGTATTTTCTCCTGTCGTCTTTTTTTCAGGTGGTTTGTGTTTAGTGTTTAATTGTTTATATAGTGGTTTGGAGTTAGTAATTAGTTTGCTATTGGTCAATTTATATTTGCAGTGTTTTTATTGGTTACTTAGTATTTTTGAAAATATGTTTGGGTATTTATTTTACATATAAGGTAAATGCTACTTAATTATTTGGTTAGATAATTTTATATAATTTATTTAAATAGTTTTAGTTAAATTTCTATAGAATTTAATATATTTAAATTGTGAAATGTAATTTTATTTATAGTTTGTTACGAGAGATGTGTATTTTTGTGTTAATTGTATTTTTAAATGATCAAAAGTGTAATTGTATAATAATTATTATTTTCGATATTTCTATATTAACAATATTATTGTTGTCGATAATGTTACTCTCAATATTTTTTACTTAGTGTGTATATTATTCAGTACTCGATATTTAAATATTTCGATATGTATGTTGTCGATAATAGTGAGATCAATGTTTATGTAGGTTGATATTTCATATCCGATATTTTTGTATGTTTTTAGTTATATATATGATGTCGATATTATTGCTTCCGATATTTTTGTGTCGATATTTGTGTAGGTCGATATTGTGTCTATCAATATTATGCCAGTGATTCCTTTACAGACACTCTCATACCCACTCACCCACACTGACTCTCTTACTCCCAATCTGATGCACATACAAAATCTCTCACACCCATTGACACACCCAGTCAGACACTCTCATATCCACTCTGGTGCCCCTGCAGACACTATCACACCAACTGTGATGCTTACACAGACACTCTAATACCCAGATACACAGCCATACATTTATTTATTTGAAGAGTTTTATATAGCACTGGCTAGACCCATAGGTATCAGAGTGCTTCACATAAGGTCAACAATGTTACAACAATAATAACAATTTCATGTTACATTAAATATATGCAACACATTAGAGAAAGAGAAGGAGAGACAAGTAGAGAGGAAAGGGGGAGTGAGATGGGAGAAGACGAGGGGGGAGACGGAATGAGAGACAAAGGGAAAGACAACTCAAAGACCGAGTGGGTAGGTGATGGCCGAGGAGGTAATCCACAGCCAGTCTGCCCTATAGGTCTCAAGGTAGCTCCAACGGGCATTGGTCAGTAAGATAGATAGAAAGGAGACAAGGAAAACGCAGAATTGCAGAAATACGATGAGGGGGTGTGGGCGAGATAGGGAGACGGGGAGATACTGTGCCTACGGTCTGGCTGGGTAGGTGATGGTCAGGGGATGAGCCAAGGCTGATCTTCTCATTAGCTGAACAGAGCCTCTCGGACATAATGCTTACACTCACTATGACACCCAGATAGACACTCTCTTATACCAAGTGACAAACCCAGACACTCTCACACCTGCTCTGATACCCATACAGACAGTTCATGCCCACTCACACACTGACACTCTCACATACTCTCACATACACAGGCAGACACTCTCACTCCCACTCTAATGATTGAACAAACACTCTCACACCCAGTGACACGCCTAGACAGATACTATCACACCCACTCACACACTCAGGCAGATGCTGTCACATGTACTCTGATGCTCATACACTCACACCCAGATACTGCCAAATCCACTCTGAACCCCATACAAACACTCTCACACCCACTCTCACACACACACACAAACAGACACACAGATACTGTCACACCCACTCTGATGTCCGTACAAGCACTCTCACACTCTCTCACACATACAGACAGACAGTCTGACACACTCACAGACACAGACACACTTATACATCTACTCACACACACACGTATTCACTTGCACACCTAGTGTTGGAGTGATCGTCCACTCACATATCCAATAAGACATTCTGCAGTGTTATTGGTGTGTACTGGATGAGCGCTTTTGGTTTGGGAATCCGCAATGGATCAGCAGATCCACATAAGATTGAAGAAAATGAAATTAAAAAAGAAAAAATTCATTATGCAGTCTTTGAAGTCCTTGAAGAACACCCGGTTGCCTTTTTCTGTCAAGTGAACACCATCATTTCTATATATACCCTCCTTGTCAAACAGTAAATTGTTGTATAGATGGAGCCTGTGTTGTGCTCTCTGAGGAAAGCATAAACAATGTTATTGACATGTTTCCGGACTTTGTCTTTCTATGGACGTAATTTCTTTGACCACTTCTATTTCTGCCTTTGACAAATGTTAGAGAACACCACGATAGTGAGAGGGAAAAGTGACATTATTTGAATAAAGGTATCCTTCATATGTATTTCCAGTCCTACCCCAGTAATTGTGCCTAGGTCTGTCATATGGTTACTGCGTTTCTATATATTGTGTTAAGTTAGCATGAGTTTATTAAATGTTTAAACACCATATTTTCCTTCGGCTTCAGTTTGCACACGACACCTAATTGTTATTGTAGCTTTCAACCTAGACGAAAGATGTGATTTATTTGAGAATAATATGTTATTGCTCTGATATCAGTCGTGCTTGGTACACTTGGTACAAATGTCTGCACACTGAGAACTGCACCCTCTAAGAATAACCTAACACAAGGTTGCTGAAGGCCTGATCCTCGCACCACATTAGACATAACACAAATAATGTTGCTGCCAACATTGGGCTCTACTCGGGTTTAAGATAGAGTTACAGGGAATGAATCAACACACTTGATGCTTCGCATGCAGAGAGCTGGTAGCTGTTGATGTGATCTGCTCCTACTGACCATTAGAGGTATGGGCCCGCCCTGCTAGAACCCAAATGAGACCTTCTTAGATATAATATAATATGCTAAATAGGGTGCGCGAAATATAGGTGATACAGAATTCTATAGATTTTTGCATCATAACATGCTATCACCTTTTGCTTACTATGGATTAGTGACTATGCTGCTAACTCTGATTTTTATAATATGTATGTTGATATTATACAAGATACTGCGTTTGAGAACTTTGCATTGAAAAATAAACATTTCAAACTTGCACGTGTGTTCTTTGCCTCCCAGTTTCGGTTTGGAATGATTATATAACGAAAGAGTGTTCATGTGTTCCACGATACCTGAGGTACCCTAAGTTCATGTTCTGGATTGTCTAAGTCATTGGTAAGTTATAACTACCGATGAGACACTGTAGCTAGCTTGGTAAGGGGATTTCTGAAACTAAGGTGAGTTTTGGGTCACCCTAACTCACCCAGGTTCTAGATCTCTGTGCACAGTTCTGTGGGAGAACGGAAACCCTGCTACATGGCGCCCATACGTTGTTGGCCTTATATCATGACACTCGAGTAGTATATCATTCAAACCTTAACACCTACATTCCCGTTTCCGGAAAACGGCAGTGTCGGAAAAACCTACCTATTTTTGAAATAGGTCTTTTTCAAGCTTGATTCTATCTAAAAACGGTTTCCTTGAATTACTACCCAGTCGTGCTACAAAGTAGTCTTTGTTTTCTCTCTTTCCGGTGCTGACATGGCACAGCCCGTGGACATCCCGCAACATAGTCGCATTGCGGTGCGTGACCACTTGCGGGCTTATAATGTCCCTGTGGACGGCTTGGCTGTGGTTCTGGTGGTGAGTGCGGAACATGCTTACCCGTACGAACTGTTTTATTTGTGGGTGACATTTCCGGCAGTGGATGCTAATTCTGGAGTGTTCCATTCATACACTGCTTCAGCTGTACCGGTTGCGTATGCTCCGTACAGGGCACTGGAAGTTCCTATTGATGCTTGGCAGCATGGAGTTTGGTTTGGTGGCGCCCTACCACACGCTTTAACCGCTCCAAGGTTGGGTCCTTTGTCCATTCCGGGCACTCCTTGGCCCGCTTTGGCTGGATTCACTCCTCACCCTAATCGCGGCAGCTTCATGAAGTCGCAGTGGCAGTGATTAGAGCGCTTGTTCATTACACTAGCCGTAATGTTCAGGACGTAGCCCCTAGGGGTGCACAGCTTCATGCAGAACAGGCTGGTTTGAAAATCAATCCTGTCATGGTGAATTCCGTGATGGGCAAAAAGCCCCAGGACAAGGATGATTTTCCGTTCTGGCTTGCTGAGAAATTCGGCCAGCTGGAAGCTGTGTTTCCCAACACGAGTCCTGGTGATAAGCACCGGATTCTTACCCTAAGTTTACCGAAAGATTTGGCACCTGAACTTGTTGACTGTGAGACCTGGGGTAAGACTTTTGCAGCGGTCTATTCGAGGTGCTATGGTACCCCGTCTGTGACCAATCTGGGTGCGGTCCTTAAACGTGTTCAGGATGAACACGGACCGGAGTCGGCGGTCGAATTGGGTATGCGCCTGTGTGGCACCTTTGATGTAGTTTGCGATCTGATCCTTGCAAATGTCAAGGGGGATGCAGTGAACTTTCAGGTTGCTAACGCATTGGCGTTAGTTCCCGAGGCCGAGAGACCCCGTCGGTTGGCAAGGATTATTGTGGCTGCTTATAAAACGGTTGGCCGCAATGCGAAGGGGCTTAAGGCTTTTCCTGAGAAGGAGAAAAAGCAGCCCCAGGGTCAGTCTTCGGATACTAGTGGTCAACCTAAGTCCAAAAAACAAAATTGGCCTAAAAAGCAGAATCAGGGTAAGCAACAACAACAACAAACACAGGTTTCTGCTCCTGCGTCTCCGTTGCCTGCGCAGTCAGATCGTGTTTATGATTTGCGCGACCGCGCGATGATTAAATCGCCTGAGAGGTTTCAGGCTTCTGACCAACGCTCTCCTCGTTCCTTTCAGGACTCATCGGCTCCGTCAACCGGTGGTGGATGGGGCGGCAGGGGCCGGGGTGGCCAGCAAGGACGTGGTCAGCCCCGCCCGCGTAACGGTGGAGAGCAGCAGGAAGGCACTACGCCCAAGAGACCACAGTTTGCCACAAAGAAAGTCGCCGCCCTGACAGCGCATCGATATGCCCCAGATAGTGAGAACGCGGCTTCGGAATCTGACGTGGGCTCTGACCTTGCTGGACAGCGCGGCAGAGATTACCATAGTGAGAGAGGCCCTCCGTCCACTGTTGAAGGTGACAGCGACTGACACTTATGTTGTGATTGAAACTGCTGATACGCATGTTGCTCCCCCTGAACGTCTTTTTGAAATTGTCCTGTTAATCGAAGGTGACATGCAGCGAACTGTAAAAGGGGTATTTTGGGAAAATCTCTCGTCTACGTATGACATTTTGCTTTCGGAGGCTGACTGGCCCCCACCTTTTGTTCTCGCAGCTCCGCGAGGGGAGGAGGTGATCCTCCCCAGTTTCACGCACACTGTATCGCGAGTGGAAGCGCTGCATTTTGCAGAAGAGTGGGCTCTGGCGCTTGTGCCGGCTGTGTACCACAATCAGTGTGGCTGGGATAAATTGTCTCCAAGCCATGAGATTCCGTTACGGTCTCAGCCGCAGCCTCAACCTCAATATCCCATACGGCGTGAAGCCAAAGCTTCGGTCGCAGCTATCCTTGAACAATTGGAATATCAAGGTGTAATTGAAACTGTGTAAATTAACCCCCTTTTTACTGTTAACAAGCCGGACGGCTCATATCGTTTGGTTTTGGATTATAGGCATTTGAACTCGCATTGCCGTAACTGCGCAGTACAGAATACTCATGGCTCTGCGTTAGTGAATAGTCTTGAGCGTAAACGGTTCAAAACCACGCTTGACATTTCCAATGGTTTTTATGCCCATAGATTAGACGGTCTAAGTTCCCAATGGACCAGTTTTACATGCGGCGGTGTGCAAAAAATGTTTCGGTGTCTCCCAATGGGCTATAAGAACAGTCCTGGAGTATTCTCCGCCCGCATTGTCTCTCTTCTGGAGGGCATCGACCCAGTTGCTTGTTCGTATGTGGATGACATTTATCTCACAGACGACGATCTTTGGGAGCATCTGTGTCGAGTAAATAGCATAATTTGTAACTTTGCTGACATAGGTTACAAGTTTAACTTTGCAAAGTCGCACATTGCAGAGTACACAGTGTTGTTTCTAGGTTACGAGCTTAACAACGAGGGGAAGGGTTTAGCACCTCACTTCCTGGAGAAATGCGCACAGTTGCGCTCTCCGACAACACTGAAAAAATTACAATCTTTGCTGGGATTTTTGAATTTCGGGAGAACTTACATTCCGGAATATGCCCAGCGTATCAAGCCATTGTATGCTTTGATACAACCATCTTTTTCCAAATCATGCTGGCTGCCTGAGCATTCAGCCATTCTGCAGTCTTTGCAGGCTGATTTGCTCGCTTCTGAATACTTACAGACTCGTGATAACCAGACCAACCTGGTGATAAGAATTATCCCTGGGGCGGTGGGTTTCACGTACCTGACTTTTAATGAAGGAGATACAGTACCTATTGCTTACAAGTCACACTTGTACACTTCGGCTGAATTGCGTTTTTCCACTGTGGAGAAAGTTTTAACGGCTGTGCAGATGGCAATTCTTAGGGAACGTGCCCTGTCACAAGGAAAACGCATGTTGGTTGTTACCCCGTGTCCTGCCTTAGAGGCGGTTACGAAAGCCAGTGTACCTAATTCCAAAGCTTTGCACCCTCGATGGATTCAATGGGCTGCATTCTTGACGTCCCAGGATGTCACGTTTATTTTTGACGCCACTTTACGGTCGCAGGAGTATTTACAGTATGAATTTGTTCATCCTGCTCCTTTAGCAATGCGGCCGTTGGAGGATTTCCATTGCATCATTTACACTGATGGTTCGGCGCAGGTTGCGCATGGCTCTAAACATGCCTACGTTTCCGCTTGCGCCATTGTGGTCGGTGCCATGGTGAACGATGAGTTCAAGTCCAGTGTCGTGCACACGCAGACGCTTGGAGACTGCACCGCACAATTAGCAGAGCTTCGTGCTCTGATGCTTGCACTGGAGTACGCAGATCCTAGTGTGACGACTTTAATCGTAAGTGACTCTTACTACTGTGTTCAGTCTTACAATGAAAACTTGTTCTTTTGGATTCAGAATCAGTTTCGTGATTCCAAAGGTAGCACAATAAAACATAAAATGATCTGGGTCCGAGTGGCGGAACTTAAAGAGAAGTTGCCACTCGTGTTTGTGATTCATACTCCCGGTCATCAGCGCGTGGGGGTCCACGCTGTTGGCAATTCACTTGCGGATGAAGCAGCGAAGTCAGCGGTATCAAAATACTTAGTTGCAGCAGTCACGAGATCCAAAAGCAAAATAGATGATGATATCTTGGCAGCTGTTGCTGCAACAGGGAAGGGAAGTAAATATCCTGTGGGGTTCCCTTCTAAATACACATACCACTTAAGTCCCGATAAGGTTCCTTATGTGAAAATTCCTGATGTTGGAGAATGTCTAGTTCCCAACTCGGATCGCAGGGCTGCTTTGATTACAGCGGCTCATGAAGGTGTGGCGTCTGCGCATGCGGGCGTCTCAGCCACTGTAACTCTGCTACAACAGAGGTTCTGGTGGCGGGGACTGTACAAACAGACGCGCGATTATGTCCTTCAATGTGACATTTGCCAGCAGATTAAACCTTCCACTGCTGCGCGTCCGCCTCAGACACAGTTGTACATCTCTAATAAACCGCTTGGATGCGTTTATTTGGATCACTGCGGTCCTTTTTCTTCTGATACTGCATACAAATACATCTTAGTAGCAGTTGATTCATGCACACGCTTTGTGTGGGTATGGCCACATCGGAGCGCTGATTCACGGACTGTCATTAAGGATTTGCGAGTCTTTGTGGGAATTTTTGCTTGTGGTACCTTCCATTCGGATCAGGGTCCGGCTTTCGCCTCTAAGGCGTATAAGGATGCTATGGTTTCGTTGGGGGTCCAAGTCAAGTCTTCGAGTCCCTACAGGCCCGAGGGCAATAGTGTAGTTGAACGAATGAACCGCGACTTAAAGCAATCTTTGACAGCTCGAGTTATAGGCACTGGCAGAAACTGGCTGGCCCACCTCAATGGCGTGCAGCGTGCGCTTAATAATCTCCCTAGAAGGTCTCTGGGTGGGTGGACCCCGTACGAAATGCTGTTTGGTATCAAGATATATGTCCCTGACCACGATGGGCTAGACTGCAAGGCCCAGGCCACGGCCTTTGACGTAGATGAACATTGCAATGTTTTACAGAATCTACAAAAGACCAGAGACAGTCTTGCAAAGGAACATTTGCCCTCCACATCGGATGATGCGCTGCAGATCCCGGTAGTTGGCTGGCTACCCCAAGTTGGAGAACTGGTTCGAGAGAAGATTGATAACAAGAAAGAGTTTGGTCCCTCATATCGTGCACCGGTTCGAGTTCTTGGAGTGAAGGGCACAAGAACAGTCATTTTACCACCACTTCCAGGTCGTAAAGAGAACAGATTTATTTCTATTGACAATGTCAAGACACACAGGGTGGCCGATTCTTCATAGCATGACACCGGCTGTATCCTGTCCTTCCATGGTGAGGCACTCTGTGCTGGCTATTACATCTGGTGCAGAACAGGAGGTGTCCCTCGAGATGCCTGCCATATCCAGTCCTTTATTAAATACTATTCCTGTTACTAACAGTGATGAGTTGAACTACACATATCCTGCTGATTTATCAATGCCTGATTTGCAGACTCGTTTGGCCGACCAGTCCAGATTCTCTTTTGACTCTGTTTCGGAACCTTCAAAGAAACCCTCAACTATTGCAAAATATGCCACGTTGTTTAAAAAACATTTTTTGATTCCCCCTTGGACATACATTTGGTTGATCCTATTTTCATTTTACCTTTTTATGTCAATTGGTTTTGTGTTTTATTGTTTCCGCCTGATCGATGGTCACTACGTTAAAGAAAGAACAGGAATTCGGTACCTTAATGGAACATTGGCCCCTCTTTCCTCTTCACATTCAGCGCACAGACTGAAACGAAACTTGAATACAGTTAACATTACTGCTTGGCCTGTCCTTGATGGGATTGTGTGGGATGCGGTTAGATTTCAAATACATGGGCCCACTGAAGTGATTAATGTTCCGAATGTGCTTAGAGTAAACATGGGAGATGTGATTAAACAAAATATACGTTCTGATGATTGGGATATTCAGGCCGTAGAAGCATTATTTTCTGATTTGAAATACTATGCGGCTTTTGATGCTGAAGACTTATATTTAGATTCTATTAATTATGGTGATTTGTTTTGCTTCCAACATTATGGTAATCATTTTTTCCATAAGACGAATTCCAGGAGGGTTGCTGTGAATTACACGCAATTGGAGCACTGCCCAACTCCTTTAATTGGAAGCTCCAGTACATTTCTGAAAAAATACAGTTATTTTACAGATTTCAATCAATCAAATCCTGAGTCCTTTTATTTCAGAAGGACAGAAAAGTCCATGTCCAAAGTTAGACTTACCGATACAAAGTTGCTGTATTCGAAGTCCTTTCTAGACAGATTGGCTTTAGATGGCTATGAGTTCTGGAAAGGAATAATTGACCTTAAATCGGTTTGGGGTACCAAAGATTGGCAGGTACAAGGCACTGAGGCTTTGCACCGTGCATGTCTCATCCCAAATCACATGTTGTTTCTAAATTCTACTATTTCCCAGACAACATGCTTTGGATTGGCTACTTCTAAAAAATTAAATACACCAATAATCCCCGAATTAGATGAATATTCAGGATGGGGTAATTTTTCTGATTTGTCTATTCATGAGATACAGTCTCTAATACACAATTCGTCCTTTAATGTATCCAGCTTGGATCCAATAGGTTGGCTGTTGTGGCAAAAGAGTTCTGATTCTTGCCAACGTCGATTTCTAGGGTTGGCTGAAGGGTTCACACAAGTGCGACCAGATCCCCGTTTTGAAACTGATTATTCTGTCACCACTTACTCTGTAGGGAAACTGTGTCAGAATTGGTTACAACATTCCTCGTTGGCTGCAGTTAAACTACATCTGTCTCAGTTAACTGAAAATGTGGATTTGAATGATTTTATAAAAGGCCCACCTAAGGGTAGATCTAAACGGTGGATTTATGCTGTTTACAATGAAATTTGGAAAGTGTCTCAAATTGAGGCTGCTAAGCGCCTAAGGGCAATTGACCAAGCAAATTTGGAAAAAGTACTTGCAGTGGTCGATAACAGTATTAACACGCTTTCTTCCCGAATTTACACATTAAACAATATTGTTTCTTCTGTTGTTGACATTGTTCATGATGAAGTGTCCGTATTATATCATGGTCAAAATCGATTGCGTTCTGTTATGCAGTTTGCCTGGACACTACAGACTCTGAAGGCTGGTCGAGTGCCTTGGAGTTATATGAACGCCTCATCACTATTTGCCCCATTTAATTTGACTGACAAGCAGCGCATGCTTTCCATGCGAGATGCATCATTTTCTATGTTACACATTGAGAAGTTAGAATCTTTGCCCTTCTCTGTGGCTGAGGCGGCTGCTGCTACATGGCTTATCCATGGTATTATTACTTTACCATTTGCTCTGTATAAATTTACAAATTGTATGAGATATATTGCTATAGGGTGATATGAACCACTGGGAAGTGCTTTCCTACATGAGACATGGTCTTTACCATATACATACAGATGTCTGAAAGAAGGAAAGGAGGTGAATCTGAATGGTGAAGAATGCACACAGTCGCCTGACCGTTCACTGATATGCAGGCACATCCAATTACATGGTTCTTGTAATCAGGACAGACCAAATTTAGCCTGTGTTTTAAAAGGCACACCGGTTCCTGCAATAGTTCCCACATTCACTTTATTGTCTAACGGTAGTTATTTACTTTTGAACAACGAACTGTGTTGTGGGTTAATGGTCGGTATCGCATATGTGGTTACTGTATCAGAACGTGTGGTGTGTTGCAAGAACGTGTTATATCCACCCACGCATGGGAATTCAGATGTTTCCATTTGGCCAAGAATACCAACCTTGAGCGCGGAGTTCAATGGTTTGAGCCGAATAAGAGCCCTTTTGTCTCAAAAAGAAGTGGCCCTGAGCTCGACCCGCGAAACTTATGTCCTTCACATAGCTAACACACGAACAGAGGTGCAGGCGCTTTTAAATACTGATTTGCCGTTTCATTTCTGCGAGCTGGTTCATCAAATCTTTAATGCCTCCTCCACGAATGGCCTAGCACATTTTTTTAAATTGGTTAGCAGTGGTCTTGTGACTACGTTTGAAAAAGTATTTGGTATTATACCTGCGTTTTTTCATTCTATATTCGCAAGCTTGTTTGGCGGATTTCCTGTTTTGCTGGCTTTGGCTGCAGGCGTGCTGGTGATATTTTGCTTTATTAAACATGGATGCCCATCCTGCGCAAGAAAACGCTCAGCCCCTACTGATGCTGTTTCGCAACCGGATGCTTGATTACTATGGCTCCTTGCCGCTTGCGACTTTAAGCACGGCTTTTGGATTATCGTTTTGATTTTCCTATTTCACATGTGTCCAGCCTGTGTTTCATTGCCTGAGCTGTGATTTCGACTGGGCCATTGATTTGTGTCTCTGCTTACCGACTTCTCCTGACGTCGATTTTGATCAGCTGATGAGCCCCATAGTTGCTCACGAGTTGGTTTGTTCTGGCGAAAGGGTTATGGCCTTGGCAGCGATGCATGGACTAATGGGTCAATGGGACATATTCGCAGCGGCACATGACTTTCTGGCACATAGCGTTCTCGAGAACCCACTGAGTTGTCCTCTGATGTTGCTAGAGGATTCGGTGCTGGAGGAGCACGTATGTTCTTTCCCATTGCTTAATTGGATGGCTGAACTGTTTTCGGATGATGACAGTGATTTCATTTTGGAAGCTGTGGCTACCTATTTTGCATATTCTATCCACCCATGAGTGGCTTTGGAGACTTTCACTATTATGGCACGTGACTTTTTAGTAATTCTGAATGGTGCCTTTTCTATCACGAACATTGGACTTTGATATGCTCTGGGCCTATGATTTTATAAATGGCCTCAAGTTCAAGTTTTTTTTTATATTTTGTGTGGCCACTATAGGCATTCAATGTATGAAACGTAACAATCCCAGGCATACACTAAGGAAAATACACAATAGATTCAACAAACAAACTAGTACAGTTAGGAAAAATATAATTTTTTAATTTGATAAAAAGGAATATTAAAAGTAAGTGCATTAGTCACAATTGATAAAAATAGCAATATAATGATACATATGTATTCACAAAACAAGTTAAAAAGAGGTTAGATGGCATCCAGTCGACGCGTTTCGACATATACAATATGCCTTCATCAGGACTTTAACCATCAAAATTCTAATACTCGTGTCAGTATCAGTAGGCAGCGGTCGTGGGCGATACTGCAGTTCTCTTCTACTTAGGCTATGTTATAAAAACACACAGTGAAGTCCAGGGCGTGAACACAAACCCTGAAAACGGACTTTATATGTTTAAAGTTCGGGGTCCAGTCAATTGGTAGAACAGCACCTTAAAACATTAGCGTATGATATAGGAATCCTAAAAGGAGAAGTGAACGTTGCTTATCGATAAAAATAATCCTTTCTTTTGATGAGTTAAAATTCTATGGCGTGGGCGTTTGTATGAAGCCGTCGATCACGTGATAGCTCCTTTATGATGTAGAGCAATTGTTGCGGTGACAACGTGCACGCCTCGCTCGCCAGGCGTTCAAGCTTTAAAAACCCGAGTCTTGGAGCCGACTTGATGTCGAATGGGGTTGGAAGCCGAGCGTCGTTCTTTCCCGCAACCTGACCTGTTGGCAGAATACCCGGATGCAGCTTTTCATCAGTAGCGCTTACGGAATTACATGCGCATAACAGGAATTAGATGCGCTCGGCTTCCAACCCCATTCGACATCAAGTCGGCTCCAAGACTCGGGTTTTTAAAGCTTGAACGCCTGGCGAGCGAGGCGTGCACGTTGTCACCGCAACAATTGCTCGACATCATAAAGGAGCTATCACGTGATCGACGGCTTCATACAAACGCCCACGCCATAGAATTTTAACTCATCAAAAGAAAGGATTATTTTTATCGATAAGCAACGTTCACTTCTCCTTTTAGGATTCCTATATCATACGCTAATGTTTTAAGGTGCTGTTCTACCAATTGACTGGACCCCGAACTTTAAACATATAAAGTCCGTTTTCAGGGTTTGTGTTCACGCCCTGGACTTCACTGTGTGTTTTTATAACATAGCCTAAGTAGAAGAGAACTGCAGTATCGCCCACGACCGCTGCCTACTGATACTGACACGAGTATTAGAATTTTGATGGTTAAAGTCCTGATGAAGGCATATTGTATATGTCGAAACGCGTCGACTGGATGCCATCTAACCTCTTTTTAACTTGTTTTGTGAATACATATGTATCATTATATTGCTATTTTTATCAATTGTGACTAATGCACTTACTTTTAATATTCCTTTTTATCAAATTAAAAAATTATATTTTTCCTAACTGTACTAGTTTGTTTGTTGAATCTATTGTGTATTTTCCTTAGTGTATGCCTGGGATTGTTACGTTTCATACATTGTTTACCCTGTCCCAGGATATCTATCCTTATCAGGGGGTCCTTGTTACCTACAGTCCACTATAGGCATTCATACATATTTTATATTATTGATTTTTATATACATTTACATACATTTAGCTTGGCTCAATATTATTGAACTCTGCTTTCATGTTTTGCCTTTCTTAAAATTTTGGCTTAATGTTTCCTTTTTTTGACCGTCCTCGGATCATTGGGGGGGGGTGTCATATGGTTACTGCGTTTCTATATATTGTGTTAAGTTAGCATGAGTTTATTAAATGTTTAAACACCATATTTTCCTTCGGCTTCAGTTTGCACACGACACCTAATTGTTATTGTAGCTTTCAACCTAGACGAAAGATGTGATTTATTTGAGAATAATATGTTATTGCTCTGATATCAGTCGTGCTTGGTACACTTGTAACAAATGTCTGCACACTGAGAACTGCACCCTCTAAGAATAACCTAACACAAGGTTGCTGAAGGCCTGATCCTCGCCCCACATTAGACATAACACAAATAATGTTGCTGCCAACATTGGGCTCTACTCGGGTTTAAGATAGAGTTACAGGGAATGAATCAGCACACTTGATGCTTCGCATGCAGAGAGCTGGTAGCTGTTGATGTGATCTGCTCCTACTGACCATTAGAGGTATGGGCCCGCCCTGCTAGAACACAAATGAGACCTTCTTAGATATAATATAATATGCTAAATAGGGTGCGCGAAATAAAGGTGATACAGAACTCTATAGATTTTTGCATCATAACATGCTATCACCTTTTGCTTACTATGGATTAGGGACAATGCTGCTAACTCTGATTTTTATAATATGTATGTTGATATTATACAAGATACTGCGTTTGAGAACTTTGCATTGAAAAATAAACATTTCAAACTTGCACGTGTGTTCTTTGCCTCCCAGTTTCGGTTTGGAATGATTATATAACGAAAGAGTGTTCATGTGTTCCACGATACCTGATTTACCCTAAGTTCATGTTCTGGATTGTCTAAGTCATTGGTAAGTTATAACTACCGATGAGACACTGTAGCTAGCTTGGTAAGGGGATTTCTGAAACTAAGGTGAGTTTTGGGTCACCCTAACTCACCCAGGTTCTAGATCTCTGTGCACAGTTCTGTGGGAGAACGGAAACCCTGCTACAGGTCATTGCCACCACAGTGCACAACCATGAAGTCAGGATGTTGGCTATCCACATTGCTTTCAACCAAAGCCAGCAATTGATGCCACGTTAATCCTTTCTGGCCAACCCAAGTAATGTCCACATTAGGAAACCCCAAGTCCTTGTCTTAGCCACTCTTTCCAGCACACTCTCTAACTCAAAACACAAAGCTATGACTCACAATCCACACTCCAACCATTTTGTAAACATTGAGGAGTAGCCCACAGGAGAAGGCTGGAGCTGAATGACACAGTTTTCAAAATGAAAGGTAGTTAAAATGGAGGACAGCACCAAATTTAAAAAAAAACTAATTTGATTGGATGGTATAAATATGCAGGTAGCTAAAATTTGGTTTTTGAGAAAAAAGTAAATAAATCTGCGATTGGCTCTGGAAAAAGGAAAACAAATTATGCTATTTGGGATATGTTTAAATTTCCAAACAGTCAACACCTTCTACTATAGTTGAATTTGAACTAGTATGCTGCTCACAAAAATTGTTGTGAACTTTTGACCTACTGGTACAAGAGAGGCATCCAAAGGTAGTTGCTTTGGAAGCTGAGCTGAAGCAGTGTGGGGTGAAAGGTTTTGAAGAGACTGTACTTTCAAATGTAAAAGTAGAGTGATCAGACACAATCCTTATTATGGAGGAGTTATTTTCTAAATTAATACCACCTAATAAAGTTAAATGTACATGCAAAGTTGTAGTAGTATAATGGTAAGTGGAAACAGCAAACAGTTATGCAAGTTATCTCATATATTCTGCACAGGTCAGTGTTAAAAATCAAGTTTTGAGGATTTTGGTAGAACATTTATAATTGTTTTTCCTCGCTGCTCATTGTTGATTATTTCAACAGTATATTACTTTTGGTGTATGAATATAGAACCTCAGAGCAGCAAAAAGGGGAAAATGCATGTACAGAGGATATTCTATGTTGACAAGCATATGGCATTTCGCACAGTGAGAAAGTATCTCACTTAAAATTAATTTTGAAGACAGGCGCTATTTGTAAAGACTGCAGCTGATGGTGGTTCTCCCAAGGGTGCTGTACAGGTGGACTGTCCAGCTGCACTTACTTTGTCCCACAGGATTTAGTTGTGGCCCCTTTCTGGGATTGTTTTTGAGTGCTTCCACATTGAAGTTGTCACATCTCAATATTATTTTTAGTACCTCTGGATAACTGCTTGCTGCAAGTATTGCAGTACAGATATTTATCTGTAACCTTTTTCCCTTGACTGTATTGTAAAATGCTTCAAAACATCACTTTGTTTGGGCTTCCTGAAGTACTTGTACACAAAAGTACATTTTCAAATAGTTAAATATGCTATGTTATATTAATTTGATAATTGTTTGGTTTAAATTGTTTTGTAACGTATTCATAAAATGTATTTGTAAAGTTATAAAAATTATATTAGTAATTTTAGTAATGGGTCCCAAACACACCCATACATGTACTCATACAGGAGCTTGCACACATATAGAGTAATTTACACAGGTACTGATATACCCACACATTCACTCAGACAGCCACTCAAAATGCCATACAGCCAGTCACACACCCATTTACACAAGCAAACTCCTACGGAAACTCATACACGCACAAAACAATTCACACACCAAGCCATACACCGAAACGGTGACTCATACACCCAGTTATACACTCATACACCCACTCACACACCCCAAGCACGTACACAAATACAGCTACTCACATGCCCAGTCATACATTGATAAAACCACACACTGACTGACACATCCATGCACAGAAAAATGCAGCCACTGATACACCCAGGCACTCACCGCTACAGCCACAGAGAGACCCAGGCTCACACTGATACAACATCTGGCACACACAGGGACACCAATACTGTTACTGACATAACCCAGATACACACTGATACAACTACTAATACATCTAGCCACCCTCCAATATAGAAACTGACCCACCCAGTCAAATATTGAATCAGCTACTTTGAGCCAAACAGGCTCTCAAACACCCATACGCATGCTGATACAATCAGAGAGACACCCAACCACACACTAATACAGACACTACCACACCAAGCCAAACATTAACTGCATCCAATAATACACACATGTATACACTGATGGATGCTCTGTCATACCCAGGCATACACCGATGTATAGGTTGATACACCCAGGCATACAGAAACCCAGGCACTGACACACCCAGCCAAGCACTAATGCATCCAATAATGCACTGAGGCACACACTGACACAAACATTAACACATCTAGGCATACACCAATGCAGACACTGACACACCCAGGCATACACCCAGGCATGATACCGCCCGCCTGGTCCTTGGCTGGCCCAGAAAGTCATCTGCCTCTGCTGTACTCAATGCCCTTCATTGGCTACCAATACATAAGCGTATTCTATTTAAAATTCTAGTCATCACCTTCAGAGCTTTTCATCTACAAGGGCCCAGGTATCTGTCAAAAGGCTTTAGACGCTATTTACCTGTTCGGAGTCTGAGGTCCTCTAACCAGAATTTATTAGTAACCCTAAAATTCAGGCTTGTCACTAAAGGTGGGAAATCTCTTGTTGTCTTGGGTTCCAGGGCATGGAACAAATTGCCACCACAGCTTCGGCAAATTTCTACAGAATGCCATTTCAGGAAAGCCCTGAAGACCTGGGTTTTCTCTCTCACTGATGCCGCCTGTAAAGCTCTAGTGGAAAGGGTGTAGTGTCCTCCGAGCTGCTTCAGCCAACCGACCTGTTCCATCTGGGCTGGTATCAAGCGCCAAGATGCTCCTTGGAGTGGTAGTAGCACTATATAAATGTATTTTACATTACATTACATTACACCAAAGCAGACACTGACACGCTCAGTCAAACACTAATACATCCAATAACACACCCAAGCATACATTGACACGCCCAGGCATTCACTGATGTATACAGTAACAAAGTCAGGCATATCACAATGCAGATGCTGGCACATCCAGGCACAAAGTGATGCACACACTGACACACCCATGCATACATTGACGCATAGACTGATACACCCAGGCATACAGCAATGCAGACACTGGCACACGCAGGAATACAGCAATGTAGATACTGATACATACAACCAAACACTAATACACAAAATAACACACCCAGGAACACCCTCCTGCATATGCTAAAACACCCAGGCATACACTAATCAATACACTGAGACAGCCATTCACACATTCATCCATACACTGACACACCCAGACACACACTGATGCATATGCTCACACACCCAGGCAGACACAAAAGCATACATTTATACAGCCAGGCATACACCGACGCATACACTGACACAGCCAGGCATACAACAATGCAGACACTGATACACCCAGGCACTCACAGACTGAAACACCCAGGCATACACTGATGCATAGACTGACACACCCAGAAGAAGTGTAGAAGTGTGGAGAAGTGTGGCTCAGGGGTTAGAGGCGGCAGACCCGGAAGCTGAGATCAGGGTTCAATTCCCCGCCTCGACGGGGCTTGGGCTCAATAATTCCACGGACACGATAATTCTCGCTCCGGTGCCTACTCGACTCACGGGTTCACACTCTGCGACTCTGGGCAATAGCTTGCTTAATCTCCACAACGGCCCCTCGCGGCGGGATGCGTGGCTTTCACCTTGTGGATACCCTGCCGGGGTTATCTCACAGGGGAATACCAGGACGGGTTCCCTAAGCAAGCGCTTAGATGCCTGCGATGTGGGTGGTTTGCGCTATATAAATACATGTACATTTACATTTACATTTACCCAGGCATACAGCAATGCAGACACTGGAACGCTCACCGAACAGTAGTGCATCCAATAACACACTTTGGCAAACACTGACATAAACTGACAAACCCAGGCATACACCAATTCCAACACACCCAGGCATACAGCAAGGTAGACACTGACACACCCAGCCAAACACTATGCATGCAATACTACACTCAGGCATACACAAGTGCATACACTGAGACTGCCAGGCACACACTCATCTTACACTGTCACACACTGATGCATATGCTCACACACCCATGCAGACACTGATGCATACACTGACACAGCAAGACATACATTTAAGCATACACTGACACAGCCAGGCATACAATAATGCAGCCACTGACACACCCAATCATGCACTGATGCAGAAACTGACACACCCAGGCAGACACTGATGCATAGACTGACACGCCCAGGCATACAGCAATACAGACATTGGCACACCTAGCGAAACACTAGTAGATCCAATAACACACTTAGGCATACACTGACGCATACACTGACACACCCACGCATACAGCAATGTAGACATTGAAACAACCAGTCAAACAATAATGCATGCAATAAAACACTCAGGCATACATTGATACACACACTGGCACACCCACTCTCACACCAATACAGTCACTGACACATAAAAAAAACATAAAGTTAGCTCTATGTTTGATCAGATGGAGGTTCCAAAAAGATCCATCTTTGTGATTCCATTGTGAGAGAAAATGAGTCAAATATACTCAATACTTCAGCACGCATTGTAGAAAAAAACATTAATTTGTAATTGTAATGACTTACCCCTTATGTGTGGGTAAATCACCTCACCTCTCCTGGCAACTGCTCAGGACGTGAGGCCCCGCTCTAGAAAGGAATATTCATATGACAGACAACATTAAACACACAAAAAATTACGAGTTTAACTGTCAACTACCTAAAGATATTTAAAAACAAATTTGTCTCCAAATTAATGCTTTTTTCACCAATGCGTGCTGAAGAATGGAGTATATTTGGCTCATTTTCTATCACAATAGAATCACGAGTACTGAATTTTAATCTCTATGTTTGTACCTTTCTTTCTCTATTTTTTCCATACAGGTCTGACAAACATAACAGTCTAGAATTTGTAGATGTGCTGTGGAAGGTTGTATGTGTTCCATTGAACAGTAACTATATACATAATTTAATTAATTCATTATTTTTCTTTGTAGTCACTTTCTTCTCACTATTTGCAGTAGCTTAAATGCATAGGTCCTGAGGAATGCTAGATACTCTGTAGGTTACGGAAGCAGAAACATGTAGACTGACCCTCACAAACTTGATAGTGGCAGTTAGTTTTTCAAACTGCACGAGCACTGTTTTTAATCCCTGACACTATGAGATAGATATTAAAGCAGTTTTCTCATAGTAGCCAATTTTAAAACACTTTCCACTTTTTCACTGAGCACTGCACCCATCACTTTATGATAGCTAGCTCTTCATCTGATGGATCTTAGTGTATCTAATGGTATTCATTAAAACATTCCTGAGGTCCTCCCTCGTAGTTGAGGGGGTAGTAGCCCTTGACTGTACTAGGTTTACAGCTGAGAGGAGATCCCAGATGATGAAGCATGACACCCTTGGGTGAGGGATGGGATTCCGTCCTTTAAATAGGGCTTCCCACAGAAAGGTCACGGTTGTGAACATATATTTTATCATTCAGGCTCGTATATAGAACGCTTAGGCGTCAGGTGAATAATGAGACCCACAGATACATTGTTGTATTTTCGACCATATACAGCATACCACAAGCTTCATCACTCAGCCCCATACTGTTCAACATCTACATGACCTCCCTTGTGGACCTCGTCAGATGCCATGGACTCAACATAATCTCCCATGCAGATAACACTCAACTGAACCTCTTGCTCACTGAGGACCTCTCCAATGCCAAAACCAACTTCTGCAATTTCATGACCAACATAGCAGAATGGATGAGAGACAACTGCCTCCAACTCAACTCCGACAAAACTGAAGTACTGATCTTTGGGAAGAACATCTCTGCATGGGACCACAGCTGGTGGCCTGCAGAACTCGGACCCATCCCGACCGACCATGCACGCATCCTCAGCATCATCCTTGACAGCCAGTTCACCATGAAATGAAAGTTAACGCAGTCGCCTTCTCCTGCTTCCACATGCTCTGCAGAATCTACCAGATGGATCTCAACCAACACCAGAAAGACCGCCACCCCGGCCCTAATCACCAGCCGCCTTGACTATGCCAATGCCCTTAATGCCATCATCTCTACCCAGCTCCTCAGAAGACTCCAAAACATACAGAACTTTGCAGCCAGAATCAATCTGGACATCCCCAAATGAACCCACATCACCCCCACCTGAAAGAACTCCACTGTCTCTCCATAAATAAAAGATGGCAGTTAAAGATCCTCACGCTTGCCTACAAAGCCATCCATGACTTAGGACCTGCCTACCTCAACTATCGACAGAACTGCCCCCAACCTGCTAGACACCTGAACTCTTCCTCTCTCTCCCTTGCACACACACCCCATATTCATGAGCCACAGTAGTGGTGTCTCCTTCTCCTGCATCTCTGCCAAGACCTGGAACGACCTTCCCCTCAAGCCCCATACAACCCCCTTGCTGGCAGACTTCAAAGAGACTCAAGACCTGGCTCTTCGATGGAGATACAGCACCCAGATACCTCTAGGGGTGACAGTTTTGCGCTATACAAATGTTTGATTGATTGATATCACTGATTTGACAGAACCACTCACACACCTACACAACCTCTCATGCACCTACTCACCCACCCATACAATCACTCACACACCCACTTACTCATCCGCAGAGCCAGTCGCACACCCATTCACTCACACATAGACACTCACGCAGCCACTCACTTACCCTTTCATCTATAAGCACACCCACTCAGTCACTCATACAGTCACTCAAACAGTGACTCATTCACCCATACAGCCATTCACACACCTACTTACTCTCCAATACAGCTACTCATACACCCAGTCACTCACCCATACAGTTTCTCAACAGAGCCATTCACATACCCAATTACATACCCATTCATATATCCATACAACCACTCACACATTTACTCACTCACCCATCGAGCCACTCAATAGTCACTCCCTAATACAGCCACTCCCACACCTACTCAATTAACCAAACACTCAGTCAACCACCCATATAGCCACTCACTTACCCATATTCCTACTCACAGAGCCACTCACTCACATATACAACCACTCACATACCCATTCACACACCCACAAACCTACTGACAGATCCACACAAGCACTCATACACCCACTCACACATCTACACAGCCACACACACACCCACTCACAGACCCATAAAAGCACTCACATACCCATACAGGTACTCACACAACCAATCACACACCCACACAGCTACTCAGACACATACTCTCACACCCAGACAGCCTCTCACATACCCATACAACCACTCACACACCCATACAGCCACTCACATAGTAACTCACACACCAAGTAAACCATTCACAGACCAAACCAGCCTCTCACATACCCACTGACAGAGCTATTCAGAAACTCACATACCCACTGATTGCTCCATACACACACTCACACAACCATACAACCACTCAGGTACCCACTCACACACTGACACAGACAGTCACACAGCCACTCAGATGACATGTTAGAAATAGTATAAGAGTGTTAGACCTGACGATTGGTTGAACTCGGAGGGCTGCTTACATTGCCCACAACCAATGGACCGCACCTTGGTCATCCACTTATTGTGATACGAATGGATTAGGAGGGATACTCCTTGTATGAGATGTAACAGGGATAATACCCGGCGCTCACATTTTCTACCAATAATTTTGAGGGCGCTATTACTGACGGATTGTCTTCTTTGAACAATGGGAAAACATCCTGTTTTAATAGTGAGCTGTCTCACTGTGAAGGACTCGGATTATGATTATTTTACGATTCATTTTGAGGACCGCTATTACTGACGAATTGTCTTGTGTGGACGCTGGGGAAAGATCCGGTTTTAATATTGAGTTGTTTCACTGTGAAGGAAACGAATTACGACAATTGTGTGATTAATACATGGTTTCATCATTGCTGTTGCTTCTCACACGTGGCATGAACATTCGCCAAAATATAATGACCAAGCCCTGAAGAAGTCCCAAGAGGGATGAAACGCGTTAGCGCCAAGCAATTCTGTGATATTTTAAAGGAATAAAGTGTCTCTGAATCAAAAGAATAAATTATCTTCAATCGAGTTTTTGAGATTGCTTATCTTTGTCATTTGGGAAGTTATTTATTGTTATATTGTGCTCTTTGGTGTGACTTGATGTACTAGGGCACCTATATACATTATACACTTGTTTGCTCGGGTGCGGGGTCAATTTTGTTTTTTTTTAAATAGTATCTCTCAGTAGTACTGAAAAAATTATAATTTAACTTATGCAGTAGCTTAATAAATATATTTAAGACTCAGAAACATTCACAAAACACATACACCCACTGGATATTGTCATCAGTGATGGCATGAGTGAAGTTAGTTGAGATCTCATCATTGAAGTCATCAGGGATGTCACTGTCTACCTCATGAGTGATGTAATATGTGAGGTCATAAGTAGTGCATTGTGGGGTCGCAAGTTATAGTTAGCTCAGGTAACTATAACTGCTGAATTGTTATGGTTAGTGTGTGCAAAATCTGAACTTAACTATAACGTCCCTATAACCTTTGGTGTTTTCAGTGAATATGGACTTTTGAAAAAATTCTATTTCCTAACTATAATGTCCCTGTAACCTTTGTTTTTGTGTGAATTTCACAATTTTTTTAATTTATATAAATTGAACTACACTTTGAGCCATAAGTTCAGTTAAACTAATACACATTTTCACAAGTTTATAAATACATTTTATTCAGACATTCATTCATTCTTATTTTATCTATCTATCTATCTATCTATCTATAAAAATATATATATATATATATATATATATATATATATATATATACAAAAAAATACAAAAGTAAGGTATGTTATTTAGTCTTTCTATAAATGCAGTGCACCAAGTCAATTTGTTTTTATTTTTTTATTTTTATTTTAAGTTTTTTTTCCCCCTTTCATCCCGTGGTGGTGGGAAGAGGTAGACCATCAAAGCATACATCAAACAAAAACATAGAGAAGAAAATTATATAAGCATAACAAATATGATGAGAAAATAATAATAAAAATTAATTAATTAGTTTGCAACCCATTTTTCAAATGGTGCCCAGTTCTTAGACGCGATTAGGCGTCTTCTCTTTCCTCTGAAGGGCTGAACTAAAGTCTCGAGTTTATACCAAGCCAGCATCCTGGCTTTCCAATGACAAAAAGTAGGAGGTTCAGGATTTATCCAGAGCGACGTAACACAAAGTCTAATCATTGCCATAGATATAAAAAGAAAAGCTTGTGAATGTCTTGTTTTTTCCAAAGCCGTAGAGTATTCATAGCCAGTGATTACCATTTCAGCGGTTATTTTAACAGAAATTTGAGTAATCTGCATGAAAAAAGTTTCAATTTGATTAAAGAAAAGAGATAACTCCGGACAACTGTAAAACATATGAACAGAATCTGCAGAAGGAAATTTACATCTTGCACAAAATGACCCTTTACCCCCACAGACCGCCCCCCATTTAACAAGTTTTGCCGGTGTGTAATACAGATTGAACATGGACATATAACTTTGAGATCGAAGGGTGCCTGATACCAAAACCGACCTGGCTAATACAAGTGGATATTTTAGATCAATAATAGGTACTCCAAATTTTGTCGCCCATTTGTTATTCTGATAATTAAGGTCATCAGGAAGTTGAGATAGAAAAGTTTGATATAAGTTGCCAATTTTCATTTTCCTTCTAATAGATTCAACTATGACAAGTTTTTGAAACATTGTTGGGTGTTGAGGAAGCTTTTTATCTAAAAAACTTCTCAATTAAAGATATTTAAAAAAATGATTAGAATGCAGATGAAATTTCTCCTTTAGAAACAAAAAGGAAGCTATTTGCCCTGAATCGGTTAAATCACCTATCTCCCTAAAACCAAGAGTTATCCAAATATTTGCCACCCCCTCTTGAAAGATCATTGGGAGTAGTCCAGAAGCTGTTAATGGGGTATAGTACATAATCTTAGAAATGTGAAAAGGAAAGGGGAAAACCTCATCACAGACGCTGGATCCATCGCTGCAGTGCAAGATGAAAACCTGTCAGCTGCAGGACCTGCTACAAAGAGGGGGGGGGGGTGAGTACCTCGGTATCTGTGCCTCTCACCACTGCCTATCTCTACAGACTCCCCCCTCTCTCTGAACCTCCTGTGCTTGCTAATAGTATCACTGCAACTACAGAATCAGTCTCCATTACTGGTTCTGTTCTAGATCCATCTGCATGTCAAACCCTACCACCCCAGTGCATGCTGGATAATGGAGTCCAATCTGCTAATAATCACACATCAATTACACAGGAGTTGCCTACAGCGGCCTCCTATGATACCTGGGGGTCTGAAGTCAGTGATTCTAATGAGAACTTTTATTCAGTTTCCAAGTCAATTTGTTTTTAAATGTATTTATTGGATCTGCAGATCAATTCACAACTAAAATCACATATTCAATACTAAAACAAAAACATCTAATATAAGCATTTGCTTTTGCAATTTCTATAAGTGTATCACTGCCTGTGTGCGGTGTGTAGGTGGCTGTGTGAGTGACTGTGTGGGTGTGTGCGTGGCTATATCAGTGTGTGTGAGTGGGTGTGTAAGTTGGTGTGGGTATGGCAGTGTGAATAGGTATGTAAGTGGTTGGGTAGATGTGTACGTGGTTGTGTGAATGGATATGTGAGTGGGTGTGTGAGTTGGTGTGTGAGGGCTTTTGTGGGTCTGTGAGCTGCTGTATGGGTGTATGAGTGGGTATCTGAGCCATTGTCTTGGTGTCTGAGTGGCTATATGGGTGTGTGCGTGGTTGTGTGAGTGCATCTGTGGGTCTGTGAGTAGGTGTGTGAGTAGCTATAAAGGTATGTGAGTGGGTGCATGAGTGAGTGTGTAGGTGTATAAGTTATTGTGTGAGTATTGAGTGGGTGTGTGAGTGGATGTATGACTGGTTGTGTGAGGGATTTTTATGGGTCTGTGAGTGGGTGTGTGGGTTGTATGTCAGAACAATTGTTGTATAGCATTTTAGGACCCTACTGTAATTTTCCGGATTCATGCCCTGATATAGGTACAAATCACCATAGCCTTATAAAGGCATAGAAATCATAACCATATTTAGACATAGCTCATGCAGTACAAATACGGCAAGGCTACTTCCACTAGTTCCAAAAATCCACAACGATTTCTTGGAAAACTCGGCTTCAGCAGTTAGGGACTTCCCCTTGCTTGAATACTGACTTGTCCAAGAACTCATGGAGTTTTCAAAGAACTGAGACTCTTTGATGACATTATTAAGTCCACCTTTACGTCAAACTCGGCACCTTCAAGGTATAAATATGCCCACACTTGCCTTAGCAAACACACAGTGGTTTGGAGCAAACCGACTATCTACATGCCCAAAGCATCCTGCTACAGCAAGTGCCGAAGGAAGCCGACTCTCCAGCAGATGCACTGAAAGAGACGCTGTCTTTTCTCTTGTCGAGAAATCCAGCTCCAGTGTTTCCAAGCTACTCTTGCGGTTGTTGGGAAATCGAGTCCTGAGCCTGACCTTCTTCATTCTAAACCAAGGTACGGAGCTGATTAGACCCTTAGAGAAATCTTGGTTAGTTTCTTGGCAAAGAATACTACATTTATGCTACACCTCACTTACTCCTTCCCTCGTACTAGGCTTAGGTTAGGTACATCGGGGTAGGCGTATTTTAGACGCACCAGTTGAGTACCTTTTAGCTTCTGTTATTTATGTATGTATTTTTCTATGGTCTAGGAACCATACAATGCTCTTAAAGTATTATTTTATCCTACTCTTTTTACTGCACGCATTATACTTTGCAACCAGTATTACGATTGTAGCAGTTCATTTCTTCTGCTTGAGAAAGAAGACTGTTCAATAAATACCTTTTATTGAAAATGCCCGTCTATCTACTTCTCTGCAAACTCTGGTGAAATGAAGCATGCACGAATGACTAGGTAAAATATCTATCTATTGTTTCCACGACTCTGAAGATCAGTTTCATCTTGGGGAAACAAAGTTGTCATGTTTATGCGGTTGTCAGAAACTAAATCCCTTCTTGTTAACTCGAGAAAGTTTCTAGTGACCTCTGAGCTAGCTGGCACTCACAATTAAGTCTAATATACTTCGATAGAGACCTAGTAGACATAAGTCCTATGTCACATCTATAGGATATATTATTCCAATTCGCAAAGCCTATTGAGAATATAGGATCTACACTACATGGTGCCCAACGTTTGGTAAGGCACTAATTTAATGCTAGATACTAATGTGTTCCGTCAGTTGTAAATTAAGACAGTTCCTATTGAGTTTGTCAACAAATTGCTTCGCTGTAGTGGCATCACCAATCCAAATAAAAAAGATGTCGTCAATGTCACCTATGACAATTTTATTAACATTTTTATTCGCAAGTAATATGAATTGTGAGTAGAGGGCTACCTCCAATCACCGTACAGCTTTGTAAACTCAAAGCCGAGGAGCCAATGAGTGATGAGGTTGTGGTCGCGGTATCGTGAAATACAATAAGTCAGCGTAACATGTTGTTTATGCATTATTCCATATACCGATACATTATCAATTGTGCCATACATATTATCTGAATTATGTGCAATGATTTGAAATTTTCAGCTTTATTGCAATGAAATGTTTATAGTTATAAAAATACATGAAATTATGATCAAATATACGAAATGTGAGAAATTATAAATGTATATAACTAATATTGGACGCACATAGTATAGAATGCAAAAAGTAGTACATCATTCAGTTGAATACTTAACTAGTCAAAGATGTCCTCCATATTTGCACTATTTGTCACATTATCTGCACTGAGGGTGTGTTTTGGGATTTTAAAAATGGCCGTTGTTGTGGGCCTGACGAGCGTGATCAAGCCGTAATGGTGAAACGCGTCGTGAACTTTCTCTTGCCATAATAAAGGATTTCAAGCAAGCGCTGGGTGTCCAGGTGAACTTCTTTGTAGGAGAGGTGATTTGGAGTGAATATATATATATATATATATATAGATAGATATATATATAGAAACATATATAGCTATTTTCGCTTTAAAAAATCAAAGGAAATAGAATTTAAAACCTTTAGACGTTCACTGAAACAAAACAAAGGTTACAGGGACGTTATAGTTAGGCTCAGATTTCTCTCATACAAAACCAATGAAATTCAGCAGTTATAGTTACCTGAGCTAACTGTAACTTACACCCCCGCAATGCACTGCTTATGACTAAAGGTGGGCGGAGTGGCACTTCGCTGAATTCCATGGAGTTGGCTAAAAACTCAGTTGAATTCCGCTCTGCCCCATGCTGCCACAGCCCCTGAGGCTGCCGCAGACTTCTCTGTTCCCCCCGGGACTTCCGTACTCTGCCTGGGCTGTCCTTCTGGATGTCTTCTCTCTCCATTCCAGGCTCATCCGACTCGCCAGGCAAAACGAAACTCCTATGCTCTAGGTCACTCTTGGGAGGACTGTGCATGTCTACGCTTGTGTGCATGCTCAATCCTCCCAAGAGTGATGTGGAGTGTCTGGGAAGTCGGGCGAGCCTGGAGTGGAGAGGACTGGAGACACCCAGGAGGAAGAGGATACCCCGGGCAGGGCACAGAAGCACTGGCGTGACCAGGTAAGCCAGAAAGCAAGTGACAGCAAGTCTCCTCGGTGGGTGGCAGGACAAACTCGGCTACACCACAGAGTCAGAGTTTTTTTGCTAAACTCCACGTTCCCAGCAGAGCGTGGAGTTGGCAAAACTCTGCATACTCCACTGGAGTAGCGGAGTTCTGTGCCTGGGGTTACTTATGATCTCACCTATTACATGACTCATGACAAGGTCAGTAACATCACTGATGAACTCTCAAATTATATCACTGATGACATCATCCAGTGAGTGTAAGTATGTTCTAAGAGTTTATGGGTGGTAAACATATATACTAATCTAATATAAAAGTCAAATTTGTTTACTAGGTGCACTACTACTGAGTGATACTACTTCTAACATATATTAAGCGAGTGACTGTGACTGTATGGATCCGTGTGTGTATGGGGGTGTCAGTGGCTGTATTCGTGAGTGAGTGGGTGTGTCAATGGCCTTTGCATCATCGCATGCAGATCCTGAGGAAGAACGGCTACTCTGACAATTGGTGAGTGAGTAGCGGTATAAGTGACTCTAAAGGGATTTATTGGGTGTCTAGTAACTACATGGGTGGCTGAGTGGGTGGCTGAATGGCTGTATTAGTGAGTGACTCGCAGTGTAAGTGGCTCTACGGGTGATTGAGTGGCTGTTAGGTTAAGTGAGTTGGTTTATGACTGGCTGTATTGGCAAGTAAGTGTCTGTGTAAATGGCTGTATGGGTGAGTGGGAGCATATATGGATGCTTGTATGAATGTGGCAATGGGTATGTAAGTGAGTGTGTGGTGTGTGAGTGAGTGAGTGAGTGAGTATCTCTAAGGCTGAGTGTGTGGCTGTATAAGTGAGTGACTGGTTACATGAGTAGCTGTATGGGTAAGTGAATGATTGCATGAGTGGCTCAATGGAAGAGTGAGTACGTGTGTGAGTATTGGTATTAGTCTGTCAATGGGTATTTAGGTGGGTGTGTGAGTGGGCATACTAGAGGTTGTATGGGGGTATAAATGAGTGTGTGAGAGGATCTGTGGATGATGCCATCAGTGATGTCACTGACCTTGTTATGAGTAATGAAATATTTGAGGTCATAAGCAGTGCATTGCAGGGGTAAGTTATAATTAGCTCAGGTAACTATAACTGCAGAATTTCAATGGTTTTGTACAAGAGAAATCTGAGCTTAAATATACCTGTAATCTTTGGTTTTTGAGTGAATGTCTAAGATTTTTTCAGATTCTATGTCCTTACTATAATGTCCCTGTAACCTTTGGCTTTTTAAGGGAATTTCTATGATTTTTCTAACGAGTAGTCAAGTTTGCAGAGTAGTGGAGAAAAGGGGTGTAGCCTCTGACCAGCTCTCAGGAATCCTGCTGTGTTGGACTTACTGCAGGTAGCGGGAGGGCTTATGGGCCCCAAGAACCTTCGGCATCCAAGAGGGCTTCATCCCCCAATCAGCGGTGAACCAGGAAGCATGTTTGCAGAGTGGTGGAAAAAGAGGCATGGCCTCCGAAGACCTCTCAGCAATTTCTCTGTATGGGAATTACTGGAGGTAACAGGAGAGCTACTCTAGAGCCAAGGGGACTTCATCCCCAAACCAGCAGTACACCAGAAGGTGAGTTTGCAGAGTGGTGGAGAAAGGGGGCGTGGCCTCTGAAGTCCTCTGAGCAGTCACGCTCTGTGGGACTTACTAGGAGGTCTTGTTGACCCCAAGAACCCTCTAGAACCAAGGAGACCATATCCCTCAACCAGCAGTGCACCAGGAGGGGCGTTTGAAGATTGGTGGAGAAAGTGGGCGGGACCTCTGGCAACTTGCCAGTCTCGCTGTATTTTTATTTATTTCATTTATTTATTAGGGAGGGGGTCATGTGGCCCCCTTCCCTTGCTCTACTTCTGCCACGTGGACTCCATTTCCTGAGGCCAGGCCTTTTGTGAAAAGGGGGAGGGTGGCCGTTCGGCCCACCTACCCAGGCGGATTTTGGCTCTGGGGACACCACCACCCAGGGACTGGCCTTTTTTAAAATGATTTTTTAAAGTTACAGGGAGGGGGGTGATTAGTCCCTCTTCTGGGCTGATTTCATCCATGGGGACCCCATCACCCAGGGCCGGCCTCTTTTTTGGGTGCCCTGGTCTCACCAAGGGCACCCATTTTAAAGTGTTGGGACCACGGGTGAGTTTCAAGTCCCCCGCAGTCCCTGCCGACTCCCCGCCTGCTGCAGGATCTGGCATTGATTTGACAGAGAGGGAACTTCTGAACATGCAGCTCCCTCTCTGCCAAAGCAATCATGCTCAACTTCTAGCAATCAAGAGCATTTTTTCATGCTCTCACTTACTAGAAGCGGAGCACGGATTTCTGTGGTTTTCCGGGAGTGGTAAAGTTCCTGCAAACCCATAGCAAACAACTATTTCCCAGGGGTGGGCACCCCAGGACACAGCAGGATCCAGAACTGGGGGTGATGGTCCCATGAGCCAAGTACGGCTCCAGGAGGGGGGCTGTGTGGCTCCCTCCTTTCTTAGAATTTGCCCTGGGGAGGTGGAGTTGTCCCCAGGCCTGCATGGGGCCACGTGGCCTCCCAGCATTAAATTTGACAAAAGCCCCTGGGTCGTGGTGGTCCCCAGGGGTGCCAGGGGTCTGCTTGCCCCCACATTCTTTAAACATAAAGCCCCAGGGAGGTGACCTATCCCTAGGGCCCCCCATTGCTAAATAAATATGCCCTGGGGAGGTGGTGGTCCCCCGTACGGCAGGAGAGGCCATATGGGCCTCCACCACATTTTTTATTAAACAAGCCAGCCCAGAGTAGTTGGTGGCCCCCAGGGTATCAATAAGCCCCCTCCTTTATTAAAATGTCCTCTGGACGTGGTCCACCCGGGGGCCAATTATAATAAAGCACGGGAGCCTGGGCTTAGTTTTTTTTCCAATTTTTCAGTGGATCCCCGAACACACCCACAAAATTGTGGCAAAATAAAAATTTAAAAAATGCTTTTAACCCCCGGTGAAGTCCCTGTGGGACCCCCCTACCATATCTGGCAGTCAGGGTGTTCCTACTCTGTCTCCTTTTCTTTTTTTGTTTAGAATGTTTGTGGGACTCAGCCTCAAGCCGAATCCCAGGATGGCTGCCAATACTTCCTGGTTGAAGTGTTGGCAGCCAGTCAAATTTCGGCACAGGGACTGTGGATCCACAAATGCACTGGAAGGATCCTTAGTGCCCAAATATCTATATTATTTAAACTTAAATATTTCTAAAATGACTGAGCGGATTTACACCAAATCACAAAAAGCACGCTTTCTTGACCAGCATCTAGCTTTCTGCCAAATTTACTGTAATTCCATTGTGCGGTTTGGGCTGTAGCCGTGCTCAAAATCCCTATGGGAAAAAGCATGGGGAAAATAGGACCCCACTTGACGGATCACCCTAAAACCTTTAACACAGCTGCTGACCTGACTAAAGTAAAAGTTTGGAAAATTTCATGAAGATTCGTCAAGCGGTGCCAGAGTTATTGGCAAAACTAAAAATGCTCTTCCTATGGAGACCAGGTCCTAACTATAACTACCTACTGGCGATCAAAGGTTACAGAGATGTTATAGTTAAGCTCAAATTTTACTCACACAAAACCAGTGAAATTCAGTAGTTATAGTTATCTGAGTTAACTATATCTTACGCCCCCGCAATGCACTGCTTTTGACCTCACATATTACATCACGGGAAACAGCCATCACAGCGTGGGCATAACAACGCGCCGAAACAAAAATTGGAGGGAGAAGGAGGTTAGACCAGACCAGGTCGGCCTCCAGTCAGTATATGCAATACAGGAACCCAATGTGAAGGGTTCAGAGACCTGGTTGGTATTTTATGGTTACTGCTTACTAAGTCAGTGTGTACCAAGAATGTAAGAAAGAAAAATTTCTTTCTAGAGTCCCCTCACTCACCGGGGTTGCCCCACGGTGACATGCTTCATCATTGGGGCCATCCCAGTTCTCTACGAAAAGGGGCGTGCTGCGACAAGGCGACTACGCTGGAGCACTTGTTTTGTGAGATGACTATGTGTGGTGTAAGTGTGGTGATGGTGGTGGAGTGGGTGTGAAATTAAAAATACCGTGCTAGTGGGCCTCAACAATTTATTTTGCTCCTAGTGTGGTATAAAGTTAAAAAGGGGTAACACTGTATTCTAACTTTAATCGAGCTAGATCAGTGTTGTGGTCAACACGTTTCAAGCTCCCCCAAGCTTTTCATCAGGACCATACAGGGTCCAGCCCTGTATTTCCACTCCTATATTCAAATGAATATAGGAGTGTTGACTGATATACCATCCATTGGTAGTCTTTGTACATCTTCTCTGCAATCCTCTAGTTACTCCCAGGCATTTGCATTTGCCAAAGCTTGATTGCGAGGAATCTGTGCCAGAAATAATACTATGGCGCTTCCTAGCGCTAATACCTTGTTTGTGGTTCAAGCATATAATAAACAAAGAAACTGTGGCTTCAGTATTTCGCCCAGCGGCAAGCCGGTGAAGAAAGAATCACCTGGACGTGTTTATTAGAACCAAGTACTTCGCGTGTACACAGCGTGACCAAAAGCTGTTGCACGAAGGTCTGTAATAAATGCCGAGTTTAGCGTAGGAGACGCTACTCGGTTTACTCGCGCTACCTCAGCAAGTCCGAGGCAAGCTTGCTTCATTCCAGGAAGAACAGGAATTTTGTATCTCAGTGTTAGGCGCAGAGACGCCTCAGACCAAGCGCCGATTGCAGTGACGCGGTGTGTGGGTTTTCTGTGTGAGGCGTAGAGACAACTCGGGCCAAGCGCCGTTAGCAGGGGTTGTGTTCCAAGAGGAGGCAAAGAGAATCCTCCGGGCAGAGCGCCGCTCCACCAAACACTGTCGGCAGTAGAAAGGCAACCGTCTACAGACAGATGCTGCTAGAATTCCAAACAAGTAAGGAAGCAATCTCCTTCAAGCTTAGCAAGTTACTCGAGTGACAAGCCCCGTTTATATGCAAAGGTGGGGCTTATGTATCCTCAATCAAGTGCTCCTGATACCTCTCCCTCAGGATTATGGGAGTTGTAGTCTATAGTTAAATGCCATTCATACAGTGTGTGTTCCTATTCTTGTATCTATCTCCACCTAGCCATGACAGTACCCCCTCTTAACGTCTGTCGTCTTGATGGACCTCCAGGTTTGGCAGGGTGCGAGCATGAAAGCGCCTCAAAAGCCCAGGGCAATGCAGATTGGACACTGGTTCCCATGACCTGTCCTCGGGCCCATACCCCTTCCAGTCTATCAAATAGTGCACTCTGCCCCTGATGTACTTGGAATCTAGGATACTTTGAACCTCATACTCTTCGTCTCCATCAATGAAAACCAATGGGGGTCTTATAGGCAAACTGGTGCCCTGCAAGCAGGGTTTCAAAAGGGACACATGTAACACTGGGTGTATTCGCCGGCTGGGGGAAGGAGAAGTTTCATCGCAACAGGGTTTGCCACTTTGTCAATGGGTATGGACCTATGAATTTAGGCTGTAACCTATTGTTTCCCTTGAACTTAAGGTATTTTGTGCTTAGCCATACTTGATCTCCTACATTATAAGAAGATTCGGGTAGTCTCCTCTTATCTGCCTGAAGTTTGTGCCTTGTTCGTGCCTCTTCTAAATGTGTCTTGGCAGTGTCTAACACTAGTTTGAGGTGTGCATGATGTTCTTGAATTGATGGAAGATTGGATGACAGGGGATGGTCAAAGGGCAGCATATTGGGATGAAAACCATTGAGAAAAAAAGGGAAACATCCAAATGAAGCATGGTCGGCGTTATTGTAGGCAAATTCTGCTGTCCACAGGAGGGTACTCCTTTCATCATGCTGTAATAATGTGAAACATCTGAGATATTGCTCTAATGTCTGATTTAATCTTTCTGTTTTACCATCTGTTTGCGGATGATAACTTGTAGATAGCCGAGCGTCTATCTTCATGAATTAACATAGTGCTTTCCAGAATCTGGAGGTGAACTGGGTTCCTCTGTCGGTAATGAATACAGAAGGAATTCCATGTAGTCTGACTATGACTATGAAGATAGTGACCAACTCAGCTGAAGACGGCAGTTTCTTTAGAGCAATGAAGTGACCCATTTGCGTTAAATGATCCACTACCACTAAGATTGTATCATAACCGGCACTGAGAGGCATTTCAATGATGAAGTTCATAGACACTGTGTGCCAGGGTGCTGGTGGAGTAGGTATTGGTCTAAGGAAACCACTGGGCCTTTGATATAGTGCCTTAGATTGGGTGCAAACAAACCATTCTGAGACATATTTTTCTGTGTCTTTTCGAAGTGTTTCCCACCGAAAGTATTGGTTCATAGTTTGTATCGTTTTTTGGATTCCCATGTGACCCCCCAAGGTAGTATTGTGGATCCAGTGGAGAACTTGTTGTTGTAAGGGGCCTTCAGGGACATACAATTTGTTATCGTGGAACATCAGGTCTTCTTTCACGGATCGGTTTAAGGCTTCCTTCAGTACCCATGCCTTCTTGTCTAGTCCTGTTGTTTGTTTCTCTACTTCTTTGAGAAAATCCTGGTTGGTGGTTACGGCTACAACATCTATAGGAAAGGAAGCCTTTTGTAGAACAATGGGAGACTCTTCTTCTTTGTCCATGTTTTCTGTAGTGATAGGCATAGGTCTGGAAAGCGCATCAGCCTTTCCATTTTGGGGGCCTGGTTTGTACTTAATCACAAAGTCAAAATCCGCAAAGAATAATGACCATAGTAGCTGTCTAGGCGTTAGCGCTCAAGCACTCTTTAGAAACAGCAGGTTTCGATGATCTGTGTAGATTTCTACTGTGTGTCTGGCCCCTAGTAGATGATGTCTCCATTCTTCACATCCGCGTTTAATGGCCAACAATTATTTGTCTGTAATTCACCTCACAACTGGATAGTTTCTTTGAGAAGAAGGCGACAGGATGTAACTGACCGGTGTCTGGGTGTCACTGAGAGAGGATTGCTCCTATGGCATAGTATGATGCGTCAGTCTTCAAGATATATGGTTGGGATGCATCTGGGTGTCTCAAAATGGGAGCACTAGTGAAATGCCGTTTTAATGCTTGGAATGCTTCTTCTGCTGCAGTCCACTTGAAGGTAGCTCCCTTTTGAAGGAGAAGAGTCAAGGGTTGAATGATGTTGGAGTAGTTCTGTATAAACCTCCTGTAAAAGTTTGCGAATCCCAAAAAACTCTGTAGGGCCTTCACATTAGAGGGGGAATCCCATTCCATAATTGCCTTTGTCTTCTTTTTTTCCATGCACAACCTCCTAGGGCCAAAGATATATCCTAAAAACTTCACTTCTTGGGTATGAAATAGACATTTTTCAAGTTTTGCGTACAGTGAATACTGCTGTAGCCTTTCCAGTACTGACTTCACATGCAAGGTGTGGTCTTCTAGGGAAGTTGAATACACAAGGATATCGTCTATGTATACAATGCATGAAACGTCCAATAAGCCTCTCAACACTTCATCCATGAAGAATTGAAATGCGGCGGGGGCATTACACAGCCCAAAGGGCATCACCTGATATTCGTATAATCCGAATTTGGTTCTGAAGGCAGTCTCCCATTCATCCCCCGCCGCACTCTCACCAGATGATACGCTCAACGGAGATCTAGCTTGGTAAGTACTGTAGCTCCTTTCAATTGATCCAACAGGACAGGTATCAAGGGCAAAGGGTATCTGTTTTTCTTGGTGATGCGATTGATTGCCCTATAATCGATACAAGCCCTTAGGCCTCCCTCACGTTTTGGTATGAAGAAAAGAGGCGAGGCGCCGGGGACGAGGATGGACGAATAAATCCATTATCCAATAGCTTTTCGAGGTATTGTTGTAGATAGGTTGTCTCTGCTTCAGTGAAGGCATAAATACGGCTACAAGGGATGCTGGCTCCTGGTTCTAGCTCGATAACACAATCATAGGCCCTGTGCGGAGGCAGCTTGCTGGCTTCTTGTTCGCTGAACACCATATGGTATTGCTGGTATTCCTTTGGCAGGGTGGTGATGCATCCCACACTTTGTGTAAGGCAACTGTTGGCTAGTAATTCCGCAGGATTTGTTCCTTTGGTATTCCCTTGCATTCTATCCAGCATGCAATATTCCTTGCAAGATACAGAATTCAATGTTAATGTTCGTGCAGACCATTGCACGTAAGGATCATGTAGAGTAAGCCATGACATGACCAATATGAGAGTGAAATTGGGGGCGTCTATCAAATCAAACTGAATATATTCACAATGGTGTGCGCCCACCTGCATCTTGATCTGTTGAGTATGATATCGCACAGGACCAGACGTTAGTTCGGTACCATCAACCCCTTTTACCATTTCTGGTATTTTTATTTTTTACAAATGGCATCCCTATTTTCTTGGCAAAGCTTTGATCCATGAAATTACCTGTAGCACCGGAACCCAATAAGGTGTGTACTAACACTACTCCACATTCAGGTATATCCAAAGTGACACACACATTCATATGGGCTACAGCGGTTTGGACTGTCTTCACCACAGCAGGACAGACCTCTTCCTTTGGTGGCCTCAAACAAGGGGTCTGGGACTTGTTTGGGCGTTCTAGTTTTCTGAAGGCTCATGCATGTAATCCACCACTGGCGCCTTCTGAATACCTTTAAATTCTTTATAGGGGGGTTTCGTTTTTTCCTTACAATCTTTAATAAAGTGTCCATGTTTCCCACAGTACATGCATAGCTGTTGTTTTCTTCTTCTCTCTCTTTCTTCTGATTTTATTGGACCTTTGATACAACTAATCAGCATGGGTTCGCTTCCATCTGAAGCAGGAGTGGTTCCTTCAGTTACATTTCGGGAACAAGGGGTGTAGTACCTAGTTTCGATACGATGTTTGTCTCTCCTCCTTTCTTGTAATCTATGATCTAACTGTACAGTGAGACAAATGAGTTTGTCACATGTGGAGGGCATATGCACTACCTGTGCCAGGACATCTTTCAACTCACTACGTAATCCCTGATAGTATAGGGAGGCTCTTTTTTCCATGGGCCAGTCAGTTTCAGCAATGAGCCTATTGAAGGTGGTTATGTAAGACAACAAGTCCTGACTACCTTGTTTGAGCGTGATTAATTCTCTATCCAGGGAGAGTAAGTGAGCCTTCCTATCAAATAACTTGCGCATTTCCTCACAAAAGTAGTCGAAATTACGCAAGGCAGGATAGTCTCTTTCTATGAGGGGAAATGACCAGCTAGCTGCGTAACCCTCAAGATAAGACATCACAAAGGTGGTTTTGGTTTCGTCATTAGGAAACACGGCTGGTTTACACATAAAGTGTAGTTTGCACTGCCCTAAAAATATACCAAACGTCTTAGCATCCCCAAAGAACCTTTCTGGAGGAGCTAATGGTAAGTGTGCAGGTTGTATGACTTGAATAGTAGAAGAACCTGTGCTCCCTCCCACTGCTTGTGTCGGTTGCCCTGCTCCTGTGTCATGAGAGACTGGTGGGGGAAGTGTCCAATTTCTAATATATTGAGCTCCTCTGGAAGCCGTGGGACTAGAGCGAGACAACCCCGCGACTTCACGTCTCATGGCGCTCAGTTCATTACGCAGCTCTTGGTTTTCACCCCTGAAGGCATCCACCACCATTCTTAAAGCTGTCAAGATTTCCAACACTTAGGTAGGCACAGTGTTGGTATCCATCGTTCAGGCTGTATTTACCCGTGGTCTTGTCACTCTGTCATACAGAGAAAGGTTCCACTAACCCTTGAAGCCAGATACAGCGGGAAAGATGATGATGCTAATTAATCCCTTCCACCTTAATGGAAATACCCCTGAGTAAAATAAATATATATATATATATATATATATATATATATATATATATATATATATATATATATATATATATATATATATATATATATATATATATATATATATATATATATATATATATATATATATATATATATATATATATATATATATATATATATATATATATATATATATATATATATATATATATATATATATACACATACTGCAAGGATAATACCACCAGGGGTAAAGGGACAAACGAAACAATAAAGCTGAAGCTGTTTGGCATAGATAAGGGATGTTGTCCGGTGTTGTAGACCTCACTCTCCTGCACTCCACCCCATCTGCCCTGTAAGTGAAACACAAGATATCCATAAGAAGGTACCCCTCCAGTTCTCAAACCTCACAAACATTCACCCTTAAGTGTTAGTACTCACTTAATCAACAGCTGCACTCTCTTTATGTAAACAGGCAAAAAAGTAAAAAATAATAGACAAAAATGGATAGCAGCAGTTCAGTCCACACCAAAAAATGAGGCATGTATCTGAATGAAGATACTTCTCTCCGTGTTGACTGATATACCATCCATTGGTAGTCTTTGTACATCTTCTCTGCAATCCTCTAGTTACTCCCAGGCATTTGCATTTGCCAAGGCTTAATTGCGAGGAATATGTGCCAGAAATAACACTATGGTGCTTCCTAGAGCTAATACCTTGTTTGTGGTTCAAGGATATAATAAACAAAGAAACTGTGGCTTCAGTATTTCGCCCAGCAGCAAGCCGGTGAAGAAAGAATCACCTGGACGTGTTGATTAGAACCAAGTACTTCGCGTGTACACAGCGTGACCAAAAGCAGTTACACGAAGGTCTGTAATAAATGCCGAGTTTAGCGTAGGAGACGCTACTCGGTTTACTCTCGCTGCCTCAGCAAGTCCAAGACAAGCTTGCTTCATTCCAGGAAGAACGGGATTTGTGTATCTCAGTGTTAGGCGCAGAGACACCTCGGACCAAGCGCTGATTGCAGTGCCGCGGCGTGTGGGTTTCCTGTGCGAGGCATAGAGACGCCTCGGTCCAAGCACCATTAGCAAGGGCGCGGCGTGTGGATCTCTGTGGGGGAGGCGCAGAGACGCCTCGGGCCAAGCGCCGCCGCTGTCAGAGGGAGAATGCAGGGTTGTGTTCCAAGAGGAGGCGAAGAGAATCCGCCGGGCAGAGCGCCGCTCCACCAAACACCGTCAGCAGTAGAAAGGCAGCCGTATACAGACAGACGCTGCTAGAATTCCAAACAAGTAGGGAAACGATCTCCTTCAAGCTTAGAAAGTTACTCGAATGACAAGACCCGTTTAGATGCAAAGTTGGGGCTTATGTATCCTCAATCAGGTGCTCTGGATACCTCTCCCTCAGGATTATGCGAGTTGTAGTCTATAGGTAAATGCCATTCATACAGTGTGTGTTCCTATTCTTGTTTCTATCTCCACCTAGCCATGATAGTAATATTGTCTTGTAATGTATGTTTTTTATGAAATAAGGCCTTTTAGGTGATTGATTTGAGCAACCGTTTTATAATATTGTAATTCTGCTGGATCTAGATTCAGGTAGCATATATGATTTTGTATATTGATATTGTTACGTATTTGTTTTGTTGTGTCTTGTGTCGTTTGTTGATGTACTATTATATCATTTGTTTTCAGTCCTGATGAAGCTCCAATTGTTTATGGGACGAAACGTGTTATCTGGACACGTGTGTTTCAACCAACAAAAGATGATGGACAAATAAAGAATATGTTCTAATATGCTTGAATGAACTTCTTCACCTGGTGCACAACTATTTGCATTACAGCTAAACCTTAGTTTTATTTGGAAAAATGGGGAAAAGTGCAGCAGACAAAAGCGTTTGTTTTTTTCCCAGCAAATGGTTTCAACAAATCAATCAATCAACAATTTGTAAAGCGTGCAACTCACCCAGTCGGGTCTAAAGGCGCTGGGGGAGGGATGGTTTGTGGTGCTGAAATCAACATATTCCCAGTTGTCAGGGACAGGCAGACTTTTCCCAGAAAACCAAAGTTTTCTACACAGTTTTGACATTTTACTGGGACATAGCCTATTTATGCTACTTTTTGTGTTTTCAACCTCCTTCCAGTTAGTGGTAGAAATTTGTGTGAACCCAATAATGGATCCCGGAAAGCTATACATTTCTGAGAAGTAGACAAAATTCTGAAATTCAGCAAGGGGGCATTTGTGTAGATCCTTCAAGTTTTTTTCATAGAAACTAACAGTTGAAAATAAGAAATATTGAAAATGAGTTGAAAAAAACATCCACTTGTGGCAACGGTTTCACTTGTAACGCCTTCTAAGTAGGGCAGATTTTTTAAAGCAATATACCATTACATCCGCTGGATACTACGAGTGTCCAGCGAGGGTGGCAGAAATACTGAATTTGCCCAAAATAATGGGGGGAGCAAAAGCCCTTGCCAAAGGGGTCGGTCCCCCCTCCCTGGTGCCTCGTGGGTGGATCTCTGCTTGGGATCACCCCCTGAAGCGATTCTCCCCTTTCCAATGATACCTTTACCATCTTCCTTGGTGCTCAGGGGCCTGAGATAGCCCCCTGAAGACCGAGTAAGCATGGGCGAATTTTGCGAATTTCGCGTTCGCGAATTTTGCGGATTTGCGAACTCGCAATCCGCAAAATCCGCGAATTCTCGCGAATTTTTTTTTTTGTGTTCGCGCGGGTTTCTGCCAGTTCGCGAGGGTTTTGTACAATTTCGCAAACACGAACTTACCTGTCGGGTCGCAAGTTTTGCGAACTTGTTGTTTCTACGTGTCCAGCCTGTTTGGGACACTCTTCTTCATCACTGCCACTCTCTGTCACCACTGCCACTCTCTGACTACTCATGCCACCCTCTGGCCCACCCATGCCACCCTCTGTTTCATCACAGCACCCTCTGGTTGTCCAGTCAGTGTACATTATTGTGGCAAAGCAAAGCACACCTTCCCTGCCTCAAGTGACCTGAATTAATTTGGGGCTGATTAATGTGTCACAGAATATTTTTTTAGCTGGCACCTGCTTCCTTAGTGCTTCCTGATTAGTGATCTTTTGCACTTGCTAAGTGCTTTAATTGTTGCAAAATTAGTTACAACACCTGCCCTGCCCCAACTGACAATAATGAATTAGGGGCTGATTAATGGATTTGAACTTCCAGCCTGGCTCCTGCTTGTCTCCCTTAGCTGTAATTCAGGACCTTTGTGGCATATGTGTAACTATTCTGAGGTTCAGAGCAGGGTCACATAATAGTTGCAACTGGCAACTGAACTCTGGAGGGGCCCCTCAGGAAGCACTACAGGAAATGGCTACTAATGATGAGCCTGAACTTTTGAACCTGGTAAGTAGTTTCAGTTTTACTAAGATCGTATTTCTGCAATTTAGCGCTTATTCGCGGGGCGCGAAGTTGTACTGGGAAGCCGCGAACTCACGCGAACAGTGCGAGCAAGCCATAAAATCCACTGCTCGCGGATTTGCGGATTTTGGGGGAGATTCGCGAATCTCGCGGATTGCGAATTTACCGAAAATCCGCAAAATCCGTGAGCGAAACGGATTTTCCGCCCATGCTTAAGACCGAGGCAGTGAAACTGAAACTGACTTTTGGTTTCAGTTTTTTCAAAATAATGTCAGCGTGACATGCGCGTCGATCGTCATTTTGGAGAAATTTTCAGAACAACATTTGAGAGCTGGGGAAGCTCTTCCCCAGCTCCTGAGGGTGTATTGACAGAAAGGTAATCCCTCTGGTGCCTGCCCAGAGGAATTTCCTGCGCCATGTGCGCAGATGGCGGGTATCCATCCAACACAAACGAGCACTGGTGCGTCGGATGCTTCCCGGCTGTCCGATGCACCAAAGGGGTTAAATTCCTATGATCCTACAAGAAGAAGGAATCAACTCTAATCTTAGATTATGTAGAATTCTGAGTAATTAACTTACCATATGCGAATAAAATAGCTGTGAATTGTTACTTACAGGAAATAATTTTTAAAAGAAGATTGGCATATCTCAAGATAAGGAGACATATGTGAGTATTTCATGGAATAGAGTTGCAGAGAGAAAGAAGTATTGTTTTTAAGGTAATTACTTGCTCATTTGAAAATGAAATACTGACTTGGCAGCTAAACACAACCAGAGGCAAAGTATCACTTTTTTTTTTTAGTTTGTAATTTTTTGAGTCCAGAAGACATACTAGAGTAATTCATAGAACAGATTCGCAAAGAGAAAATAGTGACTTGACAATCAAAATAACTTGAACTAATGTTAGGCGTAAACCTCTGCTACGAATAGGCAATAGAATGAGCTACGGTTTTGCCCCCTGGGTAGACCTATATACAATTGCAGTTCATTTCTGGTGAATGTATTTTACAATTTAGTTTGTGAATACAAAAAGATTATGTAGACATGTCTCTGGTGGACGATTTTCAATCACATTAAATGTTTATTTGATATGAATTTTGTTTTCCATTTTAGGATGTAACTAGTTTATGATTATTCTTGTCCTTTATCAAAATTTACTGAAGCATAATTTCTATATTTTGTAAACAGCCCTGAAGAAGCGCATTGTGCACGAAACAGGTGTGTAGATGTAGGCTTTCTTTGATGACACAACAAGTGATCCAATAAAGAAGAAAATGAGAAGACAATGAGAAAGCTACAAAAGAATGTGCATTGTGTGATGTTTGGCAACATCTCAATACTGTCAATTTTGATCTCATCGCCGTGTGGAGGTTGAAGGCAGCAAACTGGTTGTTATATATATATATATTTATATATATATAAGAGGCAGCTGTCAAGGATATTAAGGGCCTATACGAACAAACACTTAAGAGCAACAAGCACAAACACAGACGCAACCGCAAATATACTGATTTGGTGGCTAAAATACAGAAATGTGGGAATGTCATCGTACGTCAATCTGATAAGGGGGGCAATATTGTACTATGGGCAAGAGATCTCTATTTGGAGGAGGCGCTACTACAGTTGAATGACGCCTCTTGCTACAGACATTGTGATGTGGCTGCAGTCAAGAAGTCCCAAACAACTTTTTATTCTATGTTGATGGGGTGGAGATCATCGGGCCTCATTAGCATGGATGAATTGAAATATCTCAGAAGTGAGCATCCCATTATGCCCGTCCTATATTTGATCCCCAAGGTCCACAAAAATCCCAATAAACCCCCTGGCAGGCCCATCATCTCTGCATGTGGGGGGCTTTTGGAAAAAACTACTATCTATGTGGATGCATTTCTGCAGGACTATGTGTGTGGATTGCCCTCTTACATCCAAGATTCCAGTGATTTTTTGAGGAAAATCAATGAACTACAATGGGATCCAGAATATTTGTTAGTTACGCTTGACGTCATGGCGTTATACACGAGTATTGTACATGTGGATGGGTTGAGGGCTGTGTCATACTACTTGGGTCAACGTCCAATTGAGTTGGTAGAACACAACAAGATGTTACTGTCTATGATTAGTTTCTGCCTGAACAACAACTTCTTCATGTTTAATAAACAACATTACCAACAGGTCAGGGGAGTAGCCATGGGGGCCTGTTTCTCTCCTAGTTATGCCTGTATTCATATGGGATACTGGGAGAGACAGGTCCTCCATGGTGAGCACTCAGCTATCTGCAGAGACCACATCGTTCGGTGGTATAGATACATCGACAATGTTTTTATGATCTGGAATGATAGACGTACACAGGCAGAACAATTCATTACTCAGTTAAACATCAACAACTACAACCTGGCATTCACTTCCAATATCAGTGAACATCATGCAACTTTTTTAGATGTTGCAATTGAAATCATTAATGGCCATTTGGAAACAGCTTTGTTTAGGAAGCCTACGGCGGGGAACACAGTACTGCACGCTCATAGTCACCATCCTCCGCATTTAATCAGGAGCATCCCTTATGGGAAGATGCTCAGGATTAGAAGGGTCTGCAGTACTGAGGTTCAATGCAGTGCAGCACAGCAGGCCAGTAAACTTAGGTTTCTGGCCCGAGGATATAGTGAAAATATTGTTGCAGCTGCCATACGCAAAGCCAATGCTCTCCCGCGTGAAGTTGCCTTACTTCATAAAAAATCCCAAGCTCCAACTGTCACACCCACACAACAACCTGTCAGACTGATATGGTCGTTCAATAGCCAGCATTGGGCACTCAGAAAGATTGTCAACAAATACTGGGATCTAGTGAGATGTGATCCAGTTATTGGAGAAGTCATGCCTAGAAAACCAGCTATCACTTATAGAAGGGCCTACTCCCTACAAGACGCCTTGGTAAAATCTAGCCCTGAACTAGAAACAAGTAAAGACTGGCTGGCGGGTAGTAGAGGTTTTAGAAAGTGCTCTACTTGCAAGGCATGCTCCCATGGGGTCAATAGAACAGAATATTTTACCCCTTTTTCTGAAGTCCCGTTTAAGATCAACAAAAAACTGACCTGCAAGAGTGAATTTGCAGTATACGTGTTGGAGTGCCCATGTGGCTTAAGATATGTGGGCAGCTCTAAGCTGCAAGTCCACAAACGGGTTCTCCAACACCTGCGGGCTATAAACACTAACGACCCAGTATACCCAGTGGCTAGACACTTCAAGGAGTATCATAACAGTAACAGCACTCTGTTGAAGTACTATCCCATTGATTCAGTAGCACCCCTGAGAAGGGGAGGTGACAGGGATGCTGCACTCAGGAAGTTAGAAACGAGATACATTTTGATGTTGGACAGTAAGGCACCGCAGGGGCTTAATGCCTCGGAAGACTTTTACACCTGTCTCTGAGGCAAACATTTTCTTTAAAACAAGCTATGCCAATCTGTGTTTGTATTATTACTTTGTCAATGCCAACTTACACGTACAAAGGACACAACCTGCTGTAATACCAACTGGTTGGTGTAAGTATGTGCATTTACTTTCAGTAGACCTTCTACTGCTTTGCAGAACCTGCCATCAGTTGTGTTAGGCTGTCAGACTGGGATCAGTCTGTTTAACACCTCATCCACGCAACACAAATTCATGTTAACTAAAAAAAGTTTCTTTTAAATAGAAAACACAAAAAAATGATTTGTTCTTTTTGGGAATATTGTAATCAGGTATTGGTGGGGGTGTTTCGTTTAAAAATGAGATCTGACATCGATCACATATCCCTACCATCTATTACATACACTATTGAGCACTTTATTATCATTTTCTTCACTGATTCATCCAGTAGGGTGTCATGATACAGGATATGTATTAGCGAATTTGCACATAGATGTATTATACATGCATTGGCGAATCAATTAAGGTTGTAGCATTGATGCTTATTCACTTTTCATGTACATAGAGAATTGGATTTTAGGTTATCTGTAAATATATGCTTAGCATTTTTATGGGATTATTGTATATATGTATATAACTATTTATAGCAAAATACCTATCATTTTTATGGTGTTGTGTATAACTATGCACGTTCAAATTATCAATGCTATCCATTGTGGTCCTGAGACAGGTTCCTTAAATTGTTATTGATTTATATAGAAACATAGTAAGTTATGTTTAGGGATTTATCCCATAACTTTATATGATCCATGATGCCAGGACACATCAGATTACCAGTATTATGCGACCTAATTCATCATGTTGATTCATGTGCAATATTATGCTTAGAGGGATTGATCCCAATACTGTTATTTCTGTCTTTAAAGCGCATAGCAAATTAAGGGTTAATATTGTAGTATTTCTACTAATTTCCTTGTGCTTTAAATGAACACCCACTGTAATTGGTTAATTCAGGTGCACTAGCACTTTAAATTTCTGCCGCCGCCCTCAGTGGCGCCATGTGACCAAGGCCTCTGGGAGGCCGAAACGTTATGCTGTCCGTTGCAGAAAATAAATAATTACTCACGGAAACCTGGGTCTCCTGTTTCTTGGCGGTGCCGCGGTGGGATTGAGCCTGCTGCATTGTTCTTTGAAACCTGTGTGGATATATATATATATATATAACACAAAGAAACGAAAAAAGAAAAAGAAAAAACAGACGGTGAGGAAGACAAAACCCAAAAAACAAACAGACAAACATACAGGTGAAACAAACGGAGATAAACAATCACAAAGACTTTGAAAACACAGTCATAAATCTCACCCCCTGGCGCTAACAGATATAGAAAAACAGACTCTTGCCCTGGGCCTCTCGTTTTGTGAAAAAACTAATTTTGAGTATGTATAAGCGCGAATAGACTTATTTCAATTTGTACGCAAATTAAAGCTCAATAAATACTTCTTCAATCTAAATAGCAGAAAAGATAGGACGGACACCTAAGATGATGAGAACTCAGTAGTATTAACTGGATCAGACGAAACATTACTGAATGATTTGCTAGAAATGCAACAAAAGGAACACAGAGAAGGATGGTCCAATGTGATAGGACAAAATGATTTAAGCCAGATTCGATCTCCATTCAAATCCAAATCCACATTTACCCCGCTTATGCCAAAGGATGGCATTGATATCTTTGCGGAAAATAGAATCAAGGATTTAAAAACTTTGGCAACGGAGAGCAGCAAGGAATTTGCCAAAATGCACAATGCCAATAGGACCATCTACAACAACACCATAGAGAGAATCAAAAAACAACAGGATATCGTGGTCAGATGGTCCGACTAAGGGGGAAATGTTGTCCTATGGCCCCTAAAAGACTATAATGCAGAGGCACAAAAACAACTTGGGGACAGAGAATGCTATAGTTGCATAGCAGCAACCTGTCTAGTAGGTATCAAAGAAAAATACCACAAAACACTCTATGAATGGAGAAGAAACGGTCTAATCACAAGAACAGAACTGGAATACCTCAAAACTGACTACCCTTTGACCCCTCAGTTTTACCTGATCCCCAAAATCCACAAATCACCCACCGACCCACCAGGAAGACCGATAATTGCAGCAATTGCGGGATTGTTTGAAAATACTTCCCGCTATATTGACTATTTCCTTCAACCACTAGTATGTGAATTACCTTCCCACCTGAAAGACACTGGGCATTTCCTCACTAAAATCTATGACATCAGTTGGCAAGATGATTTTGTTCTTATGACATTGGATGTCAATTCGCTCTACACGGGCATCAGGCATGTGGACGGATTGAATGACCTAAAACACTTTTTGGAGAAAAAGCCAGCAGATAATCATGACCATTCCCTGATGTTACTCCAAATGGCAAAATGGTGCCTGGACAATAATGTGTTTATTTCTGACAAACTGTACTATAAACAACTGAGGGGGACTGCTATGTGTATTTGCTTCGCCCCAGCTATGCTAATTTGCATATGAGCTGGTGGGAGGAGCAAGTGCTCATGGCAGAGTATGAGAGGGTCATGAAGGAAAATGTGGTATTGTATGTACGGTATATTGACGACATTTTTGTCCTGTGGCATGGGACAATTGAAAGTGCAGAAAGGTTCTGTAGGGAACTTAACAACAACAGCCTCAACCTATCCTTTACTAGCCAGACAAGCAAAGACGCCATGCAGTTCCTAGACATAGAATTGGATGTTGAGCACAATCACCTACAGTCCAGAACCTACAGGAAACTCACTGCAGGTAATGCAATTTTGCATTCGGATAGTTTTCACCCTCGAAGCGTCAAGGAAGGAATACCATTTGCAGAATGCCTCAGGATGAGACGCAACTGCAGTACAGAAAGAGGGCTAGACAGGTCCACCAAAGAACTTTTCGACAGGCTAGAAAAAAGAGGATATAAGTCTGAAACCTTGACCAAGGCCAGAAGTAAAGGGAGTCAATACCAAGAAAAGACCTACTGTTTAAAGATAAAGCAGCGAAGAAGAAAAATACTGAGACAATTGACACCCCCAGACTGATTACTGGTTTCCATGCATACCACACTAGATTCAGGAAAATAATCTATAAACACTGGAATTCTGTGAAACTTGATCCGGTGCTGGGCTCTACCTTCCCCAAAGTACCATTGATTCATTTCCGCAGAGCTAATTCCCTGCGCCAACAATTGGTGCAAAACGCACCAGCAGTAACAAAACCACCTAACTGACTACAAGCACATGGGATGAATGCAGATGAAGCCCTTAATGTTCACCTAAGATAGTCATATTAGCTAGCCTCATCCTGACTGCTATACCAGTCTTCTGAAGCATTTTTTAACACTTTCTTTTTTATCATTTTCGGAATAAATTGTTTCTCCTTCGGTTTTCCCTACCTTCTTACATTTAATCACTTATTACGTACTTGGACCTACAGTATAGTACACATCTTGGTAGTTATTGTTTATATGGTCTTTGCCCACTTGGGCTTGATTGTCCACCATCTAGCAAACTCACACGATCTGGTGCAGCCACTCCGCATGCATTATCATACAAGCTCTTACTTCAGGTACTCTCTGTGCCATTGCCCATTAGGGAGAGGTTAGACCTTATCAATGTAGGGCCAGCAGGATTCTCTACCTTGGCGTATATTCACATAGGGCAGTATTTTTGCTCATGTCTCATTTCAAGTCAGGTTTATGATTGAGTTATGATTCTTTTACTCTATCATACGGCGTAGAAATTGGGCCTCCTAGTACCAGATCCTGAGTGGCTATTGATGGTAGCTGAGTATTGGAGCAAACGCCATCTGAATCACTTGACATTCTGGGGTAAACAACCTTTGGATTATTATTTATTTTTACTTTTTAACATTTCCAGACACACTTAAGTGGAGTGACATTAATTTAACTCTATTATAGTGATGATTGTTATTTACAAATGTATTATGTTTTGTTATTTCACTATTTGTAAAAAAGTAAGTGCATTGTCATTAGGCACAGCCATAGATTACTCTTTTATGTCTATGATTGACTTTTCGGTTGCCATGGCAACCAAGGGAGAAGCGAATTGTGCATGTATGTGTTAGCCTCACGAAAGCGCGTCTGACCTTGCAAGTGGAATTAAAAGCCATCTGTGCCACAAAGATTCACGGTGTTGGTGCCTGTTTACATGAATGATGTCAGGATGGTGAAATATATATAGCCATACTAATATTATAAAGAGAGAGCCCTAACCTTTGAGGCGAGTAATCTCAGTAACCACAGTACCAATCACAATACCCAATACAGCATTGGAAAGGGCAGTTGCAGCAGAAGGACATAGGCTATACAGATGGCCACCATATACATTTGAAAGGTAAAAAAACCTTGCCAGCAAAGTAGTCCCTTGTGGGCGTGTGCGCGGGCGGGGCGCAAAAAAAAGTGTTTCTTAAACGTGTGCGTTGTGCTGGGGGCGTGTGCTTGGGGCGTGACAAAGGCTGGGGGCGTGTGCTGGGGACGTGAAAAACAACAATGGGCTTGGCAATTGCGCAATTGCACGGGAGCAAGGGGCGTGCCAAACGAGAATGGACGCAGCAATTGCGGAAATGCACGGGAGCAAGGGCCGTAGCCAATGGGCACGGCAATCGGCCGCCACCAATCGCGCCACATTCGAGAGAGCAAGCTAAGAGTAACCAAAGGAGAAAGGGGAAAAAAAAGGGAAGAAAAGGGGGGTCCTCCCTTTCGGGACCTAAAACCCTCACACACCCAGCAAGCTAGGTGTCATGCTTCATCATATGGGTTTTTGCTCCTCGTCAAGCTGGCGGTGCAATGCCTGATGGGCACCCAGATGGGGCTCTTTATCGGAGATCTTTTGTCCCTGCCAGTTGGTGCGTGCGGGTATGGGGGCCTCCTGTGAAGGGGTGTAGATGTGTGCAAGTGATGGTGGTGCAAAGTTAAAAAAGGTTAGGTAATCCACAGGGATTTTTATTAGCGTGGTTATCTACCTTAAAAAAACAATACGGCGAGATAGACTTCCTGGTGCAAAGATCCAGGGCAGTGTACTCTACCATGTGATCAATTGGTGTTTGGTCAACATGTTTCTTGCGGTCGTTCTTAGGGATACAGCGCAATTCATCAGGACCTATAAAGTTACACTATCTACACAGTGTGGGCGGCGAAACATTTACCTACTCCACATGGGGTCAACTGGTAGGCCGGTGGTCCTACCACATCTCAGTGCAATCCTAGTGTAAGGTATGTATTACTTACAGAGCCGGCTCCTCTTGTCTGCCTCTCACCCGGGTAGGTTGACAGACGCAACACGCGGCGAGAGAAGGCCAACAATCGTCAATACACGACTGGAGGAGACCGCTGAAGTAATACATATTAGGTATTAGTCCACCCAGGGGTAATGAAACACTCTGCTATTGGTAGGATGTACAGTATTCACACAAACCAATCGGAGTGCTTCCACTTACGCATTCTTTTACAACATGTTCGTGGTCCTACAGGGTTTGATACTCTTTTGAACTTTGATAGCCAAACAATGCCTACATATCAAGCCGCATGTACAAAAACTTCGGAACATCGGAAACATACATTAGCTGATGCCACAATTTCAGATTCACCATCAACATTACGTGACTTATTTGTTACTATTCTGTTGTTTTGTAATTCATCTGATCCAAAGGCTTTATGGGACGAATATAAAGATCTTCTATGCGAAGATATACTGCATACTATGCGTCAGCAAACACATAATGACTCAATCCCAATGAGCAATGACATCTTTAACCAGGGACTTATACGAATAGAAGACTCACTGTATCTACTAAGCGACAAATACTTAGCAGATTTCAAACTGTCACCAGCAGTCAGGACAATCCATACCCCATACAAACATACAGAAAACGAACAAACTATACACAACTTACGTGAATACCTTGCACAGCACTTGCCTAACTTAGTTCCTGATCAGGCACTCGCCTACAACCGCATAGTTCATAGTGTAGAGAACAAGCAAGGAAAACTATTCTTCTTAGATGCCCCTGGATGGACTGGCAAAACGTACTTAATAAACCTCATACTCGCCAAAGTACGCTCTTTAGGACTATTAGCTCTTGCTGTAACTTTGCTAACTGGAGGTAAAACCGCAAATTCAACTTTTAAACTACCTTTGACGGTTTCCCTAGAAAAGTATTCAACATGCTCTATACGGAAAAACAGAGCATTAGGCACGCAGCTTCAAAATGTGTCTCTTATCATGTGGGTCGAATGTAATATGACACACCGCTCACATTTCGAAGCCATCGACAGAACTCTACAAGACATTAGGAGTTCAACAAACATTATGGGCGGAGTTACTTTTGTGTTTGCTGGTGACTTCCAACAAACTCTTCCTGTAGTTCCAAGAGGGACGCGTGCTGATATACTGAAAGCATGCTTAAAAGCATCACACCTCTGGAACTCTGAATAATCACTCACGTTAAGCACTAACATGAGGACACATTTGGGAGGTGGAGATACTCAATTTGCTGATCTTCTACTACAAGTAGGTAATGGAGAAGTACCAAACACAAATGGCAACATTCAACTACACAACTTAGGTACGCCTGTCTCTACCTTACATGACCTCATCAACCATGTATGCCCTAACATTGGGCATATTATCACTAAAGTCTACCGATGGATTTGCGAAAGAGCTACAGTCGCGGCCATAAACTCGAGTGTCAACCATGTCAATGAACACATACTACTACAAATCCCAGGTGACCCCAAATGCTACAAATCCATTGATACAGTATTAGATACTGAAGACGCTGTGCATTATCCTCAAGAATTCCTAAACTCCCTTAACCCTTCCGGACTTCCACCTCATTTACTCCAACTTAAAGTCAGAATACCTATCATGTTATTACGAAACCTACATCTACCCAATCTATGCAATGGTACGCGCCTGCAAGTTAAAAGTCTTTTGCCATATGTCCTAACAGCAACAATTCTCTCTGGCCCAGCTGCTGGACAGTTAGCTCACATTCCACGCATACCCATGATCCCTACTGATCTGCCATTTCAATTTAAATGCGGGCAGTTCCCTATTAACATTGCATTTGCATCCACCATTAACAAATCTCAAGGTCAAACGTACAAAGTCATAGGCGTTGACTTACGAGAAGACTGCTTCACTCATTGACAGTTATATGTCGCGCTCTCTAGGTCCGGCAATGTCGAGAACCAATTTATTCTCCGTCCAGATTCAAATGAAACAAAAAATGTTGTCTACGGCGAGATTTTAAAATAAATTTCCCTTGCCTATTACACACATTGCACACATTCTATTTCATACCCGGACAACGTCGGGACGGGCTGCTAGTATATATATATATATATATATATATATATATATATATATATATATATATATATATATATATATATATATATATATATATATATATATATATATATATATATATTCAAAAGACAGAGCCCAACTCTGGCTTACGTGCAAGATGACTTTTATTTGTCACGTGCTCAGCAGCATTAACACACTCCTTTTAAACCTGACCGGTTTCGGCGACCTCGCCTTGCTCACAGGTGAGTGTAATTTGTAGCCTCCTAGTGGTCATGTGGCCCAAAGTCAAATGCTGCAGGTCCCAAAATGCACCATAATGTTAAAATAATGTCTTAGTGCTAAATGACAATTCAATTGCAAACATAGTTCAATAAACATCACGGGCGCAATGCCCCTCGCTGCCAAGCTCAAATGGGTTTACTTGCAGTGCAGTGTCCCAGAGAGAGAAACGTCTCTCTCATCTCCCTTTCTCCTTGAACTTTGCCAAATATCCTCGGAAGTCCTGTGGTTGGCACGTTTTCGGAGCGAGTCATGCCCCCTCAGTTAAATGTTTCCAAAGATGCTCCGCTTTACTGGGGGCCCCCGACCCTGCAGGGCGAGCTCTCAATAACAGGAACGGAGAATCCTGTAGTTTCCAACAAGCTTTAAAAGACAGAGCCCAACTCTGGCTTACTTGCAAGATGACTTTTATTTGTCACGTGCTCAGCAGCATTAAAACACTCCTTTTAAACCTGACCGGTTTTGGCGACCTCGCCTTTCTCACAGGTGAGTGTAATTTGTAGCCTCCTAGTGGTCATGTGGCCCATAGTCAAATACTGCAGGTCCCAAAATGCACCATAATGTTAAAATAATGTCTTAGTGCTAAATTACAATTCAATTGCAAACATAGTTCAATAAACATCATGGGTGCAATGCCCCTCGCCGCCAAGCTCAAATGGGTTTACTTGCAGTGCAGTGTCCCAGAGAGAGAAACGTCTCTCTCATCTCCCTTTCTCCTTGAACTTTGCCAAATATCCTCGGAAGTCCTGTGGTTGGCACGTTTTCGGAGCGAGTCATGCCCCCTCAGTTAAATGTTTCCAAAGATGCTCCGCTTTACTGGGGGCCCCCGACCCTGCAGGGAGAGCTCTCAATAACAGGAACAGAGAATCCTGTAGTTTCCAACAAGCTTCAAAAGACAGAGCCCAACTCTGCCTTACGTGCAAGATGACTTTTATTTGTCATATGCTCAGCAGCATTAAAACACTCCTTTTAAACCTGACCGGTTTCGGCGACCTCGCCTTGCTCACAGGTGAGTGTAATTTGTAGCCTCCTAGTGGTCATGTGGCCCATAGTCAAATACTGCAGGTCCCAAAATCCACCATAATGTTAAAATAATGTCTTAGTGCTAAATTACAATTCAATTGCAAACATAGTTCAATAAACATCACGGGCGCAATGCCCCTCGCTGCCAAGCTCAAATGGGTTTACTTGCAGTGCAGTGTCCCAGAGAGAGAAACGTCTCTCTCATCTCCCTTTCTCCTTGAACTTTGCCAAATATCCTCGGAAGTCCTGTGGTTGGCACGTTTTCGGAGCGAGTCATGCCCCCTCAGTTAAATGTTTCCAAAGATGCTCCACTTTACTGGGGGCCCCCGACCCTGCAGGGCGAGCTCTCAATAACAGGAACAGAGAATCCTGTAGTTTCCAACAAGCTTCAAAAGACAGAGCCCAACTCTGCCTTACGTGCAAGATGACTTTTATTTGTCACGTGCTCAGCAGCATTAAAACACTCCTTTTAAACCTGACCGGTTTCGGCGACCTCGCCTTTCTCACAGGTGAGTGTAATTTGTAGCCTCCTAGTGGTCATGTGGCCCATAGTCAAATACTGCAGGTCCCAAAATGCACCATAATGTTAAAATAATGTCTTAGTGCTAAATTACAATTCAATTGCAAACATAGTTCAATAAACATCATGGGCACAATGCCCCTCGCTGCCAAGCTCAAATGGGTTTACTTGCAGTGCAGTGTCCCAGAGAGAGAAACGTCTCTCTCATCACCCTTTCTCCTTGAACTTTGCCAAATGTCCTCGGAAGTCCTGTGGTTGGCACGTTTTCGGAGCGAGTCATGCCCCCTCAGTTAAATGTTTCCAAAGATGCTCCGCTTTACTGGGGGCCCCCGACCCTGCAGGACGAGCTCTCAATAACAGGAACAGAGAATCCTGAAGTTTCCAACAAGCTTCAAAAGACAGAGCCCAACTCTGGCTTACGTGCAAGATGACTTTTATTTGTCACGTGCTCAGCAGCATTAAAACACTCCTTTTAAACCTGACCGGTTTCGGCGACCTCGCCTTGCTCACAGGTGAGCGTAATTTGTAGCCTCCTAGTGGTCATGTGGCCCATAGTCAAATACTGCAGGTCCCAAAATGCACCATAATGTTAAAATAATGTCTTAGTGCTAAATTACAATTCAATTGCAAACATAGTTCAATAAACATCACGGGCGCAATGCCCCTTGCTGCCAAGCTCAAATGGGTTTACTTGCAGTGCAGTGTCCCAGAGAGAGAAACGCCTCTCTCATCTCCCTTTCTCCTTGAACTTTGCCAAATATCCTCGGAAGTCCTGTGGTTGGCACGTTTTTCGAGCGAGTCATGCCCCCTCAGTTAAATGTTTCCAAAGATGCTCCGCTTTTCTGGGGGCCCCCGACCCTGCAGGGCGAGCTCTCAATAACAGGAACAGAGAATCCTGTAGTTTCCAACAAGCTTCAAAAGACAGAGCCCAACTCTGGCTTACGTGCAAGATGACTTTTATTTGTCACGTGCTCAGCAGCATTAAAACACTCCTTTTAAACCTGACCGGTTTCGGCGACCTCGCCTTTCTCACAGGTGAGTGTAATTTGTAGCCTCCTAGTGGTCATGTGGCCCATAGTCAAATACTGCAGGTCCCAAAATGCACCATAATGTTAAAATAATGTCTTAGTGCTAAATTACAATTCAATTGCAAACATAGTTCAATAAACATCATGGGCGCAATGCCCCTCGCTGCCAAGCTCAAATTAGTTTACTTGCAGTGCAGTGTCCCAGAGAGAGAAACGTCTCTCTCATCTCCCTTTCTCCTTGAACTTTGCCAAATATCCTCGGAAGTCCTGTGGTTGGCACGTTCTCGGAGCGAGTCATGCCCCCTCAGTTAAATGTTTCCAAAGATGCTCCGCTTTACTGGGGGCCCCCGACCCTGCAGGGCGAGCTCTCAATAACAGGAACGGAGAATCCTGTAGTTTCCAACAAGCTTCAAAAGACAGAGCCCAACTCTGGCTTACGTGCAAGATGACTTTTATTTGTCACATGCTCAGCAGCATTAAAACACTCCTTTTAAACCTGACCGGTTTCGGCGACCTCGCCTTGCTCACAGGTGAGTGTAATTTGTAGCCTCCTAGTGGTCATGTGGCCCATAGTCAAATACTGCAGGTCCCAAAATGCACCATAATGTTAAAATAATGTCTTAGTGCTAAATTACAATTCAATTGCAAACATAGTTCAATAAACATCACGGGCGCAATGCCCCTCGCTGCCAAGCTCAAATGGGTTTACTTGTAGTGCAGTGTCCCAGAGAGAGAAACGTCTCTCTCATCACCCTTTCTCCTTGAACTTTGCCAAATATCCTCGGAAGTCCTGTGGTTGGCACGTTTTCGGAGCGAGTCATGCCTCCTCAGTTAAATGTTTCCAAAGATGCTCCGCTTTACTGGGGGCCCCCGACCCTGCAAGACGAGCTCTCAATAACAGGAACAGAGAATCCTGAAGTTTCCAACAAGCTTCAAAAGACAGAGCCCAACTCTGGCTTACGTGCAAGATGACTTTTATTTGTCAAGTGCTCAGCAGCATTAAAACACTCCTTTTAAACCTGACCGGTTTCGGCGACCTCGCCTTGCTCACAGGTGAGTGTAATTTGTAGCCTCCTAGTGGTCATGTGGCCCATAGTCAAATACTGCAGGTCCCAAAATGCACCATAATGTTAAAATAATGTCTTAGTGCTAAATTACAATTCAATTGCAAACATAGTTCAATAAACATCACGGGCGCAATGCCCCTCGCTGCCAAGCTCAAATGGGTTTACTTGCAGTGCAGTGTCCCAGAGAGAGAAACGTCTCTCTCATCACCCTTTCTCCTTGAACTTTGCTAAATATCCTCGGAAGTCCTGTGGTTGGCACGTTTTCGGAGCGAGTCATGCCTCCTCAGTTAAATGTTTCCAAAGATGCTCCGCTTTACTGGGGGCCCCCGACCCTGCAGGGCGAGCTCTCAATAACAGGAACGGATAATCCTGTAGTTTCCAACAAGCTTCAAAAGACAGAGCCCAACTCTGGCTTACGTGCAAGATGACTTTTATTTGTCACGTGCTCAGCAGCATTAAAACACTCCTTTTAAACCTGACCGGTTTCGGCGACCTCGCAACTCCTTCTGGATCTCCGCGACCCGTGTCCCTCAGATATACTGATAATAGAATCGATCTGTTAAAAAAAACACACGTAAACTTAAACTGAAAAAGTGGCATAAGTTAAAAGGAGGTCCTGCTAATACCACCAGTGTATCAGAAATTTCAAATGTGTATAGTTTTGATGTCGGAGACAGTGACACTTTGAACACCATCATGGAGTTAGGCATCAACGAAACAAGGGATGAAATGACATGCAGTACTATACAGTTGCTTACTGAATTGGACATCTGCACAGACACAGCAGCTAACACCAATTTTAAAGAAAAATCCAGTTTTGTACCCATTTTACCTCACGACAACATTGATACTTTTCATGAGTGTGTCAACAAAAGCCTCAACGAACTTAGACACAAACAACAAAAACATAAGCAGAAAGGGCAATCCAATATGACCTACAAACAAAGACAGGCTATCAAGTCCCTGATGGAGGATGACACGATTGTCATTCGCCCCGCTGATAAAGGGGGCAATATTGTCCTCCTGGACAAAGAAATGTATATTGAAGAGGCGATCAGACAATTGTGTGACATTCATTTTTATGAGCCAATAGAAATGAAATGTTATCATGACAGTATTACTTTTTTGTGGGATTCTTTGTTTGAATGGAGGGAAAAGAGTATCCTTACATGGGAGGAATTTGAATACCTTAAATGTGACTATCCAGTTCTCCCGGTGCTCTACCTACTGCCCAAGATACACAAGAATGCCACTAGACCTCCAGGGAGACCTATAGTGTCCTCACGGGGCAGTGCATCAGAAAAAGTATCCAAATATATTGACCATTTCCTGAGGGAGTTTGCCATGGAATTGGAAAGTTACGTGAAAGACACTAAAGACTTTTTGAAAAAGATCGAGAACCTACAGTGGGAGGCGGGTTGTGTTTTAATAACCCTGGATGTTCAGGGCCTTTACACCATAATTGACCACGACCAAGGTTTGGAGGCGTGTGAGGAGTTCCTTACGGAGAGGCCCATAAAGTATAGGGAACATACAACATGCTTTTAGACATGGTTAAATACTGCTTAAAAAATAACATCTTTCTGTTCAATGGTGAGTTATACAGACAGGTCAGCGGCTTAGCTAAGGGCCCATGCTTTTCACCTAGTTTTGCCAATCTGTTCCTTGGTAAATGGGAAAAAGACATTAGTTCTGATCCCACTTTCCAACAGGATTTTGAAAGGGTATCAATGTGGCTGAGGTACATTGATCACCTCTTCATTATTTGGAGAGGCACCATGGAGGAGGCGGACATGTTCATTGACAGACTTAACCAGCATGCCTTGAACATTGTTCTCAGTGGCACCAAGAGCAGGACAGACATAGAATATCTTGATGTCAAAATTGAGATTACTAACAACAAGGTGCATACCAAACTTTTCCGCAAAGCCACTGCTGAATACAGCATATTGCATGCCCTCAGCAGTCATCCAGATAACCTAAAATGGAGTATTCCGTTTGGGGAACTGCTGCGGGCCAAATGCAACTGCAATAATGACAAAGCCTATATGGAAGAAAGTGAAACCATATTGAGCAGATTCAAAACAAGAGGATACCCTAATTGGGTGCTCAAGAAAGCCAGGGAAAGAGCTAATACCATCAAAAGGTCTGACACTATCTGTGATAAACCGAACGTAGTTGAGGAAGAGGAGGATGTTACAAGACTCATTCTCACATACAGTACGGATTCCCAAGCCATTAAGAGAATAATACCAAAAAATTGGGACGTACTTAAAACAGATAATGTCATTGGCAAGGAATTACCCAAAAGACCCAGCATTACATACAGACGCGGGAAAAGCATCAGGGACATGCTAGTTTGCAGTGATATCACAGCATATCCTTCTGCGAGCGTGCAGGGCCTAGATGGTTTCTTTCCGTGTGGGCATTGCAAGGCCTGTGCCAATAGTAAATCATGTAAAGAAGTCACCTACAATGGAGTGAACAAGAAAATCATGTCTTTTCTCACATGCAGTTCCACGTTTGTCGTTTATGCAATTGTTTGCACATGCAACAAATGGTACATAGGCAGCACAACATGTATGGCTAAAAAACGGATTCTGGAACACACCAGAGCCATCATGAACTTCGACTCCAAATATCCGGTTGCACGACATTTTAGAGAACAACATTTCTCTAATGTTAAGTACCTGTGCTTTATCATTTTGGAACAGATACCCAAGAACCCGAGAGGGGGCAACAGGGTTCTTAAACTGCACCAGAGGGAGTCTAGATTAATCATAGATTTCCAGAGTAAGGTCCCTGGAGGCCTGAATCAAGATGAGGAATTAGCCGTACATTTAAAGAATTAATTTATATCTGTATGATGTACATATGTCTTTTCATTACTCTTCCACACCTTATAGATGTTTGAGTCCTATGTCTAACAAATGAAGGGATGGAGAGATTGTGCCATCGGTGACATGTTTTTAACCTTTTATGTATTTGTTTATGTTTCAGGAGCAAGAGAGGGGGCCCACTTTACCAGCACTTCACTTCACGGGATCTCTCCCCTTCTCTATCTCCTTATCACATGGGCACTCGCATGCTTGAAAGACTGGCAGTTCAAAGGACGGTAACTTCATGCAATCATGAACTTGGGCACTTGCGATTACCACACTCCGTTTGCTTTTTGTCTCTGTTATCATGGACTATCTTGGAATTCTTGGGCACTTTCCAGTAATATATTTCCAGTCACTATGTGTTTTTTTTTTACCATGACCCGCAAGCTTTATTGATATCCCTTGTCAACATGCCATCTTACATGCATTTTGCGTGAGTAAGGGTGGAGTTACGGTATACTCCGTGGCTATGTGTTCGGATTGGTGGGCATGTTGCATTACAATCTGTTTAAAGCAGGTGACACTAGCACGGTCATTACCGAGTCTGTGCGCAAGTATGGGTGGTTCCGTTCCTATTCTGTGTATACCGCTCTTTCTTTTCATTGCATTCATCATAATGCTTGAATTTGATTTACGCATATTATTATTATATTTTGTTGTGTTTAACAGAGACTTTATTTACTGTGACATTAGGAATGTCTATGACACAAGGGGACTTCATGTATTATCGCATTTACAGTTTGATGTATATATACATTGTAATCGTGTGCATACAACTTACAGCATTGTGTGAGTCCTTTGTTTATGTCCATGTACTCACAAAGATTTAAACCAATGTTTTTCAAGCGTTCTTCCACGTGATCAAGCCGTTTTTCGGCGAAACGCGTTGTGGAATAAACAGCACTGTTTTGGATTTGGTGACTACCTCGTTTTTGTCCTGAGAACGTGTTTGAGAGACTTTGACTTAAGAGAGCATAATTTTGCCGGCTTTACTCCGCCGGCATGCACGCCCCCTTTCACGGGTCGCGGAGATCCAGAAGGAGTTGCTAACTTTTATGGATTCATATTGAGGATCTCGTCAAGGACCGGCCATCATTACTTCATTGGGAATCTAACAGAGAAGGAGGTGCGAGACCAAAAGATATTCCCGGCATAAGGTAAGCGGGAGCGGTGTCTTTCCATCCTCTGGGGGTGGGGGGAGTGACGAGTAACGTAGGTTGCTTGTTGTTACCCGAACTATCCGGGGCAGCGGGGGATATTGGGCATACCGCGTAGATACCTTGAGGGTTTTGTGAACGGACGCAGACACACCTTCCATTTTGATCTGACTGACACACCTTACAACGTGTGACACTACAGGATCCTTGATTCCCATAGTTACATTGGCAAAAGGAACCCGGTAAACACTGAGGGGACAAAGAGGTACACACCGTGTTAAAAACATTGCCCAGAGCTGTTTATTAAGGTTTACAACCATGGAAGAAGATAAAGAGCGCGTGAGAGCTGCCAAAACTTTGTTTGTGAGAAAAGCCATTCCAAGTAATGTGACTGAAGAAAATGAACCAGCAACAGCTATTGAACCATTGGAACAGAAACTCAAGCAATATGAGAAATTGAAAAAAACGAGATCACCAAATGGTGGGAGGCCACATTGCTGCAACACTATGTGGAACAGAATATGGTACCTAGGGGATTACGTATTTTCACGGCACCAACTTACGAAAAACCCAACCCTTTAATGCTAGAGGAGTGGTCAGCCAATTCAGCCAACAGCTCACGTAGGATGCTGGAAATCCTAATCAAATATGCTTGGATAGACCGAGAAGAACTTATCAAGGAAATAAAAGAACTCATGGAAGATCACAGTAAGATTATGGAGACAGAAAGTTTGAATAAAAAACTGAAACCCATACAAGAGAGACTAACCAAACATGAGGAGGATATAAAAGCAAGAAAAGAGAGAAACTAAATCGGGATTATGCAGACTATGGCAGTGGCAGGATTCTAACATTCAGCCATAAATATGATCACCTGTATAGAAACGACAACTCTGGCACCACTACAGTGGAGGAAACTAGAACCCCGGGCACGGAAGAAAATCTCACAAGTGGAAGTGAATCTGATGTTTATCTAATTACAGTGGCTCCCACCAAAGGCAAAAAACAACTGACTTTTTTAGACGAGTACCGGACTCTAAGGAGGGGGCGTTTAACAACGAGGGAGACACCGGTACCGAAACCCCGAGGACGAGGAAGGGGAACACGCGGAAGAGGACGCGAAAAGGGAAACGCAACAACAGAAGATCACGAATCAGACAGCGATGGCAAAAAAGACAAGGGACGTGGCGCAGTGGGAACCAACAAGGGACGCGCCAACAAGAAAAGATACCAATGGATGACAAAATGGTAAATATGACCATAGTTAACTTATCCAAGAGAAAACTGAGCATGATTGAGAAAAAAACACTCTGCTTAGGACTGTCATTCTGTCCCTCATATCCTTCCAGATATACTGATAACAGAATCGATCTGTTTAAATACACACGTAAACTTAAACTGAAAAAGTGGCATAAGTTAAAAGGAGGTCCTGCTAATCCCACCAGTGTATCAGAAATTTCAAATGTGTATAGTTTTGATGTCGGAGACAGTGACACATTGAACACCATCATGGAGTTAGGCATCAACGAAACAACGGATGAAATGACATGCAGTACTATACAGTTGCTTACTGAATTGGACATCTGCACAGACACAGCAGCTAACACCAATTTTAAAGAAAAATCCAGTTTTGTACCCATTTTACCTCACGACAACATTGATACTTTTCATGAGTGTGTCAACAAAAGCCTCAACGAACTTAGACACAAACAACAAAAACATAAGCAGAAAGGGCAATCCAATATGACCTACAAACAAAGACAGGCTATCAAGTCCCTGATAGAGGATGACACAATTGTCATTCGCCCCGCTGATAATGGGGGCAATATTGTCCTCCTGGACAAAGAAATGTATATTGAAGAGGCGATCAGACAATTGTGTGACATTCATTTTTATGAGCCAATAGAAATGAAATGTTATCATGACAGTATTACTTTTTTGTGGGATTCTTTGTTTGAATGGAGGGAAAAGGGTATCCTTACATGGGAGGAATTTGAATATCTTAAATGTGACTATCCAGTTCTCCCGGTGCTCTACCTACTGCCCAAGATACACAAGAATGCCACTACACCTCCAGGGAGACCTATAGTGTCCTCACGGGGCAGTGTATCAGAAAAAGTATCCAAATATATTGACCATTTCCTGAGGGAGTTTGTCATGGAATTGGAAAGTTACGTGAAAGACACTAAAGACTTTTTGAAAAAGATCGAGAACTTACAGTGGGAGGCGGGTTGTGTTTTAATAACCCTGGATGTTCAGAGCCTTTACACCATAATTGATCACGACCAAGGTTTGGAGGCGTGTGAGGAGTTCCTTAAGGAGAGGCCCATAAAGTATAGGGAACATACACGCATGCTTTTAGACATGGTTAAATACTGCTTAAAAAATAACATCTTTCTGTTCAATGGTGAGTTATACAGACAGGTCAGCGGCTCAGCTATGGGCCCATGCTTTTCACCTAGTTTTGCCAATCTGTTCCTTGGTAAATGGGAAAAAGACATTCGTTCTGATCCCACTTTCCAACAGGATTTTGAAAGGGTATCAATGTGGCTGAGGTACATTGATGACCTCTTCATTATTTGGAGAGGCACCATGGAGGAGGCGGACATGTTCATTGACAGACTTAACCAGCATGCCTTGAACATTGTTCTCAGTGGCACCAAGAGCAGGACAGACATAGAATATCTTGATGTCAAAATTGAGATTACTAACAACAAGGTGCATACCAAACTTTTCCGCAAAGCCACTGCTGGAAACAGCATATTGCATGCCCTCAGCAGTCATCCAGATAACCTAAAATGGAGTATTCCGTTTGGGGAACTGCTGCGGGCCAAATGCAACTGCAATAATGACAAAGCCTATATGGAAGAAAGTGAAACCATATTGAGCAGATTCAAAACAAGAGGATACTCTAATTGAGTGCTCAAGAAAGCCAGGGAAAGAGCTAATACCATCAAAAGGTCTGACACTATCTGTGATAAACCTAACGTAGTTGAGGAAGAGGAGGATGTTACAAGACTCATTCTCACATACAGTACGGATTCCCAAGCCATTAAGAGAATAATACCAAAAAATTGGGACGTACTTAAAACAGATAATGTCATTGGCAAGGAATTACCCAAAAGACCCAGCATTACATACAGACGCGGGAAAAGCATCAGGGACATGCTAGTTCACAGTGATATCACAGCATATCCTTCTGGGAGCGTGCAGGGCCTAGATGGTTTCTTTCCCTGTGGGCATTGCAAGGCCTGTGCCAATAGTAAATCATGTAAAGAAGTCACCTACAATGGAGTGAACAAGAAAATCATGTCTTTTCCACGTTTGTCATTTATGCAATTGTTTGCACATGCAACAAATGGTACATAGGCAGCACGACATGTATGGCTAAAAAACGGATTCTGGAACACACCAGAGCCATCATGAACTTCGACTCCAAATATCCGGTTGCACGACATTTTAGAGAACAACATTTCTCTAATGTTAAGTACCTGTGCTTTATCATTTTGGAACAGATACCCAAGAACCCGAGAGGGGGCAACAGGGTTCTTAAACTGCGCCAGAGGGAGTCTAGATTAATCATAGATTTCCAGAGTAAGGTCCCTGGAGGCCTGAATCAAGATGAGGAATTAGCCGTACATTTAAAGAATTAATTTATATCTGTATGATGTACATATGTCTTTTCATTACTCTTCCACACCTTATAGATGTTTGAGTCCTATGTCTAACAAATGAAGGGATGGAGAGATTGTGCCATCGGTGACATGTTTTTAACCTTTTATGTATTTGTTTATGTTTCAGGAGCAAGAGAGGGGGCACACTTTACCAGCACTTCACTTCACGGGATCTCTCCCATTCTCTATCTCCTTATCACATGGGCACTCGCATGCTTGAAAGACTGGCAGTTCAAAGGACGGTAACTTCATGCAATCATGAACTTGGGCACTTGCGATTACCACACTCCGTTTGCTTTTTGTCTCTGTTATCATGGACTATCTTGGAATTCTTGGGCACTTGCCAGTAATATATTTCCAGTCACTATGTGTTTTTTTTTACCATGACCCGCAAGCTTTATTGATATCCCGTGTCAACATGCCATCTTACATGCATTTTGCGTGAGTAAGGGTGGAGTTACGGTATACTCCGTGGCTATGTGTTCGGATTGGTGGGCATGTTGCATTACAATCTGTTTAAAGCAGGTGACACTAGCACGGTCATTACCGAGTCTGTGCGCAAGTATGGGTGGTTCCGTTCCTATTCTGTGTATACCGCTCTTTCTTTTCTTTTCATTGCATTCATTATAATGCTTGAATTTGATTTACACATATTATTATTATATTTTGTTGTGTTTAACAGAGACTTTATTTACTGTGACATTAGGAATGTCTATGAGGAGGCAACGACTAAAGCCTCAATTACTCAAAACTCCACGCTTACTAATTTCACTACTCCTGACAAAAAAGACCTTATCAATATCATTAACGGTATTCATTCAGGCTCTCCTAGTGATGTGTGTCCACTGGTAAAAAGCAAGGACATCATGGAATACTTTCTTATAGATCATATAAGAAACTTGATAAACCTATCCTTTCAAGAATGTAATGTACCTGAAGCCTGGAAAACAGCGCAAGTCATACCACTAAAAAAGAAACCTAATATCCCTATCACTCAGTTCCAAAACCTCGGGCCCATTTCTCTCCTGCCGCAATGTGCCAAGATAATAGAAAAAATAGTCAATAAACAGCTCATGGCCTTTTTAGAAAAGGAAAATATACTCCACCCCTCTCAATCGGGTTTTAGACCTGGCTATTCCACAGAATCAGCTGTGCTGTATTCTACGGAATGTATCCGTAAGATGGTGGACGAGGGAGAGACAGCAGCGTTGGTCATGTTAGATCTAAGCGCAGCATTCGATACTGTGCTTCACGCCACGCTGCTGTCTCGACTCTCGGATATAGGAGTGAAAGACCAGGCACTACTGTGGCTCGAATCTTTTCTCACCAAAAGATCGTTTCAGCTGCACTGCCCACCCTTTAAATCATCTTCTCGTAGCTTGAGTCATGGGGTTCCACAGGGCTCCAGTTTGAGCCCTACCTTATTCAACATCTATATGGAGCCCCTGGCTCACGTTGCAGAGAACTTTGGGGTGGGCATTGTAAGCTATGCCGATGACACCCAGTTGATGTTTAAACTCACCCCAGACTCCGAGGAATACGCCACCAATTTCTCCAGCTGCATGGCGGCTGTTGCCACCTGGATGGACAACAATTGCCTCCGCTTTAATGGAGACAAGACAGAGGTGCTGGTGGTGGGGAACAAAACATCGATATGGTCTCAGGCATGGTGGCCTACGGCCCTGGGTGAATTCCCATGTCCGGTAGAAAAAGTCAAAAACTTAGGGATTATGATTGATTCAGACCTCTCGGGTAAATCCCAAGTTAGCAAAATAACAGGCAAGTGCTTTGGCACGCTAAAAACCCTGCGGAAAATCATTGATCTTATTCCTATTGGAGCTAGAAAAATCATTGTTCACGCGCTCATAACGCCTCATTTAGATTACGGTAAAGTTCTCCTCTTAGGCCTGAACCAGAATCTTTTACATCAGCTTCAATGCATTCAAAATATGGCCGCTCGCATGGTGTTGGGTCTTCCTAAAAGAACCTCTTCCAAGACTGCCCTTTCCAAATTACACTGGCTCCCTGTTAGGGAAAGAATCAGATTTAAAAGCCTCTGCTACGCTCATCGAATTGCCCACAATAAAGGACCTACCTACCTTAGAAGTCTCCTAACCATTCATCGACCGATCAGAGACTTAAGATCATCTGGCATGACACAATTCAAACTTCCCCGCATTTCCAGAGCAAAAATGGGGGTAGATCCTTCCGCTACTTAGCAGTGAAGCATTGGAACGCCCTCCCAGTGCATCTGCGAATGGAACCCTCGGAAACTCTATTCAGAGCTAAATTAAAAACCCACCTCTTCCCGTAATAATTCCTTTTTGGTCTGTCTCTCCGGGTTCCTTTCCCATGAGAGTTGTCTGTCAGCAGTTAGCGCGGGGATACACGGTTTTGTGCAGCCATGCGCTCTATAAATGTCCTATTATTATTATTATTATGACACAAGGGGACTTCATGTATTATCGCATTTCCAGTTTGATGTATATATACATTGTAATCGTGTGCATACAACTTACAGCATTGTGTGAGTCCTCTGTTTATGTCCATGTACTCACGAAGATTTAAACCAATGTTTTTCAAGCGTCCTTCCACGTGATCAAGCCGTTTTTTGGCGAAACGCGTTGTGGAATAAACAGCACTGTTTTGGATTTGGTGACTACCTCGTTTTTGTCCTGAGAGCGTGTTTGAGAGACTTTGACTTAAAGAGCATAATTTTGCCGGCTTTACTCCGCCGGCATGCACGCCACCTTTCACGGGTCGCGGAGATCCAGAAGGAGTTGCTAACTTTTATGGATTCATATTGAGGATCTCGTCAAGGACCGGCCATCATTACTTCATTGGGAATCTAACAGAGAAGGAGGTGCGAGACCAAAAGATATTCCCGGCATAAGGTAAGCGGGAGCGGTGTCTTTCCGTCCTCTGGGGGTGGGGGGAGTGACGAGTAACGTAGGTTGCTTGTTGTTACCCGAACACTCCGGGGCAGCGGGGGATATTGCGCATACCACGTAGATACCTTGAGGGTTTTGTGAACGGACGCAGACACACCTTCCATTTTGATCTGACTGACACACCTTACAACGTGTGACACTACAGGATCCTTGATTCCCATAGTTACATTGGCAAAAGGAACCCGGTAAACACTGGGGGGACATTGAGGTACACACCGTGTTAAAAAACATTGCCCAGAGCTGTTTATTAAGGTTTACAACCATGGAAGAAGATGAAGAGCGCATGAGAGCTGCCAAAACTTTGTTTGTGAGAAAAGCCATTCCAAGTAATGTGACTAAAGAAAATGAACCAGCAACAGCTATTGAACCATTGGAACAGAAACTCAAGCAATATGAGAAATTGAAAAAAACCGAGATCACCAAATGGTGGGAGGCCACATCGCTGCAACACTATGTGGAACAGAATATGGTCCCTAGGGGATTAGGTATTTTCACGACACCAACTTACGAAAAACCCAACCCTTTAATGCTAGAGGAGTGGTCATCCAATTCAGCCAACAGCGCACGTAGGATGCTGGAAATCCTAATCAAATATGCTTGGATAGACCTAGAAGAACTTATCAAGGAAATAAAAGAACTCATGGAAGATCTCAGTAAGATTATGGAGACAGAAAGTTTGAATAAAAAACTGAAACCCATACAAGAGAGACTAACCAAACATGAGGAGGATATAAAAGCAAGAAAAGAGAGAAAACTAAACCGGGATTATGCAGACTATGACAGTGGCAGGATTCTAACATTCAGCCATAAATATGATCACCTGTATAGAAACGACAACTCTGGCACCACTACAGTGGAGGAAACTAGAACCCCGGGCACGGAAGAAAATCTCACAAGTGGAAGTGAATCTGATGTTTATCTAATTACAGTGGCTCCCACCAAAGGCAAAAAACAACTGACTTTTTTAGACGAGTACCGGACTCGAAGGAGGGGGCGTTTAACAACGAGGGAGACACCGGTACCGAAACCCCGAGGACGAGGAAGGGGAACACGCGGAAGAGGACGCGGAAGGGGAAACGCAACAACAGAAGATCACGAATCGAACAGTGATGGCAAAAAAGACAAGGGACGTGGCGCAGTGGGAACCAACAAGGGACGCGCCAACAAGAAAAGATACTAATGGATGACAAAATGGTAAATATGACCATAGTTAACTTATCCAAGAGAAAACTGAGCATGATTGAGAAAAAAACTCTCTGCTTAGGATTGTCATTCTGTCCCTCATATCCTTCCAGATATACTGATAATAGAATCGATCTGTTTAAATACACACGTAAACTTAAACTGAAAAAGTGGCATAAGTTAAAAGGAGGTCCTGCTAATCCCACCAGTGTATCAGAAATTTCAAATGTGTATAGTTTTGATGTCGGAGACAGTGACACATTGAACACCATCATGGAGTTAGGCATCAACGAAACAAGGGATGAAATGACATGCAGTACTACACAGTTGCTTACTGAATTGGACATCTGCACAGACAGAGCAGCTAACACCAATTTTAAAGAGAAATCCAGTTTTGTACCCATTTTACCTCACAACAACATTGATACTTTTCATGAGGGTGTCAATAAAAGCCTCAACGAACTTAGACACAAACTCAAAAACATAAGAAGAAAGGGCAATCCAATATGACCTACAAACAAAGACAGGCTATCAAGTCCCTGATGGAGGATGACACGATTGTCATTTGCCCCGCTGATAAAGGGGGCAATATTGTCCTCCTGGACAAAGAAATGTATATTGAAGAGGCGATCAGACAATTGTGTGACATTCATTTTTATGAGCCAATAGAAATGAAATGTTATCATGACAGTATTACTTTTTTGTGGGATTCTTTGTTTGAATGGAGGGAAAAGGGTATCCTTACATGGGAGGAATTTGAATATCTTAAATGTGACTATCCTGTTCTCCTGGTGCTCTACCTACTGCCCAAGATACACAAGAATGCCACTACACCTCCAGGGAGACCTATAGTGTCCTCACGGGGCAGTGTATCAGAAAAAGTATCCAAATATATTGACCATTTCCTGAGGGAGTTTGTCATGGAATTGGAAAGTTACGTGAAAGACACTAAAGACTTTTTGAAAAAGATCGAGAACTTACAGTGGGAGGCGGGTTGTGTTTTAATAACCCTGGATGTTCAGAGCCTTTACACCATAATTGACCACGACCAAGGTTTGGAGGCGTGTGAGGAGTTCCTTAAGGAGAGGCCCATAAAGTATAGGGCACATACACGCATGCTTTTAGACATGGTTAAATACTGCTTAAAAAATAACATCTTTCTATTCAATGGTGAGTTATACAGACAGGTCAGCGGCTCAGCTATGGGCCCATGCTTTTCACCTAGTTTTGCCAATCTGTTCCTTGGTAAATGGGAAAAAGACATTCGTTCTGATCCCACTTTCCAACAGGATTTTGAAAGGGTATCAATGTGGCTGAGGTACATTGATGACCTCTTCCTTATTTGGAGAGGCACCATGGAGGAGGCGGACATGTTCATTGACAGACTTAACCAGCATGCCTTGAACATTGTTCTCAGTGGCACCAAGAGCAGGACAGACATAGAATATCTTGATGTCAAAATTGAGATTACTAACAACAAGGTGCATACCAAACTTTTCCGCAAAGCCACTGCTGGAAACAGCATATTGCATGCCCTCAACAGTCATCCAGATAACCTAAAATGGAGTATTCCGTTTGGGGAACTGCTGCGGGCCAAAAGCAACTGCAATAATGACAAAGCCTATATGGAAGAAAGTGAAACCATATTGAGCAGATTCAAAACAAGAGGATACCCTAATTGGGTGCTCAAGAAAGCCAGGGAGAGAGCTAATACCATCAAAAGGTCTGACACTATCTGTGATAAACCTAACGTAGTTGAGGAAGAGGAGGATGTTACAAGACTCATTCTCACATACAGTACGGATTCCCAAGCCATTAAGAGAATAATACCAAAAAATTGGGACGTACTAAAAACAGATAATGCCATTGGCAAGGAATTACCCAAAAGACCTAGCATTACATACAGACGCGGGAAAAGCATCAGGGACATGCTAGTTCGCAGTGATATCACAGCATATCCTTCTGCGAGCGTGCAGGGCCTAGATGGTTTCTTTCCGTGTGGGCATTGCAAGGCCTGTGCCAATAGTAAATCATGTAAAGAAGTCACCTACAATGGAGTGAACAAGAAAATCATGTCTTTTCTCACATGCAGTTCCACGTTTGTCATTTATGCAATTGTTTGCACATGCAACAAATGGTACATAGGCAGCACAACATGTATGGCTAAAAAACGGATTCTGGAACACACCAGAGCCATCATGAACTTCGACTCCAAATATCCGGTTGCACGACATTTTAGAGAACAACATTTCTCTAATTTTAAGTACCTGTGCTTTATCATTTTGGAACAGATACCCAAGAACCCGAGAGGGGGCAACAGGGTTCTTAAACTGCGCCAGAGCGAGTCTAGATTAATCATAGATTTCTAGAGTAAGGTCCCTGGAGGCCTGAAACAAGATGAGGAATTAGCCGTACATTTAAAGAATTAATTTATATCTGTATGATGTACATATGTCTTTTCATTACTCTTCCACACCTTATAGATGTTTGAGTCCTATGTCTAACAAATGAAGGGATGGAGAGATTGTGCCATTGGTGACATGTTTTTAACCTTTTATGTATTTGTTTATGTTTCAGGAGCAAGAGAGGGGGCCCACTTTACCAGCACTTCACTTCACGGGATCTCTCCCCTTCTCTATTTCCTTATCACATGGGCACTCGCATGCTTAAAAGACTGGCAGTTCAAAGGACGGTAACTTCATGCAATCATGAACTTGGGCACTTGCGATTACCACACTCCGTTTGCTTTTTGTCTCTGTTATCATGGACTATCTTGGAATTCTTGGGCACTTGCCAGTAATATATTTCCAGTCACTATGTGTTTTTTTTTACCATGACCCGCAAGCTTTATTGATATCCCGTGTCAACATGCCATCTTACATGCATTTTGCGTGAGTAAGGGTGGAGTTACAGTATACTCCGTGGCTATGTGTTCGGATTGGTGGGCATGTTGCATTACAATCTGTTTAAAGCAGGTGACACTAGCACGGTCATTACCGAGTCTGTGCGCAAGTATGGGTGGTTCCGTTCCTATTCTGTGTATACCGCTCTTTCTTTTCATTGCATTCATCATAATGCTTGAATTTGACTTTATTTACTGTGACATTAGGAATGTCTATGACACAAGGGGACTTCATGTATTATCGCATTTCCAGTTTGATGTATATATACATTGTAATCGTGTGCATACAACTTACAGCATTGTGTGAGTCCTCTGTTTATGTCCATGTACTCACGAAGATTTAAACCAATGTTTTTCAAGCGTTCTTCCACGTGATCAAGCCGTTTTTCGGCGAAACGCGTTGTGGAATAAACAGCACTGTTTTGGATTTGGTGACTACCTCGTTTTTGTCCTGAGAGCGTGTTTGAGAGACTTTGACTTAAGAGAGCATAATTTTGCCGGCTTTACTCCGCCGGCATGCACGCCACCTTTCGCGGGTCGCGGAGATCCAGAAGGAGTTGCTAACTTTTATGGATTCATATTGAGGATCTCGTCAAGGACCGGCCATCATTACTTCATTGGGAATCTAACAGAGAAGGAGGTGTGAGACCAAAAGATATTCCCGGCATAAGGTAAGCGGGAGCGGTGTCTTTCCGTCCTCTGGGGGTGGGGGGAGTGACGAGTAACGTAGGTTGCTTGTTGTTACCCGAACACCCTGGGGCAGCGGGGGATATTGCGCATGCCGCGTAGATACCTTGAGGGTTTGTGAACGGACGCAGACACACCTTCCATTTTGATCTGACTGACACACCTTACAACGTGTGACACTACAGGATCCTTGATTCCCATAGTTACATTGGCAAAAGAAACCCGGTAAACACTGGGGGGACATCGAGGTACACACCGTGTTAAAAACATTACCCAGAGCTGTTTATTAAGGTTTACAGCCATGGAAGAAGATGAAGAGCGCATGAGAGCTGCCAAAACTTTGTTTGTGAGAAAAGCCATTCCAAGTAATGTGACTAAAGAAAATGAACCAGCAACAGCTATTGAACCATTGGAACAGAAACTCAAGCAATATGAGAAATTGAAAAAAACCGAGATCACCAAATGGTGGGAGGCCACATTGCTGCAACACTATGTGGAACAGAATATGGAACCTAGGGGATTACGTATTTTCACGACACCAACTTACGAAAAACCCAACCCTTTAATGCTAGAGGAGTGGTCAGCCAATTCAGCCAACAGCGCACGTAGGATGCTGGAAATCCTAATCAAATATGCTTGGATAGACTTTGAAGAACTTATCAAGGAAATAAAAGAACTCATGGAAGATCTCAGAAAGATTATGGAGACAGAAAGTTTGAATAAAAAACTGAAACCCATACCAGAGAGACTAACCAAACATGAGGAGGATATAAAAGCAAGAAAAGAGAGAAAACTAAATCGGGATTATGCAGACTATGACAGTGGCAGGATTCTAACATTCAGCCATAAATATGATCACCTGTATAGAAACGACAACTCTGGCACCACTACAGTGGAGGAAACTAGAACCCCGGGCACGGAAGAAAATCTCACAAGTGGAAGTGAATCTGATGTTTATCTACTTACAGTGGCTCCCACCAAAGGCAAAAAACAACTGACTTTTTTAGACGAGTACCGGACTCTAAGGAGGGGGCGTTTAACAACGAGGGAGACACCGGTACCGAAACCCCGAGGACGAGGAAGGGGAACACGCGGAAGAGGACACAGAAGGGGAAACGCAACAACAGAAGATCACGAATCAGACAGCGATGGCAAAAAAGACAAGGGACGTGGCGCAGTGGGAACCAACAAGGAACGCGCCAACAAGAAAAGATACTAATGGATGACAAAATGGTAAATATGACCATAGTTAACTTATCCAAGAGAAAACTGAGCATGATTGAGAAAAAAACTCTCTGCTTAGGATTGTCATTCTGTCCCTCATATCCTTCTAGATATACTGATAATAGAATTGATCTGTTTAAATACACACGTAAACTTAAACTGAAAAAGTGGCATAAGTTAAAAGGAGGTCCTGCTAATACCACCAGTGTATCAGAAATGTCAAATGTGTATAGTTTTGATGTCGGAGACAGTGACACATTGAACACCATCATGGAGTTAGGCATCAACGAAACAAGGGATGAAATGACATGGAGTACTACACAGTTGCTTACTGAATTGGACATCTGCACAGACAGAGCAGCTAACACCGATTTTAAAGAAAAATCCAGTTTTGTACCCATTTTACCTCACGACAACATTGATACTTTTCATGAGTGTGTCAACAAAAGCCTCAACGAACTTAGACACAAACAACAAAAACATAAGAAGAAAGGGCAATCCAATATGACCTACAAACAAAGACAGGCTATCAAGTCCCTGATGGAGGATGACACGATTGTCATTCGCCCCGCTGATAAAGGGGGCAATATTGTCCTCCTGGACAAAGAAATGTATATTGAAGAGGCGATCAGACAATTGTGTGACATTCATTTTTATGAGCCAATAGAAATGAAATGTTATCATGACAGTATTATTTTTTTGTGGGATTCTTTGTTTGAATGGAGGGAAAAGGGTATCCTTACATGGGAGGAATTTGAATATCTTAAATGTGACTATCCAGTTCTCCCGGTGCTCTACCTACTGCCCAAGATCCACAAGAATGCCACTAGACCTCCAGGGAGACCTATAGTGTCCTCACGGGGCAGTGTATCAGAAAAAGTATCCAAATATATTGACCATTTCCTGAGGGAGTTTGTCATGGAATTGGAAAGTTATGTGAAAGACACTAAAGACTTTTTGAAAAAGATCGAGAACTTACAGTGGGAGGCGGGTTGTGTTTTAATAACCCTGGATGTTCAGAGCCTTTACACCATAATTGACCACGACCAAGGTTTGGAGGCGTGTGAGGAGTTCCTTAAGGAGAGGCCCATAAAGTATAGGGAACATACACGCATGCTTTTAGACATGGTTAAATACTGCTTAAAAAATAACATCTTTCTATTCAATGGTGAGTTATACAGACAGGTCAGCGGCTCAGCTATGGGCCCATGCTTTTCACCTAGTTTTGCCAATCTGTTCCTTGGTAAATGGGAAAAAGACATTCGTTCTGATCCCACTTTCCAACAGGATTTTGAAAGGGTATCAATGTGGCTGAGGTACATTGATGTCCTCTTCATTATTTGGAGAGGCACCATGGAGGAGGCGGACATGTTCATTGACAGACTTAACCAGAATGCCTTGAACATTGTTCTCAGTGGCACCAAGAGCAGGACAGACATAGAATATCTTGATGTCAAAATTGAGATTACTAACAACAAGGTGCATACCAAACTTTTCCGCAAAGCCACTGCTGGAAACAGCATATTGCATGCCCTCAGCAGTCATCCAGATAACCTAAAATTGATTATTCCGTTTGGGGAACTGCTGCGGGCCAAAAGCAACTGCAATAATGACAAAGCCTATATGGAAGAACGTGAAACCATATTGAGCAGATTCAAAACAAGAGGATACCCTAATTGGGTGCTCAAGAAAGCCAGGGAGAGAGCTAATACCATCAAAAGGTCTGACACTATCTGTGATAAACCTAACGTAGTTGAGGAAGAGGAGGATGTTACAAGACTCATTCTCAATTTCTGTACGGATTCCCAAGCCATTAAGAGAATAATAACAAAAAATTGGGACGTACTAAAAACAGATAATGTCATTGGCAAGGAATTACCCAAAAGACCCAGCATTACATACAGAGGTGGGAAAAGCATCAGGGACATGCTAGTTCACAGTGATATCACAGCATATCCTTCTGCGAGCGTGCAGGGCCTAGATGGTTTCTTTCCGTGTGGGCATTGCAAGGCCTGTGCCAATAGTAAATCATGTAAAGAAGTCACCTCCAATGGAGTGAACAAGAAAATCATGTCTTTTCTCACATGCAGTTCAACGTTTGTCGTTTATGCAATTGTTTGCACATGCAACAAATGGTACATAGGCAGCACAACATGTATGGCTAAAAAACGGATTCTGGAACACACCAGAGGCATCACGAACTTCGACCCCAAATATCCGGTTGCATGACATTTTAGAGAACAACATTTCTCTAATGTTAAGTACCTGAGCTTAATCATTTTGAAACAGATACCCAAGAACCCGAGAGGGGGCAACAGGGTTCTTAAACTGCGCCAGAGGAAGTCTAGATTAATCATAGATTTCCAGAGTAAGGTCCCTGGAGGCCTGAATCAAGATGAGGAATTAGCCGTACATTTAAAGAATTAATTTATATCTGTATGATGTACATATGTCTTTTCATTACTCTTCCACACCTTATAGATGTTTGAGTCCTATGTCTAACAAATGAAGGGATGGAGAGATTGTGCCATCGGTGACATGTTTTTAACCTTTTATGTATTTGTTTATGTTTCAGGAGCAAGAGAGGGGGCCCACTTTACCAGCACTTCACTTCACGGGATCTCTCCCCTTCTCTATCTCCTTATCACATGGGCACTCGCATGCTTGAAAGACTGGCAGTTCAAAGGACGGTAACTTAATGCAATCATGAACTTGGGCACTTGCGATTACCACTCTCCGTTTGCTTTTTGTCTCTGTTATCATGGACTAACTTGGAATTCTTGGGCACTTGCCAGTAATATATTTCCAGTCACTATGTGGTTTTTTTTACCATGACCCGCAAGCTTTATTGATATCCAGTGTCAATATGCCATCTTACACGCATTTTGCGTGAGTAAGGGTGGAGTTACGGTATACTCCGTGGCTATGTGTTCGGATTGGTGGGCATGTTGCATTACAATATGTTTAAAGCAGGTGACACTAGCACGGTCATTACCGAGTCTGTGCGCAAGTATGGGTGGTTCCGTTCCTATTCTGTGTATACCGCTCTTTCTTTTCATTGCATTCATCATAATGCTTGAATTTACGCATATTATTATTATATTTTGTTGTGTTTAACAGAGACTTTATTTACTGTGACATTAGGAATGTCTATGACACAAGGGGACTTCATGTATTATCGCATTTACAGTTTGATGTATATATACATTGTAATCGTGTGCATACAACTTACAGCATTGTGTGAGTCCTCTGTTTATGTCCATGTACGCACGAAGATTTAAACCAATGTTTTTCAAGCGTTCTTCCACGTGATCAAGCCGTTTTTCGGCAAAACGCGTTGTGGAATAAACAGCACTGTTTTGGATTTGGTGACTACCTCGTTTTTTGACCTGAGAGCGTGTTTGAGAGACTTTGACTTAAGAGAGCATAATTTTGCTGGCTTTACTCCGCCGGCATGCACGCCACCTTTCACGGGTCGCGGATATCCAGAAGGAGTTGCTAACTTTTATGGATTCATATTGAGGGTCTCGTCAAGGACCGGCCATCATTACTTCATTGGGAATCTAACAGAGAAGGAGGTGCGAGACCAAAAGATATTCCCGGCATAAGGTAAGCGGGAGCGGTGTCTTTCCGTCCTCTGGGGGTGGGGGGAGTGACGAGTAACGTAGGTTGCTTGTTGTTACCCGAACACTCTGGGGCAGCGGGGGATATTGCGCATACCGCGTAGATACCTTGAGGGTTTTTGTGAACGGACGCAGACACACCTTCCATTTTGATCTGACTGACACACCTTACAACGTGTGATACTACAGGATCCTTGATTCCCATATTTACATTGGCAAAAGGAACCCGGTAAACACTGGGGGGACATTGAGGTACACACCATGTTAAAAACATTGCCCAGAGCTGTTTATTAAGGTTTACAACCATGGAAGAAGATGAAGAGCGCATGAGAGCTGCCAAAACTTTGTTTGTGAGAAAAGCCATTCCAAGTAATGTGACTAAAGAAAATGAACCAGCAACCGCTATTGAACCATTGGAACAGAAACTCAAGCAATATGAGAAATTGAAAAAAACCGAGATCACCAAATGGTGGGAGGCCACATCGCTGCAACACTATGTGGAACAGAATATGGTACCTAGGGGATTACGTATTTTCACGACACCAACTTACGAAAAACCCAACCCTTTAATGCTAGAGGAGTGGTCAGCCAATTCAGCCAACAGCTCACGTAGGATGCTGGAAATCCTAATCAAATATGCTTGGATAGACCGAGAAGAACTTATCAAGGAAATAAAAGAACTCATGGAAGATCTCAGTAAGATTATGGAGACAGAAAGTTTGTATAAAAAACTGAAACCCATACAAGAGAGACTAACCAAACAAGAGGAGGATATAAAAGCAAGAAAAGAGAGAAAACTAAATCGGGATTATGCAGACTATGACAGTGGCAGGATTCTAACATTCAGCCATAAATATGATCACCTGTATAGAAACGACAACTCTGGCACCACTACAGTGGAGGAAACTAGAACCCCGGGCACGGAAGAAAATCTCACAAGTGGAAGTGAATGTATTATCGCATTTACAGTTTGATGTATATATACATTGTAATCGTGTGCATACAACTTACAGCATGTGTGAGTCCTCTGTTTATGTCCATGTACTCACGAAGATTTAAACCAATGTTTTTCAAGCGTTCTTCCACGTGATCAAGCCGTTTTTCGGCGAAACGCGTTGTGGAATAAACAGCACTGTTTTGGATTTGGTGACTATCTCGTTTTTGTCTTGAGAGCGTGTTTGAGAGACTTTGACTTAAGAGAGCATATATATATATATATATTAGCAGCCCGTCCCGACGTTGTCCGGGTATGAATTGCTGCCGGCCAGTAGTATATTGTTTTGTAGGATTTCGTTTTGATACAATTTCTTATCTATGACAGGCCTGTGAAACGCTCCGATTCACAGTGCACTGCTGATGCACTTAAGAGTGCGCGTTCAGTAGTGTGTGAACAGAGGTTCCCTACTTTATTTTTCCTTGCAATATTATATAGCGCGAACTCGACAACATGGCATGAGCACAATTTACATTACAGAAGAACACATTCATTTGTGGTAGGCACGGGGAGACAAAGCGATTTGCCTGGAATCACAGGATGTTGAGCTGATGCCGAGATTCGAACGTAGCTCCCCATCTCCAAAGTTCGCAATTCTAGAACTTGTGGCCGGAGGTGTGTCTAAAAGTGTATGTCGGTGCTGGCCATCAATGAGAGAGACCTGTGCATTTTTTAAATGGGTGGTGAAAAAATATGAGTATGTTGCTGGAGATGTGGGCCGCCGGGCCGCCAATGTACTAACCGGGGGAGGGTAAACACCCATTATTCCGCAACTTTCTTTCCGCATACCATCACTCTGCGTACTTTCATTACGAAAGTACCATGACTCCGCAATGCCATTATAACGCATGGCATTACATTTTATATGCCTTTACCACGCATACATTTACAACGAAATTCGTTGTAAATGCATGAATGGTAAAATCATGTTTTTTTTAAATGTTTGGATAAGGGAAGTATGGGCATAGGGGTATATGTTTTGGGGTACTGAGGTATATGTTTTGGGGTGTTTGGGTATTTTAAGGGTTCAGATATAGTTTTGGGTTATGGGGTACTGGGGTAGTTTTAGGGTTTAGGGATAGGTATGGGTTTTGGAGTACAGGGGTATTTTTAGGGTTCAGGACTTGGTTTGGGTTTTGGGGTACAGGGGTATTTTTAGGGTTAAGGGGTAGGTTTGGGTTTTGGGGTACAGGGGTATTTTTAAGGGCTCAGGGCTAGGTTTGGGTTTTGGGGTACAGGGATATTTTTAGTGTTCAGGGCTAGGTTTGGGTTTTGGGGTGCAGGGGTATTTAAGCGTTCAGGAGTAGGTTTGGGTCTTGGGGTACAGGGTTATTTTTAGGGTTCAGGGCTAGTTTTGGGTTTTGGGGTACAGGGGTATTTTTAGGGTTCAGGGGTAGGTGTGGGTTTTGGGGTACAGGGGTACTTTCAGGGTTCAGGGATTGGTTAGGGTTTTGGGGGTACAGGGGTATTTTAGGGTTCAGGGGTAGGTTTAGGGGTACAGTGGTATTTTTAGGGTTCAGGGCTAGGTTTGGGTTTTGGGGTACAGGGGTATTTTATGGGTTCAGGGGTAGGTTTGGGTTTTGAGGTACAGGGGTATTTATAGGGTTCAGGGCTAGGTTTGGGTTTTGGGGTACATGGGTATTTTTAGGGTTTAGGGATAGGTTTGGGTTTTGGGGTACAGCGTATATTTATATGGTTAAGATGGGTTAGTGTTTAAGGGTGTTGGGGTATTTTAAGGAGTAAGGGTGGGTTATGATTATGGGGTGCAGGGGTATTTAAAGGGAGCAGGGTGGGATTAGCACACGATATGAGACATGGCATGAAGGGCGGAACGTACCACCCGCCCCCAGTGTTTGTCACGCCCCCAGCACACGCCCACAGCACAACGCAGACATGCCCACAAGGGACTACTTTGCTGGCACGGTTCATTTACCTTTTAAATGTATACGGTGGGCGTCGGCATAGCCTATGTCCTTCTGCTGCAACTGCCCTTTCCAATGCTGTATTGGGTGTTGTGATTGGTGCTGTGGTTCCTGAGATTACCCGCCTCAAAGGTTTGGGCTCTCTCTTTATTATATTAGTATTGATATCTGTTTGAGATACTTTGTGATCGATCATGTCCCTATGCCCAGGAAGGGAGGTGACAGGGATTGACACCGCCGTGCGGAGGAACGCTGCTCGAGAGCTGAGCTGCTGACTGAAAGTGAACCGTGTCTTTCTCTCGCGTATGGCCGAAAGCTGGATGATTTAACTATCCTGAAGGAGCAAAAGTGACCAAGCGGGAAAAAAAAAAAATCGAAATTTTACTGCGTTGGCTGAGTTGGCTGAGTTGGTGTGATGCGGCAGCGACAGCGTGCGGACTGACAACGCGGATCAGCTGGAGCCGAGGACGGTGAAGCGGAAGGCTTGCTGCGCCGGGCGAGCAGAGGTCAACTGGTCTAACGGGGCTGGATCAGGTTACACGCGGCTCTGAAAACACAGGTCAGCTGGAACCTGAGGGCGGTGCACGGCGTGCTGCTTGAGCAGTGTTGGGAGCCAGAAGCTGCGGATTGAGCGAAACGGATGCTGCGACTCCAGTTGATTGAGAGTCGGCTGAAGGGATTGCTTCGCTTCACACAGCTGCAGCGGCGCTTTCTCCCGGTGGCAGTGAAGGGCCGGTCTGTAATCGACTGGCTTAGCTCCAAAGTTACCCGACGCTCTGCTTCATTATTTTCCCTAGAGATAGCAGCGGAGTGTGGGGAAATGGCACCAAAACCTCAAGGGCGGAATACTCGATTAACGGCAGCGACAAAGTTGACAGCACCTATCAGCGCTGCTATCTCTGCTCATGTCGGGGATATACCAGGAAATACATCAGGAAATTCTGGTAGGCAAGAGAGAGTGGAAAAGTATGATGCGACTGAGGTGTCTGATAAATTAACTTCTCATATGCCTGCTAATACTAATGCTAATGCTAAAAATGACTGTGCCTCTGCATCTGCCTCTGCCTCAGATACATTGCTATCAGTGATACAAAGTAGTCTTCTGACTCCACAACTAAACAACTCTCCTGAAAATGGCTGTAATATTATAAATAATCAAGAAATGCAGCACGGTGATGGCAATAATATAAATACTCCTACTCCTGCTTCTGTAGGAATTACTACCCCTGATGAGACCTCTTTACGAATTGTGACTGAGAGTAATTTGAGTACGAATATTACCCAGGCTACACAGGTCACACAGTCTAGCACTACTCTGGCATCAAGAGAGGAAGAGGTACTAAGCTCTGACCCAGGGGGGTGTAAGGGGAGTACAGGGGCAGAGCATTTGGAACATTTGGAGCATTTGGAACACACGGATAGAGTAGAAACTGATGAGGAATATTATGATATCTCTGATATGGGAAATAACAAAGCATCACCCTCTATTAAAGATAAAGTCACTAGCATTAAGAAAAGAAGAGGTAAAATCAAGAACAAAATTAAAAAGGTGGTAAACAAACCTAAAGCTGCTACCATGAAATCGATTGCGGAAAATAGCCCGATAAGACAATGGGTACAGTCTAAGGGTGGGGTGAAATCAATGGCACTTCGGCTATCTGGAAATAGCCCAGTTGAGCTAAACACTACTATAGCTGATGCTGATGATTCCAACACTACGATGGATTTGACTATTAATAAGGATCCAGTAGTAGAGATAACGGATGGTGACACTCAGGTCCAGATATCACAAACCATATCAACTCCACCTTCCTGCACTTCTATCTCTGCTTCGGAAAGGAGTATCGAGCTAAATCCACTGAGGGAAACTTCACCCCCTCTTTCTTCTATTCCTAATATAAAGACTACAGAGAATCCTAATGCAATAATATCTGCCTCAACAACAGCAGTATTATCTGAGACAGCATCCAGCATAGGACTACTAAATGAAGCAGTAATTACTGAAGCTACTGAATCACAGAGCCATAATGATCAACACCCAATCAACGGGTCTCATAATAATGCTTCTTCAACAGATTGGATACCTCAAGGGGAGGTATCCTCTTCATTTCAGATGATACTGAAGTTACTGAATGAGCAAAAACAAGAGGCTCAATTTCACTACCAACAGATGAGGGAAGATAGTAATAAGACTCAGTCTTCCCTGCAGGAAATGTCACGCAAACTTGGCACGATTTCTCAAGAGATGGAAGAGCTACAGCAAAGAGTTGTGCTGACGGAGGAAAAATCAACCCGCTCCGAGATAGCTGTAAATAAACATGAATCTCAGCTATGTCAAATGCAGGCCAAACTTGAAGATTTGGAAAATAGGCAACGACGACAGAATTTACGCATATTTGGAATTTTGGAAGGGGCCGAGGGAGCTGATGCTAGGGCATACATTGTCCAGTTGCTCCAGAAAGCATTTCCTGAACTATCTGATTGGGACTGGGATTCACAAATTCAGCGTGCCCATCGACTCCCTCTCTTTCAAAGAAATAAAAATAGTAAATATCCTCGTCCAATTTTGATATACGTTGGTAATTTTTTACTCCGCCAGGCTATCTCACTAAAAGCAAGACCAAATACTCCGGTTACTATTGATTCAACTACTTTTTTTGCAAGATCTGATTTAAGTAAACTTTCTATGGAGCGACGATGGAAATTGAAGCAATACATAGACCCTATAAAGGATCTAGGTGGCCAGGCTTATTTACAAGAACCAGCCAAACTGAAAGTGCTTAAAAACGGTCGAACATATTATTTCATGGAAGAAAACGAAATAGAAAGAGCATTGGCTGAGTGGAAAATGGAAAAGAAAGCTGTTACTGAATAACTTTTCTACATCTCTTAACTTTTTCAATTTTTCTTAGAGAAAATCTATGCAAAATTAGACATGGTGTTTAATAATTTCTACCAATATTTGAATGCTCAGGCCTCGAGACGGCTAGCTCTGCACTAAAGCTGCCAACAGAACGGCAGCTGTTCAAATGGAGGGACCTGTAAGTAGGGGGGGTGGGTTGGGACAGGCTGAGGCCTGGTAAGGCTAGGGTGGGGGGGAGTCCATTTTGGGGGGAAAAGTGCATCATGGGGTTAAAAAACTATATTATTTGGAGACACAACAAGATGGATATGATTTTTTCTGTATGTTTTAAGAATAGAGATTTATACTTTTTGCAATGCATATAATAAAATGTTTAGTATGGAATGTGGGATGCCTATATAGCAGGAATAAAAGAAATCTTGTATATGAAGAGCTTAGGATGTTTCTCCGCAGATTGTGGTTATCACGGAAACACACATAGCCTATAAAGATAGAAAACTACTAAAACAACTTGGTTATGACACTATGGTTTGTACGGAATTTAATGCTTCCATCCGGGGGGTGGCAATATTAAAACATAGACACTTTAAAGCTGAGATAACTAAGACATTAACTGATAGGGCTGGTAGGTGGGCAATAGTACAGATAACATGGGAAGGTCACAAATTTACTATATGTGGGGTGTATTCATCAAATCAGGACGAACCATATGTTATCGATCATATGAATTTAGAATTGCTATCATGGGATGGGGAATATATTGTACTTGGTGATTTTAATTGTATTATGAATTATAATTTAGATACAACGAGAAAAAACTCATCTCAGAGAATGAAAAAGACTAGGGCGGCAATTCTAGATCTAGCTGCAATCCATCTACTCAAGAATGTGTGGAGATGCTTACATCCTAGGGTGCCGGGCTATACGTACTACTCTGCAGCACATAAACTATGCTCACGGATAGATATGATATGGGTTACAGACTCTATTTTGGAAACCAGCTCTATCACAATATGTCCAAGAGTTACTTCGGATCATAATCCAATTATTTTGACCTTTAAAATGTCTACAGAGCGACCACCACCCCGCTCTTTTTCTTTTCCTAGATACTTATTTACAAACATTAATTTTATTAAGCAAATAAAGGATCAAATAAAGGAGTTTATAGATATAAATATTTGTTCAGCTTCACCCTCAATAGTGTGGGATGCATGTAAAGCCAGCATACGCGGATTTACACAGCAATATATTTGGCGACAAAATAAAGAACTTCAATCTCAAAATGAGCAAAGGATTACTGAAATACTTAATCTTGAACAACAAATCTCTGAAACCTTACTAACAGGGGTAGAAAACTTAGAAACTTTAAATTTCAAACTAATTAAACTAAAGGCAGTGATGAAAAATAACTTAAGGGAAAAAAGCATAATTAAATTAAAAAAAATATCAACTTAACCAATATGAAAATGGGGAAAAAATTGGCAAAATATTAGCTTATAGAGTGGCTGAAGACCGCGCTCAAAATGCTATTAAAGAAATTAAAGGGGATAATAATCAGACTTTTAAGGATCCTAAGCTAATATTACAGCAATTCGCATCTTACTATCAAGAGCTCTATACACCAGAAGCTGTAGTTAAAGAAGACAATGTCAGAAATTATATAACAATAAATAAAGTCAAATCTCTGGAGATGGAACAATCTGACCAGTTGGGGGTGGATATTACAGTAACAGAAATTAAAAATGCAATTAACTCACTAGCAAATGGCAAAGCTGTAGGAGAGGATTGTATCCCCCTAGAGCTATATAAAAACTGTATGGAAGAGCTAATTCCACTGCTAATTAAAGTTATCCAAGCAATCGGTAATGGAGAGCAAGCCCCAAAGTCCTGGAACCTCACCCAAATGATCTTTTTTTTGAAAGAAGGGTAAACCACCCCAGGAAAGAGGTTCCTACCGCCCAATTTCGCTTATTAATAGCGATGCAAAAATATATGCAAAAATACTGGCGACTCGACTTGCACCATTAATGTCCTATATGTTTCACCTCAACAACACGGGTTTATACCCAAAAGAGACACTACGGCACATATCAATATGGCCATTTCTGCATTTGACCTGGCAAAGACTGAACCCACCCCACTCGGTATGATTCTACTAGATGCTGAGAAAGCATTTGATCGAGTGGGTGGGATTTTATCTGGGCAGTGCTGCAAGCGTTTGGCATAAAGGGTCAATTTTTGAAATGGTTCCAATCACTATATGATATGCCGCTGGGAAAAGTTTGTTATATGGGCAAATGCTCTTCTACTTTTATGATTGGACGAGGGACACGATAGGGGTGTCCTCTCTCACCCTTACTATTTGCTTTAGGTATGAACCTTTTTTAATTGCTCTTCAAAAACAAGCTTTAATTAAGCCCTTTGTAAATGGTTTGAACTCTTTAGATATAACAGTATATGCGGATGACATTCCCGTCTTTTCTACAAATGTACCTGAAACTATGACAGGCATCTTGGTAGAAGCGGGGAAATATGGCTTAGTGTCCGGTTATCGCTTGAACACTAGTAAGACTCAAGTTATCTTGAATCATCAATTACCATTAAACGTGACAGGGATATGTGCGGTAGCAACTTACCTAGGGGTAAAAATTTTGTCAAATATAGATGAAATTGTGGCAATAAATTATGAACCGCTATTGAAGGAAACTGCCGTACTATTTAAGAAATGGCATAAGCTCCCACTTAGTATTATTGGCCAGATAAACTTGGTTAAAATGAAAATATTGCCTAAATACCTTTACCTTTTTCGTTCTATCCCCTTAAGGGTAAATGATTCTTATTTTTGTAGGCTAGAGGGTATTATCAGTAGTTTTATTTGGGACTATAAAAAAGCACGACAAGCTATTTCTCTTCTTAAAGCTCCCTATGATCAAGGTGGATTGGGCCTTCCAGATATTAAATATTATTATTGGTCCTCCTTCATGATCCGCTTTCGCAGCTTATTGATCCCTGATAAATGTTTGTACTTTCATACATTTTTATTGGGAGCAGATGCAACTATGTTTTTTATAGATTAAACGACCCCAATTATTTTAAACGCGTTAAGTTCAAGACGGTACGGGATACCACCTACATTTGGCGCTCCATTCTTACTAAGAGCAAGATATCCATGTTTCATGATAAAACTCCACTATGGTCTAATCCTGGTCTTCCAGAAATATTTCAAGACATGATGGGCAGTGTATTTTCTAAATCTGGCATTAATTTACTTGGAGATTTATATGATCATAGGGGATTATTTTCGTTTGAAAGATTGAAAGTTTACTATAAATTACAAGAAGGGGCAAGATTGAAATATTATCAAATTAGGGATTATCTTTTGAGGAAGATAGAATTTACCTGTTTGACAGAATCTGAAGTATGGAACTGTATATATAGGGAAGAAGATAAAGCAATGATTAGTAGAGGGTATAAATTATTTTCTGGATATAATACTAATGACACACATAATCTGGCTGAAAAATGGACTAATAAGCTTACAATGGAAATAGCACCAGACTTTATTACTTCTTCTTTAAGCAGCCTCAATCTTGCTGTTCAATCCTCAAATCTTAAGCTACAGCTATTTAAAACCATATGTCATCTATACCACACACCAGATCGGATTCTTAAATAGGCATCGAATAATAATAATTTCAGCGATCGTACAAAATGTCCTAAATGTGATCTGCAAGGAGCTGATATTATCCATATGTTTTTTTGGTGCCCAAATCTTGGCGAATTTTGGAATGGAGTAACTAAAATTATTTCTACTAAACTTGGTATTCCTATTACGCTCTCGCTAAGAGATGTATTTATAGGTACGTCAGGGGTAAATACTGTATTATGTAAATGTACAGGAATTTATATAGCGCAAATCACCGAGCGGTTTCTAAGCGCTTGTGTCAGGTTCTTATCGCGCCTCGCTAAAGAGATGGGTTACAGAATAAGATGGAACTACGTTTCCCAGAATGCCAAGCTTTACAGGAGGCGGGGTATATAAGGAAGACACTTCCTCCACCTGGTGTCGGATATTTTGGATCTTGACCGCCAATGCCAGTTGACGTCTCTACGTTCTGTGCTGTTGAAGCGAGGGACGGAGAGTTTGCAGTATCATTGTGTTCTTGGGTCCTCCGTTGGCGAGCCTTCTTGCATCGGCTCTTGCGGAGGACACATATCATTGGCTTTGTTCACGTTTTGCTTTTGCTGTGTGTCTCCGTTGGTGAGCCTTTTTGCATCGGCTCTTGCGGAGGACACGACTCGTGGTCCTTTGATCATAGTTTTTGCTGTTTCCTTTTCCTCCGTTGGCGAGCCTTTTTTCTTCGGCTATTGCGGAGGAAATACCTTTGTTTGTTTTGTTAACACTCTCCAGCAATCCTCCGTTGGCGAGCCTTTTTGCATCGGCTATTGCGGAGGATTATTGGTATAGGTCCCAGGCTTGGGACGAAGGAGCTCGACTCCAGAAGTTATCGTGCAACAATACAGGTATCTCTTTTCATACTTTACTTTTGGGTGACGTAACCCTCACGTTTTGTTCAAGGAGAGATTGTGTCACGTCATCTTCAGATTGCAAAGTCTACTCCTCTTCACCACCTACGGGAAGGGAGAATAGGGTATGTGTTTCAATTCTTTCTGGTCATAGCGTTAGTAGAAACAAGATACCTTGGGTTGTTACAAGAGTGATTCGTTGTGTGTTACAGGGGAAGTCAGATGCATGCCGAAAGTATATGTTCTCAGTAAGAAGAGAAGTATCTTCTGAGTTACAGCAGGCCACTTTCGAGTCACAGGTAGAGAGCTGTTTGTGTGCTGCCATCATATATTGGTATGGTGTGAATATATTAGAACCTGTACCAATCCTTGTGTTATCTGTCTTCACAGCTCTCCCTCCCCGCAGTCCCCTTCCTTTCCTTCCCGTTTTGCCCTCATCTGATCCTTCCTTAGCCCACGGCTATTACAGCAATCGGGGCTTGGATAGATCTGGAGATGGCCTATTAAACAACACGCTGATCCTGAGGACCGAGAGGACAACAGAATATCCGACCCACGATTTATTATCCTCCTGATCAGCGTGGTTGTTATGGCTACTCTGGATGATGTGTTGGCGGCCCTGGTATTGGTTCAATCAGAATTGATTGCATCCAGGCAAGAAAACACAGACTTACGGAATAGGTTAGATAACATCCAGAGAAATCCTTTCAGTGCAGGGGCTTTGGGGTCTGGTACCCCCAGTCCAGTAGTAGTGGAAATACCACCAAGCATCCCACTGGCGAATCCGGAACGGTTTAAAGGGGATGCAGGGTCAGTGCAAGTGTTCTTAACGCAAGTGATGATGCATTTCTCTTGCAAACCCCGATCTTTCCCCACCAACCAGGCAAAGGTAGCGTTTGTCATTTCATATTTAGTAGGGGACGCGGCTCAATGGGCAGTCCCGTTCATTCAAAGAAACGACCCATTGATACATGATTGGGATGCTTTTCAGACCGAGTTTACGAAAGTGTTCGACAGAAGGGCAGATACATATACCGCGGACAAGGAGTTGCTAGAATTACGTCAAGGGAATCAGGACATTTTGACTTATCTGAATACCTTTAGAAGGTTAGTCACTGAGACGAAGTGGCCTGAGGCTAAGCAAACATCCTTGTTCCATCAGGGATTAACCGAAGAGATGAAAGATATCATAGCTCAAATTGATCCACAGCCGGTTTCATGGGAAGACTTAATAAACTTGGTCTTGCGCTTGGACCATAGGATCAAGAATCGAAAGGGAGATTCTAGATCCAAGAATAGAACTATCCCATCCTCTGGGCCGGTTAAAACCAATGACAGTCCTGTACCCCCAAGCCCTGAACCCATGGAAATTGGGGCTGTCCGAGCAGCCTTAACTGCTTCTGAGAAAGAACAGAGGCGCAAAAATGGACTTTGTCTATATTGCGGCAAAAAAGGGCATTTCGTTAGGGAATGTCCTGTCAAACCTAAGTTTTCCAAGTTCCGTTTAAATCGGGGTGTCTCAGCAGCTATGGAAAAAACGGCGGAAAACTGAGGGACTGTGGGGGTAACGAAGGGGTTCCCTGGAGTCGTGTTAGTATCCCTTCTATGTTGAATACTGTGGTGGGAGCACAACATTTATTCATCAATATCGTATTCATGATCAGTATGGTGGAGGTGAATACACAGGCCATGGTGGATTCGGGGGCTACTGGCTTCTTCATGGACATGGCGGAGGCTGGGAGATTAGGCATACCTCTGGTCCCTAGAGAGACTTGTAACGATGTCTATGCGGTGGATGGCAGGAAATTGGATATAGGGCCCATAGGTTATCAAACGGCCAAGACAGAGATGAGGTTTGGGTGTCACAGAGAATGGGTCACCTGTAGCATAATCAAGGCTCCTCAATATGGGGTGATTCTAGGCATACCATGGCTGAAACAACACAATCCCGACATAAATTGGGAGACAGACACCATTGTAATGAATTCAAGACATTGTGAGGAGCATTGTTTTAGATATGCTCAGAGTCCTTCGTTTGCTTTGGCATGTGGGGAGTGCGTGGCCACGGCAGCCGAGAAGGAAGTAACACTACCAGAGATATACTGTGAATATGAAGGGGTGTTTGATGAGGTATTGGCAGAAGGGCTACCTCCACATAGGCCGTATGATTGCCAGATCGAATTGGTTCCTGGGGCGGTGATTCCCAAAGGTAGACTGTATGCTTTGACCGAACCAGAAAACGTTCATCTGAGAACGTACCTGGATAAACTGTTGGAATTGGGGTTTATACGCCCCTCAAGGTCACCTGCGGCATCCCCTTTATTCTTCATTCCCAAGGCTAATGGTGAATTGAGAGCCTGCGTAGACTTTAGAGCCCTCAACGCGGTAACGGTGAAAAATAGATACCCCTTGCCATTGATTAACGTATTGCTAGAACAGGTGAAAAAGGCCACAATCTTCACTAAATTAGATTTGAAGGGAGCATACCATCTAGTAAGAATGAGAACTGGAGACGAATGGAAGACCGCCTTCAAGACCAGGTATGGGCTATTCGAATACCTGGTCATGCTGTTCGGGCTTTGTAACGCCCCTGCGGCGTTCCAGTTCTTCTTAAACGATGTGTTAAGAGAAATCCTGGATCATCTTGTAATAGTGTACATTGATGACATCCTTATTTATTCTGAGTCTGAAGAGCTGCATGTACAACATGTCAAATTGGTACTGAGCATTCTACAACAACACAGTCTGTACTGCAAACTGTCCAAGTGTGACTTCCATATCACCACAGTGGAGTTCCTGGGTGTCATGCTCACCCCCCATGGGCAGGAAATGGCTGAAAGCAAGATCCAGGCTGTTCGTGATTGGCCGATTCCTCGAAACATCAAGGATGTTCAATGTTTTCTTGGATTCGCCAATTTCTATTGGCGTTTTATCAACCAGTTCTCGAATGTGGTGGCTCCCATAACACGACTGTTGAAAAAGGATCAGCGTTTTGTGTGGGATGAGAAGGCACAGGAAGCATTTGTGACTCTGAAAGGGGCGTTTGTAACTGCACCAGTATTGACTCATCCTAATCCAGACATACCATTCATAGTAGAGGCCGACGCCTCAGAGGTTGCTATAGGAGCCATACTATCACAACGTCACGAGCTCAGAGGGCAATTACATCCAGTGGCCTTTATGTCTAGGAAGCTTACTGGGGCGGAACTAAATTACTGCATAGCGGAAAAGGAACTCCTGGCGATCAAGATCGCCTTCACAGAATGGAGACATTTCCTCATGGGTGCCAAGCACATGGTGACGGTTTATACTGATCACAGAAACCTTCAATTCATGTCTGCTGCTAGACAACTCACCCCTAGACAGCTCCGTTGGATGCTTTTCTTTTCAGAATTCCATTTCACCATCACTTTCCGTCCGGGAGCGGACAATCGAAAGGCGGATGCCTTGACCTGTCAATCTTCCACAAAGACTCCTGATAAGGGGATGGACTCTCCTATAGTGGACCCTACCAAGGTAGTCTGTGTCATCCAACCTGATGCCTTTTTGCAGGGAATACGGAATGGGGTGAGGTTTGGTTCATGGAAGAGATGGTTGCAGGCACATCCCGAATATCAGATGAGACACGGGTTTCCGGTTAACAAAGGGCGCTTGTTGATTCCTACAGAACCCCTGCAGAAGCAGATGTACCAATGGTGTCACTCTTCTCCAAGCGCTGGACATGTGGGAGTGGAAAAGACATTAGAACTGATCAAACGCAGATGTTGGTGGCCATCGCTAGGAGCTGATGTCAGGAGGTGGGTTACAGGCTGTAACGTTTGTGCCCGAGTCAAGTCAGACCATCGTCACCCTGCGGGGCTTCTTCAGCCCATGCCTACCCCGTCTATTCCTTGGGAACGTATTTCATTGGACTTTGTGGTAGGGCTGCCTAGAGATCAGGGGTGTACAGGAGTGTTGGTAGTCATTGACTATTTGACTAAGATGGGGCATTTCATTGCTTGTCCTCAGGTACCCACGGCAGGTCAACTGGCACAACTACTCATGGTTCATATTGTGCATCTGCATGGTTTACCGGCTGTCATTGTGTCTGACAGGGGCTCACAATTCACTGCAAGGTTTTGGAAGGCATGGTGCTCCTCCCTTCATATCGAGACGGCCCTGTCCACGCGCTTCCATCCCCAAACTGATGGACAGACTGAGCGTCTCAACCATACGTTGAAACAGTTCCTGAGGTGTTATGTGTCCCAGGGTAAGAACAACTGGGTGGAGTATCTATGGCTGGCGGAGGTTGCATACAATAATGCAACTCATTTGGCCACGAAAGTATCTCCTTTCTATTGTAACTATGGTTGTCATCCCCGGTTCCTTCCTTTTTTGCAACCCTTCAGAGAAGACAAGGTGCCTGAAACTGCTAGGAGGGTTTCTCAACTCAAGGACATATTGGAACAGGCTCAGGGCAATCTGAGGGCTTCGAAGGTGGCATACAAAGCCTCTGCGGACAAACGACGACACCCGGGCCCTTTGTATCAAGTGGGGGACTGGGTGTGGTTGTCCACCCTGAACTTCAGGTTCAGAAAATACAGCGTCTTCAACCCTCGCTACATAGGTCCCTATCAAGTGGTGAAGTGTGTCAATCCTGTGGCTGTTAAATTGAAGCTGCCTCTGCATCTGCGTATTCATCCTGTTTTCCATGTGTCTCTGCTCAAGCCATCGGCTTCGGTTGTGCAACACCTTCCTCCTCCTCTGGTGGTTCCTGATGGTTTGGAGTACAAGGTGGAAGGTATCCTGGATTCTCGGTGGCGAGGGCGAGGACTTCGTTATCTGGTGGCCTGGAAGGGCTACGGACCCGAGGAGAACTCGTGGGAACCAGCGTCTGGGGTCCATGCACCCCGTTTGGTGGCTGATTATCATCGGAAATTTCCTATGCGTCCTGGCCCCCTTCGGCGCTCTATGTCAGATGTACACTCCGCAGGATCCGCATGCAGCAACTATGCTCCACCTCCGGACCCTCCGAACACCCTGAAGTATGAACACAGGGTATTCAGACGATACGGTGAGGGAAAAAACCCCAAATGGGGAAAAAACCCAGAAAGAACAAAGAGAAGAAGGAAGGGGCAGCAGGGAAAAAGAAACTGAAAAACAAAAGTACAAAGGTTAAATGCAATACTTAAACCTACTCTCATGAATTCTCACTAGGTCGATAACCCCTGAATTCACCTGTAATACATGGACTCCACGCCACCCTATTGCTGCATCTCCCGTCTTCCTTCCATCCTGCTCAATACAAAAGAAGGTATTAGCAACAACCCACAGTACTCCATTATCTAGAAGCCATTGTCGTTAACATACACATACCCCTTTGTGCTTATGTATGTTTGTAAACTAGTTCCAAAGAAATACGCCAAAATCACCAGGATTAAATGAGCACCCTTATGCTCAACAGAAAAGCAAAGGAATCCACTCCGTTGTGAACTGAAAGCCCATATGCTTTCCTTCCATCAAAATAGTACAAAAAGATGACCAAACACGGCAGGGCGTAGTTTCTTCACTACAGCACTCCGCTTTGGTATTTGTATATCCACTAGTTCCAAGTAAATGAGCCCCAAACCTATGCTTCGTGACGGCAGTGCGGAGGTCCCAGACTCCCCCCCTGCACTCCGCCACTTGAATAGCCAAATCTCATTCCTTTACCACACAGTCTCAGGAACCTCCAGGAACGTGTGCCAAGAAGCTATGTAGTCTGTACAACACCCTCGCAGCAGAGGCTAAACAAACTCTCAGCACTGTTTTCTTTTGTACAAGCAATCCGTTACAAAGTTGCAACATGTAGTCTGTAACAGTCCCTTGCAGCCAAGGCTAAACAAACTCTCAGCGCTGTTCCCTGTTGTACAAGCAATCCGTTACAAAGTTGCAACATGTAGTCTGTAACAGTCCCTCGCAGCCGCGAGGTGAAACAAAGTCTCAGCGCTGTTCCTTTTTTCAACAAACCATCCGATACAAAGCTGCAAAACAGAACGCGCTAGCCAGCGCATTCACAATGTTACCCAATTACTGGTTCTCGCCTCTCCCAAGCTGGAAACAAACCGGCAGCTTGGAACCCTTGGAGCTGAGGAACAAAAGCAGCCTCCAACACAGGAATCACTAGCACCGAATGGCAGACTCCGCCCGGTGATATCCTGTAATCCCGCCGGGGATTGTGGGAAAAGTAGTCCTTTACCAGGGAGTGCAGGGAATCGTAGTCTTTTAGGTAGGCGCGCTAGTCTAAACCCTGACAGTACGCCCTCCTCCCAAGCGCCTCCTAGGCCCAGGCTTCGCAGGAAAGCTGACATGGAAAGACCTCACCGCCCTAGGAGCATGGATATTGTGCACTGGTTCCCATGAATCCTCCTCCGCCCTGTAGCCCTTCCACGAGACCAGATACCACAGCACCCCTCTGCGGAATTTGGAGTCTCGGATAGACCTCACCTCGTACTCCTGGTTCCCGTCACTGGCCAGGACAGGGGGCGCGGTTCTGCGCGACGTAAGGGCTCTCTTTAGTAGCTGCACATGGAACACGGGATGAATTCTCAACGTGTTAGGCAACTTCAGCTTTATGCAACAGGGTTGATACGACGCACTACGGGATAAGGCCCAATGAATCGCGGATGGAAGATACTTCTCATTTTGAAACGTATATATTTGGTCGAAAGCCACACCTTATCCCCCACCTCGAACTGAGGACCAGGTACGCGATGCTTGTCCTCCCATCGTTTGTACACCTCCTTGGCCTTTAACAGATGTCTCTGCACCGCTCTATGCACTCTCCTCATTGTCAGTACACGCTTCCTCACCGAGGGCTGATCGCCCAATTCCTCAGGGATATTGATAGGCAAGGTCTGCACATCATAACCATAATTGGCTTTGAACGGTGACATACCAATGGAACTGTGCCAAGCATTGTTGTATGCCAACTCCGCCAACCACAATAAGTCCACCCAAGACTCATTTGCTTCCTTGGCGTAACAGCGCAGATACTTCTTCAATGTTTGATTTAGACGTTCCGTCTGGCCATCCGTCTGGGGATGGAAGCTGGTCGATAGCGCTGTCTCTATGCCCAAAGCACTGCACCACATCCGCCAAAAGCGAGCGATAAATTGTGGTCCCCTATCAGACACAATGACTCTCGGAATGCCATGCAAACGGATCACTTGAGATGCCAGAATCTGAGCCGTTTGACTAGCCGTGGGAAGGTTTACACACGGTACAAAGTGTCCCATCTTTGTTAAGTTGTCCACTATTACCAACACTGCGGTGTTTCCCTGATCAGATGGGAGACCCGTAATGAAGTCCAGACTTATGTTCATCCATGGTCTATCAGGCGTGGGCATAGGCATCAACCAGCCTTTCTTTTTTGTTGTTTCCCCCTTAGCTCTGGCACAGGTATCACATCTTCCCACCCATTGAGTCGCGTCTTTGACCAATGACTCCCACCAGAAATGTCTCCTAAGCAGTTCCACGGTCTTGGTAATCCCAGGATGTCCAGCCGCTGGAGCCTCGTGACACCAACTGAAAGCTTTCTTCCTAATCTCTTCATTAGGGAGAAACAAACACTCCCCTTGGAAAGGCAACCCCTGTCTCACCTTCCTGCCTGGTTTGTCAGCCGCCCATCTGACCCAAGACCCCAAAGACCTGGAGCCCTTGATGTCGTCCAGGAACTGCTCGGCCCGGATCACACACACCACTTTATTAGGAGGGATGATGGGTTGCTGCTCCTCTCGCTGTTTTAAGGGGATTTCCTGTCTGGAAAGAGCATCAGCCTTCCTGTTCTCTGAGCCAGGACGAAAAGTGACCACAAAGTTGTATTCGGAAAAGAACAGCATCCACCGCATCTGCCTTTGTGTCAGATGTCTGGCGGAGGACATGTATTGGAGATTTCTGTGATCGGTATAAACCGTCACAGCCTGACAAGCCCCCCACAGATAAGGCCTCCATTCCTGAAAAGCCTTTTTAATCGCCAATAGTTCTTTCTCCGCGATGGAGTAGTTGACCTCAGCCGAGCTCAACTTCTTCGATAGGTAAGCAACAGGATGGAGCTGACCGGTGTGGACATCTCTCTGAGACAGAACTGCCCCTATGGCTTCATCCGAAGCGTCGGCCTCAACTATGAATGGATGTTCCAAGACAGGATGTGCTAACACCGGTGCTGTGGTGAATGCCCTTTTTGAAGCTCTAAACGCCTCCTCCGCCTCCCCAGTCCACTCAAAAGGCTTCCCTTTTCTTAACAACCTGGTAATGGGGACAGCGGTTTGGGAAAAGTGCAAAATGAACCGCCTATAATAGTTTGCGAACCCCAGGAAGCTCTGCACCTCTTTCACATTCTTAGGGGCTGGCCAATCCCTCACTGCCTGTACTTTTCTCTCTGACATCTGTAATCCGCCAGGACTAAGGATCACACCCAGAAACTCCACCTCACGTACCCCGAACTCACATTTACTCAGTTTCACATATAAACAATGTTCCCTTAGTTTATCCAAAACCTTACAGACATGATTCTTATGGCATGATACATCCTGTGAGTAGATCAAGATGTCATCAATGTACATCACCACAAATTGATCCACATATTCCTTCAGGACATCGTTTATGAAAAACTGAAATGCTGCAGGAGCATTACAAAGCCCAAAAGGCATCACTAAATATTCGTACAGACCGAATTGCGTCTTGAACGCCGTCTTCCACTCATCTCCTTCTCTCACTCGAACCAGGTGATTCGCCCCACGGAGGTCCAAACGGGTATATATCTTGCCTCTCTCACCTGATCGAGCAAAACCGAGATGAGCGGAAGAGGGTACCGGTTACGGATGGTGTTTCTATTCAAGACGCGGTAGTCCACACACGCTCTTAAATCCCCGTTGGCTTTCGCTATGAAGAAAAGAGGGGAAGCTGCTGGAGAGCGAGAGGGTCGGATGAACCCCAGACGAGAATAGTGCTCTATGTACTCTTTCAAGTGTTGGGTCTCGGGCACCGACAAAGCGTACACTCTACAAGATGGTATTGTAGCCCCCTCCACTAAATCGATGCGACAGTCGTATTCCCTGTGAGGGGGTAGATTTTCTGCCTTTACCTCACTGAACACGTCACTGTAAGCCGAGTATTCAACTGGTAGCCTGACATTCTTTTCAGCCGCCGTAGCTGCCAAAAACGGGGTGGCTAATACTGTGACATTAGCAGACACGCATGGAGTTAAATGATCCTTACAATACTCTTATACAAATTGAAACGTTTTCGACTGCCAATCCACCACCGGGTTGTGTTTATGTAACCAAGGCATACCCAAAATTATTTCGTACTGAGGTGCGTCGATGATGTTCAGAGACAACACCTCAGAATGCACATATCCATGGGAAACCACTGACAATCCCAAGTCACCTGTTCTTTCCGTTATCTGACCTGATGTTAATGGTTGCCCATCAACTGCCAACACATCCTCAGGAGTCTCTCTAGAGACACGAGGTAAAGCTAACCGCCTCACCAGGCCTTCGTCCACAAAATTACCAGTCGCTCCAGAATCTAACATTACCATCACCTGACATCTTTCTAGTTCGTATTCTAGTGTCATTACCACCACCAAGTGCGGCTCTGTTTCATCATCACCCAGAGAGGACAAAGATGTGAGTTTCCACGCATGTCCCTCTTCTACTCTAGACGTGTTGTCTTCCTTCTTCTCCCTTTCCTGTACTGTACTAGATACAGCAACCTTTTTGAACCTACTGATATTCCCCGAGGACTTGGGTTTAGAAGGACATTCCCGAACGTAATGCCCCTTCTTCCCACAGTACATGCACAGGCCCTGTACTCTTCTGGCTTCCCTCTCTTCTCTCGACAGAGGTGCTCTAATTGCTCCTATCTCCATAGGTTCTGGAGGATTGTCAGTACCCCCAGATACCTTCCGCGGGTTTCTTTCACCACTGTAAGCTCCTCTTTCCCATCGTCTCCTGTTACTCCCCCTATCCGTAAGACGACTATCGAGCCTTAACACCAAATTTACCATGTCCACAAAAGATGTAGGCTGTGGATCCACCTGAGCCACTACATCCTTCAAATCATCATGTAACCCTTGATAGAACAGGGACAATCTTTTTTCCTCTGGCCATTCTGCTTCTGCCACAAGTCTATTGAAAGCAGTAAGATATGTAATCAGTTCACCCCTGCCTTGTCTCAAAGTCAGTAATTCCCGATCAGCACTAAATGTAGTAGCTCTTCGGTCAAAAACCCTCTCAAATTCATTTTTAAACGCTGACCAATCAGTCAGAATAGCATCGTCACGTTTCACCAAGGGTACCACCCAATCCGCTGCATCACCTGTCAGATATGAAATCAAAAAAGCCACCCTTGAATGGTTTGTGGGGAAAGAAGACGGCTTACATGAGAAATGCATTAGGATTTGTGTCATGAAGACATGTACCTTCCTAGGGTCCCCCGAAAACCTTTCAGGTGTAGCCAGTGGTATTGGTGGAGGCACAGTGACCTGGACGTTAGAAGATGAAGCGGAGGCGTTAAAAGGATTACTACTCAGACGCTCCACTTTTTCCCGCAATGCAGTGGTCTCTGCCTTAGAGGAAGCCAATTCCTGCTGTACCAGGACCAAAGCATGTAACACATCCTCCATGGACGCCATCGCTGCTACACACGGATCGGGCAGAGTGAAATTCTTGGGCTAGTGATTCTGTCAGATGTACACTCCGCAGGATCCGCATGCAGCAACTATGCTCCACCTCCGGACCCTCCGAACACCCTGAAGTATGAACACAGGGTATTCAGACGATACGGTGAGGGAAAAAACCCCAAATGGGGAAAAAACCCAGAAAGAACAAAGAGAAGAAGGAAGGGGCAGCAGGGAAAAAGAAACTGAAAAACAAAAGTAAAAAGGTTAAATGCAATACTTAAACCTACTCTCATGAATTCTCACTAGGTCGATAACCCCTGAATTCACCTGTAATACATGGACTCTACGCCACCCTATTGCTGCATCTCCCGTCTTCCTTCCATCCTGCTCAATACAAAAGAAGGTATTAGCAACAACCCACAGTACTCCATTATCTAGAAGCCATTGTCGTTAACATACACATACCCCTTTGTGCTTATGTATGTTTGTAAACTAGTTCCAAAGAAATGCGCCAAAATCACCAGGATTAAATGAGCACCCTTATGCTCAACAGAAAAGCAAAGGAATCCACTCAGTTGTGAACTGAAAGCCCATATGTTTTCCTTCCATCAAAATAGTACAAAAAGATGACCAAACACGGCAGGGCGTAGTTTCTTCACTACAGCACTCCGCTTTGGTATTTGTATATCCACTAGTTCCAAGTAAATGAGCCCCAAACCTATGCTTCGTGACGGTAGTGCAGAGGTCCCAGACTCCCCCCCTGCACTCCGCCACTTGCATAGCCAAATCTCATTCCTTTACCACACAGTCTCAGGAACCTCCAGGAACGTGTGCCAAGAAGCTATGTAGTCTGTACAACACCCTCGCAGCAGAGGCTAAACAAACTCTCAGCACTGTTTTCTTTTGTACAAGCAATCCGTTACAAAGTTGCAACATGTAGTCTGTAACAGTCCCTTGCAGCCAAGGCTAAACAAACTCTCAGCGCTGTTCCCTGTTGTACAAGCAATCCGTTACAAAGTTGCAACATGTAGTCTGTAACAGTCCCTCGCAGCCGCGAGGTGAAACAAAGTCTCAGCGCTGTTCCTTTTTTCAACAAACCATCCGATACAAAGTTGCAAAACAGAACGCGCTAGCCAGCGCATTCACAATGTTACCCAATTACTGGTTCTCGCCTCTCCCAAGCTGGAAACAAACCGGCTGCTTGGAACCCTTGGAGCTGAGGAACAAAAGCAGCCTCCAACACAGGAATCACTAGCACCGAATGGCAGACTCCGCCCGGTGATATCCTGTAATCCCGCCGGGGATTGTGGGAAAAGTAGTCCTTTACCAGGGAGTGCAGGGAATCGTAGTCTTTTAGGTAGGCGCGCTAGTCTACACCCTGACACTCTAGGTGAGGGGGGATGTACTGTCAGGTTCTTATCGCGCCTCACTAAAGAGATGGGTTATGGAATGAGATGGAACTACGTTTCCCAGAATGCCAAGCTTTACAGGAGGCGGGGTATATAAGGAAGACACTTCCTCCACCTGGTGTCGGATATTTTGGATCTTGACCGCCAATGCCAGTTGACGTCTCTACGTTCTGTGCTGTTGAAGCGAGGGACGGAGAGTTTGCAGTATCATTGTGTTCTTGGGTCCTCCGTTGGCGAACCTTCTTGCATCGGCTCTTGCGGAGGACACATATCGTTGGCTTTGTTCACGTTTTGCTTTTGCTGTGTGTCTCCGTTGGCGAGCCTTCTTGCACCGGCTCTTGCGGAGGACACGACTCGTGGTCCTTTGATCATAGTTTTTGCTGTTTCCTTTTCCTCCGTTGGCGAGCCTTTTTTCTTCGGCTATTGCGGAGGAAATACCTTTGTTTGTTTTGTTAACACTCTCCAGCAATCCTCCGTTGGCGAGCCTTTTTGCATCGGCTATTGCGGAGGATTATTGGTATAGGTCCCAGGCTTGGGATGAAGGAGCTCGACTCCAGAAGTTATCGTGCAACAATACAGGTATCTCTTTTCATACTTTACTTTTTGGTGACGTAACCCTCACGTTTTGTTCAAGGAGAGATTGTGTCACGTCATCTTCAGATTGCAAAGTCTACTCCTCTTCACCACCTACGGGAAGGGAGAATAGGGTATGTGTTTCAATTCTTTCCGGTCATAGCGTTAGTAGAATCAAGATACCTTGGGTTGTTACAAGAGTGATTCGTTGTGTGTTACAGGGGAAGTCAGATGCATGCCGAAAGTATATGTTCTCAGTAAGAAGAGAAGTATCTTCTGAGTTACAGCAGGCCACTTTCGAGTCACAGGTAGAGAGCTGTTTGTGTGCTGCCATAATATATTGGTATGGTGTGAATATATTAGAACCTGTACCAATCCTTGTGTTATCTGTCTTCACAGCTCTCCCTCCCCGCAGTACCCTTCCTTTCCTTCCCGTTTTGCCCTCATCTGATCCTTCCTTAGCCCACGGCTATTACAGCAATCGGGGCTTGGATAGATCTGGAGATGGCCTATTAAACAACACGCTGATCCTGAGGACGGAGAGGACAACAGCTTGCTTAGGGAACCCGTCCTGGTATTCCCCTGTGAGATAACCCCTGCAGGGTATCCGCAAGGTGAAAGCCAAGCATCCCACCGCGAGGGGCCGTTGTGGAGATTAAGCAAGCTATTGCCCAGAGTCGCAGAGTGTGAACCCGTGAATCGAGTAGGCACCGGAGCGAGAATTGTCGAGTCCATGGACATTTTAGGACTCAAGACCCCGCCGAGCCGGGAATTGTACCCTGGTCCCGGGCTGACCTCTGCTTCCAGGTCTGCCTCCTCTAACCAGTGAGCCACACTTCTCCACTGTGATTTATTGAATATTTTAATTACTTGTGCTCGATTGACTATTGCTAGAGATTGGATTCAACAAAATTCACCAAAGGTTAGTGGTGGAGTCTTGTTAAAGAGATATATAATATGGAATATGCTCTGGCAAATACTAGGGGTCTACAGGCTAAACGAAAAGTGGATAGAATATGGGGTCTAATTATGTCATAAAATTATTTTTCTTTTCTCTCCTTTCCTTTCTTTCTCTTTCTGTAATTGCTTTTTCTTTTTGGTTATTGTTTATATCTTGTTGTAAAACTTGTTTAATTTACCCCATTGATGCAAAACAATAAAAATAGATATACAAAAAAAAAGACAACTAGATACTAAATACATCTTAAATCTCAACTGCAAGTTTCCCCAGGGCCTTAATAATACTGATGATTTACATACATTTCTCTAAAATAGCCTGTCAATCATTTATTTATTTATTTATTTTTTGACTTGTAGCCATGTGCTCACTATCTTCCTTTTGTATTTGCATTTACATCTTTTTAGAACTTTGACAGAACAGTACAAGGAAGAAAGTCTAGACATATCTTCTTGCCAACTGGTTGAATCGCTCTGCAGGACTGCAGAATTAGGATTGACTTGGATAAGACTGATGGAACTAACCGTATGAAAGTGACTTGAACCATATGGACACAAGCTCTATAAGTTGTGCTGAAAGAATCCATTTGTAAAGCCTCACTTTTTTTTTAAATATGTGTATTGAAATGTATAATGAATAGTTGACAATTCTGCAGCAAACTTCACTATATATATATATTTTTTTTGATGCAATATTTTTATCATTCACTCATTTTTTTTGTATAGCACGTAGCGCTTTTTGATATAGGAATTGGAGTGAGCTCTTCATGACAACTGGGATCAGTTGTCAATAGCCAACATGAATGAATCTAGTACATTTTTGCACATTGATGTATGAAAACTGATATTTTTGCACAGATGGCTTATTTGCACATATGCGACTGCATTGAGGCAGGAAGTTTGCACAAGGGGTAGTACCAAGCAGATAACATGGTAAAATATGGAAGGAGAGTAGTCAAGTTTACAGAATGGCATATTTTTGCACATGTATTTTTAGCATTTATGCTGTAAGAAATTACAAATAATTGTGATATATGTACATTTATTTAACAAATAGTGGTATAGATTTTTATATGGATATATATATTTTTCTATATGGTTTTTTACCATATATATAGGAAATAGTTTTAAATTTATTTTAATTATTTACAATGCAATGATATATGCCATGTTAATTTATTCGTGTGAATTTGCACAATATCAGTCCATGTTTACCGCAAACGCATTTATGCTGTGATAGTATGTGAAAGCTCTGATGATAAATTTAGAAAGAAATACAACAGAATGTGTTTTAGAACTAACGAAGTAGCCGCTCACCCTGTTCTTTACTAGTATGTCTTCCCTCTCTATTAATCACGTGGTGTGCATAGTAAAGCGAAAAAAATGAATATTTAAAGGTCCTCTGTAGCACCGAACCGTTATGTGATCAAGGGTAGTGCCTACCCGAAACGCGTCATGCCAGAGAGAAACAGAAACGGATAATAAATTGACCTTGTGTACTGGACAAGCTGTGTGGTGGTCCTTGTGTTCTGCGTGCCGTGCTTGGAGAAGCAGGAAGGAGTGGAATATATATATATATATATATATATATATATATATATATATATATATATATATATATATATATATATATATATATATATATATATATATATATATATATATATATATATATATATATAAAACAACCAATTTGCTGCCTTCAACTTCCACACGGCGATGAAGCACCAGCACGAACTCCGCTTCAGGTTGGCAAAATATGTTTTATTGTTCACCAAGAACTGTCACAACGTGTTTCGGCTGGCTTAGCAGCCTTGATCACATAGTGGAATGTTTGTTTGCCATAGTTTTAAGTACCACCCATGGTATCACGTGACCCCCCATAGACATGGAAGACATACTTCCAAAGTGCCTAGTGATAGTATACATCGTTAAATAAATAAATAAATACATATGCAAAAATGTACAAATAGGCTTGTGATTGCTAAAAACACATAATAAGCAATATTATACACCAGCCGGTATTACATTTGATCCTGCTATAAATCAATGTTAAGAATACATTCTTAAAGCAACAGAGGACATTTTCTTCATCATGTTTGACGAAAACATTGTTACTAAGATGTTTATCTATAGTCTCCTATGTAAGTATATAATGCCAGCATAAATGCTTTGACAATCACAGTGACTACTTGATATGCCCCTGAGTTGCATACATCATCGATATATATGTGATCAAGCCTCTGGCTAGAGGCGGAACGCGTCATGCAGACTTGCTGGGTGTTATTCTTTTCTATGGAATAAAGCACTAATTTTTTGCACTATACCTGGGTTTGGCTTGTTCGTCCTTGTAAAAGTCCGGAGATTGGGGCTGAGACGTGTTGGCGTCGGACGAAGTGAGTTGGATATATATATACATATATATTTATATATAACGCTCAGAATCCTCCCACACCAGTCAAGGGAAAGGAAAACAGCACTCCGGTGGCAGCAGTTAGCAGCGGTTTATTCAATCACAAAACAAACGTTTCGGCGTTAGCCTTCGTCAGTGTTTCCAACCATCAACACATAATTCCGGTTTAAATAAAGTTATGTTGAAAAGGTAAACTTCGATAATGGACCAGCCCAACAAACATTAAACACCTGAATGGGTTTCATCTTGGAATGGGTTCAAAAGATAAGAACCAATATGAAATGATACCGAGAATCGGTATATTAACAAAAAAAATGGGCATTTGAACAATAAGATGTAAAGATACACATCATAAAGCCGTGGATCGGCAATGTCCCTTAGCAGAAGCGTACCGTACAGATAGTGTACACATACGTTCGCAAGCTTGGAATTATGCAGAGATATTTCAGCACATATCCTAAGACACAAATCGACTGCATACATGATTGCAATAATATAATCATAAATATAATCAAGCATATGCAGAGGATAAGATAAAAAGAAGCACCATAAAGCGAAAGCAGCGAAATCTCTGTCACTGGGAAATGAGAAAACTAGAATACTGAATTCAGAAAATAAGAGACATTTCATAATGAAGATTTCATATACAGTATTAGGAATAATTCATAAGCAATGCAATAGCTCAATCAGGTAAATCGAAATAGAACTTAATCAAGACATCAGCATCATGACAACATATCACAGCTACAGAACCTAGTCCTGGGATAAAAGATTCAATTGTATTTATGGCCAATAGTGGTAGAAACAGATCCAGATAGTAAAAGTAAACATGTTTATCTGGTACAATGGATGAAGAATGTCATTATTTACCAAGGTGGACTGCCATATCCTTTCCGCTATTCATACCTTTAGGGTGCTTGGTAGACAGGTCGATGATATACCTTGATTCAAGGCGTCGTAGCCTCCTCAATCTATCCCCACCCCGTGGATTGTACGGAACATGGTCTAGCCCGAAGAAACGTAATTTGTTTCTATCTATGTTGTGGTATTCGGCAAAGTGCCGGGCTACTGGGCTACTGTCTATTGCTCTAAGATGCTCGAGCACTCTTAGCTTGAGTTGGTTGATGGTACTGCCAATGTAGCGTAAGCCACATGGGCACACTAGACAGTACACAGCATAGACAGTGCTACATGTAATGAATTTGAGGATCCTGTTGGTTCTGCCTGCATCCGGGATGTCATAGTGGAGCACCCTCCGGCTGTTGGCACACGCTTTGCACTTTCCACAGGGAAATAACCCACTCATTTCTATTAGGGTTTTGGGCTGAATGATAGGGACCTCCAAATGGCTATGTACCAACATATCTCCCAGAGACCTAGCCTTGCTAAAGGGGATGTGGTGTCAAATCTTCCCTTAGCACCTCGTCAGTTAGCAGGATGTGCCAGTTCTTGCGCATCATTGCTTTGAGGTTGACGGCCCCCGTAGAGTAGGGTGTTATCATTCTAAAATTGCCCCCTAATTGGTATTGGTCCCACCTGCTTTCTTTTTTCTGGGTTTGAGAAGGTCTTCCCTGGGGATCCTCTTAACTCATTTCAGTGTGTTCTGCAGTAATGGCTCGTCATACACTCTTAGGCGGAAGCGGGCCAGACAATCTGAGGCAGCCGCCTCAAATTCCCGATCTTGGGTGCTATTCCTCTTGATTCTCAAGAGTTCCCTATAGGGGATACTCTTGATGAGTTTAGGTGGATGTCCGCTATTGGCGAAAAGGATAGAATTCCCCACGGTCTCCTTGCGGTACAGCGATGTATGGACATGGCCATTCTCAATGTACACCCGTAGGTCCAAGTAGTTGGCTGCCACCCTACTAATTGTCCCAGACAGGTGCACATTGTAGATGTTGTCATTAAGAGATTGGATGTACTTCTCTGCCGTGTCCCTGATCCCCTGCCACACGATGAACAAGTCATCGATGTAGCGGTACCAGTGTACCACCTTCCAACTCTCCTGGCCTTCTTTCCAGCTTCTGGGCACCTGGTCCTCCCACCAGCCAATGAACAAGTTTGCATAGCTGGGGGTAAAGCAGGTGCCCATCGCCGTCCCAGAGATCTGCCTATATAGCCTATCCTCAAACAGGAATATGTTGTGGGTTAAGCAGAACCGCACAAATTCAAGGATCATGATATTGTGTTGTGCAAAGCGGATTGGGCGTTTGCCTAGGTAATGTTCAATGGCCGCTAGGCCGTGAGTGTGGTCAATGATGGTATAAAGACTGGTGATATCCATCACCAAGAATAAATAGTCATGCTGCCAGTCCATAACAATTAAGAAAAGGGGGTGGTGATGAACAGAGTGTCTGAATTAAGCAGAACACTCTTACCCAGTCCAAAGATCAGGGCTTGATCCATCACCGTTTTTTAGCTCACTGCACCATCCCAGCTCAGAACCTGGCTACATGCAAATTAGTCTGACCCTGGCCCAGTGAGGTAAAGATGCCTTCAAGGGACTTTGTTCAATCTAAGTTTTGTTATTTAAAATTAATATGAGAAGAACCAATTTATCGTCCTTACAATGAGTGAATCAAAACTGATCAAATTGTGTTGTCAACATGAAACATATAAACAAAGACACAGGGTGTATACGAAAGAAGTGTTTTTATCAAATAATTCATTAAGAAAAATCAGCTTCATATACAGACAAATAAGCGAATAAGATTTTAGGACTGTGGGTACACATAAAAGTAAATTGCTAAGTGACTCAACAGAACCTAAAAGACACCTATCCCAAAAAACATTGAGTAAAACAAAGCAAGGGATGAAGTGCAAAGTCGACGTTTCGGTTTCTTAGCAGTTATTTGATGAAACCATCCTCAGGACTGTAATCAGTTCAGATCTGTATAGAAATATTGTAGTCTGTTTGCGGATTATCGTCATCCGCAAGAAGATCTTGGAAGGATCACAGTATCCTAGGGACCTGACTATCGAATGCGGAGACCGCTCATCCAAGTTGGATGTAGCGTCTGAACTTCACTCACATAGGGTTCACGTATTCATACACAGTAGAATTCATCCAGTGTATGTTAGGTGAATTATTATCAAATTTCTGAGAAAAATCAGGGGTCGATGCACATAATTTGCGCTTAAACGAGCCTGTGAGCAGTCAGAGATCCTGCAGTGTCTTAAGATGCAGCGAGGTGAAGTCAATAACGCGTGTCATCAAAGTGGCTTCACTTTGATGACACGCGTTATTGACTTCACCTCGCTGCATCTTAAGACACTGCAGGATCTCTGACTGCTCACAGGCTCGTTTAAGCGCAAATTATGTGCATCGACCCCTGATTTTTCTCAGAAATTTGATAATAATTCACCTAACATACACTGGATGAATTCTACTGTGTATGAATACGTGAACCCTATGTGAGTGAAGTTCAGACGCTACATCCAACTTGGATGAGCGGTCTCCGCATTCGATAGTCAGGTCCCTAGGATACTGTGATCCTTCCAAGATCTTCTTGCGGATGACGATAATCCGCAAACAGACTACAATATTTCTATACAGATCTGAACTGATTACAGTCCTGAGGATGGTTTCATCAAATAACTGCTAAGAAACCGAAACGTCGACTTTGCACTTCATCCCTTGCTTTGTTTTACTCAATGTTTTTTGGGATAGGTGTCTTTTAGGTTCTGTTGAGTCACTTAGCAATTTACTTTTATGTGTACCCACAGTCCTAAAATCTTATTCGCTTATTTGTCTGTATATGAAGCTGATTTTTCTTAATGAATTATTTGATAAAAACACTTCTTTCGTATACACCCTGTGTCTTTGTTTATATGTTTCATGTTGACAACACAATTTGATCAGTTTTGATTCACTCATTGTAAGGACGATAAATTGGTTCTTCTCATATTAATTTTAAATAACAAAACTTAGATTGAACAAAGTCCCTTGAAGGCATCTTTACCTTTCTATATTTACTTACCCAAGCCCTCAAGGGTATTCCGGGTTGCTCACTTCCTTAATAATTCCTGGCCCAGTGAATCATGGGAACAGGGCAGACCAAACTACCAAGCCAATTCTTATACTGGGAAGGAAACAAGCTTCCGGGGACCGGTTTCTGGCATTTCAGCCGTCTTCGGCCCGGCTTGCTTGAATCCTGATGGTGCAATGAGCAAGGGACTCACATCTGAGTATACCCTTCCACGCTTATGGTGGACAAAAACGATTAAGAAAAGGGGGTGGTGATGAACAGAGTGTCTGAATTAAGCAGAACACTCTTACCCAGTCCAAAGACCAGGGCTTGATCCATCACCGTTTTTTAGCTCACTGCACCATCCCAGCTCAGAACCTGGCTACATGCAAATTAGTCTGACCCTGGCCCAGTGCATCATGGGAACAGGGCAGACCAAACTACCAAGCCAATTCTTATACTGGGAAGGAAACAAGCTTCCGGGGACCGGTTTCTGGCATTTCAGCCGTCTTCGGCCCGGCTTGCTTGAATCCTGATGGTGCAATGAGCAAGGGACTCACATCTGAGTATACCCTTCCACGCTTATGGTGGACAAAAACGATTAAGAAAAGGGGGTGGTGATGAACAGAGTGTCTGAATTAAGCAGAACACTCTTACCCAGTCCAAAGATCAGGGCTTGATCCATCACCGTTTTTTAGCTCACTGCACCATCCCAGCTCAGAACCTGGCTACATGCAAATTAGTCTGACCCTGGCCCAGTGCATCATGGGAACAGGGCAGACCAAACTACCAAGCCAATTCTTATACTGGGAAGGAAACAAGCTTCCGGGGACCGGTTTCTGGCATTTCAGCCGTCTTCCGCCCGGCTTGCTTGAATCCTGATGGTGCAATTAGCAAGGGACTCACATCTGAGTATACCCTTCCACGCTTATGGTGGACAAAAACGATTAAGAAAAGGGGGTGGTGATGAACAGAGTGTCTGAATTAAGCAGAACACTCTTACCCAGTCCAAAGATCAGGGCTTGATCCATCACCGTTTTTTAGCTCACTGCACCATCCCAGCTCAGAACCTGGCTACATGCAAATTAGTCTGACCCTGGCCCAGTGCATCATGCGAACAGGGCAGACCAAACTACCAAGCCAATTCTTATACTGGGAAGGAAACAAGCTTCCGGGGACCGGTTTCTGGCATTTCAGCCGTCTTCGGCCCGGCTTGCTTGAATCCTGATGGTGCAATGAGCAAGGGACTCACATCTGAGTATACCCTTCCACGCTTATGGTGGACAAAAACGATTAAGAAAAGGGGGTGGTGATGAACAGAGTGTCCGAATTAAGCAGAACACTCTTACCCAGTCCAAAGATCAGGGCTTGATCCATCACCGTTTTTTAGCTCACTGCACCATCCCAGCTCAGAACCTGGCTACATGCAAATTAGTCTGACCCTGGCCCAGTGCATCATGGGAACAGGGCAGACCAAACTACCAAGCCAATTCTTATACTGAGAAGGAAACAAGCTTCCGGGGACCGGTTTCTGGCATTTCAGCCGTCTTCGGCCCGGCTTGCTTGAATCCTGATGGTGCAATGAGCAAGGGACTCACATCTGAGTATACCCTTCCACGCTTATGGTGGACAAAAACGATTAAGAAAAGGGGGTGGTGATGAACAGAGTGTCTGAATTAAGCAGAACACTCTTACCCAGTCCAAAGATCAGGGCTTGATCCATCATCGTTTTTTAGCTCACTGCACCATCCCAGCTCAGAACCTGGCTACATGCAAATTAGTCTGACCCTGGCCCAGTGCATCATGGGAACAGGGCAGACCAAACTACCAAGCCAATTCTTATACTGGGAAGGAAACAAGCTTCCGGGGACCGGTTTCTGGCATTTCAGCCGTCTTCCGCCCGGCTTGCTTGAATCCTGATGGTGCAATGAGCAAGGGACTCACATCTGAGTGTACCCTTCCACGCTTATGGTGGACAAAAACGATTAAGAAAAGGGGGTGGTGATGAACAGAGTGTCTGAATTAAGCAGAACACTCTTACCCAGTCCAAAGATCAGGGCTGGATCCATCACCGTTTTTTAGCTCACTGCACCATCCCAGCTCAGAACCTGGCTACATGCAAATTAGTCTGACCCTGGCCCAGTGCATCATGGGAACAGGGCAGACCAAACTACCAAGCCAATTCTTATACTGGGAAGGAAACAAGCTTCCGGGGACCGGTTTCTGGCATTTCAGCCGTCTTCGGCCCGGCTTGCTTGAATCCTGATGGTGCAATTAGCAAGGGACTCACATCTGAGTATACCCTTCCACGCTTATGGTGGACAAAAACGATTAAGAAAAGGGGGTGGTGATGAACAGAGTGTCTGAATTAAGCAGAACACTCTTACCCAGCTTAAAGATCAGGGCTTGATCCATCACCGTTTTTTAGCTCACTGCACCATCCCAGCTCAGAACCTGGCTACATGCAAATGAGTCTGACCCTGGCCCAGTGCATCATGGGAACAGGGCAGACCAAACTACCAAGCCAATTCTTATACTGGGAAGGAAACAAGCTTCCGGGGACCGGTTTCTGGCATTTCAGCCGTCTTCGGCCCGGCTTGCTTGAATCCTGATGGTGCAATGAGCAAGGGACTCACATCTGAGTATACCCTTCCACGCTTATGGTGGACAAAAATGATTAAGAAAAGGGGGTGGTGATGAACAGAGTGTCTGACTTAAGCAGAACACTCTTACCCAGTCCAAAGATCAGGGCTTGATCCATCACCGTTTTTTAGCTCACTGCACCATCCCAGCTCAGAACCTGGCTACATGCAAATTAGTCTGACCCTGGCCCAGTGCATCATGGGAACAGGGCAGACCAAACTACCAAGCCAATTCTTATACTGGGAAGGAATCAAGCTTCCGGGGACCGGTTTCTGGCATTTCAGCCGTCTTCGGCCCGGCTTGCTTGAATCCTGATGGTGCAATGAGCAAGGGACTGGGTAAGAGTGGTCTGCTCAATTCAGACACTCTGTTCATCACCACCCCCTTTTCTGAATCGCCAGTCCATAACAGCCACTTTTCGTTTAAAAAGTCTTTGGTGTCTTGAATGTAAGATTCCAAGTTCAGAACAAGGGGAAAGATATAATTGTCCACGAATCTGGACATATTTTCTGCCAATCCATGGATGGAAGCCACAATGGGACGACCTGGGGGAGAGATATTGTTTTTGTGCAACTTAGGCAGATGATAAAACGTTGGCGTCATCGAGTTGTTACTGCGCAGGAAGATATGTTCATCCTTCCCTAGCATGGAAAGGTTGTTCCACTTTAGAACCAGATCATCATATTCCCTGATACTGGATTCATAGGCTTCCTTAGTAGTGATGGTATAATACTTTTTGTCCGAGAGTTGCCTCATAGCTTCCTGTTGGTAATAGTCTCTCGTCGTCAGCACGACATTACCCCCCTTATCTGAGGCTTTTATGACGATTTTCTTGTCATTCATCAGATCTTGCAGGGCTTTTTTCTGTGGTTCTGTGATGTTACAAATGTTCATGCTGGTAACCTTCCTGTGTTTTACCAAATCCATCGTCATTGCCTCTGCAAAAGCATCAATAGCGTCCCATGGCGACTGTGGGATAAATGTAGAAAGGGGTTTAAAATGACTTTCATCCCTCTCTTGTTCGATCCCCTGTGTTGCTGCCCTTTGCACCATATCCATGCCAGTAGCATGTATTGGTTCGATCTTCGTTCTCAAAGCTTCCATAGCCTCAATGCATGGCATATCTGTACCTATCAAGGCATCGGTAGCCGTCAATCTCGTCCCATGTTTCGATGGTCCCTTGATGTGTGGTCTTAACTTGAAATACTTGTGTAATTTCAGTTTCCTGGTAAACCGGAAAAGATCTATTTTAGTTTGTGTGTATTCCAAATTGGTGTTCGGGCAAAAGGTGAGCCCCAGGCTCAGGAGTTCATGTTGTTCATTGGTGAGGGCTCTGTTTGTAAGGTTGACCACGGTCAAATTGGTCACCCCTGCTTCCTTGTCGGCCCTTACTTCTTGTTGCGGCTGTTCCAGTTCTGGGGCTTTGCTCTGCCCCTTCCTCTTCCTTTTGCCGCCCCCCCTGATCTCCTGGTTCTCCTTTTTCTTGCTGCTGTGGGGGCTTGTTCTCCCCCCCTCAGCCAATTTTGTCGTATTAATGGAAACTCGGCGTGAAAAGGGACAGCCATTCATCTGCGTTCTTGCACGGGGCCCGCTGCTCATCACTTGATTCCCCAGCTGTTACATCACATTCTGAGGTAGCTGCACTCGAGCTGGGTGTGGCTTGGGCTCCCTGGTTCATGGCTTTTCTGGATGCATCGTACTTTTTGGCAAATGTTAGGAAACGTCCCTGGCGGTAATCGTTTTCATCGCGCTCGAACTTTTCTTGTTTGCGCATCATTATCTTCTGTTGGTATCTGATCAGGCGTATTTTCATTGCCTCCTTAAGTTCTTGCACCTTGGCTACGTCTTCCTCTTTATCAATCTCGTCCTCCAAGGTTTTTATTTCAGCCAGTGCCTTGTCTCGATCGCTCCATGCGTATTTTACCAATAGCTTAAGAATGCCCTCACAGTACAATGCCGTATGCTCTTGCCAGTCCGTTAGTAATTGGGGGTCTGGATGCTCACACGAGGGCACTGTATATACCCTCAACCCCCATGGTACCCGTTTTTCCTCGATGTAACTGCTCAAGCTAGTGGCATCCCACCACTTCCAAATTTCACGCTCGTGTAACTTCTCCAGTTTGAACATTGCCTCATTAAGTTTGCTGTTAACCATTCCCACATCTGAGGGCGAGGCCATCGCTGAACGAGGCTTGTCGCGCTTTCTAAACATGTCCTGCATGAGAGCACGGCGCTCTGCTTCACCAAGCATGTTCATGTTTGTGATTTAAGTCGAGGTCCGTGTCACTTGTTATTATTGCTGTGCTCGAATCCTGCTCGGCCGAGCCCCGCTCCGGCTGCCGCCCTCCTAGACGCTCTGCCGTTAATCCGCTGCAATATCCTTATGAATACAAGGAAAAGGGGGACTGACCAGCGAGACGCGTTAGCAGGGTCCCGTTCGGTGCAAAGAGAGATTTCGCCGCGTTGCTTCAGTCCGGTCCTCTCTCATGCCCCTGCGCAGCTACGGCAGTGCTCGAGAAGTAAAAGTTCCACGCTCAGCTTCCACGAAGACACTCGGGCACTGGAGCGGGTGCTTTCAGCAGGCCGTGGACGCCCGCAACATAGAATGCTCAGAATCCTCCCACACCAGTCAAGGGAAAGGAAAACAGCACTCCGTTGGCGGCAGTTAGCAGCGGTTTATTCAATCACAAAACAAACGTTTCGTTGTTAACCTTCGTCAGTGTTTCCAACCATCAACACATAATTCCGGTTTAAATAAAGTTATGTTGAAAAGGTAAACATTGATAAGGGACCAGCCCAACAAACATTAAACACCTGAATGGGTGCCATCTTGGAACGGGTTCAAAAGATAAGAACCAATGTGAAATGATACAGAGAATCGGTATATTCACAAAAGAAATGGGCATTATATATATATAGCAAAAATCTTCAAAACCTTCACCACGGCAAAATGAAGAGACGGACCCCACGGCTTCAGGCAAGGCAATGTTTTTATTCTTGCAACCTTTCAAGGATGACGGGTTTCAATCATCAAAGTGCTCTTGATCACACACCGAGCACCGCATCAGCTCTGCTTTTTAAACTTTTCATATGCCACCTCCTTTTGTGAGTCACATGACCACTTCTATAGACATTGAGAAAATACTATAAACGGCATTCTCAAGAGCATTTAAATCAATAATAATGTTTGCACCACTTTACAAAGGTAAATTACATTGTGCAAAACAAAGGTAATATTGCCTGATCTTAAAATAGCAAGATAGTAATTAATTTTCCACCGCTTGAATGCTGGTGCCCGTAGAAATATTACATTAAAATATTACATTAAAATGGCTGGTGCTATAAATATTTATCTTTATAAATACCTATATACAATATTTACATTTAAGAATGCATCCGTAGTAACTCTTCATGATATCTGCTTAATGCGTGACGTATTGCTTCGCTGCAACTATATAAATAGTCATGGAACATATGCTTATAACTTTATGTGATACCTTATCATACCAATTCCTTAAGGTCTGTATGAAATATGCAACATACTCCCTAATGGTTCGCACCTTAACGCCTGGGGTCACTTTCCACGACGCATGAAAAACACAGACTTAAAACCCGCTGAGAAGGCATGGTCCCCGGTGAGACTGAAAGTCATGTCTTGGAATGTTGCTGGCCTTTGCTTGCTTCTCAACCACAACGCGCTGTCATTTATGGAGGAAGCAGATATAATCTGTATACAAGAGTCTTGGCAAACCCATCTGCTCTCCTTGAGAGGTTACGCTGAGTACGGAAAACCAGCAAAAAAGACTAACATCTTTGGTAGACCCTAAGGTGGGATATGCATCTATATTAAACACGCACTAAATTTGGAATTTGCAGAAATCTCTAATCTTCCGGATTTCCTCCAGGTAGGCATTTTCAAAGGCTGTCGCTTGGCAAACAGTAACCTTTCAATATTGTTAATTATTCTTTACCACAATCCGCATGGGCCATCATCAAACCCGGGCTTGTTGGTACATCACATAGAGTGTTTACTGTTCCAATTCGCGGCACTTGAATGTATAATTCTTGGCAATTTTAACACCCATAATATAGGGGTTCTGACCAAACGCAGCATCAGGCAGGGGCTACTGACGCCCTAAATGATCTATTAAAATCCTACAACCTGGCGACGGCCCACTCAGTCCTCTTAAAGAACAGCCCGGGGCAGATGGTCGGCCCCACATTTAACAACCAAACCACGGTCGATTACATAATATTAAGTGGCAAACTCCAATCATTGATGTTAAGCTTTTCAGTTCAGCCGCGTAGTGATAGCGCTCACGCTGCCTTAACTGTCACCTTGAATCTCACCGCGGACCAACGCCACAAGCTTGTATACATCGGAGCGGCTTATGGTGAAGAACTGAGTAAGCTGCCCAGAAGGATCAAATGGGAACAAACCACCATAACCAGATTTACTAGTTGGGCAAATCAATGGTCAGGCTGGCCATCGAGTGCACAGAAAAATGGCGCAATAGAAAGCTGGAATGCCATTTCAGAGACCCTGGCGGTGCTTCTTCGTGGGAATCAGAATAGTGTGTCGCACTGGTGTCCTCCCCCTAAATATGGATATAACATCAAAATTTAAAAAAGTGCCAAAGCACTAAATAAGGAACGTAAACGGTTCCACAAAAACAGGACTGAACAAAATAAGAAGGAATTACAAGAAGCCACAAAAAGTCACGCAAAAAAGGTGTGGGCCGCAAGGCGAGCCCACTGCGATTCACAATGGCTAATTATATTTGAGTTGCTGAGGCCGGGAAAATCACAGGAGTTTTGGAACTACATATGCAACATGGGACGAGGCCCAAATCATAGAGAAAATGCCCTCGAAGCCTCCACCTGGGTCGCCCATGTTAAGGCATTATATACCAATGATGGTTCAGGACACATGCAAAATGTAACATCTATTCCGGAAGACTACCTTGATTCTACCATCGAGATGACGGTCCCACCGGAAAAATCGTTGGTTTCTAAAATCTTAAAAACTATTAGACAAAATGCCGCTCCAGGTCCCAATGGGCTTCCTGGGCATTTATTCAAGGCAAATATCGACTTTTGGACCAAAAAACCTGACCCATCTGTACTCCGAATGTTGGCTCCGGGGGGAAGTTCCAGATTCGTGGAGAGGCTCGCTTTTACAGCCTGTCCACAAAAAAGGCCCAAAATCGGAACCTGCCAATTACCGCATGATTGCCTTGTTGGATATTGAGGGTAAAGCTTACGCTAGCGCCATCTTGAGGGATCTCGCAGACTGGTCAAGTGCAGCTGGCATCCTTCCATTCTGCCAAACCGGATTTAGACCTGGGTCAGCCACAGTAGATAACATCATCGCTCTCTCCTATCTGGCGCATCGCGCTCGGACAGGCAAAAGCCTTCCACTCTTCGCCTGCTTTATCGACTACTCGGCGGCATTTGATGGGGTCGACCGCGCAATCATGTGGCATAAGCTGGTCCAATGGAACATCAATCCGGGACTGCTAAGAGCGATACAGTCCCTGTATCAAAAAACTTGGGCGCGTATCAAACTCTCAAGGGACCATGCTTCTGCTAAGATCTACACTGACAGAGGCCTAAAGCAAGGGTGCGTGCTAGCCCCATTACTATTCAACTTATACACGGCGGACATGGAGAGGGCCTTGACTGGTGCAGCCCTGGACACCCCAAAGATCCGCAGACACAAAATATACTTCATGCAACATGCTGATGACCTGTCCTTTTGGATCATACGAGAATGGGGCTGCAAAAGGCGTTGACGGCACTGGCCGCATACAACGACAAAAATAGGCTTGTAGCCAATCGATCTAAATCAAAGGTAATTATATTTGGGCATCATTCAAGGAAAAAATCTTTGAAATGGAGGCTAGGGGATCTTTTGCTGGAAAGCACACAGCGCTACAATTACCTGGGCATTTGTTTTCAGGAGTCGGAGCTCCCAAGTGCCCATCTCAAGTCTATCAAGACCAAAGGTAAATCCATCACCTATGCCATCTGTAAGCTGCAAGCCTCCCTTCACAGCCCGTCTACTACGGCCATTAACAGAGTGCTTAAAGCCAAGCTCATGCCGGCACTTAACTACTCCCTTCAGGCATTCCCGGGTAAATTGAGCCATGAACTGGAAAAAATCCATTGCAGGGCATACTAGAAACTTTTCCACCACCCAAGATGCACCAGAAACACCCTTGTTCGCTTGGAGTTCTCCCTCAACCAGCAAAATCTGGAAGAGCTGGCCGCCTTAAGCAAATACTACTTTTTAACGACGGCGGCACAAGAGAACACTCTGAAGGCAGTCCTGAAATGTATTTTCAGAGAGCCACGGAATCCTTGGTCGGCCTCCCTTGAAGTGGCTAAGGCCCAACTTAACCTTGCCAAGGACTCCTGGAATCCGGAATATGTTACATACTCCACAATCAAAAACGCGATTAAAAAACAAGTGCGCGCGCGGTCACGGGAACTGGATCTGGAGTCCCTGTGGCGAAGAAAAGACCTGCATGAGACCCTGTGTTTCCCGCACATCCTGAACTCCCCCAAACAGCATCTCACGCAGGCAGTGGGAAGTGCAGCCCTTCACAAGATCCTGGCCTACAGACTACACCCATTGCCCCTAAAAGAACTTTATCCATGTGGCAAGGCGAGCCCAGATGCACAGGTATGCAGGCTCTGCAGCTATAAACGGGAGTCATTGGCACATCTTCTTTTCTGTTGCCCCGCCTTGCGGTTGCCCTGCAGCCTTTGTCTTAGGCCATTACTCAGACATTCTGGGTCAAGCTCTGCAAAGGATGGGATTTTTCATCTTTACACCCTGTCCAGAGTAATGCATATGGCTGCCTTTGGGAAGTTTATCTTTAAAGCACAGGCAATGCTGATGACTGCTACTGGCCAGACCACAGAGCACTCAGCCGGCCCATGAACTTTTTTTTCCGGCTTCTTCGCATTTTTGGATTAACTATATTTTGAAATGTCCTTGATTTTAATTTCTTTTTGTAACGTGATGACTTTTGTATTGCTGGTTTTATGTAATGGTTTTTAGTAACCAACAATAAATATTCATTCATTCATTCATTCATACTCCCTTGATATCCATACTATATACAATGTTATATTTACATCCTATCATTCAGACATTGTTCCAAATATTGCAACCGCCCGGATTTTAAATGAACACCACCCATCATATAATTGATTCAAATAATTAATTTTTTTGATCTATACTTCAATTTTTGAACAGAGCTAAATACACATTAACTATAATATCGCCTTTGTTCCATGTCTTGCTCCCTTTTCATCATACACTTTCTCCTGTTCTCTCCATGAGATTATGTGGCATGTGCTTATATTACAAGTGCGATAAACTGTGATACCCTCTAACAAATACTTACACGGTCTATTCATATATCTGAAAAAATCAAGATACTCAGACCTTTCCATATTGATCCTCACAAAAGAAAGAGAAAAAGCGTATGTACATTAATTTACAAGTGTTGTTTTAAAAGGTTTTTGTGTATATATACATAGTCTGGTTTGTGTCGTGAATTTTCTAGCCAGATGGATATCAATAATTATAAATTTAGACTATATCTCATCCACAAGTTTGTTCATCAGGTCATAACTAAATCGCTATTAATTTCATCTATGGAAACAAAGTATCAGTTAAAGTTCAAATGGAAATTCATGTTCATATAAACATCTAATTACATTCTATAGAAAGTTGTGCAAATCTTCTGTCATGTTTAACCCATTAGGGTATTTGCTGTCCAATTCTACTATGTATTTTGTCTCCTTTTTCCTTAGTATCTTTTCCCTATCGCCTCCTCTTCTTAGGGAGGCCACTGCATTGATTACAAAATACGTTAGGCACGCTAAGTTGTTGTCATGTGTGGATTTAAAATGACGTGCAACCGGATAAGCATTCATGATTGCCCTGAGATGCTGCAAAATCCTGATGTGCACCTGCAGCTTGGTGCTGCCCACATAGCGTAAGCCACAGGTGCACGCCAGGACATACACAGCATACTCAGTCCGACAGTTGTAATTGCCTTTGATAGCAGTCTGAACATTTGAGAAAGGGCTATCAAAATGGGTAGTGTTTGTCCCAAATTTACACGCCCGACAGGTTGAACACTTAAAAAATCCATCTTTCATTTTTAACCAGGTACTGCCACTACCCAATTCAGGATTTGCTTTCACTAACCTGTTGCGCATGCTGCTTGCCCTCCTGTAGGTAATGGTAGGGGTATCGGGTAGTCTATTGCCCAGGATTCCATCAGTCATTATGATGGGCCAATTCTTTTTAATGATGGATTTAATCTTTCTCTACTGCTTGCTGAAAGACATTATCAAGCGCGGCTTCATTACCAGAAACCTCTTTAGGACTCTTTGGTGCTAATAAAGCCTCCCTAGATTTTTCCTGGGTTTTAGACAGAGCCTTTGATAGTGTTGAATCACTGTACCCTCTTGCTTTTTAAGCGCTCCACCATTTCTTTGGCTCCCACCTCAAAGCTCTCAGGAGTGCTACATATTCTTTTGAGACGCAGGAGCTCCCCATAGGGGATACTTTCAATCACGTGTCTTGGATATCCACTGCTGGCATGTAGAATACTATTGACAGCAGTGGGTTAACGGAATAGGGATGTTGTAATAGTGTGGTTTTCTACTTTAATCTTAACATCCAAAAACTCAGATGTGATTCTGCTTACATTGGATGTAAAAAAGAGATTGAATTGATTTATATTGAGTGACTCCACAAAGTTTCGGGCACTTACTTCATCTCCCTCCCATATATATATATATATATACACAAAGACCTTAACAGCACTCCAACTGGAGACAGCAAAGCAAAGAGCGGCACACCAATTACTTTATTGTGCACCAAAGAGCAAGACGGCGCGTTTCGGCGTTTAGCCTTTTTTGAGTGATTTTTACATTTGCAAATTCCCCTAGAAATAGAAGTTAATGTTTACAGACATGGAAAAAATACTAAGAGGCTATTTCCTCGCATTTGATATTGCCCTTGTTCCACCCCAGTATTTAAAACAATCAATAATTACAATATATTGTTTGTAAATGATCAGCAGAGCATGATTAAGCGGCACCAACAATTTACTCTAATTAAAAACGCTGCTTGCATGAATCTGTACGCCACGCACAATAAAGTTGTAATCAAATTTTACTAAAAATGGCTGTACACCATTAGCGCTGCTGATTCCTTCCAACGCAGTCATTGCAGACATTCAGGGCAAAAGTTGAACATACCTCATTTAAATGTTACAAGTTAATCCCAATCATTTCAAAATTGTTAAATTATGAATCGTATTGGATAACATTTCCATTCCGATTAAAATGCATGCTATGCAACTATTCCTTGCTGCCATCCTGATTCAAGGTAATGTACCTCTTTTGTAAGAAATGTATGATGACAGCGAAAGCAATTATGGGTAATGTACCCTTGGTATATAACTTGCCGTAAGGATATCTTGGCTCAAGGTAATGTACCTCTTTTATGAATGGTATGTGATCACGGCAAAAAGAATTATGGGTAATGTACCTTAAATAACTCGCCATAAGGATATATGTCTCATGTACTTTAATATATTGACTAATTTAATTCTAACTGAGGGAGTGCTGCCTCTTAGTGAGTGGTGTTGGGTGAAAAAAGTGCATTTAAGAAATCTACTGGTGATATAAATGGAACTACAGGGGGCCGACCAACTGTTGGAATTTGATACATTCAACAGTTCTCTGCAATGGTACGCAAATGTGTCCCTAAAAGCTAAAAACCATGAACTGAATCTTCATGGAATGACGAGAAGGAGAGCCTGCCTGTTACGCTCCTATTTAAAAACAATGATTGTGTGAGAATGTTAAATGTAACAAATAAAGTAAAGAAACGGAAAGGAAGTCACAGGATGTAAGACAGGATCAGCAACCAATATGCGTGGCCAGTTCCTCTCCACTATTGAGGCCATTCGGGGTTTTGGTATTCAGATCAATTATATATCTGGATTCACGTATTCTGAGATTTTTCTCCCTATCTCCACCCTGGATATGGGGTAAGATTCTGTCACTACCAAAGAAAGTCTACAAACTATTGTCACTTTTATGATCCTGTGCAAAATGTCGAGCTACCGGGTAATTACCATCTCAGTTAGTTATTGCTTGTAGGTGCTGTAAGATATGTGTTTTTAATGGAAGCTTTGTGCTCCCTATGTAGTAGTAGCTACACGAGCATTCCAAAGCATAGATGGTGAAATCGCTACAGTTGATGACTTTAGTAATCCTTTTAGTTATGCCTGACCCTGTCCGGTAAGTTTTGCGATTTACCCCATTCCTGCAGGCCTTACATGAGCTGCAGGTTTTGAAGCCATTAGGTGGGTTCAGCCAATAAGTACTGGCAACTTCCTGGGGATAGCTTCGAACAAGGGAGTCCTTTAAAGATTTAGCTTGCCTATATTTTAGTTTGGGACTCACGCCAATGTGTTTCCCTATTATAGGGTCAGCTGTTAGTAGACACCAATGAGCTTTCATGATTTTCCTCAAATTAGTGGTCCCATTACTGAAAGAAGTGATCATTCTTGGTGTTTTGTTATTCATATTGGTGGGATCCACCCTTTGCCTATTTATGACCTTAAAAGTAGGTATTTCTGGGTTTTGTCTTTAATTTTAATTTTGGCAACCTGCAGTGCTTTCTCACTGTGACCCCTGGTCTTAAATCTTGTCACCATAGTTGCCTGTTCTGTCTCAAAGCCCTCCTTAGTACTGCTGTTTTGGCGAGCTGCAGCATCTCCCCATAGGGAATGCTATTGATAAGGGGAATGGGATGATTGTAAGACCCGTGTACTATAGTATTTCCTGCAGTCTCCTTTCTAAAGAGACTCGTTGTAATGTTACCATCTACAATTTTACACAGATATCTAGAAATTCACAATAATTTTTACTTATTTTATAGGTGAATTTCAGATTTAGATCATTTAGTCCAAATTTCTGTATGAATTGAACAGCTTGGTCCTCCGGACCATCTCAGATCAGAAATAGGTCATCGATATATCTGACCCAGATGGGTATATGGTCAGGATATCATTCATTATTTTCCACTCAAACAGTTTGTTCCTCCCACCACCCTAGGAATAAATTTGCTAGGCTGGGTCAAAACAAGTCCCATCGCTGTACCAGAGCGTTAGCGGTAAACATTTTTTCAAATAGAAAAATATTTTCTTCCAAATAATAAAGCTTCATTGTTTCCAATATTGCATTATGTTGCCAAAGGGTAATGTGCCTACTTTTGAGGAAGTACATACAAGCTTCAACACCTTTCTTCTGCTCAATGCACGTATAAAGTGAACATACATCAAGGGCAATCATTACAAAGTTATCTTCCCACTGAATGTCGTGAATTCTTCAAAAAAAGTCTGAACTGTCTTTGCAATATGACCTTAAGTTAACAACATATTTGGAAAGAAACAGATCCAAGAAAATTGAGGTATTCTCCAATAGCCCTCCATTAGAAGAGACTATTGGACCCCTTGGTGGGTTCCTGGCGTTCTTATGAATTTTGGGGAGGAGATACAAGCACAGTATTTGTGGATTGTCGTTCTAAAAATGTTGTACTCCTCCTCATCTAGAAGACCACAATGATGCCAGTTCAGTAAGAGGTCATGATAACGTCTGATTTATGTCTTATATTTTTCACAATTAATTTCTTCATAGCAGGTTTGGTCAGAGAGTTGTCGCAAAGCCTCCTCTTTGTATTGTCTTTGATCCATATTTACAATGTTGCCCCCCTTGTCGGAGGGCTTGATGACAATGGTGGGATCTTTTCCTAGGGCTTGTAAGGCTTACTGATGTTTTCTAGATAAGTTCTCATATTGCTGGTCATTTTCTTATGTCGCAGTTTCATTAGGTCCGGTATCATTGCTGAGCTGTATGCTTCGACATTGTCATGTGGGACATTGGGATTATACCTGGATTTAGGTTTTAGACCACTATGGCATGGTCTATTTGATTCCACACCAAGATGTTCCAACATTAAGTCGACATTTCCCTGTTGTTGATGATCATTTTCCATTGCCAAATCGTAAAGGTCACACATTGCCCCGATGTCTCCCACTTGTAAGTCAGCAACAGATGTGAGGTCCCCCCGTTTGTTTGGGTTTTTAGATCCGATTGCCATCTTGTATAGTTTCATCAATTTCAGTTTGCAAATAAAGAAAAACAAACCAATTCTGGTATCAGTGTAATTGAAAGGGTTGGTAGAACAGAAGGACAGCCCAAATTGAGTACCGATTTCTCAACCTCCAACAATGGACGGGAGGATAAACTGATGATGCAAATTATTTTGTTGTTATCTCCCAATTCCTGTCTCATGTACGGTGTTCTTCCTCTCCTTCATTTTCCTAGACTGAATCTTTTCTTGTTCCTCTTCCTTTTCCTCTTTTTGGACCTTTGTCTCTTGTCCCCCTGCCTCTTCCTGTTGGTTATTTATATATATCAACAACCAGCTCCAGCATACTAATCTCCACAGCCAGATACCGACACTGCAGTTCCATTTTAAAGTAAGGTTGTTTTATTTAAGTTCTGTTACGCGTTTCGGCACGGTCCCCTGCCTTGTTCACACACGGAGCTCCATTACTGCACTTCCTTTATCAGGAGTTTCAGTCACATGGTTCTATAGACATGAAAAACATACTAATCAGGTTAGTAGTAGTCAAAGTTTCAAGCATTTTAGATGTTACACAATTGTATCATGTTTCTAGCATGTTTTCTATTGACAATAATGTGGTATCGGATAGATGCACAGCTGGCTTTATAGCAATGCTCATGAAAAAAATTAGTTAATGTTTTTCGGTGCTCCTAAAGGTGACGGCGAGGGTCCGTCGGCGTCTTTGAAACATTGGATAGTAGTGAAACTAGAGGACCTCTAGTTTCATCCCTTTAAAGCACACGGTATATTGTCTTCCTATTGGAAAAAAGACTTCCACTCCTTTATTTACTGTTACATGCGTGTTTGTTTAATTCATTAATGTTTGATTTAAGTTTCCTTATCTTCGTAACATTTTCAAATGGATATTTAACTAAATAACCTTCAGGCAATGTCTTTTCATAACATCCAATGCATTTCAGAATGTGCAGATACCATGTATATCAGTTTTTTTGGTAATGAACATGACTTACATTTATCACTAATAGGTTAATAATTGTCACCGTATTATGTTTACAGTGTCGATTCCCTGATGAAGGGCATGCATATAATACCCGAAATGCATTGGATGTTATGAAAAGACATTGCTTGAAGGTTATTTGGTTAAATATCCATTTGAAAATGTTACGAAGATAAGGAAACTTAAATCAAACATTAATGAATTAAACAAACACGCATGTAACAGTAAATAAAGGAGTGGAAGTCTTTTTTCCAATAGGAAGACAATACACCGTGTGCTTTAAAGGGATGAAACTAGAGGTCCTCTAGTTTCACTACTATCCAATCTAGCATGTTTTCAGCATTTTTAAATTGAAATAAAATAAAATAAAATAAAATAAAATACAAGTGAAATAAAATCAACATCAAAACATTATTTGACTTTTGCAAGCTCTATTTCTTTAAACTTTGCATGTTTTATTCTCCTTTTTTAATTTTTTTAAACATTGTTTTCATTTTTATATTTCTTCATCTTATTTTTTGGCATGCTATGTAGATTATCATGAAAATTGGTAAATGCTGTGCTATTCTATTATTAAACCCAAATGTGTTACACCATGCTAACATTGTGTTTAACCTGTGTGCCCCTAAGAGGTACCTCTTGTTTTTGCACCCACATTTTTATTTTATGTTATTATAGGCAATACACCTCAAATGCTTACTCTCTCCGCCTATCACAATTGAGATAAACATCACAACCTCAATGCTTCTGTTGTAATTTAGCAGCGAGTAAGTTAAGCATTAGCAGAAGACATCTTGTATTTAGAAACTATCTTGTCCGTTGTGTGGAATCCATTTTGTATTTCTGGCAGCCATTTTGTTTGCCATGTGCTCGCCATGTGCTCTGTCCTACCTTCCTGTCAACTGTTCTTGAAATCTGCCTAGAGACAAGATATATTTAGCCTCTTCTGCTTCGCACATGCTCAGTTGAGCTTACAGCTGCCCTCAACTTGTAACTGTCAGGATGTGTCCACCAGAATTAGCTAACTGTCAGCCCCTCCCACTTGTTGCCAGCACACTCTTTGTATGAGTTTGTATGTATTTGAAACCAGCATTCAGTACTTGTACCGCCTTCATTTGAGCCCCTGTGTGGGTATAAAAGGACCAAGCTCCTTCCAGTCAGTGTGCTACTTCATGCATTACTGAAGGGTGCTGTGTGAATGTAGTTCCACTCCATGAGGTTTAATAAACTCTGTCTTTTCAATTCCAGTTTGTGTGCCAACTTCTTCCTATTGGTCTGAGGACTCTGTGCAGAGAAGGGCGAATCCCTTGCCCTGGTAGGCCTTGCTGAGGCTCATCACCACAAATTGGTGCTTCCAACGTGGGCCTTATCAGCGACTCAGATGCCCGAAGAACTGGTCATGATGAAGGATTGGAATCTCGCTTTGGACGCGATCGCTGCCTGAGGAGACCCGAGTCTTGGCACCCACTGCGTTTTTCATTTCTTTCTGATCTGACCATCCAGGTGGCGCCGGTCCTTGACTGAGATCTCTTCTGTTGATTCGCCGTGCAGTGACCATTTGGTCGATTTGAGAACTTGGCAGTTGGAACCTGGACACCATTTGTTTGGTGAGCCATTCTGCGGCACTTGCTGTTGGTTTGACGCCTTTGATTGGTAAGGTGGTTTAGTAAAACGTACTGCGGCTTTGTTTGTACGATTGGCCAATATTGAACTTTGTTTGACAACGATATATGTGTTGAAATACATATAGGCAGGTAATGGGGGGATTTTTTTCTCTCTATTTTAATTTGTTTGAACGGCGCAACGTACGAAGAGTACTTTAAGTGCTACTTTGATCATAATACTGCATATTCTGCACTATTTTTGGCATGCCTGTTTCCAGCACACTTAGTAGGATGAGTTGCTTTTATAGTAGTACCAGTTTGAAACTCGACAAAGCACAACCGGCCCCCCTGGAGGGGACGTCTAATAGGGACATGTATGTTAAGTATGGTATTTCTTCCATAATGTACAGCACGTTATGGAATAAATATACTTGTAAAGATCCTGAGTTGCGTTGACCTATGCATGGGTCATTTGATTTGCGAAAGATGCAGTATGTGAAGCGCAAGGCTAGGCAAGATATGTTTGACTGTGTACGAATGTGGGAGAAAGAAGTGTGTGAGCGAATGAAGCGTGAGCAAGCCTTGATTGAAAAAGAACAGCGAAAGAGTATCCATGTGAAAGCATTGGAAATGAAAAATAGGGAAATGAACGAAATTAAAGAGAGGGAAGATAGGGAGCGTCATTTACAGGTAAATGGCCAATTCGCTGTTCGTAGACCTCTTTATCCTATCTTAATAAACCCCAAGATGATTCTCTCTTATTATATCATTGTCCACCTCCATATACTCTTCCTTCTGCTCCTTATGAGTCAGATGAGGACTCTTCTACAGAACAGGACAAAGCTAGAGAAACTCGCTCGATGTTATCTGCTGAACGTGCGTCTCAGATTAGATCTGCTGCACGTAAAGCTGTTTGTAGTACTGCCACTGCTTCTGAACTTTTAGATGGTATAAAAGATTGGCAGGAAAGGGAGCAAATATATTTTACCGATACATTTGCCGCAGAGGTTATCGAACAGTTTAGAAAATATTCGGTAGAAATAGAGCCCAGTGATGTAGCAGCTGATTGTAAAAAACTACGTGAAGGTCTTTTTGTCTTCTTCCAGGTGGCTGACACGATCAGGCGCTTGGTTAAACTGCATGTTGAAGTAGCCCGTTTGCGAGAGGAGAAAAAGGCAGCAGACCCAGCTGCACAAACATCCCACGTCAGCATGGCATGAACTTCTACTCCTGAAACAGATAAGAATGTTGTAATTAATGTGAAACCCATGCGGGAAACCACGCCTTTATATGTTCCTCCTAAAGGAACGGGTACAAATGATGATAAGACTTCTGTAGATGCTAAAGGATATTTTATTTATAATTAGGTTTACACTCCTTGGAATAGAGCAGAGGTTATGGCCCTTAAAAATGAATTGCCTGATCCGCGAAAGAATCTTGGCAGCCTTTTATGAGGAAGTTGAGGGTGCAATTAGTTCTTGTACTATGACTTTGCCTGATATTGATTTGTTTTTTGGATTAATATTACCGCCTGATATGTGGAGAACTGTGCGTAAAGTTGATGATCGTGCGACATTTGGAGCATTATGGAAAGATTTAGAGCAGTTAGATGAAGATAGAGAACCTGCACAGAAACCGTGTCAATTAATTTTAGATCTTCCAGCAGCTATATTAGTTAAGCTAAAGAAGATTATTCCCCCTAAAAGATAGATTGGACTGTATTAGTGTTGTGTAAGCAAAAGGCAGATGAATCGGTTTCAGATTTCTTTACACGCTTTGAAGAGGCATTCCACGATTTTAGTGGCCAGTCATTGACAGATGACACGGGTAGGCATCTGTTTGTCTATAAATATGTCGCAAACCTTTTGCCAGGAATAGCTAGTCGCCTAAAGGCTAGTGAGAGTTCATGGACTACCTCTTCTCCGGTTTCTCTCCTAACTATGGCTCAGTATTATGAGCGACAAGAATTAGAAGCTAAAAATAATGAGGATAAAAGTCTAAAGAGTTGAAAACAAAGGTTATGTTAGCTCAAGCTTATGGCCCACCTTCTAGAGGTAATGATAGAGGCGGACGCGGATCTTATGGCTTGTCTTTTCCTCCTTATACTCGTTCAAGTTTATCTGTTGACCAGTGTGCGTACTGCAAGAAATTTGGACACTGGCTTTTCTGTCCAGTACTGCGTGCTCAGCAGTGTCCACGTGGTCGGGGACAAATGAGAAATCGCTCAGGATATTCAGGGCCTAGAGGAAGCACGAATGATCGCACTAGGTTTGATGCAAATACACGTGGGCAGGATGGGTTTAACACTTTTGACAGAAGGAACCAATATCAAATGTCCGACTATGTGCCATCTGATTTACAAGATTCTGCTTATGCATAGGATTGCCTAGGATGGGGTAAGGAACCAGTTGAAGTTCCAGTAGATCAGAGGGGTCCCTATGTTACAGCACATGTTTTGGGTTCTACTGATCAGTTTCTGGTTGATACAGGAGTTACTCGTAGCGCCTTGTCTAAACACTTGGTTCCTAGGGCTCCCCTGTCTGGCTTAACTATTACATCGATAGATTTCGATGGAACACCTTCCCTTAGCCCATTGTCATAACCACTCCTATTTCATGTTGATAAGTTTACTGATCCATGTCCGTTTTTGCTCTCTCCAAACACACTAGACAATATTGTGGGTCTTGATATGCTTTAAATATTTCAGGACTACGATACGATGTTCTCCGGAAGGAGTACTGGTTCTTTTGAATGACAACTACCCTGTGATCGAGAGATCTTGTATTTTTAAAGAGGACATTGCACTAGCCTCACTCCCTCGTACTTTGTGGGCTACTTCAGACACCGATGTGGGGCAAATGGTTATTCCGCCAGTGCATATTAGTGTCAAGGAAGGTGCTTCATTGCCAAGACTGCCTCAGTATAAAATTTCTTGAGAAGGAGAAGAAGCACTCACATGTATTGTGCAATAGGGGTCGTAGAAGAAGTTCCTTACAATGTTTGCAATAGTCTGATTTTTCCCATTTTGAAAAAAGATACTGACACTAGGATTTATAGATTTATCATCGATTTGAGAGAAGTCAACAAGATTGTAGTACCGCAGTACCCTGTGGTTTCTGACATAACGACACTACTTACTTTGGTTCCTCCGACAGCAACTACATTCTCTGTTATAGACTTGAACAACGCTTTCTTTTCGATCCCTATTCATTCTGATCGCCGATATTTGTTCGGGTTCACTTTAAATAATCAATTGTGTAGATTTTGTAGAGTTCCTCAAGGCTATACTGAGAGTCCTAGTATTTACAGTCAAGCATTGAAGAGACAGCTTGATTGCTTTACTTTACCTGAAGGAGTGGCTCTCATACAATATGTCGATGACATCTTGTTGGTAGCTGATACGCCTGAACTATGTGAAGAGTGTACTTTGTCTTTGCTTTCTTTTCTTTCTACACACCATCATAAAGTGTCACGAAAGAAATAGCAATATTGTAGACCGAAGGTGACCTATTTAGGACACCTTCTGTCTAAGGAGGGCCGTGCACTTACACCAGATCGCATTCAAGCAATTTTAGACACCCCAGTACCTTCCACACAGAAAGATGTCCGTGCATTTATTGGTTTGACTTCGTTTTGTAGGCAATGGATATTGGGCTTTTCAAACATTGTTAAACCCCTGCTAGCGCTTTTGACTAAAAACACTCCGATCCCCTTCCATTGACAGATGAAAGCCCAAAATGCTTTTCGTCAGTTGAGACAAGCTCTTTGTTCTGCACCAGTGTCAGGCACACCAGATTATACGAAAACTTTTACACTCTATGTACACGAGAAAGATGGGTGTGCATTGACAGTTTTAGTACAGCCACATGGTGATAAGCAGCGTCCCTATGCATATTTTTCTGCAGTTCTTCATCCTGTTGCTCGTGCGTTGCCTGGATGCTTCCGTTCAGTTGCAGCAACAGCTGTTTCCATACGTCAGAGTGAAGGGATAGTTTTGTCACACAAACTGTTGGGGCTCCTATCATCATTTACCATCATTTATTGGGGGCATTTTGAACTGACCTGCTGCTGTTGCGGGTCCCGCGGACACCGCCGGGGTCCCGTTGACACCGCCGCTCTCCCCCGCTGCCGCTGTTGCTGACGCGGTTGCCGAGTGGGAAGATGGCTGGACTACAGTGCCCAGCATCCTTTGCTGGCTGGGAGACGCCGCCTACTGCCTGACACTTTGGCGCCCGGAGGCGCATAAAAGGAAGCAGCCCCTTCGGTGGAGGGGGGCTCCTATCATCGTTTACATTCATTTATTGGGGGCATTTTAAACTGACCTGCTGCTGTTGCAGGTCCCGCTGACACTGCCGGGGTCCCGTTGACACCGCCGCTCTCCCCCGCTGCCGCTGTTGCTGACGCGGTTGCCGAGTGGGGAGAGGGCTGAACTAGAGCACCCAGCATCCTTTGCTGGCTGGGGGATGCCGCCTACTGCCTGACACTTTGGCCTCCGGAGGCGCATAAAAGGAAGCTCCCCCTTCGGTGGAGCGGGGCTCCTATCATCATTTTGCATCATTTATTGGGGGCATTTCGAACTGACCTGCTGCTGTTGCAGGTCCCGCTGACACTGCTGGGGTCCCGTTGACACCGCCGCTCTCCCCCGCTGCCGCTGTTGCTGACGCCGTTGCCGAGTGGGGAGAGGGCTGGACTACAGAGCCCAGCATCCTTTGCTGGCTGGGGGACGCCGCCTACTGCCTGAAACTTTGGCGCCCGGAGGCGCATAAAAAAAAGCAGCCCCTCCCGCGTCGCGGGACCGCGCGCGGGCGGCGCCGGGCTAAGCCCGGGCAAAGTGCGGCCCGTCTGTGGCCGTCAGGGGCAGGAGGAGGCAGGGCTGGACCACCCCTCTGACATCGGACTATGGGTAAGCGTAAGAACACCACAAACTCTGAGGAGAGAGGCAAGAAGGCTAAAGTACAGAGACACTCAGAGACCATTATTTCTTATCTTACATCTGCGGTGGGGGCTCTGTCCAAGGAAATAGCTACAGCCCAACAAGAGCTGGCTCTGTCCAAGGAAATAGCTACAGCCCAACAAGAGCTGGGCTTGTTATCCCCTACACTTACCAGCCTGCACATTACCCCAGACATTGCCCCGGTCTCACTTATCCCACTAGAGCCAGAAGTGACAGTCTTAAACCCTAACCCCTGTGCTGGTAATACTATCTGTCCAGTACAAGTCCGCTCCCCTGTTACGTCTCTGCAAAGTCAGCCTCAGGGGCTTGGGCTCGAGAAGAAAAAAGCTACCAACAAAAGGAAGAAAAAGCCTGAAAGTGCGAACACCTCTGAACATTTGGACATGGAGAATATGGGTGAGCACTTAGAAGCGCTTTTTGTTGCCCGTATTGAACCCTTGTTAGTAGGCATAGCGAAAGACATTGTCGATACCATGAATACTTGCTTTGCTGTCCTCCTAAAGAAATGTGCTTTAATTGACAATTTGGTTAAGAAACTGGACCCTGGTCAGGACTTAACAAGGGGGGGTCAAAAGTTGCGCAGACACTACCTCATATAATGCAGTAAGTCTAACGGCTCCACCATTGCTAGGTGAGGGAGGGACTGTAGAGACCCCCAGGGCACGGGCTCCTAGCAACCCTCTAAGTAGTGCCCCTAATACCCAGCCAACTTCGGGAGATATTGACACTCACCCTGAGAATCACTGCCAAACAACCAGCATAAGGGCCAAGGCGTGGGGGTGTGGCTTGCAACTGGCGAGGATGGTCGCAGCCTAACAGGGCTCCCAACCCCCTGCCTGATAATCAGACGGATATTCCTTCACCTGGCCTGGGATCCCCGTGAAAGTCCGGGAGATCCCAGACGATACCTCGGTGCTTGTTCCGGTTGGTGCGGTGCGCTGTTGCCAGAGCCGGGAGGGGTACGAACAGGCAGCAGAACCTTGGAAGGCCGAGGCGCAAGATGGCGGCGCCCTCGGGGACTGCGCCGTGAGAATTGCTGCGACATCGGCCCGTCGGCCCTGACGCCAGGCTGCAGCGGATCACTCAGCATCCGGGGGGCCGGAGAGGCGAGGGACTGATCGGTGGGACCTCCGACCTCCTCTACGAACGAACCGGGGCCGCGCTCTGTGCCACCTAGCGGCCCCAACGGAGCTCCCCCCGGCCTGAGAAGCTACTACTCAACACCCCGGCTCCTGGAGGCCTACTGCAGCTGGGAGTATCGGGACTCATGCTGAGCCGTTTTTTTGCCAGTCCTGGCTGTCTGGACCTGCTGAGGCGTAGGAACCGAAAAGGCGATGACCGGTCGATGCGACCCCCGCCCTCAGCGGTTGACGGCACCGGGAGCCGTGCATTGCGCCCTCTAATAACCCCGGCGTAGCTCCTCCCCACCCGGGTGGCAGAAAATCGACGCCCCGGCTTCCAGGGGCCTACTGTAGCTGGGGGCGATGGGGACCATCCTGGGGCACTGCTGCCTGCCCTGACAGACTAGGCCTGCTGAGACCCACGGAGCTCGGCTGCTCTGGACCCGCTCCGACCTACACCTACCGGAGCGCGGTGACACTAGGAGCAGCCTGTTGCCCCCACTATCTACTCGAGAGTCACCCAGGCACTGGGATTTTGCAGGGTGGAGAGCCCCCCCTGCACCTGGTGGACTACTAGAGAGCCTACTCCTGCCTTTTCCTTCTGAAGGAGGGGGCGGCCATCCACTGAGCCGATATCGGCAAGAAGTGGTGCCCTGGGTGCCGGACCTGCCTACGGTGCTACTGGCTGCGAGGCGCCAGGGAATCATCGCGGACACCTGCCCCCTGGATCGCACCGCAAAGGACCTGACCTGCTGAGGCAGCTGAAGCCGACATCGAGCGAGCGAGGAGCTGGGGGTTCCATCCAGGTTTGACCCTTTGGTGCTCGCACGCCGCGACCGCTGGGGAGCGAGGGTTGGCACGGGCTCCCTGGGTGCTACCTTGCCGACACGGACATCGGATTGTGCACACACTGGAGGCGGGGGTGAGGGGAAGGCATCACCCGGCGGCCCTAAGAGATGAGACGGTGAGGAGCGCTGGATGCTACCCAGCGGAGGGTGCTGGAGTGCGCTGACCTGGGTGCCTGAGGACTACCGGCGAGCTGGGGCCCTGAGTGAGAGGCCGTAACTGACCCCGGGGGGACCAGCCCACCTGACCCTACTAGCTGGGAGCCAGTGAAGCGCCGGTCACCTTGAAGAGGCACGTGCCAGTTGCCACCGGCGTTGGAAAGGCCCTGGGACACGGACGGTGACGCAAGATGGGGAAGCCCAAGGGCGAGGGAGGCCCTAGCTCGGAGGCTCCTGACGATGCATCGCAGACCCCGCCGGACCTGCAACAGATGCAGGACCGAATCCTCGAGGTTATCGCCGCCACAAAAGACGCCCTACACCAGGACTTAGCTCAGGTGGCCACGAGCCTGGGGCTACTGCGGGCGGACCATGGGAAATTATCGGACAGGGTTAAGACCACGGAAGCTGCCCTGAAGGACCTGGTGCCTGCACACAAATCCATGGAAGGTCGTCTGACGGAAGCGCTGGACCACATACAGTCCCTGGAGAGGCGAGCAGAGGATGCCGAAAACCGCAGCAGGCGCAACAACGTGTGCCTAGTGGGCCTTCCGGAGAAGAAAGAGGGCCCTAATATTGTGGACTATCTGACTACCTTGCTGTAAACGGAAGTGGCGCCTGAAGGGCTCTCTCCCTTCTTCACAATTGAAAGAGCACACCGTGTACCAGTCAAACCGCCCAGTCCGGGACAATCACCTCGCCCAGTGGTAATTAAACTGCTACACTACAAGGATAGAGACTGGTTGCTACAGAGAGCGAGGGAAGCGGGTCCCTTCCAAGTGGATAATTGCAGGGTGACGTTGTTCCCGGATTATACCTTCGAGACCCAGAAGCTGCGAGCCTCGTTCTTATCCATCATAAAAGAACTGAGGGCGGAGGGCCTGCAGTACTCGCTCCTCTTTCCAGCCAGGCTGAGGGTGGTGGTGGATGAGAAATCACTGTTCTTTCCTACTTCGGCAGAGGCATGGGCCTGGTGGGACACCTATAAAGCAGGCACGGACGGCGCATGACTTAGGGAGGAAGAAGAATGACAACAACAGCCGTTGAGGAGATCACGGAGGGTGCGAGGACGTAAGCGGAAGACCGGGAAACCAACGATTTCACAAACGGAGAGTGAACGTAGAGCCGCACTACAGGCAGTTATTGACTTGTCAGGAGCAGCCTTGACTCAATCGGAGCGGGCCTCGGGCTCAGAGGACCAAGCAACAGGCTCAGAGACGGAACTCTCAGAATTTGGCAGCACAAAAGGCCCAGAGGTCACGCCGCAAACATCGGGGGAGATTATCAAAGGCTGAGAGCGGTATGCTGCCCCAGTACTACCCTTCGATGATGGAACTTTGCCGCGGCAGCGGCCGGAGCAGGCAGCTATTGGACAGTAATGTTGTGAGTAGAAATATATTGTGGGGCGGGGGGATGGGACTGAGGTTCAGGAACCTGAAGCCGGATCACGCCCCTTAGGGCCCATAAGGCCTCCGCAGTGCAGACTGCGGATTAGGTGGGTAGGAGGGCACGGTTGCCCACACATAGTTTGGATGGGAGTGGCTGTTCTGGGGGGGGGCCTGAGGCAGTTGGGGTGGCCCAAGGCACAGTTAAGTGAGGGCTGTTTTTGCGGGGAAGAGGGAAAGTGTCATCACAAGCGACCGAAGACATGTCTATGTTGCGATGTACCACATTGCATGGGATAATGGCTAATGCAGGAATGATTAAATGTCTGACTTGGAATGTGAGAGGGCTTCATACCATGACCAGACGACACAAAGTTCATGCGTATCTGGTCCGTAGGGGGGTCCACATTGCGCTGCTGCAAGAGACACACCTAACGAAAAAGGAGGGACTAGCGCTACAGCGTAGATGGAGGGGACACTTATTTAATACTACGTACTCGGCCTTTGCTAGGGGGGCCTTAATTTGGATAAGAGCGGGCACCCCTTTTCAAGTCACCCGACAGGTGGTGGATCTATAAGGGAGGTTTGTAGCAGTGGAGGGGAAACTCAGGGGGCGACACATAGTGCTTTACAGCGTATATGCACCCAATGTAGACCAAGCTGCATACTATGCAAAGCTCTCCGGGGAACTGGCTAGTTACCTTGCAGGCCCTGTTTTGATAGGAGGAGACTTTAACTCGGTGGCAGATGTAGACCTAGATAGATCACACCCTCCATTACACTCGTCCCCTGTGCACAGACTAGCGAAGTGCAGATCAGACTGGCAGGAACGGTGGGAACTAACCGATGTTTGGCGCACACAACACCCGATAGAGCGAGATTACTCATTCCACTCCGGCCTCCATGACCTCCATGTTCGTATTGATGCCTTCTTGTGCTCGCCGCTAGTGCTCCCTACCGAATACCTGGCACGTACGATATCAGATCATAACCCTCTATTAATATCACTTGACTGGATGACTGAAATTTCCAAGGTCCCGACATGGCAACTTAGACCAGACACACTAGATGACCCACCATTCCACGAGGCGTTAGGGGACAGAATCGACCAATATTTTACGGAGAACGAAGGCTCCACCGACTCCATGGCCATGGAATGGGACGCTTTTAAGGTGGTGGTGAGGGGACACTGCATTGGAAAATTCGCTGGGGCCCTCAGAACGTTGCTAGACGACTTAGATGGGGTGGAACGCAAGCTACGGGAGGTTGAACGAGCGCGCCCTAATCGGCCTGAGCTCCAGGGGGACCTATGCGCGGTGCGAGAAGCGGTGGCGGTGGAACTGGAACGCCTCCACAGCTATGATTACAAGAATTATCTTGTGAAAACGCACGCTGAGAGAGATAAGGCGGGCACCCTGTTGGCTTGGCTTGCCAACGCCACCAGACGCAGCCACCCGATCCTAGCTATATCAGAGGGGGGAGGCCACATGAGTACCATCCAGCCGGAGATCCTTAATAGCTTTGAATCCTACTATGCAAAGCTATACAAGAGCGAGCTAGGAGACAAAGAGGAGGAAATAGAGGCCTTCCTGGCTGACCTGCAGCTACCACGACTGGAGCAGGCCCAAGCGGACGCCTTGGGTAGCCGAATAGAACTGGCTGAAATCAGGGGGGCAGTAAAGCATATGGCCCGCAATAAGACCCCGGGTTTAGACGGTCTGCCGATAGAGTTTTATGGGCGATACATAGATCAGTTGGCCCCGCGGCTCCAAACAATTTATAACGAGGCTAAAGACAAGGGACGACTCCATGCGCGAAGCCCTAATGATCCCCCTGTTGAAACCGCGGAGGGAGAGCACCAACTCTGCGTCCTACCGTCCGCTGTCAATGCTGACAACTGACTATAAGATTCTGAGCACAGTGCTAGCGTCCAGACTACTGCAACACATGCAGGCACTGGTCCACAAGGACCAATTCGGATTTATACCCACGCGTAACACCACTCACAACATCCGAAGACTGACCCGATTAATGGGTAGCCCGCCGCTGGAGGCTAGAGCACCCCTAGTGCTGGCAGTTGATATAGAAAAGGCTTTTGACAGCTTGGAGTGGGAATACTTGTATAAGGTGCTGCGGCGCTTTGGTCTCGGAGAGGGCTACATAAGGTGAACGAGGGTATTGTACACAGCGGCGAGAGCAAGAGTTAGGATAGGCACCCTGATATCAAACCAATTTGAAGTGCACCGCGGTACCAGGCAGGGATGCGCGCTGTCCCCGCTGCTGTTTGCCCTGGCGGTGGAACCTCTTGCGGCGATGGCCAGGAAGGGCGACTACTACGGAGGCCTGGCTCACGGAGGAAATCGCCACTTTATCTCGCTGTACGCGGACGATCTCCTCTTGTTCCTGGAGGACGCCAATGAGGCTGTGGAGGGAGCGGAAAGGCTCCTGCGCGCTTCGGTGAGTTATCCGGCCTGAGAGTCAACTGGGCCAAGACCTGCCTGTTCCCTTTACGTAAACACGAGGTACAGCCCTTCCTCCGGCCACTACTTAGATGGGAGCCTGACTGCTTAGAGTATCTGGGAGTACATATATTCCATTAAGAGGCGGGCATGCTGGAGGGTACTGTGGGCCGCTGTCTCTGCACTTTAAAAGGCAATATGGCCTTCTGGGCTACTCTCCCGTTATCAGTAACGGGCCGCATATCCCTGCTTAAGATGATAGCCATACCCCGATTGCTGTATTACTTCCGGACACTGCCTGTTTGGGTGCCAGCTGCGATTTTCCGACAGCTACGATCAATGATCATTTCCTTTTTGTGGGGTGCGGGCAGACGCAGAATTGCACTGGCCACGCTGACCCGCCCGAAAGACGAGGGAGGCTTGGCGGTCCCAGACTTTGAACTCTACTATCTAGCGGCCCAGCTTCAGACCTCAACGCAAGAAATCGCGAAGGTGTACCGCGGCCCGGAGCAGGAAAGGGAAAGCGGCACCCCCGACACGTGCTAGCCTACATAGCCCTGCGGCAGCGATTACCACTCAGAGATCTCTCCCTAGAAGAGAGAACTTTCCGCCTGTGCTGGAACCGATCAGCTAGACGTGCGGGGATTAAACACCCATACGCGCCCGAGATCCCTCTGGGCATGATTAAAGCACTCCCGCACGGGGGAGACTGGTCGCGCTTGCAGGGTTGGGAGGAGGCAGGCTACAGGTAGTAGGGGACTTATTCGACGATGGGACACTGGCCCCATACCAGACCCTACAGGAGCGCTATGACCTTCCACGGGGCGACTACCTATTACATGCCGCGGTGGTGCGAGCCGTTCAGGCTCACTGGAGAAAGGGGCTAGAGGAGCCACCGACGGCACTGGCCTGCCAGTACACTATGATGTCGGCGGGCACCTACAAGGCGGTTACATGCCTCTACTCCAGAATGCTGAACGAAACCCTGCAGCCTCTGACCACTCTGAAGGCCAAATGGTAATTAGACTTGCAAACGGAAATCCCTGACGCCACGAGGATGCAGTTGGTGGGGCGCGCTACAAAGAGCACGAGGAACGCACGTTTCCAGCTCATCCACTTTTATATTCTCCACAGGGCCTACCTTACCCCGAGCAAAATACAGAAATACTTTGGACCGGAAGAGGCAGCTTGTCCGCGCTGTAACACACTAGGGGCGGATCTGACTCACATGCTCAGAGACTGCCCTCAATTACAGGACTACTGGAGGGAGATTGGCGACACACTGAACGAAACAGCAGATAGGGACCTCCAATACACTACAGCTGTCAGTATTCTGCACTGGTTCCCGCACACGCCCAAAAATAAGATGTCAAGCAGATTCATTGATATGGGCCTCCTCTTGGCCAAATGAGAAGTGACCAAGGGGTGGAAGTCGAAGACGGGTCCAACTCATCGGAGATGGCTAAATGAGTTTTTGAAATGGGCAACAAGCGAGAGCACGATCAGGTACCAATTAGCACGTAGAAGGGCGGACGAGAGAGCTTTGGAGGCGGCGATGGAATGGGAACTCTTGGTGCAAGCACTGCGAGATAGCATGATTGAAGAAGAGGAAGACGAAAGGGAAGCACCAACTGACACCACTGACACACATATGGTAACAGCACCCTCACCAGTCACACACACTCAGTAGATGATTAAGACCTCCTGCTAGCGGTCATATAGACCTATATCCTCAGCCGGGCGCGAATGGTGATACTTGGGGGGAGGGGGGATCTGAAGGGGGTGGGGGGGACTCTTACTAACGGTAGTATAGATGAGGCGGTCATTTCCAAGACTCCAGTGGGGGGGGGGGAGGGGAAATAAAAAATCCAAAGCAGACGGTGGACCTCCCCAAATGACCTACACAGCGACTGACGAATGTAAGGATTGTCTAATTTGTGATTCTTGCCGCCCGTCCTCCGGGATGTGGGCTGAATGGCTGTGTACAATATGTGGGTACGTCAACAAGGGAGTGAGGGTTCCGCATTAATGATAATTCTCCTGATTGAAATGCTATGTATTTGGTTCTGCAATAAAAACGGTTTAACAAAAAATAAGGGCCAAGGCGTGTCAACTACACTTAGATCTGCCCCCGGACGCCGCACCCTTAGTTGCTGTGTTCATAGGGGTTCCTGTGCTAGCTACTGGGGAGTTAGAACCCACATTAGCACTAATACAAAAAGCCAGTCAATGGTGTGCTGACACTAGTAGTGGTGGGACAAACATTGCCAACAGAATCATAATGGCTAGGAGGGTGGGCTGGATTGGCTACTGCCCCAAAAACATGAAGGGTGACTGCCTCATAGTTAACTTTGACAGTCCAAACCTGGCGGATAGCCTGTTTTGTGATGGCTCAGCGATCAGAAACACTGGGAATATGAGACCGGTTCCCTTGGGATTTTTTTATCCGCCGGCTGGCAAACAACACTCACCTGCAGACCTACATCTTAGGTCACGTCACCCGGCCATGGTAGGGAACGGTTGGAGAACAGTCACAGAAAGGCCCGGACGGGGTAGTCCTCCTATTTTGGTTGTAGGCCCAGACGCAGTTCTGTCCAACAGAATCGCTCCACTTGCTGACATAGAGGAGATTGACTAACAACCAGCCCCAATGTTGTCCCTGGCAAATGGCACCCCGACTGATGAGGGTATAGCATTGTGCAAATGTATTAGTTGGAACTTGGCAGGAATCAGAGCGAAAAGGGCAGACACAGCTTGGGTTAACTTTGTTAGTAGCCATGATGTCATAGCCATACAAGAATCGTGGGACACCTCCACAAGCTTTTGGTTGGATAGCTTCACCAGCCTTGCTGTTCCTGCAACACCTAGTACTGCAGGCAGAGCTAAGGGAGGTCTCCTTTTTCTCTTTCTCCTTACAACTCACTGGGACATTTAAGCAGTTGGAGTGGGCAGTTTCCTCTGCCCGCACACTTTTTTTAATTAATTTTTATAATTCCTGGGATAGGGCAGAGGAGATTGATCACATTGCCTCCCTGGATAAATTTTTAGGTAAACTCAGTCTAAATAATTACACTAATTTTGAGCTCATTTTAATGGGCGATTTTAACACTCACCTATGTGGTAATCCCTGTTACACAGGAGAGCATGAGGGTTTCCCAGGTGCGTCGGCCCCACACTTTGTACACACAAAGTCAGGAGAAGCTCTTGAAGAGTTATTGGCCATTTTTAATATATATGAACCATCCTATACCGGGGTGAGAGATCATGTACATACAAAGGCACGGACCAGGGTTCTATTATAGATTATATCTTTGTGACCCCAGGGATCATCGCTAAGGTCTGGAAATATAAAGCTATTGTCTCCACCCATAGTGACCATAATCCCTTGTTGTTGGAGCTGATGTGGGGTGAGTCCAGGCGTAAGCAGGTTTGTCCTTATCAGACAAGGTCTACATTGGTGCCTACAGACCAGGGCAAACGGCTTAAATGAGGAAAGGTGGTCCCAGAAAGTTTCAATGCTATTTTACTTCCCAAAATTGAGGGCCACATAGCAACCTGCTTGGACCCAAAGGCCTCCAATTTAGAAATTACTGTGGCCTTTGAGTCGGTATGTGCACAAATCTCGAGGGACCTGAAGTCACAGCAGAGTCAGAGAAGTGAAATCCCCCATAAATGGTTTGACGCCAATTGCTCAAGAATCCAGAGGCGCCTTAAGCAAGCCCTCACAGCCACCCTGAGAGACAAGGTCCTCATTACCGATTTGAGAAGGGATCATAAAAAAATCTTAAATGGGAGGAAAAACGCTATTAAAAGTGAGGCGTGGGACAAGATACTTTCAATAGACGTTCTGCGAGATAGTAAACAATTTTGGGAAACAATTAATCAGCTTTTTTTTGCTGATTCAGAGAACGCAGTCAACGCAGTCACAGACTGCGTCATCCCTGACGAGAGGTGGCTTCACCACTTCAAAGAAGTATATGGTTACAAGGACTGCCTCGCTCCCTGTGGCCTAATGGTATCCCTGGATTCCGCCCCTGTAGTTTTTAGTAAGGACGAAGTGGAGAAAGCAATTTTAGAGACCTCGAAAAACAAGGCGCCAGGGCCTGACGGCGTACCGGCAAACCTATACAGACACTCCCCGAACCTATGGTCACAGGTGCTAACAAACGTCTTCTGTGCTGCCAATCATAATGTATTTCCTTCCACCTGGGCAACCTCAATCATTGTGCCAATTTTTAAAAAGGGGCAAAGTGATGATCCAGCATGCTACAGACCCATTTCCCTTCTTGACTCTGCCATTAAGATCCTAGGCAGAGTCCTTTTATTTAAGCTAAGGGCGAATTTAGAGGTCTGCGGCGGTCTCTTGAATATACAATATGGGTTCAGAGAGAAACGGGGCACTCTGGATAAATGCTCAAACTTGCACCTTTTAATCTCCAAATATACGGTAGCCAAGGAGGGGTCCCTTTTTCTGGCCTTTATGGACCTCTCCTCAGCTTTCGACTTAGTGAATAGGTCCAAGCTGTGGCCCATCCTACTGGAGTTGGGAATTGATGCCTCACTGGTTAATTTTATGGCCTTTATGCACCAGGAGTTATTTGCCACAGTCAGGGTCACCAAGGAAGGAAGGTGCACGTCTAAATTTAAATCAGTGAGGGGAGTGCGACAGGGATGCATCCTGGCCCCGCTTCTCTTCACCATTTATATCAATGGGTTAGGAAAATACCTTGAGGCAGGGGGGGGCGGATGTTCCACGTGTAGGAGGTGTCAATGTACTGGCCCTCCTATACGCGGACGACGCAGTTTTAATAGCACGTACTGGCAATGGTCTCCAGATTCTTTTGGACCTTTTTGGGTCCTTTATGGAGAACCTAGATTTAAGAGTTAACGCAAAAAAATCCCACTCAATGGTGGTAGGCCAACAAAGAAGTAAGACTAAATCCAAAACCTTCATCTGTAAGGGGGAGGTGGTTTCTAGGGTGACAGTCTTCTCTTACTTGGGGGGTCCTGTTCGACGAGAGGTGGTCGTGGGTCCCCCAGACCAAGGCTAAGAGCTTATCCATGGCCCGTTCAATGGCCGCCCTGATGGTTTTTCGAAAAGATTAGAGGCTAGGCCAATGAAGGCCCTCTTGAAAATTTATAACAGCAAATGTATCCCTATCGCCACCTATGGGTCAGCCATGTGGGGCTATGTAGCTCAAGATAAAATTCAAAGGGTAGAAAATGGGGTCTTAAGACAATGTCTTTCCGTCCCAAAGTCCTCTCCTACCTTTTCTATCCATTCTGAGGTGGGCTTGACTTATATAACTGATAAATTGAAATTGGCCCCCCTAGTATTTTGGGCTAAAACATGGCTTAACTCAGAATTAACACTGAACCACCCAATCTTGTCAGATGTTCTGTCCATGGACCATGCCATGAGAATACCCTGGTTGACCTACTTAAAAAATACTTGAACTTATCTGGGGAGACCTGAACTTTTCTTTTCTCCGTCTAACATCAGGAGAGAGGACGTCAAATGGATTAAGAGCAACTTCCTGGAGAGGGCTTGTTTGGCCAGGGAGGAGAGGGAACTAGTGAAACCCTCAGTAAGATCACATATAACGCTAATTACTACCCCCTCTCTCGAACCTTACCTCAAAATTGTCACCAAACCCCTACACAGATTTTTATTGACAAAGTTTAGGTTTAATTTGATTCATCTCTCACTAGGTCGTTATCAATCGTGGGCCAAACCAGAAGAGGCTCCTCTGTGTGATTGTGACAAATTTTCCAACCAAGATACCATGCATTTTATGATGTTCTGTGGGTTTTATGTCATCCCAAGAAAAAAATATTTACTACCTGTTTTGAAGGAGGCCGGGTTTATTCAAGTCAGGCCCGCATTAATCTATCTCCAGATGTTGAGTAATACTCTCATTATCTACTGTGTGGCTAGTTTTCTAGCAGCGGGCTTCAGAATTAAAAATAAACACACGCCATTGAATGCACTTTATTAATTAGGGTATCGCTTATATTGTCTTTATCTTGTGTACTTTGCAGTATTAACGCTTATTTGGATTTAGCACTGACTTTGTATATTAATGAATTGCCAATTTTAATCTTGTATGTAAATTTTATGCCTTTTATGATTTAAAAAAAATCAAGTAAAGTGTATTTTGACTGACTGACGGACTAGTACCCCATGCAGTAGATGCCCTTTTCAATCAGACTAAGACACAGTACTTAACTAGTGCTCGTTTGACAGGATACGAATTGACACTGTGAGCACCTCATATTACCTTGAAGAGGTGTGCGACACTGAACCCAGCCACTTTGTTGCCATATCCTGTGACTCAGTCCCAGTCAAAGGAACCTCACAATTGTATATTCCTCATTGAGGAACACACAAAGGGTCGCATCGATTTGCAAGATACGCCCCTTCCAGATGTAGATGGGGAACTGTGGGTTGATGGGTCCTGTCTGAAGTTACCAGATGGCACGACTTCAGCTGCTTATGCAATTACCACGCTTCACACAATAGTGGAGACACATATTTTTGAATATGTGTTTTAAGGGTTACATTACACTGAAAGGAGGTCTGTCACTCTGTCACAAGGATGGTGTCATCAGTGATGTCATGAGTGATGTCACTGACCATGTCATGAGTGATGTAATATGTGACATCATCAGCAGTGCATTGCAGGCGCGCAACTTATAGTGAGTCCAACTAACTATAACGTGGGAATTTCAATGGTTTTATGTCAGTAAAATTTCCAGGTAACTATAACTGGTGTGAAACCTATGGTTTTTTCAGTGAATTTAATAGGTTTTTTAAATGCTAATTCTTAACTATAACTGGTGTGAAACCTATGGTTTTTTCAGTGATCTTTCTATATCGAGTTTGTAACCTACGATTTTTTTTTTAATTTGCTGTTTTGTGTGAGTATTAATTAGTATTATTTTTTTTATAATAATATTTATTTATTTTATTTATTTTTACTAGTTTTTCTTGGGGCTTTCTGGGTCCGCGCACCGGTAAGCTCTCTGGAGAGCGCACCCAGAGCGCTTCTTGCGTTCGTGTAAAAAAATATGAATGAAAAGTAAATAATAACGCAAGACATTTAGTACCATACATATAAAAGCAGTTTTTTTGAATAAGGAAATGAAAATAATTTTGCATTTCCGTAAAACTATCAAAACGTCACTTCGGCGTGCCGTGTAAGCGCCCCCGGAAGCGCCTACGTTCGCGCCCCATATGCGCATATGCGCCCCCGGAAGCGCCTACGTTCGTGCCGCGTATGCGCCCCCGGAAGCGCTCCGGTGCGCGCATCATCAGCGCGTCAAGTCATGTTCCTTAAAATAACACTTTTCATTGGTTGCTAACAGTTTTTTTTACAAAGAATGAAATCCCCACCCATTTCCTTCACTTCTTCTTTCACTTTTGTGACTGAAAGACCTGCCTTTTTTTCTCTTCGATCTTGCTTGGTTAATCATGGCTGCCAGACCATCCAGCAGTGAAGATGCGCCTGAATTCATTGATGAAGAGCCTCCTCAGCCAAAGGTGAAAGATCATTTCATCTGGAATTTTTTTTCCATACCAGATGACCAGAAAAAGGTGAATGCTCCAAAAGTAGAGTGCAGGATCTGCCATACAGTCCTGTCACGGGGTGACCCCACGAAGAAATATTCTTTTGGGAACTCCACAATGCTTCGCCATGTGGAGAGGAGGCACCCCCAGAATTTTGCTCGGGAAAGTGTCAGGGCTCTGGCACAAGAGGTTCCCAGTGATGGGGCCTCTACATCCACCGGAGGAGCAACTACTTCTGTGAGGGGGCGATCGCAGGAGCTGGTTCCAAACATTCAGCCTGCATTCAACAAAGGTGTCCTGAAATGCAGATACTGCGATCAACTACTTACCTTTGGGGAGCAAAGTGTCCTGCTCATGGTTCGAGCATTGGAGAACCATCGCTGCCGTTCCCAGCCCTAATTTTCTTTGGATTTTTTGCTCCTGTTGAGCAGTTTCCATTCCCTGTTTTTGTTTCTGTTCTAAAAAAAGAAAAAAGAAGAAAAAAAAAGTTCTTTTCAGAACTACCTCCAATTCTCATCAAAGAGCTATATTCTTAAAAAAATGAAAAAGAGTAAGTGAAGTGAAGTGCGTTGATAATAGAAAGGAAAATGAGTAAGAAAGAACAGAAAGGTATGAGAGGAGAAAGGAAGTGAAGTAGGGGGACTGAAAGAAGGTGAGTGTTGGGAAGGAAAGTAAGGAGAAGGAGAGTGAACATGGGGAATGTGGATATTCAAAGAAAATGTTGAAAAGGAACGGGGGTGTGGAAGGGTAAGAAAAGATGCATTGCTGGAGTTGCATCATTTTTGTGACACACTCCAGCAATGCATCACTTTTGCGCTTACAGATACGTCTGAAATACTGACATATCTGTAAGAACTTCCGACATACTACGTCATAAATTTAATATGACGCATGACTAGAAGACTGAAGGCATCATTTATGAGGCCATGCGTCACTTTAACGCCACCGGAGCGTCACTTTTTGTGACGCACCAGTGCTGTAAAAAAGCTCCTTATTCAGTCATATTTACAAAGTGACGCATCTAGGTAGATGCGTCACTTTGTAAGCCCCTGCGCCACATTATACCTAAGGCAGGTGTAATGTATGCAAAAGGGACGTATTGACACAAGAAAGGGTCGTAGAGGTGACGCAGTGAAATCTATGAGATATCACTGCGTCACTTTTATGACGCTGTTGCGTCCAAATCTTGTGCCTGAATCACAGCAGGCGTAAGACTGATGCAAGCCCTTTCACATGGGGCCTGGCCCCATGTGAAAGGATGCATTGCTGGAGTTGCATCATTTTTGTGACACACTCCAGCAATGCATCACTTTTGCGCTTACAGATACGTCTGAAATACTGACGTATCTGTAAGTACTTCCGACATAATATGTCATATATTTAATATGACGCATGACTAGAAGACTGAAGGCCTCATTTATGAGGCCATGCGTCACTTTAACGCCACCGGTGCGTCACTTTTTGTGACGTACCAGTGCTGTATATAATGCACCTTATTCAGTCATATTTACAAAGTGACGCATCTAGGTAGATGTGTCACTTTGTAAGCCCCTGCGCCACATTATACCTACGTCAGGTGTAATGTATGCAAAAGAGACGTATTGACGCAAGAAAGGGTCGTAGAGGTGACGCAGTGAAATCTATGAGATATCACTGCGTCACTTTTATGACGCTGTTGCGTCCAAATCTTGTGCCTGTATCACAGCAGGCGTAAGACTGATGCAAGCCCTTTCACAATGGGCCTGGCCCCATGTGAAAGGATGCATTGCTGGAGTTCCATCATTTTTGTAACACACTCCAGCAATGCATCACTTTTGCGCTTACAGATACGTCTGAAATACTGACGTATCTGTAAGTACTTCCGACATAATATGTCATATATTTAATATGACGCATGACTAGAAGACTGAAGGCCTCATTTATGAGGCCATGCGTCACTTTAACGCCACCGGTGCGTCACTTTTTGTGACGCACCAGTGCTGTAAATAATGCACCTTATTCCGTCATATTTACAAAGTGACGCATCTAGGTAGATGTGTCACTTTGTAAGCCCCTGCGCCACATTATCCCTACGTCAGGTGTAATGTATGCAAAAGGGACGTATTGACGCAAGAAAGGGTCGTAGAGGTGACGCAGCGAAATCTATGAGATATCACTGCGTCACTTTTATGATGCTGTTGCGTCCAAATCTTGTGCCTGTATCACAGCAGGCGTAAGACTGATGCAAGCCCTTTCACATGGGGCCTGGCCCCATGTGAAAGGATGCATTGCTGGAGTTGCATCATTTTTGTGACACACTCCAGCAATGCATCACTTTTGCGCTTACAGATATGTCTGAAATACTGACGTATCTGTAAGAACTTCTGACATAATACGTCATAAATTTAACATGACGCATGACTAGAAGACTGAAGGCCTCATTAATGAGGCCATGCGTCACTTTAACGCCACCGGTGCGTCACTTTTTGTGACGCACCAGTGCTGTAAATAATGCACCTTATTCCGTCATATTTACAAAGTGACGCATATAGGTAGATGTGTCACTTTGTAAGCCCCTGCGCCACATTATACCTACGTCAGGTGTAATGTATGCAAAAGGGACGTATTGACACAAGAAAGGTTCGTAGAGGTGACGCAGTGAAATCTATGAGATATCACTGCGTCACTTTTATGGCGCTGTTGCGTCCAAATCTTACGCCTGTTTCACAGCAGGCGTGCAGGCCCTTTCACATGGGGCCTGGTCCCATGTGAAAGGATGCATTGCTGGAGTTGCATCATTTTTGTGACACACTCCAGCAATGCATCACTTTTGCGCTTACAGATATGTCTGAAATACTGACGTATCTGTAAGAACTTCTGACATAATACGTCATAAATTTAATATGACGCATGACTAGAAGACTGAAGGCCTCATTTATGAGTCCATGCGTCACTTTAACGCCACCGGAGCATCACTTTTTGTGACGCACCAGTGCTGTAAAAAATGCTCCTTATTCAGTCATATTTACAAAGTGACGCATCTAGGTAGATGCGTCACTTTGTAAGCCCCTGCGCCACATTATACCTACGTCAGGTGAATGTATGCAAAAGGGACGTATTGACGCAAGAAAGGGTCGTAGAGGTGACACAGTGAATAAACTGGGTTTTCCCCATGCTACGCTCCCCGGTCCGCTCCCCGGAGTGCGTACCGGGCGCTCCCCATGCGAAAATCCCAGACCTTGTCATGAATGATGTAATATGTGACGTCATCAGCAGTGCATTGCGGGGGCGTGAGTTATAGTTAGCTCAACTAATTATAACGCCGGAATTGCTATGGTTTTGTATGAGTGAAATGTCCAACTAACTATAACGTCCCTGAAACCTATGGTTGTTTTCAGTGAATTTCAAATGTTTTTTAAATGCTAATTTGTCTATAACGTCCCTGAAACCTATGGTTTTTTCAGTAAATTTCAATGGTTTTTTAAATGCTAATTTCTAACTATGCTTACAAAGGTATGACATGTGAAGAAAGAGGAAGAAAGGCGCAGAAAGAAGCAAGACAAATGCTGAGAGAGTCAACAGAAGTCCCGAAAGACGAAGAAAAGTGCAGGAAGAAGCAAGAGATGTGAAGAAAGAACCAACAGGGGAGCAGAAAGTCCTCCTGTGCCCCAACATTTTACTGATGGGTACTGGTGGTAATTGACTCTGACTAGCCAGGCCTGGAGCCAGTGCTATGCTAAAAGACACTTAGAATACAGTGAAAACACCGACATACACTAGGGAACACTATGCGTTGGGGCACCCCTGTGATTAGCATGACCTCCCCTGTATTTGCCATGAGTAAGTACCTGGGTCATTGCATGAGTACATGGGTAGTGAGTGGATGATTAGAGTACTGCAAGTGCTTGGGTTTTAGCGGACTGATTGCATAAATACACATATGTCACATCAGGCCCCGCCACCGCCCTTCACCACTGTGCAAACGCACCCCCTAGCGGGTTCTAAGTTGGGGGATTAATTCCCCTTGAATCCTGAGGGTCCCTGGGGGCCAACTAGCCCACCAGGTACCTCCAGTAAGCGCCACAAAGCTGCGTTGCAAAGAAGTGATCTGGGGCCATGCCCCTTTTTACACCTCTCTGCAATACAACTCTGTGGAGCTTACTGGACGTACCTGATGGGCTAGTTGGCCCTGAGGGGCCCTCAGGATTCAAGGTGACATATTCTCTCGACTGAAAATGCACCTCAGGGCACGTTTGCATACTTATCACATTAGACAACACCCCCTCCCTGCACCACTGTGGAAACGCACCCCCTGGTGCGTTGTAAACTGGGGGATTAATTCCCCTTGAGTCCTGAGGGTCCCTGGGGGCCAACTAGCCCACCAGCAACCTCCAGTAAGCGCCACAGAGCAGGGTTGCAGAGAGGTGTAAAAAGGGGCATGGGTTCTCAACACCTCTCTGCAACACAGTTCCCTGGTGCTTACTGGAGGTGCCTGGTGAGCCAGTTGGCCCCCAGGGACCCTCAGGTTTCAAGGGGACTTAATCCTCCAACTTAACACGTGCCACACATTTGCACACTTGTCACATCAGGCCATTCCCCCTCCCTGCACCACTGTGCAAACGCGCCCCCTGGAGCATTGTAAATTGGGAGATTACATTCCCCAACTTAACACGTGCCACACGTTTTCACACTTGTCACATCAGGCCATTCCCCCTCCCTGCACCACTGTGCAAACGCGCCCCCTGGAGCATTGTAAATTGGGAGATTATATTCCCTTGAGTCCTGAAGGTCCCTGGGGGGCAACTAGCCCTCTAGCTACCTCCAGTAAGCGCCACAGAGCTGTGTTGTAGAGAGGTGTAAAAAGGGGCATGGCCTCTGAACACCTCTCTGCAACGCAGCTCCCTGGTGCATACTGGAAGTACCTGGTGGGCTAGTTTGCCCCCAGGGACCCTCAGGATTGATGGGGACTTAATCCCTCAATGTACAATGTCTCAGGGGGTGCGTTTGAACACTTGCTATCTCAGGCCCGCCCCCTCCCTTCACCACTGTGCAAACGCGCCCCTTGGCGTGTTCTAAGTTGGGGGATTAATTCCCCTTGAGTCCTGATGGTCCCTGGGGGCCAACTAGCCCACCAAGTACCTCCAGTAAGCGCCACAGAGCTGCATTGCAGAGAGTTGTAAAAAGGGGCATGGCCTCTGAAAACCTCTCTGCAAAGCAGCTGTCAGGCACATACTGGAGGTACCTGGTGGGCTAGTTGGCCCCCAGGGACCCTCAGGATTGAAGGGGATTTAATTCCCCAATTTACAATGTGCCAAGGGGTGCGTTTGCACACTTGCTATGTCAGGCCCCGCCCCCTCCCTGCATCACTGTGCTAACGTGCCGAAAATTCAAACAAAAAACCATCTTTTTGGGCTCTGGGGGGTCCTTCTGGGACCCCCTAAGCAGGCCTAGGGGGTCAGGGTGTTTCTACCCTGCCTCCTTCTCTTGTTTTCTACCTTTATTTCTGTTTTTTATCGACTCGCTTCTACCGAGCCACAAGATGGCTGCCAACACTTCCTGGTTTGGAGTGTTGGTAGCCAATCACAGTGAAGCTCGTGCACAGGACTTAGGCTCCGTCCAGATATCGAAACTTTTATTTTTCTAATTTCTCAGCAACTGCTGAACGGATTTACATCATTTTGAAAAAAGGTTGCTTTCTGACCCTCACACTACCTTTGTGCCAAATTTGGGGTAATTCCGTTCAGTAGTTTCGGCTGTAGCCTTGCGCAAAGTTTCCTATGGGGAAATGATTTTTTGACTCTTATTTTTTGATTTCTCAAAAGCTAATGAACGGATTTACACCATTTTAAAAAGGTCGCTTCGTGAACCATTCTCTACCTTTCTGCTAAATTTGAGGTAATTCTGTTCAGCAGTTCGGGCTGTAGCTTGTCGCAAATTTTCCTATGGAAATTAACATGGGAAAAACGTGTTTTGGGACCCCCCTTTTTTCCTCAGCCCCCGCTTGATGAATCACCCCTAAACCTTCAGGATAGGAGCTGACCTGGATAGAATTTTTTGGGGGAGAATTTCAGAAAGATTCGTCAAACTACGCCAAAGTTATAACCAATGGAAACTAGGTTGTAACTATATCTACCTACTGGCGGCTGCCAGTAGGTAACATATATATTTGCGCAATAAAGCACTGAATTTGGAAATTAAGCTCCAAGTGGTAAGTACCTGATTTTCCGATCAAGGAGTGAGGAATTTGGATTCGTCAAGCGGCGGCCGAGAAAAAAGGGGGGTCCCAAAATGTGTTTTCCCCATGCAATTTTCCATAGGAACCTTTAGTCGCAGCTACAGCCCGAACTGCTGAATGGAATTACACCAAATTTGGCAAGGAGGTAGCCCTTGGTTCAGAGTCATGCGTTTTTGTTAAATGGTGTAAATTCGTTCAGTAGTTCCTGAGAAAATCAAGAGTGAAATCATATATATATATTTTTTTTTTCAGGGAGGATCTGTGCACCCTATGCGCACCATCCCGTGCACGAGCTTCATGCTAATTGGCTCTCAACACTCCAAATCAGGAAGTGGTGGCAGCCATCTTGTGCCTCAGTAGAACCGAGGCACAAGAAAGCAGAGAGAAAAACGTGCAGAACGCAAAAAGGGGGCAGGGTAGAAACACCCTGATCTCCTAGACCTGCTTAGGGGGTCCCCCAGGGCTCCAAAATGTATTTATTTATTTTTAAATCAGCGAAATAAGCGCAGGGTGCGCGGATCCTGACGATAAAAAAACAAAACGAAGGGTGGGCTCCCGGCCTTAGTTGGTAATTATCCCCTGGGGGGCCAAGTCCCGGGGGCAATGTATTTATGTGAATGGAGGGCCCAGAGGGGCCCCCCAGCTACGGGAACCGCCCCCCCCCAGGGCTTCAATATAAGTGGGTGGGGGGCTCACGGCCCCCTGCAGCCCCGGAGACCACCACCCCCGGGGCTTTTTTTTAAATACACCAGTGTGGCCGGGCTTGAGCCATCCCACATGCCCCGGGGACCGCCACCTCCCTGGCACTAATAGTTTAAATTTGTGGGGTCCGTTATGGACCCTCAAGCCCCAGGGACCACGACCCCCGGGCTTTGAAAATGCCCCTCTTGGAGCCTTGTTGTGGCCCTTGGGACCACCACTTCCAGGGCCGGCTCCTGCAGTGTCCTGGGGTGCCTGAGGGAATATAAATCCGATATTATATAATGTTGACCTAATGTATCCAATATATTACCATGCTACCTTAGGAAGGTCTTCATGATCCTCGACGGAATAGTTGGGATTGTATTAACTTGTTGCCTATGTCTGCATTGTGGGCCAGCATGTTGCTCCTATTGTCCTGCTAAGCTTACTTCCTCATTGACAGTTTTGCGCTATGCAAAAATTGAGAAGCAGTTAGTGCAAAAGGAAGTTACAAACCTAATAAAAATAGATGAGGTTGTGTTTTTGGACTGAAATTTGTTATTTTCATATATTGGCTATATCACGCCAAAAGGGCAGTCTGAAGGAATATAAATCCGATATTATATAATGTTGACCTAATGTATCCAATATATTACCATGCTACCTTAGGAAAACCCCTTTTAAATACACTCGAACCATGCATACATTAAGAATCGGACCTTGACAGAACAAACACCATTTTGGTTTCATTTCCTATGTCTCTCTTTCGTTAGTTAGGAAAACACGTGACCTGCTACTGTGTAAAAAGACTGAGAGGTCGTCCTGAGCTATGAATGGACCATTGGTTCTAACTTAGGAAACTCAAGGTCGCATCTGTCTTTCTTGTAGGATGAGCACATTCTTGCAGGCGCCATGCCTGTACTCCCGTGCCCCAGCACGAAGGGGAGGCACCTTCACTGACATACCCCCGGAATAGTTTGAGCTGAGTTTCGAATCAATCAATTGTGCCTTATATGGGTTTTCCTGTTGGCTTCACGAGAAATGGTACTTTTCCATGTACGGGGTTTTCATGAGGTATGCTGAAAGTATATATGCACTGTTTTGAATGTAATCCAGCAGTCTCCTCTGTACACCTGTGAGGGTGAGGACGAGAGAGAGGCTCCCCTATATTGGGCGCTTTTTGCAAAATAAACAATTGAACCTTTTCCATTGCCGACTGACTTATTCCTGGTAAATAAGGTATATGGGCTATTGGTAAGTATAGCTCTATGGTATATATTTTTAGTACTTCAGTTGGCGACTCCGCCTGGACTCCGCCATAGGGCTGTCCCCTCCTGGAAACAGGAGTAGAGGGACAGGGAGGGGTTCTGGTCGAGTGGGTGGATTGAAAAAGGATCCTAATTGAGAAACCAGTTTGTGGTAGAAAAGGAAATTCCACTCTCGAGCCCAGTGACCTTCCCAGCTGCTAAATAACCCTTCGCCGGAGTCCTTCGGGCTTAACCCGGAACAGCTGACCATGTTGGTCTATAAAGGAGTCGGCAGTGGAGAACACGCAATCAGACCTGAGTGCACCAGGTGAGTGAATTGTATTGTTTGTCTTTTGACGTCTTTGGAACAAGCACTTTGGAGAAGGGGCTTTTGGAAACAGTTAACTGTATTTGGAATCTGGTGGTTAGTAAACCACAGGGAATCTTGGGGTCTGACGTGGCAGTGAAGTGACTGCAAGGGCGGATGCCCGACAGACTTGTTTGGTGATTATTTGAGACAACATTGGACGCCTTAGTGTTGCACGAGGGGTGCTCACTCGGCCGGATCCTCTTAGGAAAAGCCCTGGGAGCAACTGGGTAAGCTTGGAATCTGGAGCTACGCGCCCAGTCGCCCGGCCCAACCAGCACAGGACTATGGGATGGTCTGTAAGAGGGTTCGTGGTTCGCCTGTCTGATGATCTCAGGGCAGTCTTTGGACTGTCTCTTTTGTGAATCTGTGTGGCCTGGAATCCGGCGTGATCGATTCCCCGAACAGGAGTCGACGGGCTCTGTTCGATTTGGAAGACATGTCATTCTGCATTTTGGAAATCGTTGCCTTGAATTTCGAACCATGACCGAATTGCCTCTATCGATCGAAATGAATGCACTTTATGTATAAATGGCAAGTGAGATTGTATGATTTAGGAGAGAAAGGGTATGTGATAAATTGTGGAGAAGTGTGGCTCAGTGGTTAGAGTGGTTAGAGTGGAGAAGTGTGGCTCAGTCGACCGTGGACCAGGGTTCGATTCCCCGCCTCAGCGAGTCTCGGGCTCAAAATTCCACGGCCTCGACAATTCTCGCTCCGGTGCCTACTCCAATCACGGGGTCTCACTCTGCAACTCTGGGCAATAGCTTGCTTAATCTCCACGACGGCCCCTCGCGGCGGGATGCCTGGCTTTCACCCTGTGGACACCCTGCCGGGGCCTCTCACAGGGGAATACCAGGACGGGTTCCCTAGGCAAGCGCCAGGATGCCCTTTGGGTGACAGGTTGCGCTATATAGATACACCTACGTTTACATTTACATTTACATAAACGGACACGTCCATGTGAGTGAGTCTAGTTGAAACGGTATGAGTTATTGAATTTATAAACATGTCGTGTTTTAGTAAATTGTGTTTTGGATGCTGCCGTCGTCGGAGTGGACGGCTGGAAGAAAGACAGCCTGCTCCTCCGGAAGGTAGCCCCAGTTTCAATATGTATGTAAATCATGGTATCTCTCCCATTCTGTTTAATACACTTTGGAACAAGTATACCAAAGATAATTCGGAGCTGCAATGGCCTTTAACGGGGTCTTTTGATGAAAGAATAATTAATTATTTACAAAAAAAATTTTAAGAAAAGGAGCCGTCAAACCATGTTTGATTCCTTGAACCTATGGTTAAAGGAGGCGAAACGGCAGCGAATAAGAAGAAAAATTGGGAAAAATTAAAGCGGGACAGACTGTTACCCAAAAGGCAATAGCATATGAAAAAGAAAAGGTAGAGAAAAATATTGAACAAATGGATAGACAATCTTGATTACAAACGGATAAGAGTTATATGACATGGACTGAGGCAGAAGATGATATAGAGGAATTATTAGAAGCCCGTCCGCCACCTCCATATGCCCCTCAAGGTTTATATCCTGCAGTACCAGTAGCTAGAACAGGGATGGCTGGAGCTCCATCTTCCACAGCGGCACCCTCAGTTGCTACCGCACCGGTAGCCGTGCCCCCTCCGGCTCCGCTGTTTCCTCCTCCTACCCTTCGTCCAACTACCTCAGATTTGATTTCTTTATTATCCGGGCCAATTGATGCTTCTCCCTTGCCCCAGGTAGTTTTAACACCCCCGGCCGCAGGACCGGCAGTCTCCCCTATGGGAATGGCTTCTGTAGATGTCACACCACGACGCCCGGTGGGGGGTTTGGAAGGCCGACGAGCTTTTGCTTGATCATCTATAGGATCTGAGGCAAGACGGGCTATTGTGAGTCAGGCATCCCAATGGATGCGGAATATGATTTATACTTTAGAAGATATTTGGAGTACTATGAAAGACTATGAACCAGTTACGCAACAATTGGCTTTGGAACACATGGCAATTCGATTAATCTCCTTATGGAAACAATGTTTTGAGGAAGGGCTGGCTCCGCAGATACCATGTGATATCAGGGATCGAGCCTTTAAGTTTGAATTGCAAGCCGAAGAAGTATTTCAGAATGTTGAGACATTGATACGTTACCGAGAACGAATGCATAGGAAATGTCCAGACTGGGGGCACAACATCCTATGAGAGAAGTGCACTCCCTCTTCCATTCGGAGATTCCCAAAGTAATAGATGGTGGTGGAACAGTGACCAGAAATCGTGCAGAGGCACGTTTCCAAGAGCAGTGGGTTTATACCGCTTGGAAGCGAAGTGAGGTTCTTACATTAAAAGCCCAACTTCCTGACCCACATAAAACTCCTACAGCCTATTACAAAGAATTAACTGAAGCCGCAAACTCGGCCGTCATGACTTTAGCTGACATTGAGCTATTTTTCGGCCTCTTAATCTCAGTAGATATATGGAGACAGGTACATGACTCAGATCATGCTGCAAAACTTGGAGGGACCTGGGATCAGATTAAAATTTGGGATAAAGATCGGAAGCCGGGTGATAAACCTAAAGATGAGATCTTAGCTATACCCGCACGTATTATAACATACATGCAAACTCTTATTCCCCCACAGAAAGTGGATTGGGATAAATTAACTGCTTGTAAACAGAAAAAGGATGAAAGTGTGTCTGATTTCTTTACCCAGTTTGAGAACGTATTTATTGATTTTAGTGGACAAGACTTGTCCACGGAAGGTGGCATATGATTAATTGTGAACAGATTTGTCACTAATTTGTTGCCTGAAATAATGGCACGGTTACAGGCTGCTGAAAGTACATGGACCACTTCGACCCCTTCAGTTATTCTCAGCATGGCCCAACATTATGAACATCGGGAGAATGAGAGCAAGGATAAGTCTGAGAAAAAGGTTAAAGAGTTAAAAACCTGAGTGCTGCTGCAACAGGTTAGTAGAGGACAAAATGCTGGAAGGGGAGGAAGAGGTTCATTTCCAAGAAGGGAAATGAGTGGAAGAGGAGGGGGAGCGGGTCCGGCTCCTGATATAGGGATAAATCAGTGTTCCAATTGTAGGCAGGAGGGACAATGGTGAGCTCAATGTCCATTGCTATATGGACAAGGCGCTTTTAACAGAGGAAGAGGAAGAGGACGAGTTGGTACTGATCGGACTAGTATGAGACGCGGGGACATGTCCGGTGGTGAGTCCGGAAGGAATTATTTTGATGATCCTCAAAGGAGGCAATATTATAATGAAGATTATCGGGAGGATGGATTTGATGGGAATGGTTATGCATGAGACAGCCACGGACAGAGCAGGGGCCACATATCAGTAACAGTTGACCAACAGGGGCCTTATGTACAGGGGCAATTGATGGGGACATCTGAGAAGTTTCTGGTGGATACTGGAGCAATAAATAGTTCTGTTGCTCATTCACTGGTCCCAAGGGCTGCTCTGTCTGGGCAAAATAACGTATCAGTGGGGTTCTCAGGAATCCCAGTAGTGAGCCCCATTTCTAAGCCACTTCCATTTACTATCTGCCCAGTTACTGTGGACTCTCCATTTTTGCTTACTTCCAGCTGTGGCGAGAATCTGTTAGGATTGGACATACTGAAGAAATTGCATGCTCGCATTTACTGTTCCCCTGACTGTGTTTATTTAGCAATGCAGCCTCCTGATAAAAGCACGTCTCAATGTTTTTCCAAAAATGAACATCTTCCCCCTGAATTTTCAAAAATCCCCCAGATCCTCTGGGCAACGGGGGACACGGATGTGGGATTGTTAAAAATACCCCCTGTATCAATTCCCTTAAAACCGAATGCACATTTGCCACGTATCCCACAATATCGAATTTCGCCAGAGGGCGAACAGGCCTTATTACAGATCATTCGTGACTTGATTAAGAAAGGAGTGGTAGAGGAAACAGCTGCTAATGTTTGTAATAGTCCCATTTTACCGATTTTGAAAAAGGCCCCGCTGGATGGTGACTCTGATTATAAAAATACGTATCGATTTGTGATCGATTTAAGAGAAGTTAATAAAATAGCGGTTCCCCAATATCCTGTGGTTCCAGATATCACTGCAATTCTTACTATGATTCCCCCTACTGCCCAGTATTTCTCAGTGATAGATGTGAAGAATGCATTCTTTAGCATCCCAATCCACCCTAACATCCGTCATATTTTCGGATTCTCGTTATCTGGCCGCAGCTTTAGATTTTGTCGTGCTCCTCAAGACTATACTGAAAGTCCTAGTATTTATAGCCAAGCATTGAAAGCAGTACTAGATGAATTAGTCCTACCCCCTGGTAATGTTCTCATCCAGTATGTGGATGACCTATTGGTGGCGTCAGACACGGCAGAAGGTTGTAGAGAAGCCACTGTCAAATTATTGACTCATTTAGCGGCTAATGGTAACAAGGTATCCTTATCGAAATGTTAGTATTGACGACAGGAAGTGACCTATCTTGGTCATTTACTGTCGAAAGCGGGGAGAAGACTAACTCCTGAATGAATAGCTGTTATTTCGAACATGTCTGTGCCCCGTACTCAACGTGATGTTCGTGCTTTTCTTGGCATAACCTCTTACTGTCGCCAATGGATTCCTAATTTTTCGCTAAACCCTTGTTGCATTTGACTACCAAAGATGTGAATGAACCCTTGCCCTGGATGTATGACGTTAAAACGCATACTTTTACATCGCATACCATTACAACACGATTTTTACAACGCAGGATCCTTTACAACGCATGCCTTTACAGCGCATGTCATTACATAGCAGATGCTATTACAACGTATGTATGTGTGTTCTTATATAGCGCTCGACTTACCCTAGGGCATCTCGGCGCTTGCCTTGGGAACCCGTCCTGGCTTTTCCCTGTAAGATAACCCATACTGGGCATCCCCAGGCATCCCGCCGCGGGGGGGGGGCGTTGTGGAGATTAAGCAAGCTAATGCCCAGAGTTGCAGAGTGTGAACCCGTGATTAGAGTGGACACCGAAGCGAGAATTATCGAGTCCGTGGACAATTGGGCTCAAGACCCTGCCGCGTCGGGAATTGAACCCTGGTCCCGGGTCTGACCTCTGCTTCAGGGTATGCCTCCTCTAACCAGTGAGCCACACTTCTCCACAACGCATGCCATTACAACGTAAGTATAGGTAAGTATATCTTTTTAAAAAAAATTGTAATTATTAAATATTTAATTAATTTAATTTAATTAATTTAATTTAATTAATTTAATTTATTTAAAGTATTTTTTTTTAAACTGAACCCTTAAAATACCCCTGTACCCCTATACCCAAAACCTATCTCTAATCCCTAAAGCTACCCCTGTACCCCAAAACCCAAACCTAGCCCTGAACCCTAAAAATACCCCTGTACCCCAAAACCCAAACCTAGCCCTAAACCCTAAAAATACCCCTGTACCCCAAAACCCAAACCTAGCCCTGAACCTTAAAAATACCCCTGTACCCCATAACCCAAACCTAGCCCTGAACCCTAAAAATACCCCTGTACCCCAAAACCCAAACCTAGCCCTGAACCCTAAAAATACCCCTGTACCCCATAACCCAAACCTAGCCCTGAACCCTAAAAATACCCCCGTACCCCATAACCCAAACCTAGCCCTGAACCCTAAAAATACCCCTGTACCCCTTAACCCAAACCTAGCCCTGAACCCTAAAAATACCCCTGTACCCCATAACCCAAACCTAGCCCTGAACCCTAAAAATACCCCTGTACCCCATAACCCAAACCTAGCCCTGAACCCTAAAAATACCTCTGTACCCCATAACCCAAACCTAGCCCTCAACCCTAAAAATACCCCTGTACCCATAACCCAAACCGAGCCCAGATCCCTAAAAATAGCCCTGTACCCCATAACCCAAACCTAGCCCTGAACCCTAAAAATACCCCTGTACCCCAAAACCCAAACCTAGCCCTGAACCCTAAAAATACCCCTGTACCCCATAACCCAAACCTAGCCCAGAACCCTAAAAATACCCCTGTACCCCATAACCCAAACCTAGCCCTGAACCCTAAAAATACCCCTGTACCCCAAAACCCAAACCTAGCCATGAACCCTAAAAATACCCCTGTACCCCATAACCCAAACCTAGCCCTGAACCCTAAAAATACCCCTGTACCCCATAACCCAAACCCAGCCCTGAACCCTTAAAACACCCTTGTACCCCAAAACCCAAACCTAGCCCTGAACCCTAAAAATACCCCTGTACCCCATAACCCAAACCTAGCCCTGAACCCTAAAAATACCCCTGTACCCCAAAACCCAAACCTAGCCCTGAACCCTAAAAATACCTCTGTACCCCATAACCCAAACCTAGCCCTGAACCCTAAAAATACCCCCGTACCCCAAAACCCAAATTAAATAAATGTTTTAAAAAGATAAACTTACCTATACTTACATTGGGATGTATGACGTTACAACGCATACATTTACAACGACCTACCATTACAACGAAACTTTTACAATGCAAAAACTATTACAACGCATGTATTTACAACACATGTTTTTACAACGCAGGTACCTTTACAACGCATACCATTACAACGTAAGTATTTGTAATTATATATTAATTTTTTAATTGTAAATTAATTGAAATTAATATAATTTAATGTAATGTAATTTAATTTAATTTAATTTCATTTAACTAATTTAATTTAAATTAAATTTAAATTTATTTTTACCCTGTTCCCCTGTACCCCAAAAACCCAAAACTGACCCTGAACCCTAAAAATACCCCTTTACCCAAAAACCTAAAACTGACCCTTAACCCTAAAAATACCCCTTTACCCAAAAACTGAAAACTGACCCTGAACCCTAAAAATACCCCTTTACCCAAAAACTGAAAACTGACCCTGAACCCTAAAAATACCCCTTTACCCAAAAACTGAAAACTGACCCTGAACCCTAAAAATACCCTTTTACCCAAAAACTGAAAACTGACCCTGAACCCTAAAAATACCCCTTTACCCAAAAACTGAAAACTGACCCTGAACCCTAAAAATACCCCTTTACCCAAAAACTGAAAACTGACCCTGAACCCTAAAAATACCCTTTTACCCAAAAACTGAAAACTGACCCTGAACCCTAAAAATACCCCTTTACCCAAAAACTGAAAACTGACCCTGAACCCTAAAAATACCCCTTTACCCAAAAACTGAAAACTGACCCTGAACCCTAAAAATACCCCTTTACCCAAAAACTGAAAACTGACCCTGAACCCTAAAAATACCCTTTTACCCAAAAACTGAAAACTGACCCTGAACCCTAAAAATACCCCTTTACCCAAAAACTGAAAACTGACCCTGTACCCTAAAAATACCCTTTTACCCAAAAACTGAAAACTGACCCTGAACCCTAAAAATACCCCTTTACCCAAAAACTGAAAACTGACCCTGAACCCTAAAAATACCCTTTTATCCAAAAACTGAAAACTGACCCTGAACCCTAAAAATACCCCTTTACCCAAAAACCTAAAACTGACCCTGAACCCTAAAAATACACCTTTACCCAAAAACCCAAAACTGACCCTAAACCCTAAAAATACCCCTTTACCCCAAACATATAACATTTTAAATATAATTATATACTTACCAATACTTACGTTGTAATGGTATGCGTTGTAAAGGTACCTGCGTTGTAAAAACATGCGTTGTAAATACATGCGTTGTAAAAGTTTTTGCGTTGTAAAAGTTTCGTTGTAATGGTAGGTCGTTGTAAAAGTTGCGTTGTAAAGGTTGTACACCCTTACATTGTAATGGCATGCGTTGTAATAGCATCTGCTATGTAATGTCATGCGTTGTAAAGGATCCTGCGTTGTAGTAGTTGCGTTGTAAAAGTAGTCTGTTGTAACAGTTGCGTTGTAACTGTTGTTTCCCCTCTGGATTACCGAAAGCCTTTTGTACTCTATGTACATGAGATTGACGGTTGTTCAGTTTCAGTGCTAACACAGGGTTTTGGCGGAAAGCAACGACCTTGTGCATATTTTTCGGCAGCATTGGATAATGTTGCCAGAGCCCTTCCTAGCTGTCTAAAGGCTACTATTGCTGTGGTGGTGGCCATTCGGCAGTCTGAGGGGATTGTTTTGAATACTGACCTCACAGTCATGGTACCACATGCTGTGGATATATTATTGAATCGAACAAAAACCCAGCACCTTACGAGTGCGCGATTGACCGGCTATGAATTAACCTTATTTGCACCCCACATTACTATTAAAGGATATGCCACTCTGAACCCAGCCACGTTACTACCCCTCCCTTCGAGTGATCAAAAGGACGATGTCCATGATTGTATATTTCGAACTGAAGAAGAAACGAAGGGACGAGTAGACCTCACTGACACCCCTTTATCTGAACCCCAAGGGGAGTTGTATGTGGATGGCTCCTGTTTTAAATTATCAGATGGCACGACAACAGCTGCACATGCTATAACGACCCTCAGAACTATAGTGGAGACCGCTCAGGTTTCCTATCACTCAGCGCAAGCAGCTGAACTAATAGCATTGTTAAGAGCATGTGAACTGAGTGAAGGTTTAAGAGTAAATATTTTTACAGACAGCCAGTACACCTTTGGCGTAGCCCATAGTTTTGGGCGGTTGTGGAAAGAACGAGGATTTCTTACCTCCCATGGTCAGAGGATACAACATAGCCCTTTGATTGAAAGATTTTTGAATGCCTTAACCTTACCAGAAAAGGTGGCCATTATCAAGTGTAGTGCCCAAAAGAGAGTTATTGATGCCACAGGGGAGGGAAATGCCTTTGCCGCTCAGGTAGCAAAAGACACAGCACAAACTAAAATGTCTAGTATGTTCCTTAGTGTTTCAGCAAGGTGGGTGGTGAAGACAACAGTGTTTGATAACACTTTTGAAAGTGTTAGAGAACTACAGAAAGAAGCTACTCCTGATGAAATAAAACAATGGGAACAGGAAATAGGGAAGTTGGATAAGAACAATTGTTGGATTGATTGACCATAAAACAGCGATGGCTATTGCCTAATGCACTGGTATATGCTGTAGCTGTGATGGCCCATGGTCCTGCTCACATTGGTGCAAAAGGCATTGGTGCATTACTAGATCCTGTGTGGAATAACCCAAATATTTCAAAAACTGCTGCTCATGTGGTCAAATACTGCATGATCTCTTTACAGTATAATCCTGGAGGGAGGGAGACAGTCCTCAGTGGAAATGTTGTGCCTTCTACTTTACCGTTTGAAGTAATACAAATGGATTATATTCAACTAGAAAGGGTGAATAACCTCAAATACATGCTAGTGGTGGTATGTGCTTTTAGTAAATTGGTTGAAGCATATCCTACCAAAAGATAACACCACTGTGGCCACAACAAAAGCCGTAATCAAAGAGTTCCTGCCCCGGTTCAGTTTGCATCGAGTCATTCGGACGGACAACGGGGTTCACTTTAATGCAGACCTTGTCAAATATATTTGTGATGGTTTACAGATAAAACAAAAATTTCATGCAGCACGGCATCTGCAGTCTGCAGGACTGGTTGAGAAATATAATGGTACACTGAAGTTGAAGATGGCAAATATTCAAGAAATCACGGGCTTGAGCTGGCCTGATGCTTTGCCCCTAGCATTAATGTCATTAAGTGTGACCCCTCATCATGAACAGGGCTGTCACCTTATGAGGTTGTCTTTGGTGGACCAGCTAAGGTGTGGGGTGTCCCGAGACCTAGGTCCTTCCGTGACATTTATTACCTTATGATGACAGATTATCTGTACGCTTTAACTAAAGATTTACGTTCCATTCATCAACAGGTGTCAGCTGTACTGCAGCCACTGCCGGAGGGTCCCGGACACCGTTTGGAGCCAGGAAAGTGGGTCCTAGTCCGACATTACCAGCGGAAATCTAGTTTGGAGCCGTCCCTACCAGATTCTTTTGGCAACGCGGACAGCAGTGAAAGTGGACGGGAAGAAACACTGGATTCACGTCTCCCACGTAAAAAAATTGCTCCTTCCACTCCCGTTTGACCAGCAGAACCGAGACGGAGTTCTAACGCAAGAAGGAGAGCGGATGTTGAGTTTTGTGCCTTTCTCAGATGCCCTTGAAGTCGGGCACGAGGAAGGATTGTTGGCACCACAAGGAAATAAATCAGTCGCATTTTCTGAATCTTTTGATAAGGCTGATTCCTCGGATGCTTCTGAGGGCTTTGTTGCACCGAATGTCCCTGCTGCTGTGTTGTTTCAAGACCTGGAACAACCTGGCCATCTTCGATACAACTTACGGCCCCGAAAACAACGCGGTACCCCAGTTTCGGATTCCAGGAGATAGGGAAAGACTTGAGCTGTAGGGCTGAAGTTAGCTCTTCACTGGGGTACTGAGCGAGACACTGGACTGAACCCGTTGGGAGCCTGGAACTGTTACATTGCACTGTTCAGAAAGAAAGACAGTGTTAAGGGCCTAAGTTGCAATGGTAAAGTCAAAGTTTGAAATTGCTCTTTTTGATGAACAATAGGAGTCTGCCTGTGAGGCTCTAGACGGACACAGGAAGAAGAAACCCTCTGACAATTGGCTTGCACCTTTCCCGAGTTTAGTTTGGACTTTTAGTTAGGATGAATCCTTTTGCCCGGTTTGCCCTTGAAGATGAACAACCCCTTGCTCCTCGCCCTTTCCTTGAAAATATTCCCATGCTTTCCGGTTGGGCTATCAGAGTGAAGATAGCCTTTGTAATAACTATTGCAGTAATCATGATAATATTGATGAGTGTGTTTGTATATTTAGAATTTCAATATCCTATGCATAAGGTGTTAGGTACTACAACAGTTCCACCTGAACATTTCTTTTATACTTTGCCTCCCCATAAGGAAAGACATCGAGAAACTTATGCTAAAAATGTGTTTATTGAAATGCTGCATCAAGCTCATAGTACCACAAATAAGACAAACTGCTGGGTATGTGATCTTTTGCCACCTGTAATGCATCGTCATAATTTATTTATTTATTTGCCGCTATCACACTTAGCAAGTTGTGAGGCCTGGTTTAAATTATTATCTTTGATGTATTTACATTATGTGGCGGAACCTAAAAGATATACGGAAAAGGATTATGAAGCTATTTTAAGATATATAGAACAACATCATGGATTCGACGCTTCGGGAAACCAAGGAGAGGGATCCTTGGATCCAGATGCTTCTATGAATATGTATACCACTTATGAGAATGCTACCTGGTTGAATGAAGAAATGTTAGATTTTGAACATTTTAACTCCACGCAATATTTCCAGTGTTTCCAAGATCGTAATGTTACAGATGATAAGGCAATGCCAGTTCCTATTTTAAAGAGTACTGCTTCATTTTGTATTAGAGGGAAAGGTCATGTAAAGGTAGGAGATAGCAGATGTAACTACACCTACACTTTGGATACCAATAGCACCCCGCCCTTGATAACTCCGCCTAATGTGTATTTTGTATGCAGGGAAAACGCTTATTCTTGGCTTCCCCTAGGATGGGCAGGGCAGTGTTATCTGTCTTTCATTTACCCTCCAGTATATATAGCCCCTTCTAACTATCATAAGAATCACCAGTTGACAAAACGGAGTTCAGATTTCATACGGACTAGTAGAAGTATCGATACTGATAGTACAGACCAAACTGACACCGCCTTGCAGCAGTTTGTGGATATAGCAAAGGGTCTCTTTCCTATATGGGGTCCTATTTTTACTAGCCGGGATGTTAGACGCCTGTCCAGAGTGGTGGAAAACGTAGTTCAAACCACTGCTGGAATTTTAACTAACCTGACAGTAGAGCTTCAAACTACGAGGCTCGTTTCGCTTCAAAATCGGATGGTGCTTGACGTCATCCTAGCTGATCGAGGAGGAGCGTGCCGCGTGATCGGCAGCTCCTGTTGTGTGTATATACCTGATTCTGCTCCAACTATACATTTGGCCATTCAGAAATTGCATCGCTTGGCAGCAGAAGTTCATGCTGATACTGGTACCTGGTCTTTGACAGGGTGGTTCTGGAACCTTTTGTCCACTTGGGGTTGGAAGGTCTTCATGATCCTCGACGGAATAGTTGGGATTGTATTAACTTGTTGCCTATGTCTGCATTGTGGGCCAGCATGTTGCTCCTATTGTCCTGCTAAGCTTACTTCCTCATTGACAGTTTTGCGCTATGCAAAAATTGAGAAGCAGTTAGTGCAAAAGGAAGTTACAAACCTAATGCAAATAGATGAGGGTGTGTTTTTGGACTGAAATTTGTTATTTTCATATATTGGCTATATCACGCCAAAAGGGCAGTCTGAAGGAATATAAATCCAATATTATATAATGTTGACCTAATGTATCCAATATATTACCATGCTACCTTAGGAAAACCCCTTTTAAATACACTCGAACCATGCATACATTAAGAATCGGACCTTGACAGAACAAACACCATTTTGGTTTCATTTCCTATGTCTCTCTTTCGTTAGTTAGAAAAACACGTGACCTGCTACTGTGTAAAAAGACTGAGAGGTCTTCCTGAGCTATGAATGGACCATTGGTTCTAACTTAGGAAACTCAAGGTCGCATCTGTCTTTCTTGTAGGATGAGCACATTCTTGCAGGCGCCATGCCTGTACTCCCGTACCCCAGCACGAAGGGGAGGCACCTTCACTGGCCTACCCCCGGAATAGTTTGAGCTGAGTTTCGAATCAATCAATTGAGCCTTATATGGGTTTTCCTGTTGGCTTCACGAGAAATGGTACTTTTCCATGTACGGGGTTTTCATGAGGTATGCTGAAAGTATATATGCACTGTTTTGAATGTAATCCAGCAGTCTCCTCTGTACACCTGTGAGGGTGAGGACGAGAGAGAGGCTCCCCTATATAGGGCGCTTTTTGCAAAATAAACGATTGAACCTTCTCCATTGCCGACTGACTTATTCCTGGTAAATAAGGTATATGGGCTATTGGTAAGTATAGCTCTATGGTATATATTTTTAGTACTTCAGTGCCCACCCCCGTGACACTGTGGATTGCTATGGCAGGGCGGGAGCCTCGCGGCACCCGCCCTGCCATAGCAAACGTTTGCATTTGAAAGAGAGAGCAGGGAAACCTGCTCTCTCTTTCAAAATGTAAACCAAATTGTTTTTCCACATGAGGAGCTGCATCTTAGCAGCTCCCCATGTGGAAAAGCAGTGCCGGCTCCCGCAAGAGGCGGGGAGGCGGCTGGGACCGTGGTGGGATTGGGGACCCCCCCACGGTCCCCAACAAGAGGCCAGGCCCCGGGGGATGGGGTCCCCGGGGCCGGGAGTGGTCCGGGAGGGGGGCCGCGCCGCCCCCCTCCCCAGAATAAAATTTTAAAATATATATCTTTTTTTAAAGGCTGGCCCTGGGGGATGAGGTCCCTGGGACCATAAGTGGCCTGAGGAGGGGGGCAATGCAGCACCCCTCCTAAAGATTAAAAGAAACATAAAGGCCATGCACCGGGGATGGGGTCCTCGGGGGCGTGGCCCCCTCCCAAATCTTTTTTTTTCCAATAAAAAAGTGGTCAGGCCCTGGGGGATGGGGTCCCTAGGGCCAAAAAAAATAGGAAAAGAAGGGGGGGCACACAGCCATCCTTCTTAAAAAAATAGAGAAAAAAAGACGGCATCGCGCGGAGGCCCCGCCACCTTGCTGCAGCACTATGCAAACGCGCCCCCTGGCGCGTTTACAGATGGCGAACGAATACCCCTTGAATACTGGGGGTCTCTGGGGGCCAACTAACCCACCAGGAACCCCCAGTATATGCCAGGGGGCTGCATTGCAGAGAGGTGTTCAGAGGCCACGCCCCATTTTACACCGCTCCGAAGCGCAGCTCTGTGGCGCTTAATGGAGGTAGCTGATGGGCTAGTTGCACCCCAGGGACCCTCAGGATTCAAGGGGAGTTAATTCCCCAACTTAAACTGCGCCATGGGGTGCGTTTGCACAGTGGTGAAGGGAAGGGGCGAGGCCTGAGGTGATATGCGTGCAAACACGCCCTGTGGCACATTTTAAGTTGAGGAATTAATTCCTCTTCAATCCTGAGGGTCCCGGGCGGCCAATTAGCCCACCAGGTACCTCCATTAAGCGCCACGGAGCTGCGTTGCAGAGTGTTGTAAAAAGGGGCATGGCCTTTTAAGACCTCTCTGCAACGCAGCTCTCTGGCGCATACTGGAGGTACCTGGTGGGCTAGTTGGCCCCTAGGGACCCTCAGGATTGAGGAGTAATTAATTTTCCAACTTGAAACGCGCCACAGGGCGTGTTTGCAGACATGTCACTTCAGGCCCGCCCCCTTCCTTTACCATTGTGTAAACGCGCTCTGTGGTGCATTTTAAGTGAGGAATAAATTCCTTTTCAATCCTGAGTGTCCCTGGGGGCTAACTAGCCCACCAGGTACCTCCAGTATGCGCCAGGGAGCTGCGTTACAGAGAGGTGTTCTGAGGCCGTGCCCCTTTTTACACCTCTCTGCCACGCAGCTCTGTGGTGCTTACTGGAGGTACCTAGTGGGCTAGTTTGACCCTAGGGACCCTCAGGATTCAAGGGGACTTAATCTCCCAACTTAAAAGTGACACAGGGCGTGTTTATACAGAGGCAAAGGGAGGGGATGGGGCCTGAGGTGACGTGTCCAAACACGCCCTGTGGCATGTTTTAAGTTGGGGAAATGATTCCCCTTCAATCCTGAGAGCCCCTGGGGGCCAACTAGCCCACCAGGTGCTTCCAATAAGCGCCATTGTGCTGCGTTGCAGAGAGGCGGTCCAGGCCATACCACTTTTTACACCTCTCTGCACGGGCGCTTACTGGAGGTACCTAGTGGGCTACTTTGACCCTAGGGACCTTCAGGATTCAAGGGGACTTAATCTCCCAACTTAAAACGGACACAGGGCATATTTACACAGTGAGGGAGGGAGGGATCGGGGCCTGAGGTGACATGTGTAAACACGCCCTGTGGTGCGTTTTAAGTTGGGGAAATAATTCCCCTTCAATCCAGAGGGCCCCTGGGGGTCAACTAGCCCACCAGGTGCTTTCAGTAAGCGCCACTGTGCTGACTTGTAGAGAGGTGGTCCAGGCCGTGCCCCTTTTTACACCTCTCTGCAATGCAGCTCTGTGGCGCTAACTGGAGATACCTGGTGGGCTATTTGTACCCAAAGTACACTCAGGATTCAAGGGGACTTTATCCACCAAATTAAAACGGCCACAAGGCTTGTTTACACATGTCAGCTCAGCCCCCCCTCCCTTCACCAGTGTGCAAACTCGCCCTGTGGCACGTTTTAAGAAGTAGTTTTAATGCCCTGTCCTATTATATACTAGGGTCTACAGAGGAGGTCATGCTAATAACAAGGGTACCCCAACGCATACTGTTCCCTAGTGTATGTAGATGTTTTAACTGTATTCTAAGTGTCTTTTAGCATAGCACTGGCTCTAGGACTGGTTAGTCAGAGTCAGTTACCACCAGTACCCATCTAAAAAAGTTGAGGGTACAGGATGATTTTGCAACAAGGCCTCTTTCTGCTCCTCTGTTTGTTCTTTCTGCATGTCTTCCTTCTTCATGTACTTTTCTTCGTCTTTGAAGTCTTCTGTTGCTTCTTTCTGCATTTCTTTTTCTTCTTTCTGTTCTTTCTGTGTGTTTTTTCTTCTTTCTTTACATGTCCTACCTCTGTATGCATAATTAGAAACTAGTGTTTAAATAACTTTTTAAATAAACTGAAAAAAACATAGGTTTCAGGCACGTTATAGTTACAAATTAGCATTTAAAAAACTTTTGAAATTCACTGAAAAAAACATAGGTTTCAGGCACATTAACATTAGGAATTAGCATTTAAAAAACTTTAGAAATTCACTGAAAAAACCATAGGTTTCAGGGGCGTTATAGTTAGCTGGACATTTCACTCATACAACACTATTGAAATTCCCCCGTTATAGTTAGTTCAGCATAACCATAACTTGCAAATGTAAGCATTGTTATGATATATATATATATATATATATATATATATATATATATATATATATATATATATATATATATCATAACAATGCTTACATTTGCAAGTTATGGTTATGCTGAACTAACTGTGATATATAGTTCTAGCTGCAATTCAATAGCATTATTCTATGGGTGCGATATATAGACGATTTGTTTTTAATTTGGCATGGATCCGACATGGAGTTTCAGGAGTATTTCTCTAAACTGAATAGAAATGATGTAGGACTACAATTTACCTGCACAACAAGTAATCAACAAATCGAATTTCTCGACACCAAAATCTATATATCTGAAGGAAAACTGAAATCAACACTGTTCCGCAAAAAAACAGCCACCAATAGTGTGCTACACGGGACAAGTTTTCATCCTAAATCCTTGTTGAAAAGTATTCCATATGGTGAATATATAAGGTTAAAAAGAAATTGTTCTGAACCTGATGATGCTGAAATGAAAATCCGAGAGAGTAAACTAAGATTCAAATCAAGAGGATATGATGAGCGTACTTTGAAGAAATGTAAACAAAAGGTTGACCAAAAAACACGAACTGAAATCTTGGTTGAAAAACCAAAAAAATCAATTGAAAAGGACCCACCAAGATTTGTGACCACATACAGTAAGGAAAGTGGAATCATCGCCAATAAAATGAAAAAGTACTGGCATCTCATATCTGGCGACCCGGATATTGGAGAACTAGTGGGCAAACAACCTGCAATCACCTACAAAAAAAACATCTCACTTCATGATCTCCTGGTGAAAAGCTACTTTGAAAAAAATCCGAAAAAAAACTGGCTACAAAACCAACGAAAGGGTTTCCAACCATGCTCAACATGCAAAGCATGTAAAATAGGAACTAGCAAAAAGAGCTATGAAGAACCGAATGGCAATATCATGCACATCGACCAACAGATAACATGCATGTCTAAGAATGTGGTATATATCATCGAGTGCAGATGCGGAAGTAAATATGTGGGCAGTACCACCTGTATGTTGAAAAAACGGATGTTGGAACACATCAGGGCGGTTAAAAACAAAAACATGCTCTATGCAACTGCCAAACACATCAATGCTTGCCAAGAAGGAGACTGGAGAACTATGAGATTTTACGGGGTGAAAATGCTCACTAAAATGGAAAGAGGAGGCGACATCGTTCGAAAATTGCGACAAATGGAATCTCGCTTGATCATTCGATTACGAACGAAAACCCCGAGAGGAATGAACTTTGGGGAAGACCTCCATATACATCTGGAGTGATCTTGATAGTACCAGCTAAAAAAACTTTCATTTTGATAGGGTACTATACCCAACTACAAACTGACAGTAAAAACTGGAACTATTCCAATAACTATAAATTAATTGACCCATGTGATTTAACATGTTAAGAATTGTGTATGAAATTAATGACACACCGGTCTTTCTTTCTTTTAATGTAATTTTGTGTTAATACTGTTTTCAAACTACAATTCCCATAATGCCACCTAAGGCTAGTATGGGCCAGTATAAAAAGAAAATAGTAGAAGGACTTACTGACCGTGAACAAAGCCCTGTGAGGCTGAAACGCGTTGGTGGGGTGAAGCTCTGATTAAAAGGCTTCAAACAGAAATTTGGTGTGCCGCTCCCTTTGTGACATAAAAATATATATATACATACATACATATATGGATAGATATAGATATATACAGTAGCTGCCCGTATGGGGCGTGCTGCCGGGCGGTGATGTGGTGCGGGGGAGGGGCAGGGTGGGGGGTAGTAACCTACGGAATACATCCCTACAGAGGTAAGTACACAAATAAGTAAATAAAACGAATTTCGTGGCACACGCTGCATCGCATTTGGTGATATACTGTGAACTGTATGATTATCTTGAGACTTACCATGGGACGATTGTTTTATGTTTTGCAAATAACTTTGGTGCTGTTTGACGAATTTTCATGAAAACTTTCCCAAAGAAACACCTTGGGTCCTTTCTGGAATTTTTAGAGCCATTAAGCAGGGTCCAAGAAAAAGGGGTTCCCAAAAACCCTTTTTCCTTATCAGTTTGCATATGAAAAACTAGACAACAATATATATAAAGCAGCCAAACAGAATTACACTACATTTGGCAGAAAGCTAGACGTTTACTCAGAAAGTGTGCTTTTTGTAGTTTGGGGAAAATCTGTTCAGTCTTTTAGACAAATTAAGATTTAATAAATAGAGCGATTTAGTGCTGCGGGACAATTGTGATACTCCTGCGGGTGTACCAAGAAATAAACGACAAAAAAAAAACATTTTGATTGCCTGGGGCCCCGGGCCAGGACCAATCCTGTGTGACCGAGAGCTGTGTTTTCCTGGCCCCTACATGTGGAGAAATGTTTTGGCTGCCATTATTGGACTCAGGGATTCTGTTCCCAATTTCTGAAAAACAAATAAAAAACTCGTAGAAGGGGGCAGTGTAGGAATACCCAACCCTTCTAGCCCTTGTGGGGGCAGGTCCCATATTTGTTGTTGTTCACCACTGTACTGTGGGACTCGCTCTGAAGCTAGCACAGCCTATGTATGGTCTTGCAGGACTCACACGCAAGCCCCATGTACTCCCACGGACCGGAAAAAGAATGGTGGGGTGGTGGTCTGTGCACAGCAGAGGTTGGAGGCCGCAGCTGTCTACCGAAACTTGTAGGGGCTCCCCTGCAAGGTACGTGGAGGGGCCCCCTCCGAGCTCACTCAGGAGCTCTCCAGCCGAAGTACTGTGCTGAAGGGACCCACTAGAGCTTGGGGGCCCCCCTGCACGTGAGAGCTGCGGGGCTTGTGTTACGCCCCTGGGTGGCTGGGGGGGGGGGGGGGGTTGGACAGGCTAGACGCTGCAGCTAACCACTTGTTCATGGCTGAAGGTTGTGAGCAGCAGGGGATTGCCACAGATGTTACAAAAAAATACATTCAACAAAAAAAAATCAAAGATTAAAGTGGAGAGTTATATTTAGGTCTTCTAATAGTAAATATCTAAACAAAAAAAACACTGAAATTCACCAGTTGCAGGTAGTGTAAATTGCACTGGTATGATGAACTGCAGGGACCACACATATTCATCACTGATGACGTCTGAAATCTATGGTGGTGCAAACTATAGTTATGTAATTTAGGTATAACTAAATTGTACCATGATGTTTGCTGCATGATTTCGCTGCCAAATAGTTTCAGGCCTTGGCTTGTGCGTGGGCTCTTGAGAGCCAGAGTTAAGCCTTGGCTCTACTGTCCCTGTTCATTTGTTGGCTCAACCAGCTCTACTTAACATTATCTCAATATTTTAGATTGACAGAAGGATCTGCCTACCACTTTGACCGGTACTTTAAATGGAAACATAGAATTACCGGTGCTCCCTATTTAGAGTACATGTTTGTTCCTGAGAAGTGGCAGACTCAGCTATTAAAAGTACCGCAGCAGTGCATAGAAGTGCAGGCACTGTCCGTTTCAAATTAAAGAGGTGCAGGTACTTTGTACCAGACAACACCTGCCCATTTAAAGCTAACTTTCTTGCAGTGTGTGAAGATACGGTTTGTTTTGGATGAGCTGATGATTCCTCTTGTCCAGCAGATTACTGGCAGGGACAGTGAAATGGATAGTAGGGGTGCGTGCGCCCCCTCCCTGTTGATGACGCGCCTCACTAGAGCAACAATTCTAAACGTTTCTATAATCTGTCTGGGTTAAAAACATCATTTTAATCCAGTGCTTGAAATGGAAAAATATAAGTGCAGGTACTCTATATCGGAGTACCTTCTCGTTTCTGAGAAGTGCCGGCACTCTCCAATTAAAAGTATCACAGGTCTCTTGAGAAGTGCAGGTACTCTCCCTCTCAAAATAAAAAAAAAGTACCGGTACTTATACCGGCCCATACATTTCCGTTTGTTTGACTGTATGCAGCAGGAGTTAGAGCGTAAAAAAAACGCCTGGACCCATCATTGTAAAACGCTTCAGGCTCTTCCTTCAGATACAATTCCTCACTGTCGCACACAGGTATATACGTCTACAAATAATCAGAACGCGGCGCTGTGTGCTATCTACGCACTCATACCCCCCTCCCAAAAAAATACATGAAACGCAATGACTCAACGCCGGTGCAATGGAGAAATAATGGCAGATGCAATCAAACAAGTCACCATCATTAAGTAAATGGAAAGTGCCCCTCCCGGGTACCCAAAGCTGCCCTCGTCAGCAGTCTACGTGGCGCAGACTGTGGGGGGCAAGATGTGGGAGGGGCTGTTGTCACGGGCTCTACGGACAGGGTGGCCGTTTTCCTGGTATTGATCTGCGAAATCCCGTTCACTGTACTTTTATTTCCTGCAGCTCCCTCCCCTTCGCCCCCACCATGGCGTGTGCCGGGGACTTTATCAGTTGCCGCTGCCGCAGGGTGTCGGATGGGGAGGGCTGTGCGCCGGCGAACCCGTGGACTTGCTTCTATCCCGCGCGATGAGGCGCACAGGTGGCTGCGGCGGGCTGTGGGGGCCCGGGACGTTCTGAGAGTAAAGTTTCCGCGCGGCGCCACCTGATCCCGGGGAGCGCGGAGGCGGACTGGTCCACCTGGGCAGCAGGGAGCCATGGCGGTGTGCAAGGGACGCATGCTGGGCATCTCGGTGGCCGTGGCCCACGGCGTCTTCTCCGGTTCGCTGAACATCCTAGTCAAAGTGCTGATTAGCCACTACGGCTTCTCCTACCTGACCCTGCTTCAGTGTCTAATGAGCTCGTCCACGGCCCTGCTGCTGGAGCTGCTGCGCCGCCTGGGGCTGGCGGCAGTGCCTCCCCTGGACCTGGGTCTGGCGCGCACCTTCGCAGGGGTCACCGTGCTGTCCACCATGCAGTCCACACTGACCCTCTGGGCGCTGCGCGGCCTCAGCCTGCCCATGTACGTCATGTTCAAGCGCTGCCTGCCCTTGGTCACCCTGCTCATCGGGGTGGTGGTGCTGCGGAGCGGCATGCCCTCCGTAGGGGTGATACTGGCTGTGCTCATCACCACCGGCGGGGCCGCTCTGGCAGGTAGGCCACACCTCCACACTAGCACTTTGCTGTATGGATTGTATGCTGTAACGACAACCCTTTTATTGTGACAGGTCTCCTAGTTCTTTGCTTGCTGTGCACCCCTACAGAAAGAGCCCAAGGTGTCCCTGAAATGAACCAGAGAAGACGGCCTGTGCTAGTTAAGTCTGGTCGGATCTAAGCGGAGTTTCGCTTTAGTGAAGATGGCGCCCGAAGACAGTAATTGGCAGGCCACTATGTTCCAAAAAGTGTGAAAAACAGATGGGCAAAGCTGCGCATTTTCCTGTTCAAATGTTTTGTTTGCAATTTGAAATTATAAAACAACTTAAAAAAAAACATAATGTCTTATAACACTGTAAATCGTACATAGGGTTATGACTATCAACATAACAATAATTCGAGGGTTTGAGTAAAAACATCTCTTATTGAGTAAAAACAGTAAGGTATACAAATCTAAATAACACTGGAGAGTGACCAATATTGAAGGCAGTCATTTGTTTAAGACTTAGGTGATTCAATTCACGTTCAGGTGGACAAGATGGGGTTTCTTACCTCCGTTCTTCAGACCCAAAGATGAGGTTGCTGGTTTGAAACACGTTATGGGTCTTTGATTTGATGTGTAATCCAGATGTCCAAGGGGCACAGTGTGCTGGCTTGGCTGATTGCAGGTAGCATTGTATTAAGGTGAGTGGAATTGAACTGCGCCGGTCATGCATTGTTTACCTACACCAGACAGGTCTGTTTTACCTACCTCAGGCAGGAACGTTCTACAATGGGAATCGTATTGTACTTTTATTCTCAGGGGATTTTCAGGTGTGTTGAAATTTTGCTGTCTTCTTTATACCTTCACGTATTTAGAAGAAATGCCTTTCTTTCCTGAACAGGCACAGGTATCCGTAAGCAGGAGGTATCCTGGCACAACTCCCAGTACCCATGCAGACTTTGGTTATCAATGCTGGATTACAGTGGCAGTTGGTGGCAAATCACATAACAAATGCACATAATATACACAAAAACAATAATGCAAATAAACACATTAAAATAATCTCTTACCTTACACCAGTGGTGACTGACAGGGGACAGATGTGGCTGGGCGGGGTGTGGGCGGGTAAAAATATATCTGAAAAAAACGTACCTTGAAAACGTCTGCCGTCTCGCTGCTTCTCTTCTTCTCGTTGACATCTGAACCAGGAAGCAGCCAGGCTTCCCATAGCCAATCACAACAATGCAATGCAGCTTTGTGATATGGTCTGAGTGGCGTGGTTTGGCACTCAGACGGGAACTGGGGGGCCTTTGCATGTGCCTCACCAGGTTTAGCATTACAGGCTGGTGGGGAACATGCAAAGTGAGCATGACTATTTGGATGGCCAAGCAGTTATGCGCACTTGGAGTGTGCAAACCACTCCTCCCTCTGTAACCACAGACCAGCCCCAACCAAACCCTGTAGCAAAGAAAAATAAAATGATAATAACAAGGGTATTGTCATTTTATATTTATTTTTTCCTGCTCTGCGAGTAGTGCAGGAACACTCCTCCGTCTTAGCGGAGGACCGCCCCTGCCTTACACGCTAGCTCGATGTTCTGCAGCACGTCCTTGGCATGCAAAGCCAACTCTGCTAAAGTTTGCTTATCTGCTATTTTAAAAATAGACTGACAGCACCATCATGTGGTGGACTGTCATAAATATGTGTTAGTCTTACAAAATAAGTGTTGTTCCAGCGCACCGCAACACAGGCACAAATTAAGCACTGAGTGTCCTCTTCTATCCCTACCGCGTTCTTTGTGAATCCTGTTGCATTAGAACTGTGGACAGACCTAACCCCTATGCAGTGGTAATGTGACATCTGCAGAGGGAATGATTTTAACAGGGCAAGCCTGGTTTTGCTATTCACTACCCATTGGGCCAAGGATTACTTCTGATCCTAGTTAATCATAATGCTTGCTAGTACCTTTGATAGAGATAATCCTCTGTCACTAGGAACACAACAAACAACTGTATAACAAGATCACATTGACAGACATATTTGCCTAACAGTGCAGTATTCCTTCCCTCATGATTTCTTACCAGCCATGGTCCTCACTACATCAGAACAGATGATGCTTAATGCTAAGTCTATGGCTGAGCATTGTTTGGATGTGGTTTGGCTGCTGGACACCTCTCTTATCAATCTTATCTGTGTCACTGAAACCTAGATAAAAAAATGGCTGTGACTCTCCTTTGCTAAAGCGATTCCATTTGAACACAGCTTCCTTAATCAGGATTGCTCAAAAGTGGTGAAAGCAGACTCCCTCTAGTCATGTTACCAGAACATCTTGTTTATCCCCATCTCACTGAGGCTCTGGTCGCAAGTGGCATGTTTTCTGCTACACTGTTATGCGTCTTTGTAGTGATGTACATACCACAAGGCCATGACAACATTGATGGCTACTTACGTTCCCTTACTTCTCGCTGTTTGAGTTAGATTTCAATCCCATGATGAATCATCTATTCCTGCCAACACCACCGTCCCTTAAAGACAGTGTTTAATTTGTACTGGTGTCTCTTGGTGCTCGGCACCTGCTCTTATTTCTAAACAATGGACCTTCTTTATAGAATATACCACACTGTGGCGCTGTCTGCTCATTTTTCAGTAGTGTGGTATATAAAAATCAATATGCTTTAAAAATATAATAGACATAGTACTTCCAGGATATCCATACAGCTTGAGAAGACCTGGAATTGTACACAATGTCACACCAATATGAGCATGGTGATTAGAAAGGTGATGCTGGCACTGGCATTCGGCAGCAGTAGCAGGAGCACTGTGCAGTGCCAGCAGCAGTGGCTCCTGAGAAATACCTTGGGCCATGCCACTTATTTTTTCACAAACTAAGCACTGCTTAAAGATACTCTAGAAACTTTGGGACCACAGCAAGTTTTGCGTCTTCACACCACTTGTCAGGTCATGATATTTTCATTATGGTATGCCCAGACATGGGTCCCTTGCCCACTGTGCCATTGGATTCAAGCTTGCCTGGCTCTTGAGGGGTGATACCCAGAAACCGGTCCTAGGATGCTTTTTTCTGGTCCAGGGAGGACCTGGCTTGGCAGTTCGAGGTGGACTGATTTGCATATGGCTGTGTCGAAACAGGGATGGCATGGTGAGCAAAAGAACAATGGATTAAACTCAGATCTGTGACCCGGGGTGAGTGTTTGACAAGTTTCAGCACTCCGTCCATCATCTTGTTGTGTTGCTATTTCTACCAACTAGAACAGCTTTAGTTGATCTTCAAACCCCAGTTCATAGTTGGCCATTACCACTTAAGCTGCCATAGATATCCTCAACCCATTAATGTCGGCTTCCTTACATAATTTGCAAAAAATCACCAGAAAAAACTGTAACTCCTCTCCTTTTATCCCCACCTCCACTTGAGGGCGAACACTAAAATCCAGGAAAACTACAGCACAAATTGTGCCTGTCTTAAGTTTAGTGTGTGATAAAGTTGAATCCCTAAAATGTGATTAACTAGGCTAACTGGAGCGTAAATACAGTAACTGGGCTGGCCTAATTACAAAAAATCACAGCAAAGCACAAAATAAAGTCCTAAAATTCCTTAATGAATAACCACAATAATTATATCATGTTGGAAGAAGTGGCAATAATTGCATTTCCAGTGAGGAACTTTTCCATATCCGCAGGACAACTCAGGAATCGACCCTTTAATGACTAGAATGGGGGTGGTACCAGAATGTCATTGCCAGAATATCATCAGACATAAATATCATGTCCTAAATATAATCCACAAAAATATCACCCCAATAAAATGAATAATAGAACATTTTCACCCAATTGGCTGATATTTTTGTAAATTATATTTAGGACACAAAATATATGTTGGATGATGCTTCAAACATTATATTTTAACATACAGTGACTACATGGGTCTGTTCCTTTTGCTGAACTCTGTAGGTGGCTACCAATTCTTAACAAAAGGTTTATGGCAACTGAGCCACAATCACCCTGTAACAACTGACTCCTTACTTCAGATGGACAACACAGGGATTTCTGGAGATCATTTTCATTCTACAATGTTTTCCTTGCCACTTCTCACCATTGAAATGATGGTATTTCTTCTACATAATACCCCTTGTGCTGTTCTGACTGTCCCACAGGCCCAAGTCATATCTCCCTTATATAAGGTTTGGCTATTGAAGTGTTTGCTTTTCAAGGAAAATTGTTTCTTAGGGACTGATCTAGAATTATGCAGACGGGTTACTCCTTCACAAAATTGGTGGATATTCTTTATGCCTTATTATAAGTAGTAAATAATATAATATGACATAATGCACTTGTAAGAAAGTGGGTGGGCTTTTCGTCACATTTGTGACAGAGTAACCCATCCACTAACCACTAAACCAGGATGTAGATTTTTATAAATTGATTTTGTGTGTATTTGTAGCTTTTCTAGAGTGCATTAGACCAAAAGGAAACAAAGCACTAATAACAGAAGACAACAATGTGAACACTGACGACCCGAAGCAGGCAAAGACCATCTAAAATACCACCGTTGTAAGCCTTTTCTGCAAAATGCCAGGGTTTACCTTGCTTCTGAAAGAACAGGTGCAAACCTAGACTCCTGATATGTTCAGGAATCTGAGTTCCATAGCCTGGTGGCTGCCACTGTGAAAACACATTTCTCCACCTGACTTTCTTACATCTCAGAACTGCTACCCTATAACATTCAGCTGATCTCAAAGGACTCCCAGTAACATACCAATTCAGGGCTGTCCTAAAATAGGTAGATCCCTGCGAGTGGAGGGCTTATTGCGTCAAACAAAGTGCTTTAAGGGACGCCTGCTTCTTAACTGGCAGCCAGTGAAGAGGTCTCAGTCCTTCCCCAACAGAGGAGTGTTTGGGCATTCCCAGGTTCAAGCGTGCTCCTGCATTCTTAATGATTTGGAGCTTGTTTAACAAGAGTTGATTAACATTAAGATACATGGCATTACAGTAATCTAAGTGGGAGGTGATGAGTGCGTTGACCACTGACACCCTGAGCTCTTTCGAAAGAAAAGGCAGTATTTCATCCAAAAGCAAGAGCTCACTGTTCTATTTACCTGGGTGTCGAAAGTCAAGGTGATATCAGAAACCACTGCCAGGTTTTTGCCTGCCGCCACTGGTACAGGTAAAGAACCCCAAATTTCTGGCCACCAGCGGTGAGTCAAGATGGAACTATCCACTTCAAATACCACAATCTCAGTTTCCTCCCCATTCATTTTGAGCCTATTCTCCCTCATCCACCTGCTAATCTCCTGCATGCAAGTCCTAAACCTGTTGGCTACCTCTTCCAAGTCATCGGAGATTGAAACTATGATCTGGGTGTCATCTGCATAGGACGTCACCTGGAAATCGCAGGAGCTAACCAGTTTCGCGAGCGGTGCGACATACAAGTTAAATAGGGTAGTATTTGGGGATGATCCTTGGGGAACATGTGGCTTCACACCACCCTTCTGCCATTTCACAAATACTGTAAACAACATGATTGATGTTATAAAGTGTGCAAACACCCACGGGCATCCTGGCGCTGAAGACCCCAATTCCAGGGACATAACCATATATCGCTATTACCAATTTAATTGCACACAGTTTACTAACCTCAGAAGGATGAAAAGCTGGGTTGGAATGTGGGGATTTGAACTGTAAGGGCTGAGTGTTAACTCACTGTTCCATCTTGAAGCAAACTCTGAAGCCATTTTTTCATTGAATCTTGAAATAACAGCTAATTGCCATGGAATCAAATCTGCTAAAAAAGAGTTGTTAGATCCTCAATACCCTGAAACTATTCATCCAGTATTTATAATTTACGGATTCCTAGAGCTTTGTGGTGAGCCAGATCATGTAATTTGTTCAAAATAATCAACTGCTGAACAACTTTCAGGCATCATTTGGTGTATGAAGACTAATACCATGAAAAAACATGAAACATGATTTTTTTTTTATTGTTCAGTTACTAAAAACTTACAATTAAGACAACATTATACAATTCCTCTTACATGTCATACATTATTAAGACCACATAATTAAAAGAAACTTTTCATCAATGTATAAAACCAAATATAAATAAAACCATCCTCATTGTCCACAGTTAAGCAATTTCTTCTCCGCTATTTCTATAAACTTCAAAAGTCCACCCGTAAATTGCAAGCTTTCTCCTTGTAAACTGGCTATGACTGCTTGTCGGCATGTTCGTATAATGTGACTATTAAAGTCCGACCTTTACAGCCTCCTTTGTTCCTCTATTAGTGCAGGGCAGCTACAGATAATATGACAAATGTCTTCCCTCTTGTAATAACAGAGGCGACACACCCTCTCACTATTTCCATGTAGTGGCGTCCCCAAGAAATTGGCTATTTCCAAATCGGATATTCATCAGCTTCAGCTTTGTCCTTTGGCTATTTGAGTCTCCTAAATATCTTTGGGGTTTTAGCATACCTTACGAAGCAATAACTGTCCATGCATGGGATCTCTTTGCCAGTACTGCTTTATCCCATAAAGACGACAATTTTTTGCTGCACCCATTTATAACTTTATTAAAGGCCACCTGTGAAAGAGGTAAGGCCCATAGTTGTTCCGCAATGAACGTATCTATCGCCTGTTTGAAATATTCATGGGCCTGCTTATGTTTATTATTGCATATTGCCTCCTAAACCACTGTCATAAGCGAGGAATTGTTATCCCTTCTAATTTTGTGGCAGCATTTTAAATAAGCTCCTAAGCTATTTAGGTTCTGTCGTTTAAGTCCGAACTCAAGTCGGATTTGTCCAGGTGAAGAATGGTGCGGAAGAATAAACAGGCGTCGGTGGGTCCCTGTCATTAGCTTATCTATGGTGTTGTCAGCACAACCTCTTAAGGTCTCTACTCCATATGCAAGAGTTGGCACATGTTTAACTGACATAATTTGTAATAGTTGGTTAAGGGGAAGCCCTTTTAAGTTATTCTGAAGTTTGTAAAATGCAGCAATTAATGAGTTGTTTCTTTGTAGTGCAGCACACTGGTTTTTACCCGTGCCCCTAGCATCTATGAAGACTAATAGACTTTACCCTTGTCTCTTTATTGGATGATCAGAGGTGCATCACAAATGGTGCCAGCATCAGCACTATAATTGTGTTAGATCGACCAGTGGCCTTTGAACACTGTTGACAATCCCTTAACGGCACTTCCTTCAATCAGTTTTGTGCAGTGGCTTTAGAATGGGCGAAGTTATTCTTATTTAATACATTCCTTTTCATTTGACTGTACTCCATTCAAGATTTGGAGTTACCCACGGGTCCTCCAACTATATCAGACGCCGGCTGCTCTCATCGTCAAACATTTTTGACTGGTGTTGTTGCCTGTCTTTTGTGGTAAGTTAAGCAGTGCTGGGTGAAAACACCTTTTAACATTTTATTATGAATGCATTGTTTCTAGAGGTGGTAATGTGTGATACGTTTGTTTGTGAATATTTGTTGTGTGGCATTTTGTTGTGTTGGTGATCTGCTCTGTTGTCTATGTGCTACTGTGCTTTTGTGTTGCATTGTTGCAATATGATGTTGTTGTATTGTAATTGCAGTGTTGCATTCTGTTTTGACTGCTTTGCTGTGTTGTGGCCTGTTAGGTTTTTATTGTGCGGTTTTGTTGCTTTGTGCATGTTATTGTGTTATGTCATTTTCTTTTGACATCAACAAATGCTGCTACATTTCCGTCCAAAATTAGCTGTGATGGTTAAGGTGAATAAATAGGTGAATAAATAGCACTGCACCTGCTGCTCAACTATTTAAAACACCAGGCAGCCTAAAACTATGCAGAGAGTGTGCCTTAAATTAGCTCTTGTATCGCTCACTTTATGCTATATGATACCTGAATCCTCTCTACAAGAATCCTAGAATCATGAAAGGTGCCTAGGTTCTAAAAGTGCTCAGCGGCTATGAAAATGGTGAGAAACCCTAAATTATGTATTTCAAAAAATTGCATAGCAAGCTCTCTAACGCCCACCTTGGAGACATGGTTCATCAGGGGCCTCACTATTCATCTGAAATTAATATAGTGACAAATTAGCTTCCTGATTACAGGCAGAACTCTTTGAGGGAGTAGTGCAGAATCCTGTTTACTGGAAAAAAAACATATAAGGCTCAAATGAGGAATTTATAATGTGCTAGTTTGCTTCCCAAGCCACAGTGATGAAAAAAATCTCAAGATGTATATTATGATGCGTGCCATTTACCAGGGAATGCCATAAGGTTTGGGTTGATTCTTAGCTTTACAGGTGAATTTAATTTAAAAAAAAGCTCAGGCTCCTTTCCAAAGGTAATAGATACTTTATTGCAAGAGGGAAGCCACAGAGATAACCAAAACAAATTGGGGATGCATAGAAGCTTTATTACTCCAGCATCATGTGGGTCAACATGTTTCAGCTGTATAGTGGCCCCTAGACGAGGTCCCCGGCTTTTACCAGGACCTGGATCTCGAGCTCTATGTTAAATTCTCATTCATGCAGCATTCAGGAGTCACTCTGTTTTTATTCATGCTGTAGGTGCTGAATATGCTCCTATTTTTGGTGTGTTTGTAACGAGGTCCCGATATTAGGGTGTTATGTGCCCCATGGAGGAACACTTGAAGGGAACCTTGTAGTCACACTTTTGTCAAACGATTCTCACTGCTCAGTACCTGATAAGCGATCTGTGTCCTCTGACTAAACAGGGCAATTTCCGCTTGGGTATAGTGACACGAAAAAGCACAGGGTAAGGGGCAGTAATGATTGCACCTATCCGTTAGTTGGGTTATAATTAGTTTCTTCTCAGGGTGCCAAGGACCTGAGGCTCAATACCACTAAGCCCCTTATGGAATACTCCACAAAATTCTTTAAACAAACAAAACATCCAGCACTCCATTCAACATCAAAACATGTCACAATTAACAAAAGTTCAGATCCAATCAGCAGGTCTTGTGTAAATTTTATTTATTCAAAATCTTCTTTAAAAGGAAACGACTGTAGCCAGCGCGTTTCATCCCTAAGGACTTCTTCAGGGCCAATATATTTCCAATGAATCTGTTCCTATTTTTCATCATTGAAATTCACCGAAAATGTACACTGACGCTGCTTTATAATATATAGATTGCGAAAGATGAAACGCCGTACTTCCACTGCTGGCACCGGACACCTGACAAATAGGGATATTGGCATTTGAGACTTAAACAACCCGTGAAATCTACTGAGTTTTCACCAATTTATTTATTTATTTATTTATTATGTTTTGGCTCTCAACGAGGGCCACATAAAATACACAATACAAATTACAAATAAAAGAAAAAATTCAATACAAGAATAACAAGACAATTTGCATCGATTGACAGTAGACAAGAATAATCAACACCAAACACCTCCATATCTCATTAATAAATAGCTAAAAACCCTTTGAAAAAGTGAAAAATATCAAAACAAAACATTTCATTTGGGGGACAATACAAAGCCTGCAGGAAGATATTTACATTAGAGATACCTAGTTGGAGACAAATTGGCTTTAACCATTTCAACCGCAATGAGCGGAGTGCAGGGCATATCAACAGGACATGGGTTCGATCCTGAATACTTATATTACAAAGATCACACATCGGAGAAGATCCATCCCATTTAGACAAGAGTAATTTTAGAGGCAATAGGTCATATCTTAAAAGAAACCATAATCTTCGGACACCATGAGGAATATTCCATGTGACATAGGGTTGGGCAAACTTCATAGAATAAGAGTTAAGAAGGAGATCACAACCCCCCTTTTCTTGTAATACATTCTTATCTAATTTAAAGCAGAGTTCCCACGATGCCTGTTTCAGCAAGGTTTTGAGCTGAGCCAGAGAATGTATAAATAAAACACTTTCATCTAACTCTAGAAGTGACACAGCTCTTCTAAAGTTCCTTACTATTCGGGAGAACTCTTTAAAGTTGCCCAACAGTTCTTTTTTAAGAAGAGCTCTCAATGATCCCGGTTCTGCTCTGGCCAAACATGCCACCCATCTTACCAAAGCACATAGTCCCTGAACCCAGCTGCTCCTGAGGCCGAAATCGAGCCTACATGCAACCAAGGAGCACGCAGTGTTGAGGGTAGATAAAGATCTTAATAGTTTCCCTTCAACTGTGTGGCAGAAACCCCAGTGCTTCAGCTCTACAAGTTCTATTCCATATAATATCGTAGCAGGAATCTTTGCCCTATACACCTCAAGTAGACAGGAAAAGTGTCTTTTACCAGTGGCGAGATAGAGGGAATTCAATCCTTTGCCATGAGCGAGAGCTTTACGCGAACTATGCTCGATATGGGGCTTCTCACTCAAATTGGCCGCAATTATTTTACCCAAAAAAGTATAGGATTTGACTACCTCTAATTTCTGTCCACCTATAGACCATCCAAAGTTTTCAGATCGGCACTTCTTTTTCCCTGCAATACACATAATTTTACTTTTGGATGTATTAATCTTCATAAAATGAGACTCAGCAAATGAATGTAGAGCTTGCAGACGATTAGCCAGGCCCTTGGGTGTTAAATCTAGGACGAGGATATCGTCTGCATACATCAAACAAGAGATAGGAAACTCCCCCACCACCGGGGCAATGCCCGCACAAGCAGACAAGGAAGCAGGGAGATCTACAGTATACAGGGAAAACAATAATGGAGCCAAAAGGCAACCTTGTTTAAGGCCGTTCAAAGATGGAATTAATTGCGAGAGACCCCTTTCTCCACCTTGGAGCACACGACACCAGGTATCCGTATGGAGAGCACGTACAAGATCCAATAAGTAAGATGGTAAACCTAGTGCTGCTAATTTTCTCCACAGCGTAGGACGATCTACTTTGTCGAATGCTGTGGAGAAATCAATAAACGCAGCAAACACCACCCCCCCTCGCACATGTGTGTATTTGTCCGAGATCACCTGGAGGGCGGTGAGATTATCTAATGTACCGTGCCCCCTACGGAAGCCAGTTTGTTCTAATGGCAAGATATTATTCTCTTCGACCCATTCGTTAAGTAATGTTAAAATACATTTTGCAAAAACCTTTCCGATTGAGTCAAGGAGAGCTATCAGACGGTAATTCGTAGGGTTGTCCCTAACTCCCTTCTTAAAAATTGGGACCAGTATACTTCCCCTCCAAGAGGCAGGAACCATTTTAGTGACAAAGCACGATCTAAACAATGGATAGAGTATCTTACTCCATAAAGAAGGTTCCTGCTTCAAGACCGTCATAGGTAGCTCGTCAGGTCCCATTGCTCCAGAGGAGCGCATGTTCTTTATGGCCATTTCTATAGTTTTCTCTGTTGGGAAATTAATAGGACCATCAGGTGTTTGAACAAGCCCACTATCTTCATCCAATATGCCATTCTCAGCATATAGCTTCAGAATGAAAGAGGACTATACCTCTTCAGCAATGGGGATGGGGAGAGGACTAGTTCTGGCACCACATCCCTTACCAACTATAGACCAAAATTCTCTAGTCTTACCATGCACAACGGCTTCCCTTAAATGTATCCATACAGAATCTTCCTTCTCTTTTTTAAGTTTCAATTTTAATCTAGTTCTCCTTCTTTTTAGCATCGCTATTTCATTTGATAATTCACCAGATCTATGTAAAAATTGCTCCCGCACTAGTTTATTTATTTCCTTGTTCAGGGAACGCAATACACATCCAAGATGATGTTCCTAATAAATTTTTCAAAATGCACAATTTCGGAACCCTGCCAATCGCTTAACTCTAGTATGGTTTTGCAGAGAATATCCTGCACACCTATAATGGCAGTTGTATTCCAGAAGCATCTACCCGAAAATCTATGGAAATCAACATCTTTATTATTAAGGGACCAAGACTCAGTAGGAGGAGGTTTTAACACCTTGGCTGCTAGGTGTTTTCCCCTCCTATGCTGAATTATCGTCATTCCTACTAATCATGACGAGCTCAGCTCGTCATCAGCACAGCTCAACCGTGCATCATGACGAGCTGAGCTCGTCATGAGCATGGAAAGGGTTAAAGAAATACTTATACTGATCATACTGTGGTCACTCAAAGCTGTTGGGGATACCATTAGATCCTGAACAAACGGAAAAATACCATAATCGGAGATCACATAGTCAAGAATTGAAACGCTAAAAGGGGACCTATGAGTAAATTTCGCAGGCACATCTGAGGGGAATCTACCATTTAGGATAAGCCCATCGACTGCCGACAGTTCTTCCAAAAGAATCTTCCCTCTTTTACTTGTTTTTATTTTTTCTGGGAAGAGAGATTGTGGGATAAGATAAGCCTCTTCTTTAGCTTTATTTCTAAATAAATTTAAACTAAAATTAGAGATTTTACAATTCAAATCTCCGACAAGTATAACTTCGGGTGGGGGATAGACCTCTTTAATCTGTCTAATATAATGAAACACTTGCTTCACTAAAATGTTAAAACCCTCTTCGGGAGGAATGTAAGCATTAATAATTACAATAGAAAAATTATTTGCAGAGCTAGGGAGATTAGCTATTGTTATAGCTTGGAAGAGATTACTTGAGTCAATATAGTGAGAGAATCTCCACTGCAATTTGTTAGACAACAGACAAGCAATTCCCCCTTTAGCATGGCCTTTCTTAGAGGGAGAGGCCGGCGCCTCCAGCACATAATAATCCTTCCCAGCACAAATGTTATTAACACACCATGTTTCTTGGATGCAGATCACATTTGCTTTCTGCGAGAGTAAGAACTCTATTTTCTCCGAACTCCTATATAGCGTGGCTGCATTCCAAGAAATAATTTTCAAATTATTGTTAAAGATGTTGAAATAATTTGGGATTATCTGTGGTCTTATTAGATAAGACACTAGGCAGCCAATTCCACTGTTGATTATCCTCTGAGGGAAAAGAGTTCAGAGTTAGTGGAGGAGGCAATACCTGGGAGACCGAGCGTTTGCCCTTTGAAACCCAAATCTTTAAATCATTAAAGGGAGAAGGGGCCCCATCTTGCTTATCACCCCTTTGGGTCAACCCATAGAATGGATTGGCTTTTCCTAGAGAGAAAATAGGCAAAACGTCAATTCCTCTACATTGGAAATTCTCCGCTTGTTGTAATATAAGATTTACAATAATTTTAGAATGAAATTTGACCCTGATGCATGTCACACTATCACCACCTAACAGAGTAACTAACTCAATGTCACTTGATTGTATAAGGTGAAGACTTTCCAAGTCTTTGAAACATTTGAGTAGCCATGATCTGTTTAAGGGAAGGTCAACGTCAAATAAAGGTAAAAAGTCTAAAACCAAAGTGTCCACATAAGAGATTGAGACTTTTGCCTGGGGGGATAGATGGAGACGTACACCGTCCTCTTCTAGAAGTGAGAAAGAAGAAGCCAGGGGGTTGAGGGCTCCAAATTCGGCCGGGGTAGGTCTCATCGCTTCTGCCACTGGGGGGGGGCGATCAACCCATGTCCACCATTCTGGGGTAAGTCCTCCACAGCCATGGGAAGAGTGTTGAATGTGACCTTTGGGCCGCAGTCCAAGGGGCGGATATCAACAACCAGGCTCGTGGCCACAGAGTTAGACTCACTAACATTATCTTCATTACCAGATTGAGCCATTAGATCTTGGAAGATTATTCGCCTCTGTCTTTTCTTCCTGTATTTGCGCACAGGTTTCCTTTTTTTCCCTTTATTATTTCTATGTTTGCCGATTTTTTCCTTTTCCTCTTTCTCATCATCATGTTGCCTGTTTTTGTCTGGGACAAATATTGGAAATAACTCTTGTACCGCTTTTGAGTCTGAAACAATCAAGTTATCTTCCTCTATTTCCAATTCTGAAATCTTTACACAATTAGCTGCCGCAGTGATCGGAATGACCATGGCATCATTTCCTTGAATTACCACTGGAGACTTTATACCAGAATTTCCTGCAGGAACATTTACACATCCCGCAGCCTTCCTAGTACTAGCCTCAGATGGAAGGACCGGACTCTTTTCAGGTACTTTTAGCAACAGCGTATTCAATATTTGTGTGACAGAGTCCAAAATACAGTCAGAGCTACCCACAAATGTGCCCAAAAGTAATAATATAGAGGCCAGTAAATGTTCCAGGGCAATCAAAGATTCAGATATAGGTTTTTCGCCTGCAGCAACAGAAGGACATATGCCAGATAGGTTAAGCACAGGGCTCCTGGAGACATTTAGCAATGCGGACATGTCCTGTGCATTTATAGATGGAGTGCTGCTATACAACAATAGCCCAGAAGGAGTAGCTCCCACCGAAGACTTAATGGCTTCTGGAGATTTCAAACTACCACCATCCAAATAACGACCACAAAGTTCTAGGTCAATGGTTGACAATGAGAGATCACCTCCTGACCGAGCATAAGGTGCAGAATCTTGCAAAGCTGGTAAGTTGTTGGCTTGCTCTCCCTCAACAGTTAGAACATGGAGCTTGATATCACTGTCAAATTCGGAATGCACAAGACAGGACCTCACAGCGGTTCCTACTTGGGATGAATCTCTCACAATCAAATGGGGGACCGTTTTGTCTACCACTTTTGTCGGTCCCGCATGCAGAACTGTTGCAGAGCCTTCGATTTCGTCAACTGGTATATTCTTATCCACAGGTTTTTCCCACAGTTTAAAAAGCTGACATTGACCCTTCAATAGGGGATTATTAACTGATTTATTTCTTAGGGGATTAGATTTTGTTTTGGCGCATGACCTTCCCCCCAATATCCTCCCAGAGCGAAGTTTCTTCGTCATCATCCCCGGGAATTATACAAATTTGTTAAAAGAATTAAGCTCCACAAAGAGTTTGGTTAAGAACGGGGTTAGTCCATAAAATGAATGAAGCAATGGAGGGTAATCTGGTGCTACGTTCCAGTCAGTGTCAAAGGAGCAGGGCACCGAATTTATAAGTCACGGGGCGCCACTTCACGTCAAGTATCAACACGAGTATTAAAATGTAAAAGTTAATAACATGGCCCAGCCCAGCCTACCTCAGTCACCGAGGGCCATAGAGGGCCCGCCCTTTGTCCGGGCTTCGTCCGGCGCGTCCCGCGCGCGTCCTCGCGGGACGAAGGCTCTGCCGCTGCTTTAAGCGCCTCCTGGCGCCCTCGTTACAGGCGTCGACATCACTGACCCCAAAGGCTGCTGGGGGTTGTGGTCTGGCCGGCGGAGCCAAGCCCGGCCGGTCGGTTGCTGTACGAGAGGTGGCGGAGCCAAGCCCGGCCGCAGTTCGGTGAAGACAAGGAGCTCTGGCAACACTGCAGGTATGGAGAATAGAAAGACAGGGGACTCAGCCCCTGCCGCTGCTTTAAGCGCCTCCTGGCACGCTCGTTACAGGCGTCAACGTTACTGACCCCAAAGGCTGCTGGGGGTTGTGGTCCGGCCGGCGGAGCCAAGCCCGGCCGGTCGGTTGCTGTACGAGAGGTGGCGGAGCCAAGCCCGGCCGCAGTTCGGTGAAGACAAGGAGCTCTGGCAACACTGCAGGTATGGAGAATAGAAAGACAGGGGACTCAGCCCCTGCCGCTGCTTTAAGCGCCTCCTGGCGCGCTCGTTACAGGCGTCGACGTCACTGACCCCAAAGGCTGCTGAGGGTTGTGGTCCGGCCGGCGGAGCCAAGCCCGGCCGGTCGGTTGCTGTACGAGAGGTGGCGGAGCCAAACCCGGCCGCAGTTCGGTGAAGACAAGGAGCTCTGGCAACACTGCAGGTATGGAGAATAGAAAGACAGGGGACTCAGCCCCTGCCGCTGCTTTAAGCGCCTCCTGGCGCGCTCGTTACAGGCGTCGACGTCACTGACCCCAAAGGCTGCTGGGGGTTGTGGTCCGGCCGGCGGAGCCAAGCCCGGCCGGTCGGTTGCTGTACGAGAGGTGGCGGAGCCAAGCCCGGCCGCAGTTCGGTGAAGACAAGGAGCTCTGGCAACACTGCAGGTATGGAGAATAGAAAGACAGGGGACTCAGCCCCTGCTGCTGCTTTAAGCGCCTCCTGGCGCGCTCGTTACAGGCGTCGACGTCACTGACCCCAAAGGCTGCTGGGGGTTGTGGTCCGGCCGGCGGAGCCAAGCCCGGCCGGTCGGTTGCTGTACGAGAGGTGGCGGAGCCAAGCCCGGCCGCAGTTCGGTGAAGACAAGGAGCTTTTCACCATATAGGTGGTTGTTCTGGGAGGGAGTGACCTATTGCAAGTATTTCATTGACAGAACAGATTCATTGGAAATATATTGGCCTTGAAGAAGTCCTTAGGGACGAAATGAGTTGGCTACGGTTGTTTCCTTTTAAAGAAGATTTTGAATAAAGAAAGTTTACACAAGACCTGCTGATTCGATCTGAAATTTTGTTATTTGTGACATTTTTTGATATTGAATGGAGTGCTGGATCTTTTGTTTGTTTAAACAATTTCCGCTTGGGATCCATATAATTTGTTATTCACATTTTGTTGTGTTTATATGACTGTCTAGGGTGGTAAATTTAGCAACAACCCTCCTGCCTCTTGTTCCCTCTATTCATCTAAATACAAAGGGGCACATTTACAAGCCCTTTGTGCCGCTGGTGCGTCACTTTTAGTGATGAACCCAACGGCACATTTTGCTGCCCCATATTTACAAGAACCTTTAAAGCCACTGTGTGTGACTTTCAGCAATGTGCGTGAAAGGGGCGTGCCATAGGTGTTGCTGCGGGTGTTCCCACACAACACCCATGTCTTCTGCCACATTCCCAGATTTACAACCTTTTGTAAATCTGGGAACGCGTCAGAATGCTACGTCTCCACAGGGGAAGGCGTAGGGAGGCGCAACAAGGAGATATGTTTTCATTTCTCCTCGTGTTTTCCTCTTTCTATGCCTGCTGCATTCTGCAGCACACATAGAAAGAGGAAATCACCTCTCATGATTGTTTTTCTGCAGGAAGGTGTCCCTTCCTGCACAAAAACAATCTCCCCTAAAACGCAGACACCCTTGCACCATGGTGCAAGAGTGCCTGTGTTGGCACATGTCAGCCAATTGTGCGCCAGCCCAGGGGAAAGCACAGGGATGCAACATATTATTGTAAATATGACATATCCCTGTGCTTTGAAAGTGACTCACTGCAGTGCAGCCAAATGGAAAAGGCCCAGAGGGTTTGCTTGTAGGTTTAAAAAAGACGAGAATATGATATACAAACGCACATAACTTAGGGCAACAGTGTTCAAGTCATTCTGTATTTGCATTGGGGACAATGCCTACCCTACAGAAACTGTAAGGGTGAGGGTGGAGCCTCAAGTTACACTTTAATAAGACAGAGGTCATGGTCATGGTGGGCTCACTTGAGTTTAAGGGTTCCCTTTTTCATAACCGACCGTGGGCGCTTACCCAGGTTCCTCAATCAAAAATCTGTGATTGATGATGGATAAACGGCTGCCTTGGTGGCGCATTTGAGAACAATCGCCTCATTCTGCTTTGTCCATCGAAATTAACTGAGGAATATATCCCCTGTCTCGTCTACCGCCAACAATGATGACACACTCAATCTCTGTTACCCATTTTGGGCACTCGCCATATCTTGGAGTGTCCGCCTACTCACGGGTGCAGAATGCAGCCTTTCCAAAATGTGGCCAAGTGGCGGGTGCAGCCTTCCCAATCCCAACATGAGGTAACATGACTAGCCAGACAAGCACAGCTTGCTTTGTAGTGGAGACCATTCAGATTCGTACGTGTGTCTTCTCATTCCAGGATTTGTAGGGTTGGTTGAACTCTGTGACATTTGAGTATTCCCTTCTTCGCATACCTCAGGCGTATTCATGTCAAGTGAATGCAGAGTGTGCCAGCCCATTGGGCAGTGCTTCACTGCCCAGCCTTGTCAGTGGCATGTACTGCAGCACCGGAGTCCTCTTTGCAAAGACGTTTCCGAGTACATCTGAAATCAAAGTAAATTTATGGTGTCATGTTGTCTTAAATTCCACATTGGACACAAACACACCCATCCATCCCATAGGACATCTTAATGGCGTAGAATATCAGGACAGCGCTGGGAAGCCCCATTTCATTAATATATGTGCTAATAAACAATCTTCATTTCTACAATAGAAATTGTGATTTTACGGATACCTTTGCAGAGACAATCTGGATAAAAAGTCGATACCCGTATAATGCCCTAGCCACAGCACTGATGCCTGGACCAGGCACCGTACTTCATCGATGGATGTATTTATTTGCCTCGCTGATGTGGTTTTGTTACAGCGTGTTTCCAAAAATCAATGCAAGCAACAGGGCACCTTGTCTGGGACGTGGAAATATCGATTTAGCGCATAAACTATGCGAGCTCCGTGTTTTGGATACCCCTTTCCCAGTGCCCGTTGCATGAAGGAACTTCTCACTGTCAGATAAATACACTTGTGTTTTGGTATCTATCACAATGACCGTATTCTTGTTGTAGGTTACAGTGCACTGTCCCGTCACTCTTTCGAGGGATCAAAGACACTGGTACGTTTCAGTCAGTCAATGAAATTGAAAGTTGACAAAGTTAAGACGGAGTTTTCTGTGTCTCCATGCCCAGTCTCCTGAGATACTTCCGCCCTTGTTCGCCCTCCCACCCACGCGCTGCGCAGGGGATGTACCTCGTGCGCCCCCACGCGCGCATCAGCAATGAAAGGGGTTCGGACGCCACTGAGGCACGCGCCTCCGTCTGCCGGGGATTCCCCTCTCGCGGGCACCTCTCTGTCAGCCGCTGCACCAGCTGCTCCCAGTGCCCGGGAGGAGTCTAGCCCCGAGGCGCGTCCATTGCCCGGAGTCTCCGCGGGGTAGAGGGTCGGTCAGGAGGACGGACGGGACCCCATTGCGCACCCCCATCACTCTCACCCATGGCTCGGAACTGGTGAGCAGTGCTTGAGCTCACCTCAGCCGGCAGAGAGCAGGGACTCCTCCCCAGCCCGTTCGACCGGGGCTCGGGACTGCAGCGCCCCCTCCCAGCAGAGAATCCAGGGCTCCAAAGAGAGCGCGCGCGGAGGGAAGACACCGGGATTCCCCCGCGCATCTCTTGAAGCGGAGCAACCCTGGGAGGGGAAGAGCCTTATATAGAGGAGCGCATCAGTGCTCCGGCTCAGCGGCATCGCGCGCGGAGAGGGATTCTGGGGCTCCCGGGGTGATCTTGTTGGAACCACAGGACTTTCCGAGATACCCAAGCGAGGCAAGAGAACACTGAGGACTGTAGCTGTACTTCTACAGTGCGCGGATACATCTTCCTAAGTGCGAATCTTCTCCGCAAAGTTAGTAGCAGAACTATTACCTCACATCAGACCTCAAGAAATGGACCATGGCAGGATGAAAGGCTGAGACTGAGCCTCCCAGGTCCGATCCCGTGATCCGCGGTGGACCACGAGCCCAGTGAGGCGTCCTACCGACCACATTGGACCAGTGGATGCAACAAGACCCCCTTGATACCAAGGCGGGTCAGAGAGGGCTGGACGTCCCGGGAGCGGCTCCGCGCCGAGCGAGAGGATGGCCCTGTGCAGGCGGCGCATCCTGGGCATCTCGGTGGCCCTGGCCCACGGCCTGTTCTCCGGATCCCTGAACATCCTCATCAAGATTCTGATCAGCCACTATGGCTTCTCCTTCCTGACCCTGGTGCAGTGCTTCATCAGTTTCACTGCGGCTCTAAGCCTGGAGCTCCTGCGGCGGCTGGGGGTGATCTCGGTGCCCCCCCTTAGCCTGGGTCTGGCCCGAGTCTTCGCAGGGGTCACCGTACTGTCCACCATGCAGTCCAGCCTGACCCTCTGGGCGCTGCGCGGCCTCAGCCTGCCCATGTACGTCATGTTCAAGCGCTGCCTGCCGCTGGTCACCCTGCTCATCGGGGTGCTGGTGCTGCGGAACGGGCTGCCCTCGGCGGGGGTGCTGCTGGCTGTGCTCATTACCACCTGCGGGGCTGCACTGGCAGGTAGGGCAGATGCACGCGCAGCTCACAACCTCATCTGCAATGTATCATGTCCTTCTTTTTTTGTACAGCACCAAGAAGTGACAGAAACTGGTAGCAAGCACTAGGTAAAGGCTCAGTTAATATTTCGGCGATGGACGATGCTTGCATGAGCAGACTGGTGGTGAAAATGGGATAGTTCTGTTGAGAAGAGTGGTGATGTGTTAAGTGAGTAGTGCATTGATGTGTGAACAGTGGTGTGCTTTTAGGGCGAAGAAGGTGGTAGACTGTGCAAATCCATTCATCCATCCATTCATCCACCACACAACCTTGTGATGGGAATTGGGTTGCTTTAGGAGAAAGATGGGTCGGAGAGGGTGGGTTTGTACGAAGGTGAGTGGTTAGTGTGTGAACTGGTAGTTGATGGGTATGAACGTGTGGGGGACAAGAGAAGAACAGAAAGTCTGACGGGAACCTTGGTTTGAAAACTGTCTCTTGATTGATTGATTGAATAAAGAAAAGTGTTACATTGGTACCGGCTTGTGACTTGTCCGCTACAACCTGTGCTTTAAATGGACCGTGAGGTGCTCTTAGGTACTCAGTACCTGCACTCCTTTAATTTGGAAGGGCTAGTACCAGCACCTCTCAGCACTGCTCCAGTGTTTTTATGCGAGAGTACCGGCACTTCTCAGGAGCAGAGAGGTATTCTCGAACAAGGAGTACCTGCACTTCTATGTTTCTATTTCAGGTAATAGCTACAAAGCAGAGTCAACACCTTTGGCGGTCTTGTAGGAAAACATGGTGCAAAGGCATCGCCCAAGACATGTATTGAAAATGCTTGTGATAAACTATCCCTCCACCTACTATCACAAACCCTCAGTCGAAGGAAGATGCAACAGGCGGGGCGGCAAGAACCTTCAAAGATGAACTATCATTTTCACTGCATGGGGCCCTCTACCCACTCACTGGCATCCACCCACACAGCCTCCATCAACTACTGTTTGCGCTCTGTTCCTCTGGACCTCGCCTAAATAAAACTCCATCCTTAAGCTGTCATGGACAGAACTCAAAGTAAATCTACTTCTGCATGGGGCTTTACACCCGCCACAGTCTCCTGTGATAGCCTACACACCTCTTCACCTCCAGGACCCCTGGGCACCCAATCTCTTTCCCCCATTCCGTCTCTTCAGCTCCCTTCCTCCTCCAGCTACAATATGTAGCGAATGTTTTTAAGGTTCCCACTGTATGCAAGTGTTGGCATGATCGAATGTAACACAGAAGTATGCTATGGACTTGATGTGCAAGGGAGGTGTAGGCGGGCTGGCTACACTGTCCCAGACCGTCCTCCCAGAGCTGAGGCGCGCTTCACTATAGGTTGAGTCTCCGCTCAGTTCTGTAAGACATCTATCTATCTATCTATCTATCTATCTATCTATCTATCTATCTATCTATCTATCTATCTATCTATCTATCTATCTGTCTGTCTGTCTGTCTGTCTGTCTGTCTGTCTGTCTGTCTGTCTGTCCGTCCGTCCGTCCGTCCGTCCGTCCGTCCGTCCGTCCCGCAAAAAGCTGACTTGTCAAGGAGCCATACTCGGTAACTAGAGCTCGGGGTGAAGTTGTGATAGACTTGGTTTTTTATAGCTCGCAGAAGGTAGAGGTGATTGCAAGAGACATGAAGAATGGCTTTCATGCCAAAGAGGAATTCTGCAGCTGGATGGACTGAATACAACACTGATCACACACTATCAGTCTCTAGGTACAACGTCTGCACGGAGCTGGTCGATCTCCTTTAGCTGCATCGGGAGGTGGTGGTACAAGGGCAAGAAGAGACCAGGATGGGGAGGGTATACAAGAGAAATGTCCCCTATTGAAGGCATAACCACCTTTGGTATTTATTCTATCAGTGATATGAGGGTGGGTGATTGGGGCGAGTGCAGGGGCGATCATGAGTTCGGATATGTTTAAGAGCTGAAGCGATGTTGCGTGTGGGCCAGTTAGAGTAAGTGTAGGTCAGTTAGTAAGAGTAATTGGAGGTGTAAGCAGGAGCAGAGTAAGTGCAGGTTAATGAAAGTAAGAGTAACTACAGTTCTGTTTATGTGATTAAAAGTAAGTCCGGGTGCACGAGTAATTGCAGGTTTTAGAGGGTAAGAGTAGAATTGTTTATGAGTTTAAGAGTAAGTGCAGGTAAAGAGTAAGTGCAGACGTACGCAAATAAGAGTAAGTGCAGATCTGAGTAAGTACAGATTTATGAGAACAAGAGTAAGTACGGGTCTGAGTAAGTGCGGGTTTAGGAGATAATAGTAAATGTAGGTCTGTTTATTAGACCAAAAGTAAGTGGAGCTGCACTGTGAGTGCAAATGTATGCGAGTAAAAGTAAATACAGATCTGTGTAAGTTCAGGTTTATAAGAGTGAAAGTAAGTGCAGGTTTATAAGAGTAAGAAGTGCCGAGTAAGTGCTGATTTGTGAGAAGTAATGGTAAGTGCGGGTCAGTTTATGAGAGTAAGAGTAAGTGCTGGTGCAGAGTGAGTGCGGCTTTATGAGAGTAAGAGTAGCAGCAGGTCTGTGAAAAAGGGGAGAGTAGACACATTTTGAAGGCTGGGATGAGGTGTGGAAGGCTGAACAATGGTGAATTAGGATCTAAATGTAGTTTTTCATATTGTACCGAGTGAGTGAAGCTATTGAGTCCTACCATCTCCAGGAGGATCTGGGAGCGTGGGGGTGAGAGGGACAAATTACATATGTGTCTACAAGTGAACTATGTGTGCCCGTGCTAATGATTCCGCTTTCATCCACTCATTTTGGGAGCCGGCTGGGACTTTTCCACGTGTCTCGTGGCCAGCCCAGCCTTATGATTGAACGTTGGTAATGTAAATGTAAAGTAAATTGATACTTGTATAGCGCACTACTCACCCGCAAGGGTCTCAAGGCGCTTGTACGAATACCGCTGTGGAACCCATCCTGGCTTTCCCTGTGAGGCGTCCACTCCTGAGGTTTGGTGAGGAAGGGTAAAAACGAGGCTTAGCAAGTGGGCAAAGTTGATAGACCCAGTGATTGCAAGGATCAGTACACAAAGCAGACCAGACTAGGGTAAAAATGTAGAGGCGTAGTCTGATTGCCCACCTGGTAATTGTCAGATCATCTCCCTGTTTGTTCCTACCACTCTCATTGGTTGCATGTTCATCGAATCAGAATGTCCAGAATCCCCCATGTCTCTCTGGGACAACATAAGTTGGGAACTCACTGAAAAAGTGAGGATAGAGATGTGAAAGCTTCCCTGACACCAGAATCTCTAGCATTCAGATCTGTAGTAAAGCAGAATTTTGAGGGAATTACCTAATCACGCGAAATGGTGTTTGGGACTAGTGACGAAATCTATGTGAATGGAGGGCAGTTTTTAAGTGACGGTGCTGAATGAAGAGAGGTGTGTAGGGGAGCGAGGGAGTCTGGGAACTGATGAAAATAGATGAGTAATTATAAAGAGTTTTTCTATCTCCTTATATGGCCACTGGAATTATGCACTAGTGAAGGGCCGATTTATGCAGCAGGGTTGACTGAATTATGTAACAGGAAGAGGAAAATAATGTAACTTGCTATACAATCAAAAGTAAACAATACAGCACATTCTGTGGCCTTATTATCTAGCAAATTTGACCTATTAACACACAGAGGTATTGAAACAAACCAGATCCACATTCTTCAGAAAATACTGAAGCGTCTTAACAAAGAAATCCGTATCCATATAGAACATACAATTTAAAACACAATTCACTAACAACTGTAGAATGTGTCTTGCATGAAATCAAATGACCAATGCTTTATTATAACTGTCTACTCTAACGCCATAATCAAAAAGTGTGTTTAAAACACAGCCAATGTTGTAGTCAGCTGTACACAAACCTGCACATGAATACTTCTTGTAATAAATGTGTATTTTTATTGTGTACACGGCTGCTTTGGGCTTATTCTGTTTTTCCACTGTGGTGTACTAGGAACACCACTTTGTAAATTGCATATTTAATATGTACATGTTCATTGGGAAGTTGTACAAGATTCAAGGCCTCAGACCTCAAGCAGAGATGCAGACTTTTCTCTTGTGAGTGCCATCTTGAAATAACTACTGCTTTGAGAATAATATAAGTATATTATACTGCATACGACTGTGTGAGAAAGGGTCACATTCTTAACTATGCACAAAACACAGATCTGGCCAAATGGCTTCTGATAACAAAGCACAACATAACACAGCATGCCTTACGTTCCCTTCAAATGACGTAACTTTATATAAAATGTCCAATGGATGTTGGCGTTGTAGTTGATCTAGGAGCTATGTGAAAATGAGCAGGTGCTTACTGAGATCTTACTTCAGATACACTTGTTGGATAAAATGACAACAGAATCCATGCAATGGCTTTAGAAAGTCATAGGTATTGGCGGATGGGACATAAAATGGCCGCACCCTTAGATTTATGAGTAGGGAGAATGATCATTTAGCAGTGTAGTTCGGACTGGATGCTGTACACATTTTAACAGAAGTAACAGATGGAAATAATTGGTTGTTCTGCTATTTCTTTCAGCTCCAGCAATCTACTTTCTGGAGGGAATTGTTTGGTGCTATGCAGGTTGAGGAAGGAGTTGAAAGAGGGCATCCTTCGAGATAAGGAAAATGTATAGAGAGACAGCTCTGGAAATTAGGGGAGGAAGAGGTAGAGGACGAAAAGGGATTGATTGTGCTCAAAACTGATAGAATCGGTGAGCACATGTGAGCTAAATGCGTGGTAAATAACCCCAGAGGGACACAGGGGCTCAGTGTAAAAGCAAAGAAACCGAGACGAGAAATGAGCTCTGTGAGGAGTTATAGGGGAACAGGGAGGGGAGAGGGCAGCCGAAGAGGAGAGCGGGAACTGAGAACCATATGACGCCCTGGATGGGAAGGAGGGAATACATGGAACGAGGAGAAGTCCTCATCTGATGATGATGTAGGGCACATGAAGGCGGTGAGCAGGGGAGAGGAAAAGCTGGTCAGCAGAGACAGTGAAGCTGTGGATGAAAGGAGGTTGCGGGAGTGAGGAAAGGACCACGGAGGAGGGGGATGGAGAGATGAGGGCTGAGGAGGAGAGCCAGAGGACTAGTCTAGAGGAACTAGTGAACGAGGGAGGAAGTAACAGCTGAGGATACACGGATATGGGACAGAGACAGCTGCAGACGAGAGGAAGGTAGCTGGGGAGGTGAGAAAAGAGAGATGGGAAGGACAAGACAGGGAGAGATAAGGAGGTATAGGGCAGCCGTGGAGTAGAAGGGCACAGGAGAACGCTGGGAAGTGAAGAGAGAGAAGTGAAAAGGAAGAGATCCAGGAGAGCTGAGCATTGGAGGGCACTTGACGAGGAGAGGTCTTTATTATAGGACTTGTAGTCGCTATTCTGGAGTCCATGTATGTACAGGTTGATAATATTGATCTTGAAATTGTGGCATACAGCAATAACTCATCTATTCATCCATGTGTATAGCTGCCATGTAGTTGTGTTGTAGGACGGCCTGAGAAAGTTCTGCTTTTAACCTGTTGATTGTCTGTTCTGGGCAGCTTAACTTTAGCGAGACAAGGATTGGATTCAAAAGCAGCAAAAGGGTGCTGCTTAAACCAGGACTGGCTTTAAGTGTCACACGTGACTTGGAACACTTCATCACGCCCTCACCCCTCCTATTGGAACCAATTGTGCATCGCTGTGAGTCACTATATCGTACACAGCCTCTACCTATGAACTGTACATTACCTAGTGTTCCCCTGGTGCACAGCACTGTCAGTACCTCATGCACAACTCTCAGTGCTGCCCTGGTGCTCAGACCGCTGAGCTCCCATGAGGCACCTCACCCAGTGCTCTACTAGGGTGCCTCCCAGTGCTCCTCAGATACGTGTCTATGGTTCTCCCATGTGCTTCCCTAGCTGGCATCACCCTCGGTCCCATGGTACATATCACCATGTCTTCCCTTTGTGCCTGCCAACGTGTACTCCCCCTGCAGCACATCAGCCAGTGCTCCCCTGCTGCACATCATTCTGTGCTCCCCTGGTGCACATCATCCTGTGCTCCCCATGTGTACATCATCCCGTGCACCCCTGCTGCACATCATCCTGTGCACCCCTGCTGCACATCATCCTGTGCACCCCTACTGCACATCATCCCGTGCACCCCTGTTGCACATCATCCTGAGCTCCCATGCTGCATATCATCCAGTGCTCCCCTACTGCACATCAGCCTGTGCTCCCCTACTGCATATCATCCCGTGCACCCCCGCTGCACATCATCCTGTGCTCCCATACTGCACATCATCCCGTGCACCCCTCCGGCACATCATCCTGTGCTACCCTACTGCACATCATCCCGTGCACCCCTGCTGCACATCATCCTGAGCTCCCATGCTGCACATCAGCCTGTGCTCCTCTACTGCACATCATCTTGTGCACCCCTGCTGCACATCATCCTGTGCTCCCATGGTACATATCATCCAGTGCTCCCCTGCTGCACATCATCGTGTGCTCCCCCGCTGCACATCATCCCGTGCTCCCCTGCTACACATCATCCAGTGCTCCCCTTCTGCACATCATCCTGTGCTCCCATGATGCATATCCTCCAGTTCTCCCCTGCTGCACATCATCCTGTGCTCCCCTGGTGCACATCATCCTGTGCTCCCCTACTTCACATCGGACTGTGCTCCCCTGGTGCACATCATCATGTCGTCCATCTCTGCCTATCATCCTGTGCTGCCCTACTACATTTTGTTCTGTGCTCCCCTGCTGCACATCATGTTGTGCTACCCTACTGCACATAGGGCTGTGCCCCCTTGGTGCACATTATCCTGTTTCTCACCAGGTGCATGTTTTCATGTGCTCCACTCATACATAACATCTTGTGCGCCCCTGGTGCACATCATCCAGTGCTCCCCTGGTGCACATCACCCTGTGCTCCCCTAGTGCACATCACTCTGTGCTCCTCTGCTGCACATCATACTGTGCCCCCATGGTGCACATTATCCTGTTTTTCCTTTGATCACATAATCCTGTTCTTACCAGGTGCACGTTTTCCTTTGCTCCCCTGGTGAACGTCATCCTGTGCTCTCCTGGTGCACACCAACGTGTTCTATCCTGCTGTGCACACCCTCTTGTGCTCCCCTAGGGCACATCATCCTGTTCTCTCTTGCAGCACATCATCTTTTTCTCACTAGGTGCACCTGTTTTCCTTTATTCCGCTCATGCAGATTATCCTGTTCTCCACTTATGCACATCATCCTGTGCTCCCCTGGAGCACATCAACGGGTTCTATCTTGCTGCGTATATCGTCTCATGCACATCATCCTGTGCTCCCCTGGTGCACATCAACGGGTTCTATCTTACTGCGTATATCCTCTTGTGCTCCGCTCGTGCACATCACCCTGTGCCCCCTGCTGCACATCAACGCATTCTGTTCTATGCAGCACCATATCCGCTGTGACCCTAGATGCACATGGTTACGTGTGACTGATGGTCTGTGTGCGCGAGTGCCTGTATGCTGGTGTGGGTTTACTGAAAATAACTGTTGCTTCCCAAGCCTACATTTCTATGACGTAGCTGTGTAGAGCTGCAGACCCGTTAACTGTGACTTTCATTTTGTTACTATTATTTGCGTGTTCCTACATCCTGTGGTCCACTGAAAGTTCGGTGAGGCGCCTTATCGTATTCAGTGCCAAAGTTGCTGGCCTCAGCCTCATAATTGTAGTGCCATCTTCCAATATGCCTAGACATGCACGTTTTCGAACAACAGTTTGTGTCCATGCCTGCAGCTCCTATTCGTCAATCAGGTGATAACCAAAATGCATTGATTTGTGTACAGAAGCAGCGGGGACACCCATTAGAATGTACGGACTTCAGGTTCAGATCAATGAATGCCCCTTCCATAACTGATTCTAAAACACAACACACCAATAAGGCACGTTATTTTGTGATTTAGATCCATTTTAAAACGTGGCTGCTTTTTCCCATATGTACGTTTGCGGTTCATTTGAATGGTCAATGAACCTGCTGGACCGACTGACTGAACATCCATCCATACGTTTGTTCATCCGTCACCCAAACCACCCATTCGCCCATCCATCCGTCCGTCCATCCTTCGATATTGGAACAAGCATTTTTTTCATTTCAAGCCTGGGCAGCACATGCGCTGCTCTGCTAGGCACGCTGTCATTGAGACTGGGACTTGAAGCACCTCCCATCGTTTTCATTGGTTCCTGTTCCAGCCATTCATAAATGACTGCTTTTGTTTGGTCAGCAGCTTAATTAGTCCCGCCTTTTGGTGTTTCTGACCCTTCCAGCAGACTGCCCCTTCTCCTTTTCTAAATTTACGTTACTTCGTGCACAATTTAGGTTTTTGTCTGCCTCGGGCTTGTATATCACCACGGTGCCTGCTTCACTGACACTGCGCTTATTTTACATTGACACCGGGAGCATGCCGCGATGCTGTGCTTTATCTTTAAGTATGTTTAATGTATTTGTTTAGTTATTTAAATTTACTTTTTGGTATTACCACCGCATTCTTTCGAGTCCTGTATTTACGCACATAGAATTGAAGCACGTCAATGGATGCGTTGCTTGCAAGTCATTCCTCTAATGGGAACTTCTGCACAGTTTGTTTGGGGCCCACCAGTAGGGGGGGGGGGGGGCACTGACCACAGACACAGGAATGGTGTGTTTAAGGCCGCGTTATTGGAATCAGGTGCACCCTGCCTATTTCCCAACCTTGGCCTGTGCCGAACAAAACTAGGCCTAGCTAAATATGTGAATGCCTGACAACCCCCACCCCCACCCCTAACCCGATCCTCAACATTGCCACATCATACAACATCTTACAACATCCCGTCGGCAACAATACCCCCCATGCCTACCAAGTGTAAATGACCTCAGAGTCCCCCACCACCTAGAGAAACAGCCCAGGCCTCCTCAACTACCCCCAACTACCCCCCTTTCTGAACTAAGAGAAGCGCCCAAGCAAAACACAGCACCAGCACCTGATCCAGCTACAAACAAGCTGCCCCTCAATACCCACCTATCAATTGTGCACCATCAATCAAGTACTGCAAAACCCCCTGCGAAAACCCCACAAAAAAACACTCACTAAAGGGCGGGCGGGCAAAAACTTGTGCCCCCACTGCCCTGATGCCAGCTGCTGTGTCACTGCACCAAAATGGTGTCCAGTGACACAAGATGTCCGCTTATGAAAGCCCCAGCCCAAAAACAGCCCAACTGTAGCCCAAGGGACCTCCCCCAGCCCAACCAGTCCAACTAGCTCTGCTGTGTCTCCGATGCCCCCTGGCCCCCCCTACGGCCACAAAACTACCCGTGGGGGCAAGCCTCCTGTTGGTCGGCTGCCCCCCCAAATCCCCATTGTGTAGCGCAAGGCACTGACTCTGATGGAGATTGTTAACATCCTACCACGGGGGATCGAGTAGCTAAGGACCTCCTCCCAGGTGTTTTGAGGTGAGGAGAACAAAAGCTGGCAGAGGAGAGAATGGTGAGGGCCCTGTTCTTTGAGTACTCCTTCCTGATCTCGCTCCCCTACCCACACTCATTTTCATCTCGTGCCCCCATTACTTTAATATATATATTTTTTTGAATGGGTGACTGTTCCAGCCACACAGAAGGAGTACTATTGTTTTAATGAGTGGCGAGCGCCGTGTTTATAATTTTTTTTTGTTTATTGTGTGCCGCTGCCTGGCTCCTGTTTGCCCTATATATTGGTAATGCCTAAACGCCTCTCGCTGCTTCTTTTTTTGGGGGGGGAGGGGCAATTTTGTATAACGTCCCCTCACCCCGTTCTTGCTTTCACATACAACCACCCTTCTTCCCTCATCGTTGCCTCCCTCTCCTCATTGGTTTGTGGGCTAGAAGCACGCCTCCAGGACAAGAGACGCAGAGGATCTTGTGGATCTAGGATTTTTGGCAGCACATTAATCATGTGCTTCAGATGGCTTAGTGCGATGAGCTGAAAAAAACTTGTGTGCTTGTGTAGGGTCTGGACATTGTTAATATTTCATTCCCCCTAGGGGAGGTTTTAACAAAGTTTTTGGAGTTGTCAATTGTTACTAGCCACATTATGATTTCTCCTCTGCATCTGTCATCGAGAAATTGTTAACCACCACTTAAACTGCTTCCTGATTCGTTAACGACAGATTCATAACAGAATAAGCGCTCCTTTTATCCGTCTCGGGAGGATGGTAGATTGACTGGACCCTAACTTAAATGAAACCTCTTGGTTACATACACGGATCTCTGCAGGTCCGGTTCATTGCCTGCTTACCTGATCTTTCCAGCTCTTTTAGACATGAGCACTAAGATAGTGTTATTTCAAATGAGACTTAATCCAGCACTGCTAGCACTGTCCCATTTAGGGCATACCAACGGAGCTAAAATAGTGCCAGACTCCACATTAAAAGTATAGTATCACCCGCTAAAGGGCTTGTGCCATGGAAGAATAGCGAGCAAGCTTAGTACTGCTCCATTGTCAAATTAAAGGTACCGAGCTCCAGCTCCTAGCCCCCCAACCCCCATGGTACTGAGGCAGGGCTGGCTTTAGGGGGGTGCGTGCAGCGTTCACTGATTTTGGTGTGACGCTGCTTTTAAAAATAACTTACGGATTACGAAGTACTAAAGTTGCTTGTGGATCCAGCAGTTTTCAGGCAACAATATAAATATCAAAAAACCATTAGTAAAAAACATTGTCAACACCAAGAGCTCTAACTTTCACAAATGTGAGACCGATTGCATTGCACATGCTTGTTTTACTTGAACATTGCAGTACAAAGACGTTAATTGAAGAGATCAAGTTATTGAATGAAAAATATCTGCAGTTTGGAGAAGACCAGTTTTGTGCCTGTGAGAGAGCAGTCAGTTTCTGAGGAAGTAGACCTTATTGAACGCTAAATTTTACATCCGTTGCTGCATGATCAGTCTAGTTCACTGGACTGTGACTGGTGCAGTGAACTTGAAAATGTTGGGTTTCCTAGATCTCGGGCAAATATGTTAAAACGTGGAAAGCAAATGTCAATGTAGTTAGTCTCTTTCGCGCCCTTGGCGAGGTCACCTAAGGGGTCTTCACCCAGCGAAGCTGAAGACGTTTTCCGCCTGACGTGAGGACAGCAACGCACTGGCCTGACGTGACTGAAGCAATGCGCTGGGAGTCTGGCGCGCAGTACTTTACGCAGCCGGGTGCGTTCAAGTGCGCCCCGCTGCCTATCATGACAGAGGGAGAGAATCGCGGAATCATAGATCTCCCGACTTTCAGAGGACCACGGCGACCCTCGAGTCCACGACCCTCTGTGACGCAGCCAGGATACATATCTATAAGAGGACACTCATTTATTTATAAATGTCCTTGTAATTAATGCGCTTCAGCAGAGTGAGCTGGAATTCCTGATACTCCATTTTCCGTAGTAAGTGGAATCCGGCCCATTCTGCAGGGACTATTTTAGCTTCGTCTAACAGGTGGAATTCTGCACATGAAACACTTCTTTGTATGCACTGCCAGATCTCGGAGGTTCTGTGCATGCAGGAAAATGCAAGACTTTTTTGAATTTGTACTAGTTCTGGCGAATTCCAAGGGAATTTCACTAAATATTGGCCTGGCTTTTGACCGGGTGAGTCAGTAAATCCATACGTTTTGTTTTTCAAAGTCTTTGAATTGTTTTTTTACACTTGGTTCTGCCTGTTATTGCTTCAGCGTTTTCCCATTAGGACTACATTAGTTGCCTCTGTTTCGGTCAGCTACCTTTAGAGAAAGGAACCATGGGTTCATAACTAGCTTCATATCTACCTCTAAACTTTTATAGACCCAGTCGCCCTTCTCCCGCTGAACACCTATAGAACCAGCTACCCATTTCCAGCACAACATTTCTATACATGTTGGGCTGGCAATGGGTAGAAATGCTCAACAGGAGAAGGGTAGCTGGTTCTATATCCAGCTACCCTTCTCCTGTTGAGCATTTCTAGACCATCAACATATCTTCCGATGAACATTCACAGAGCAAATGCCCCAGTCCACTGATGATTGTTAGAACCAGCTACCCTTTTCCCATTAAGCATTCCCATTAAGCAGTCATAGAATCAGCTACCAATCTCTGCTGAGCAGTCATAGAACCACCTACCCATCTCTACTTAACATTCATAGAACAAGCTGCCCATCTCCCAATGAACATTCATAGAATAAGCTACACGCCGCTCCCGAATATTCATAGAACCATCTACCAATCTCTGCTGAACATTCATAGAACCAGCTACCCATCTCCCACTGAACATTAAAAAAACAGCTTCACATCTTCCACTGAACATTCATAGAACCATACAACACAAAAGATGATGGACAGAATGTTGATCATTGTCAAACATTCACCCTCAGTCAAAGATCTGGGTTTAATCCATCGTTATTTTGCTTGCCACGCCATTCCAGTTTGGACCCAGCCATATACAAATCAGCCTTGACCCTGTTACCCATGGGTGAAATGGCAACACAAAAAGATGATGGACGGAATGTTAAACATTGTCGAACATTCCCCCCCAGTCACAGATCTGGGTTTAATCCATAGTTTTTTTGCTTGCCATGCCATTCCAGTTTGGACCCAGCCATATACAAATCAGCCTTGACCCTGTTACCCATGGGAACGGTCCAGCCCGAACTCCCGGGCCAGGCGCTCCCTGGACCGTAAAACAAGCATCCTGGGACCTGTTTTGGGGCATCATCCCCTCATCAGCTAGGCTAGCTAGAAACCGGTGGCATAGCGAGCACAGGACACAAGTCCGGGCATACCCTTCCCTCTTAGAGTGAAAAAGATGATGGACGGAATTTTAAACATTGTCAAACATTCCCCCCAGTCACAGATCTGGGTTTAATCCATTGTTATTTTGCTCGCCATGCCATTCCATTTTGGACCTAGCCATATGCAAATGTGTGGAGAAGTGTGGCTAAATGGTTAGAGGAGGCATACCCGGAAGCTGAGGTCAGACCCGGGACCAGGGTTCAATTCCCGACGCGGCAGGGTCTGAGCCCAAGTGTCCACGGACTCGATAATTCTCACTTCGGTGCCTACTCGAATCATGGGTTCACACTCTGCAACTCTGGGCAATAGCTTGCCACTACGGCCCCCTGCGGCGGGATGCCTGGCTTTCACCTTGGGGATGCCCAGTACGGGTTATCTCACAGGGAAAAGCCAGGACGGGTTCCCAATGCAAGCGCCGGGACACCCCGTTGGGGTAGCCGCGCGCTATATAAGATACACTAAAAAAAAAAAAAAAAAAATCAGCCTTGACCCTGTTCTCCATGGGAAGAGTCCAGCCCAAACTGCCAGGCCAGGTCCTCCTTGGACCGTAAAACAAGGGTTTCCTTTGTTCACCCTAAATTGGTAGGGTATGCCCAGATGTGGGTCCCTTGCTCACTTTGCTAATCGATTCAAGCTAGCCTGGCTGATGAGGGGTGTTCCCCTGAAACAGTTCCTAGGATGCTTGTTTCCAGTCCAGGGAAGATCTGGCTTAGCAGTTTGGGCTGGAATGTTCCCATGATGAACAGGGTCAAGACTGATTTGCATATGACTGGGTCTGAACTGGGGTGGCAAAGTGAGGTAAAGAATGATGATGGATTCAACGCAGATCTAATAGTGACTGGGGGTCAGTACTCAGTACCATATCCTAATGAAGTCATAGAACCACCTACCCATTTCTACTGAACAGTCATAAAATCAGCTACCCATCTCTGCTTAACATTCAAAGAAACGGCTGTCCTGCTCCCACTAAACAGTCATAGAATCACAGCCCATCTCTACAAAACATTCATAGACCCAGCTACTCATCTGTTCATTCATAGAACAAACTTCCCATTTTTCTCTAAACAATTATAAAACTAGTACCAGTCTCCTGGTGAACATTTATAGAACGGTTACCCTTCTCCTACTGAATCCTATAGAACTGGTTACCCATTTCCAGCCGAATATTTATAGATCCATTTACCCTTCTGCTGAACATTTATAGATCCATCTACCCATCTCCTGCTGAACATTTGTAGACCATCTACCTATCTTCTAATCTATTTAACCAGATACTCATCTCCTGTATAACATTCATAGATCAAGCTACCCATCTCCAATGAACATTGGTAGAACCAGCTGCCCACTTACCAGTGAACAGTCATAAAATCAGCTACACATCTCCCACTGAACATTCACAGAACCACCTACCCATCTCTGTTGAACATTCACAGAACCACCTACCCATCTCTGTTGAACATTCACAGACCCACCTACCCATCTCTGTTGACCATTCATAGAACTAGCTACCCATCCCTGCTGAACATTCCCATTACCTTCTAATCAGTTATAAAACTAGCTTCCAATCTCCTGCTGAACATTTATAGAACCAATTACCCATCTCCTACTGAACTCCTATAGAACAAGCTACCCTTTGACATTTGTACATTTATAGATCCATCTACCAATCTCCTGCTGAACATTTCCAGGCGATCTCCCTATCTTCTAATGGACATTTATAGAACCAGATACCCACCTCCTGTAGAACATTCATAGATCAATCTACCTATCGCCAATGAACATTGGTAGAACCAGCTACTTATTTCCCAGTGAACAGTCATAGAACCAGCTACTAATCTCTGCTGAACATTCAGAGAACACGTTTCTCATCTCCTGTCATTGAACCAGCTACCCATCTCCTACTAAACAACAACAAGACCAGCTCCCTCTCTCCCAATTACCTTTCATACAACCATCTACCCATCTCCTGATGAACATTCCTAGAACCAGCTACCCACCTCCTGCTGAATATTCATAGAAACAGCTACCTATCTCCTGCCGAACCTCCATAGAACAAGCTTATCATCTCCTGCTGGCCATTTGCATCAGAGACCATGTCCATCTAGCATTGGGGTTCCTCCAGTTATTGCCTGTGCAACAACATGCTCCCTCCTACCCATCTCTGGTGAACATTCATAGAACCACCTACCCATCTCCCACTGAACATTCATAGAACCAGCTACCCATCTCCCACTGAACAGTCATAGAACCACCTAGCCATCTCTGCTGAACATTCTTGGAACTAGAAACCAATCTCTGTTGAACATTCATTGAACCAGCCACCCATCTCTGCTGAACATTCATAGAACCACATCCATCTCCCTTTGAAGTCAAGAACCACCTACCCATCTCTACTGAAAATTCATAGATTCAGCTACCCATCTCCCTCTGAACATTATTAGAACTGGCTACACATCTCTCTCTGAAGTCATAGGACCGTGACCCATCTCTACTGAACATTCATACAACCAACTACCCATCTCTGACTGAACATTCATCAAATAAGCTACCCATCTCTGTTGAACATTCAAAGAACTACCCACTCCCCTTTACTGAACGTTCACAGAACCTGTTGCTGATCTCTGCTGAACATCCATAGAACAAGCATCCAATTTTATTCTAAATAATTATAAAACTAGCTAATAATCTCCTGTTAAACATTTGTAGAACTGGTTACCCTACTCCTGCTGAACACCTATAGAACCAGCTACAGGTTTCCAGTGGAAAATTTATAGATCCATCTACCCTTTTCCTGCTGAACATTTCTAGACCATTTACCTGTCTTCTAATGGACATTATAGGACCAGCCTGACCTTCCCACCTCAGGTATAACATTCATAGATCAAGCTACCGATCTCCAATGAACCATTGCCAATGAACATTTTTAGAACCAGCTACCGGTTTCCCAGTGAACAACCATAGAAACAGTTACCAATCTCGGCTGAACATTCATAGAACCAGTAACCCATCTCCCACTGAACATTCATATAACCAGCTTTAAATCTCCAACTGAACATTCATAGAGCTAGCAAACCACCTCCCACTGAACATTCACAGAACCAGCTACCCATCTTCCACTGAACAGTCATAGTACCACCTTCTCATCTCTGCTGACCCTTTATAGAGCCAGCTCCCCATCTCCCACTGAACGGTCATAGAACCACCTATCCAGCTCTGCTGAACATTCATAGAACTACCTACCCATCTCCGACTGAACATTCATAGAACAAGCCTCCCATCTCCCACTGAATAGTCATAGAAACACCCACCAATCTCTGCTGAATAATCATAGAACCAGCTACCTATTACTGCTGAACGTTCCTAGAACCAGACTCCCATGTCTGCTGAACATTCATATATCCAGCTACCAATCTCCCATTGAACAGTCATATAACCACCTACCCATCTCTGCTGAGCATTCATATAACCACCTACTTATCTACCACTGAACATTCATAGAACCACCCACTAATCTTTGCTGAACATTCATAGATCAAGTTACCCATTTCTTCCTAAACAGTTATAATACCAGCTACCGATCCACTGCTGAACATTTATAGAACCAGCTATGTATATCCCGATCATCTTTTATACAGCGAGCTACCCACCTTCTGCAGAACATTCATAGAACCAGCTACCCATTTCCCCTCAACATTCATCGAACCAGATACTAATCTCCCTTGAACATTCATAGAATCAGCTATCCATCTCTGCTGAACATTCATAGAACCAGCTACTCATCTTCCACTGAAGATTCACAGAGCAAGCTACACATATCCCGCTGACTATTTATAGAACCATCTACACACTCCTGCTGAACATTCATAGAACAAGTTTCTCATCTCGTACGAAACAATTATAAGATCAGCTGTAGATCTCCTGCTAAACATTCATAGAACGAGCTACCCATCTCCTACTAAACAACTATAGGTCCAGTTGCCCACCTCCAGTCGAACATTCATAGAACCATCTACCCATCTCCCAATGAACATTTTTTCGAATAATCTCCTGCTGAATATTCATAGAACCACTTGCCCATCTCCAGATGAACATTCATATAACCATCTACCCATTTCTTGCTGAACATTCATAGAACCATTTACCCATCTTCTGCTGAACCTTCATAGAACCAGCTACCCATATCCTGCTAAACATCCATAGAACACGCTTCTCATCTCCTGCTGGACATTTGCTTCTGAGACTATATCCATATAGCACTGTGGTTCCTCCAGCTATTGCCTGTGCAACAACATGTTGGCTTCAAATCCCTGTGCGTCAGGCTTTGTATCACAGAAGTTGAAAATTGATTTTCAGAAAATTTCAACATCACACCCCAGCCCTCAAAGTAGGATATTCCAAAGTGTTAGTGATCAGGGTGTCAACTGACCAGAAAGTATACAGTAGTTGCCTTGCCTTTTCTGTACACATAGCAATCATTTGTAACCTGGCACCTATTGATATAAAATATTTGCTTGGCTATTTTACGTTTAGAAGAGCTCGGGAACCTTAGTTAACACACTAATCAATCGGGGAATTTGTAGAGTGCGCTACTCACCCGTTAGGGTCTCAAGGCGCTGGGGGGTGGACGCTACTGTTCGAACATCCAGGTCTTGAGTTGCTTTCTGAAGGCGAGATGGTCCTGTGTCAGCCGGAGGTGAGTGGGGAGGGAGTTCCATGTCTTGGCTGCCAGGTATGAGAAGGATCTTCCTCCGGTGGTGGCTTTGCGAATACGTGGGATGGTGGCAAGGGTGAGACTGGCGGAGCAAAGCTGGCGGGTTGGAGTGTAGAATGCGAGGCGGTTGTTGATGTACTTTGGGCCCGCGTCATGAAGGGCCTTGTGTGCGTGGGTGAGGAGTCGGAATGTGATTCTCTTGCCAACGGGGAGCCAGTGCAGATTCTTCAGATGGGCGGAGATGTGGATGTGGCGGGGATGTCCAGGATGAGTCTTGCCGAGGCGTTCTGTATGCGCTGTAGTCTTTTCTGGAGCTTGACTGTGGTTCCGGCGTAAAGGGTGTTTCCGTAGTCTAGGCGGCTGGTGACGATGACCTGGGGGACCGTCTTTCTGGTTGCGGTGGGGATCCATCGGAAGATTTTTCGGAGCATTCGCAAGGTGTTGAAACAGGAAGCTGAGACGGCGTTGACTTGCTTGGTCATCGTGAGGGAGGAGTCCAGGATGAAGCCCAGGTTGGGTGCGTGGTCGGTGGGTTTGGGGGCGGTGCCCAGGGCAGGTGGCCACCAGGAGTTCCAGGCCGAGGGGGACGGTTCCAGGATGAGGACTTCCTTCTTGTCTGAATTCAGTTTCATTCTGCGACATCCTTCATTCCTTCCTGGAGGCTGGCTCGGGCGGTGTCCGGGTTGTTGGTGAGGGAGAGGATCAGCTGTGTGTCATCGGCGTAGGAGATGATGTTGAGGTTGTGTTTGCGTGCGATGGCCGCGAGGGGGCTCATGTAGACATTGAAAAGGGTGGGGCTGAGCGAGGATTCTTGTGGGATGCCACAGATGACTTCGGTGGCCGCGGACCAGAACGGAGGGAGGTGGACTCTCTGGGTTCTACCGGTGAGGAATGAGATAATCCATTGCAGGCCCTCGCCTTGGATTCCAGTGTCGCTGAGACGTTGTATTAGGGTGCGGTGGCATACCGTGTCGAAAGCTGCTGAGAGATCCAGGAGGATGAGTGCGGTGGTTTCCCCGTTGTCGAGCATAGACCTGATGTCGTCGGTAGCTGCGATGAGGGCGGTCTCGGTGCTGTGATTTGCTCGAAAACCGGACTGTGATGGGTCGAGGGATCCGTTTGTCTCGAGGAAGGCGGAGAGTGGTTTGTTGACCGTCTTCTCGATGACTTTGGCAGGAAACGGGAGGAGTGAGATGGGTCGCAAGTTCTTGGGGTCCGCAGTGGGTTTTTTCAGGAGGGCGCTGAGTTCGGCATGTTTACAGCTCTCCGGGAATGTGGCGGATGCGAAGGAGCTGTTGATGATGTCGCGGAGTTGGGGTGCGATGATGGAGTTGGCTTTGTTAAAGATGTGGTGTGGGCATGGGTTGGTGTGGGCATGGGTCGGTGGGGGAGCCGGGGTGGATGGTGCTCATCGTGCGGGCGGTATCTTCGGTGTTGATCGGGTTCCAGGTGCAGAGAGTGGCGGTTGGGTGCGCTGGTTCGGTGGTTGGGTGGTTGGTCTGTGCGCCGAAGCTGTCGTGTATGTCGGCGATCTTGCGGTGAAAGAACAAGGCGAGTGCGTCGCAGAGGTCTTGCAAGGGTGTGATGTCATTGTTGCAGGTGCTGGGGTTGGAGAGCTCTTTAACAATGCTTAAGAGTTCATTGCTGTTGTGGGTGTTGTTGTCCAGGCGCTGTTTGTAGGTGGTTCTTTTGGTGGTACGGATCAGTTGGTGGTACTTGCGGGTGGCGTTCTTGAGGGCTGTCATGTTCTCTGTTGTCTGGTCCTGGTGCCAGGTTTTCTCCAGGGAGTGGCAGGTTTTCTTTGAGTTTATGAGGTCGTCCGTGAACCACGAGGCTTTCTTGCTGTGCGGTCTTCTGGGTGGTTTCTTCAGTGGTGCGAGTTCATCGGCGTAGTCGGTGAGCCATTGTGTGAGGTTGTGGGCTGCTTCGTTGGGGTCCGTCGTGATGGTGGGAGGATTCAGGCTGAGTGACGTGGTGAGCTGGTCGGCGGTGATCTTGCTCCAGCTTCTGCGGGGGGCCTGTTGCGGGTGGTGGTGGGTGGTGGTTTTCTCGAAGGAGAAGTGGACGCAGCTGTGGTCTGTCCAGTGGAGTCCGGTGGAGTGGCTGAAGGATACGTGCTTGCTGGAGGAGAAGACGGGATCAAGCGTGTGGCCGGCGTAGTGGGTGGGGGTGTTCACTAGTTGCTTGAGTCCGAGGTTGGCGAGGTTGTCCAGTAGGGTGGTGGTTTGCTGTCATTGTTGTTCTCCAGGTGGAAGTTGAGGTCTCCTAGGAGGATGTAGTCTGGGGAGGTGAGGGCGTGCGGGCTTACGAGGTCTGCGATGGCTTCGCTGAATTGGGTGCGTGGTCCCAGGGGTCTGTAGATAAGGGTGCCTCTAAGGGTGGTTCTGGGGTCGGTGTGTATCTGGAAGTGCAGGTGTTCGGCGGCTGTGAGGGTGTCTTCCGAGTTGGTCGTGATGAAGATGATGTTTCTGTGGACTATGGCGATTCCTCCTTCGGTTTGGTTGGTGAGGTCCTTCCGGGTGATCTTGTAGCCGTCCGGGATGGCTATGGCGATGTCGGGGGCTGAGGAGGCGTTCATCCAGGTTTCCATGAGGAAGGCGACGTCCAGTGCTGTTGTGTCTAGGAGGTTCCGGGGTTCGACTGCGTGCCTGTGGATGGAGCGGGTGTTGAGCAGGATGCACTTGAGGTGATTCTTGTTGGTGGTCGGCTTGGTGGGTGCTGGCCCGGGACGGATGCAGGTGAATTTGCACTCTTGGCAGGTGAAGGGTCCGTGGGTGCGTTTCGGGGTGGCCCGGTAGCAGGCGGGGTTCCGGCCGATGTTGAGTGCATGGAGGCTGGCGGCGTCGTAGTTCGTCGGGTGCGTTGGCCTCGGTGAGATCCAGGGTTCCTGGCGCTGGGCGAGGTCCAGGCGCGGACGGGCGCAGACAGGCTTGCGTTTGGCGCGCCTTCGGCGCCCAATCGGCGCACCCGCTGTGCGTGAACGCTGAGCGTCCGCGCGGACTTCGCCATAAATGGCGCAGAGGGAGGGAGGAGCAGCTGGGAGGTGGGAGCGGGGTGGCGCGGGGAAGGGGATGGGGTACAGAAGACAAAAGGGGGGCGGGGAGCAGCGGCAGGGAGCGGGGAGGGGTCTGAGGCGGGAAAGCGGTCCAGAGGGGAAGAGCGACGACCACGGAGGCCGGGGCACAGAAAAACGGCAAGAAACAAAAACAAGCACTGGTAGCAGCAGCGAGAAGAGGAAGCCTGAGACACAGGGTCAGCGGCGAGCAGGTAGAGGCAGGCAGGGAGACCGGGCACACTCAGGGAGAGCCGCACGGCGGGTGGAGCGACCGTCACCAACCAGGGTCAGGTCAGGTCACTAATATAGGAGACTTCACCTTCAGCGCTCTCAAAAGAGAGACAGAGAGAGAAAGAGATCTAGTCAGTTGTGTGTGGGGATTGCGGAGGCCTTAACGTCACTAGGGGAGGGTACACCAGGTCCCACGCTTTATGGAGGACTTGCACATCTGTTGCACATGGTCAGACTGGCATATAGGACAATCAGGCAGTGCCCAATTGGCTGATCTGGCAGATCAGTGTGTGCGCCCCTTTTTTGCAGTTTGTGGGTATATTTTATGGGCAGGTGGGCCGTTGTTTAATGCAAACATTACTTGTAGCAAACACAAATCAAGCAGTATCCATTCCTACAGAAAATCCATACTGCGTATCTTTACAAGTTCAAAACTGACCTGATTTGCAAATGTGGGCCACATTTTTAGCTACCTGATTCGCAAATGGGGGCCACTTTTATTTTGGTGCCCGGGCCAATTTTTACACTGTAATACAAGCTTGCCTGTTTGCCATTAAAGAGAATCTAAACACAGCAATATTACTACTTATTTCTAAAGCTGCAGTGTTTTCTCTTTTCAGAGGAGGACATATTTATTCTTTACTAAGAAGTAAGTTGCTCCTGGTCCGCTAAGAACATGGACGGGGGGGGGGAGGGAAAAACGCTTAGGCGGAGAGAGCATTTACCTGTGGATATCGGGACGTGCAGTTGGCAGTGCTATAGTTGTCAAATAATAAGTGCTGTTGCCCAAAGCACTGCCCAGACACTAGCAGACGGCACTGTAAAATGTCAGCTTTCCGAATACTAAGGCTGCGTAGTCTTGATTCCACTTCAGACCTGTTTTATCCATTGCAAGACACTCTCTGCCCTGTAATCTCACTTTTGCAGGTTTCTGTTCTGCTTTCTCCCTTGGTGATGAAATTTCAGTCTTTCTCTTCCTATTTCAGTGTTGTTGCCTCTTTTCCTCTTAGGAAATGGTTGATGCGCAAAACATAAGTGCTGATCCCATAAAATAAGTGCAGAAGGCCCCCACTGGCAACCACAGGCTCAAATTAATTACTGTCTGTTGGTTAGAGAAGCAGGGCAGTTTCGTAGATCAGTGAAGGGTATGCAACAGGGTAATTTGGGATGAAGGGAAACGTTCTGGGTATTGTTGTGAGTCATAGCCTGCAGTAATGCTGGAATTATTTTTTTTAAAACCACTCCGGGTGACATAAATTGGGGTTCAAGAGTTTCAGCAGAAAAGGGGTTGAGGGATGAGGCGTGGCATCTGACAGTCAGCCTGTACATTTATTATTTGAAAAAAATGGCCCCAAAGACACTGACTGCCAGGACAAATGTAATAAGGAAGGCTGAATTTGGAAATATCCTGCAGGGTCAAGGCACCTGCTGCAGAGTCGTTTGTGTACCCTGCAATCTCCAGACAGGATTGAATAGCGAGGGGGGTTCATGCAATTGCTGGAGGGACCTGCATACAATTTAGTCGCAGCCTTGCCTTATCATAAAGTAGCGTAGAGGGTTAATGTCCCTGTTGCAAATCATAGTGTGTAACATGCAGGTCACAGATTTGTATTTTATGTAGGTAGCTTTGTGGGTTGCTGCTCTTGTTGCAGAGATCAATGTATTACTTACAGGTCACAAGTTACAATCCTTCTAATATAGCTTAGTGAGTAATAGACCGGCATCAGGGAACTGCTTCTTTATTCTATGGTTGCTATAAATGGTTCATTTAGTTAGTAATAATTGCTTATTACTACGTGCTAAATGAATGGTTGGAAGCATAATTACATGTATAGACAGATACAGCTGACATCCTTAACACCTTAAGTGCTGCGCCCGTCCAATGGCCGACGGCACTACTACCTCGGGAGTGCTGCCGTCGGCCATTGGACGTTCCAACTGCACCTGCGCAATGGAACGTTCAGCACTGGAGCTGGAAGTTCCATAGCCGTTAAGGTGTTAATGTGCATGCATATCTTTTACATACAGAGCTTTGAAAAGTACAAACACTGCCTCCAAGTCATAGCTGTGAATGCAGTTACAGCACACTGAGTGGAACTGAATAAAGGGATGTCATTCATCCCCTGCAGGTTGGTATTCTGAATGCATGGCACACAAAATGTGGACCTTGATGAATGTTTCCAGTGGCGTCTGGCACGGATCATGCCTGGAGGGATAGGGGCAGGGGTAGTAAAAAAAATAAAGTTAAACTTACCTCCTTGCTGCCTCTGCCGCGTCTCTTCTCGTCATCCCTCGTCTTTGCTGTGCTCCAGCCGGAAGCAGGAAGCACCCAGGCTCCCCAAAGCTTATCACAATGCTGCAGTGCAGTGTCATGATTGGTCTGAGCACCGTGGTTTTGCGCTCAGCCAGCAACAGGAAGCCTGTGCATGTTTTCCACCCACACTGTAATGAAGTCTGCGTGGGGAACATGCAAAGTGCGCATGACGGTTTGACCGGCCTGAGACGGCCGGTCAAACTGTCATGTACACTGTTAACAGCGCATACCACTCCCGTCAGTGCCTGTTACTCCCCTGGCCCTGCCCCCAAGACTCCGGAACACAAAATAAAATGATAATAAACCACAGGTTATTATCGTTTCATTTTCTTTGCTGCTGAAAGGGGCGGGGGCAATGCTCCTATGCCAAAGCGGAGGAGCCGCAGTTGTATGTGTGACTGAATTGCACTAGGACACATTCAGCACATTTAATTGTGTCTGACCCGGACCCTGGATCAAGCTCACTGAAATCTGTGGGATTTGTGATCTGGCTGGATCCACCGCTATCCCAGCATTAGTTTGCAAGATGTGTGTGGGTTTCTGTAGCTGGCAGGGAACTCACATATAAGCCTGCGAAGAGATGGGTAAGGCAAGTGTGGTAGCAGCAGCATACAGACAGGCGGTCCTCCATGTTCTGCTCAATTTTGCTGAGGAGGGTGGAAATGTGATAAACAGGTGTGGATATACCAGCCAGTTGGGTTTGAGCAGCGAGGCAAGGAAAAGGTAAAGCAAGTGTGCCGGTGAAGTGGTTCAAAATAGGCAGAGTCTGAGGTAGTTAAAGAGAATTAGTCTGAGGGGAAGGTACATCCCTCTTGACAACATAGGTTTGTTATGCAGATTTACTAAAGAGGGCATTGGTGCTTTAGTGGCTGCTACGGGGCAGCAGTGGTGGTGGGGGTAAAAAACAGTAAAAGGAAAAAAATAAAAATTCACTTACCTGCTGGTCATCCCAGGAAACAGGAAGCACACAGGCTCCCAGACTCCCCTAAGCCATTCACAACGCTGCTGTCACCAGCATGACAGCAGCATCATGATTGGTCTAACCGGCCTGGTTCGGCACTCACACAGGAAGTGGGAGGCTGTGCATGCTCTCCACCTGGCTGTGTAACACAGCCGAAATGCTAAGTGTGTATGAGCGTTTGGCCAGCCCAAGACGGCTGGCCAAACAGTCATGCGCACTTAGAAAGTGCCCACCACTCCTCACCCTCCTCTGTGGGCAGCCCAGCCCGGACCTACCCCGCACCTAAACAGAACCAGTACTGAAAAATAAAATGATAATAACATGGTTTATTATCATTTTATTTGATGGTCTTCCACCTTAGCGGAGGAGCCGCCGCTGCATTGGTGTTGGAGAAGTCATGGCTGATCAGGGGATCGGTTATCATATGGTCAAAAGATATAGCATGCAAATGATTCTTTAAGGAAGGGAGCAGAGATATTGAAGAGGGCGTACTGTTGAAGGTGATAGTTGGACGGAAATGCAATGAGTTGAGGGGGAATGGATGTAAGGCAGGACATTGACAGCAAAACTATTATTGTCAAGGTAACTGTCAGAAACTAGATTATTGCCTAGGGAGGGGGTATCCCCTATCAACTTAATAAAGAATCTGATTATTCTAAAACCAAGGGCCTCATTTACAAGCCCATTGCTCCACCGGTGTGTCATTTGTTTAGACGCACTGGCAGCGAGGTATGCCTGCCCATACTTACAAGACCATGTAAACTCACCCTGTGTGGCTTTTTGTGGCCTTGTAAATATGGGCCCCTTTCATGCATTACTCTCAGTGAAAGGGGTGTTCCATGGGTGTTGCTGTGGGCATTCCCACACAACATCCATGGAACTGGACACATTCCCAGATTTACAAACTGTTATAAACCTGGGAATGCGTCAGAATCCTAGCCTACCCAGGGGAGGCGTAGGAGTGGTGCAACAGGGAGAAATAGTTTTATTTCTCCTCGTTGTTGTGCTCTTTCTATGTGTGCTGCATTTTGCAGCACACATAGAAGGAGAGGAACGCCCTTAATGACTGTATATGTGCAGGAAGTTGTCCCTCCCTGCACAACAACATCATCCTTGTTACACAGGTACCCCTGAACCACGGCGCAAGAGTGTCTGCTGTTTGGGCGTCGGTGCATGGGAAGAAGACAGGAATGTACCGTATTCTGAAGATGCAGCATATTCTTGCCCTTTTATTTTGACGCAAAACAACGCAGAAGGAAGGCTTGCTGATATTGTTGACTGCCTTGGTTTTCTTGCGAAACCTCCCCCTCACCTACTCCCCCAGACAAGCCTCAGCATCTTGTCTTGGTCCCCTGGGGATTTTTTATCAACTGCTGGAAAAGTTACTTTAGGTCAGTCGTACAGGTCACAAGGGCAGGCTTCTAGGCCCCAGATCTCTCTCCCGTCATGATACCTGCAACGTCCAGTCCTCTGTGGTCAGCTTGGCCCTCTATGATCAGGAATTTTTCTGCTCCTAACCCCTTCCCTGCTGCCGTTGGCCATCACGCGCACTACCTTCCTAGTGCTGCGCACGTCCAACGGCCGACGCAGCCCCGCCCGCCCAAGAGAACGCATGCACTGCGCCGGAATTACCGCCGCAGTTAACGGGTTAATGTCCCTGGAGCAGGTAAATATGAGGCCAGCCACTTGATCCTCGGAGAGCAGTTCCTGTTAGGGTTGCCAACTTTCACAGAGAAAAATACCAGCCATTTGTTTATGTTTTAGATTTTGTCAAGGACCCATGATACCTAAATCGAAATTTGCAGAAAATCATCTGTATTCGTTTTTAAAATGGCCTTTCTATTTTTGTTTAGCTAACAGTCAGGGCAGCTCTAGTACACTTTTTAAATGTGCCTTCTTCTTATATTTACTGTTTAAACATTCCTGATGTAGGTGATTTTCCAGATTTTAGTACTGCTGAGGTATTAAAATACTGGCTAAGCTGGTGATAAACTGGCCATGTGGCAACCCTAATTCCAGTCCCTGTGTGCGAAAAGAAGCCAGGACTCTTTAAGTCGTTTCCATCTACCAGAAGCTTTGAGTCTTCTTTTTTCAGCAGGTACTTCTTCTTCAGATGGAGACGTTCTGGTCCAGGAATGTTCTGAGGTGAGGCAGTGGTGGTGAGGTGCTAGCCTTATCCTTTGCACTAGCCAGTGATTGAAGAATGTTCCCTACCCAATCCTGGCTTTTTGCTACCCTATGCCTACCTCTTTTTGCAGCATTTCCTCTTTGTCTTACTGGAGGTTTACTTAAGAGCTCGTGTTTCAAGGTGACAGACCCTTTCTGCCACAAGGTGGGCCTCTCTCCTGCTCCCTAACCACGTCCTAATTGAGTGAAGTGAAGTGAAAGTGATTTATGAAGCGCAATCTCATGCCTAAGGGCGTCTTGGCGCTATAGAAACGGCTATAGCTACAGGACGCGTGATCAAGGCTTAATCACCGAAACGCGTTGTTGTTGCCAATAAATCGTTATTTTACCTGCACAAGAAAGGTGTCCGAGCAGTCTGTCTTGCAAACTAAGTTGACTGTGAAAAGCATATATATATATATATATATTCCACCAAGATTGCCCTGCAAAAGAGACGCACTCCTCCAGCTGGTCAGATAACAATCTTTTATTTGCAAGGAAACAGGAACTCAGCTCCGTTTAAATGTCCTTTAGCCTAACGCGTTTCAGAGCATTCATGCTCTTTCATCAGAGGCCAATTAAAAAACACAACTCCTTTTGGCACGTACCTCCATTCCCTGAGTGCTTCATTAATTACGTCACTGGCCTCCGGTGTGCCATTCTGGTAAAGTCAAATTGCAATGCACGCCGGAACTTGTGGTTCCTAATTAGTGCCCATTATACACCTCCAGTGGTTGTGTGCCTTTTCAATAGTTCTTGGACCAATACTAGCCCTCCAGTGGGCCCCAGAGCTGAATGCCTGCTCCCTATTTCATGCACCAGCTGCGCCGTCCTTGTACCCGATAGGTTCTGTCTGACGATTCCCCCGCTGTTTCCAAGGGCGGTGCGACCTCCCACGGCTGGACCTGCCGTGTGTAAGTATTCCACCAAGATTGCCCTGCAAAAGAGACGCACTCCTCCAGCTGGTCAGATAACAAACTTTTATTTGCAAGGAAACAGGAACTCAGCTCCGTTTAAATGTCCTTTAGCCTAACGCGTTTCAGAGCATTCATGCTCTTTCATCAGAGGCCAATTAAAAAAACACAACTCCTTTTGGCACGTACCTCCGTTCCCTGCGTGCTTCATTAATTACGTCACTGGCCTCCGGTGTGCCATTCTGGTAAAGTCAAATTGCAATGCACGCCGGAACTTGTGGTTCCTAATTAGTGCCCATTATACACCTCCAGTGGTTGTGTGCATTTTCAATAGTTTTTGGACCAATACTAGCCCTCCAGTGGGCCCCAGAGCTGGTGCATGAAATGGGGAGAAGGCATTCAGAGTTTCTAGAAAATTCAGAGCAGACAGTAAAATCAGTAAAAAGCAATAGTTATAAAGGATCACTGACAGAATATCGACAGTCAAAATATCGACTTGCCAAAATATCGAGGTAAAAATATAGAATGCCAGAATATCGACTTCCTATCTACAAACAGACAAGTACAAAAATATCGACTCCAAAATATCGATACGAAAAAATATAGACAGTCAAAATATCGAATTTTAAAAACATTTTAAAAGTAATTTAAAAGTAATATAATAATAAATATAATTAATGTAAACATACTTAAAATACTTCAATAATAATAAAATTAATCAAAAAATTAATGTAACGTAAAAACATTTTTTAAACATATATATATTCACTGAAAAAACCATAGGTTATAGACCATATATGGTTAGGAATTAGCATTTACAAAACCTTATTTTACTCACATAAAACCATTGAAATTCGCATATATAGTTAGTTGCACTAACTATATATCGCGCACCCGCAATCCACTGCTGATGATGTCACATATTACATCATTCATGAGATGGTCAGTGACATCACTGATGACATCACTGATGGCATCTCAAATGACATCACTGATGACATCTCAAATGACATCACTGATGACATCTCAAATGACATCACTGATGACATCACTGATGACATCTCATTTGACATTACTGATCACATCACTGATGATATCATTCATGTGATAATACGATGAACCTCTTCAGACTCTAATATAACCTTAGATACAATCAGTGTAAACAGACACTCACAGACTGTCACTCATCCATGGAGTTACTCACACACCTAGTCAGTCATGCAAAGAATCAATCACACCTCCATTTCCTCAACTATACAGTTATACACACCTTACTTATTCAAACATATACTAACACATATTTACTCTCTTATACAATCCCTGATACAAGTTCACAATGATCCATACAGCCACTCACACATTCACTGGCTCTTATGCACAGTTATTTATGTATGTCAATTCTCACATGCACTGTGTTTTACATATGTACTTACTTTGACATGTAGCACTGAGATATCCATTCACTCACCAATACACTCATGCACACAGTCAACCGCCCATACAGCTGTTTCCACATGCACTTTTGAACCCATACATCTAGTGAATCAACTGCTCACACATCTATGCACAGAGTCATACACCTCCCAGCCACCCACACACACACTCAGTCTCCCATATAAATACTTGGGCAACCAATCAATAACCCATATAGTTACTCATACAGCTACTGATCAACACATGCAGCAGTTAACAGAACAACAGACATAATGATGCACAAATTAAGACAGTTTAGTCACTAACCCATGCACTCAGTGAGACACATTTAATCACTCACTCATACAGTCAGTCATGCACCTACTAAATCCTTCATCCAGACACTTATACATCCACTCATTCTTCAATATGTAAGACATATTTTAACTTTACAGAAACATACAGTCACTGGATGTTGTCATCAGTGATGTCATCAGTGATGTCATTTGAGATGTCATCAGTGATGTCATCAGTGATGTCACTAACCATGTCATGAATGATGTAATATGTGACATCATCAGCAGTGGATTGCGGGTGCGCGATATATAGTTAGTGCAACTAACTATATATGCGAATTTCAATGGTTTTGTGTGAGTAAAATAAGGTTTTGTAAATGCTAATTCCTAACTATATATGGTCTATAACCTATGGTTTTTTCAGTGAATATATATATGTTTAAAAAATGTTTTTACATTACATTAATTTTTTGATTAATTTTATTATAATTCCTAACTATATATGGTCTATAACCTATGGGTTTTTCAGTGAATTTTCAAGGTTTTGTAAATGCTAATTCCTAACTATATATGGTCTATAACCTATGGTTTTGTCAGTGAATATATATATATATGTATGTATATATATATATATATATATATATATATATATATATATATATATATATATATATATATATATATATATATATATATCTATGGCAAAATGAAACCCCTCATTTTGTTCCTTTTCAAATTAAATGTATTAAGTGTTACCACTTTATTCCAATCAAGATAACTTCAGGTGTACCATACTTTTGTCATAAGTTAGACTGTTAGCGTTCTAGTTGTTCTTTAGAACACTCTGGGACATTCTGTCATTGGGCTATAGCTGGGCTACATCTGGCTGATATTTGGGCTACATTTGGGCTCTTTTGTCTCTGGTGGCCATCTTGGGAGACTGCATATCAGAATTTTTTTAATGAAATATAAGAGGATTTGAAAAGTCACTCAAAATGTGACCTAATATTTCTTTCTTCAGCAATAATCATAATTTCTATGGCAAAATGAACCCCCTCATTTTGTTCCTTTGCAAATTAAATGTTTTAAGTGTTAACACTTTATTCCAATCAAGATGACTTCAGGCGTGCCATACTTTTGTCATAAGTAAGACTGTTAGCGCTCTAGTTGTTCTTTAGGACACTCTGGGACATCCTGTCATTGGGCTATAGTTGGGCTACATCTGGCTGATATTTGGGCTACATTTGGTTTTTTTTGTCTCTGGTGGCCATCTTTGGGCTACATTGGGCTACATTGGGCTACATTTGGGCTCTAACATATATATAGCCCAATGTAGCCCAATATATATTTTTTAAAGTTAATTTTCGGAAAAACCACTGGAGCATATATCTTGAGACATAGCAAAGGCACATCAGGGTACCAGTCCCTACAATTTTGCCAAGTTTGGTGGAAATCCATTCAGCCGTTCGGGCTAAAAGTGAGTCCAACCGCCCTATCCAAAACTCAATGTTAAAAACACGTTTTGGGACCCCCCTTTTTTCTCGGCCCCCGCTTGACGAAACCCCCCCAAACTTTCAGGGGACGCTCAGATTCAAAATGTGCCATTTTCCTGGAAATTTCAGCCAATTCCGCCCATCAACACCAAAGTTATTCAACATAGAATTTTCAGAAATCCCTATTAAAAAAAATCCTAACTATATATACCTACTGGCGACCGCCAGTAGGTAATATATATATATATATATATATATATATATATATATATATATATATATATATATATATATATATATATATATATATATATATATATATATATATATATATATATATATACATATTATTAGCAAAACATATACAATATTTTTTCTGTAGGATAGCGAGAGGGTTAAATTTACTATTGACACTCCAGAGAGTGCAACAGTAGGGAAAGCGTTGGATAGCGTATGGGTAAAAATTACTATTCCCACTCCAGAGAGCGCAACAGTAGGGAAAGCGTTGGATAGCATAGGGGTAAAAATTACTATTCCCAATCGAGTGAGTGCAACAGTAGGGAAAGCATTGGATAGCGTAGGGGTAAAAATGACTATTCCAACTCCAGAGAGTGCAACAGTAGGGCAAGCGTTGGATAGTGAGAGGGTAAAAATTACTATTACCACTCCAGAGAGAACAACAGTAGGGAAACCGTTGGATAGCATAGGGGTAAAAATTACTATTCCAACTCTAGAGAGTGCAACAGTAGGGCAAGCGTTGGATAGTGAGAGGGTAAAAATTACTATTACCACTCCAGAGAGAGCAACAGTAGGGAAAGCGTTGGATAGCGTAGGGGTAAAAATTACTATTCCCACTCCAGAGAGTGCAACAGTAAGGAAAGCATTTGATAGCGTAGGGGTAAAAATAACTATTCCCACTCCAGAGAGTGCAACAGTAGGAAAAGTGTTGGATAGCGTAGGAGTAAAAATTACTATTCCTACTCCAGTGAGTGCAACAGTAGGGAAAGCGTTGGATAGCGTAGGGATATAAATTACTATTCCTACTCCAGAGAGTACAACAGTAGGAAAAGCGTTGGATAGCGTAGGGACAAAAATTACCATTCCCACTCCAGTGAGTGCAACGGTAGAGAAACCGTTGGATAGCGTAAGGATAAAAATTACTATTCCCACTCCAGTGAGAGCAACAGTAGGGAAAGTGTTGGATAGCATAGGGGTAAAAATTAATATTCCAAATCCTGAGAGTACATCAGTAGGAAAACTGTTGGATAGCGTAGGGGTAAAAATTACTATTCCCACTCCAGTGAGTGCAACGGTAGGAAAAGTGTTGGATAGCGTAGGAGTAATAATTACTATTCCCACTCCAGTGAGTGCAACAGTAGGGAAAGCGTTGGATAGCGTAGGGATAAAATTACTATTCCTACTCCAGAGAGTGCAACAGTAGGGAAAGCGTTGGATAGCGTAGGGGTAAAAATTACTATTCCCACTCCAGTGAGTGCAACAGTAGGGAAAGCATTGGATAGCGTACGGGTAAAAATTACTATTCCAACTCCAGAGAGTGTAACAGTAGGAAAAGTGTTGGATAGCATAGGAGTAAAAATTACTATTCCTACTCCAGTGAGTGCAACAGTAGGGAAAGCGTTGGATAGCGTAGGGATAAAAATTACTATTCCTACTCCAGAGAGTACAACAGTAGGAAAAGCGTTGGATAGCGTAGGGACAAAAATTACCATTCCCACTCCAGTGAGTGCAACGGTAGGGACAGCGTTGGATAGCGTAAGGATAAAAATTACTATTCCCACTCCAGTGAGTGCAACAGTAGGGAAAGTGTTGGATAGCGTAGGGGTAAAAATTACTATTCCCACTCCAGTGGGTGCAACAGTAGGGAAAGTGTTGGATAGCGTAGGGATAAAAATAACTATTCCTACTCCAGAGAGTGCAACAGTAGGGAAAGCGTTGGATAGCGTAGGGGTAAAAATTACTATTCCCACTCCAGAGAGTGCAACAGTAGGGAAAGCGGTGGATAGCGTAGGGGTAAAAATTACTATTCCCACTCCAGTGAGTGCAACAGTAGGGAAAGCGTTGGATAGCGTAGGGGTAAACATTACTATTCCCACTCCAGTGAGTGCAATAGTAGGGAAAGTAAATACTTCATATATAAATATTAATAACATAAATATTAATACCAATTACAAAATGATTAAAATATTTTACAATTTTATAAAATATAATAATTAATCAATTAAAATTACAAATAAAAATTAACTAATAATAAAAATTACCTACTAATACTAATTATTTACCAATTACCAATAAATTAATTTACAATATAAAAATAAATAAAAATTAGACTCAAAAAAACATTTTAAAAATGTAATTACTTACAATTAAATTACTTCCCAAGCTATTCAACTATAAACACACAACCCACTACAGAAAATAATATAATAAAAGTAACATATTTATCAATTAATCAATTACAATAAATTACAAATTATATTTTAATTAATTACCAATTAATAATTAATTAACAATTAATTCTAAATAAATAACAATAAATAAAATAACATATTTAATTAATTATAATTAAATTACTTCCCACCCTATTCCCCTATAAACCCACAACCTGCTACAGAAAATAATTTACTAAAATTAACATATTTATCAATTAAAATTAATTACCAATTATATTTTGATTATTTACAAAGTAATAATTAATTGACAATTTATTTTAAATACATACCAATAAATAAAATAACATATTTAATTATTTATAATTAAATTACTTCCCACCCTATTCCCCTATAAACCCACAACCCGCTACAGAAAATAAATTACTAAAATTAACATATTTATAATTTAATCAATTAAAATTAATTACCAATTATATTTTAATTAATTACCAATCAATAATTAATTACCAATTCCAAATAAATACAAATAAATAACATAACATATTTAATTATTTAATATTAAATTACTTCCCACCCTATTCCCCTATAAACCCACAACCCGCTACAGAAAATAAATTACTAAAATTAACATATTTATCAATTAATCAATTAAAATTAATTACCCATTATATTTCAATTAATTACCAATTAATAATTAATTAACAAGTAATTCTAAATAAATAAAATAACATATATATTTATTTATAATTTAATTACTTCCCACCCTATTACCCTATAAACCCACAACCCGCTACAGAAAATAAATTACTAAAATTAACATATTTATCAATTAATCAATTACAATTAATTACCAATTATATTTTAATTAATTACCAATTAATAATTAATTAACATTCAATTCCAAATAAATACAAATAAATAAAATAACATATTAAATTATTTATAAATACATTACTTCCCACCCTATCCCCCTATAAACCCACAACCCGCTACAGAAAATAAATTACTAAAATTAACATACTTATCAATAATCAATTAAAATGAATTACCAATTACATTTTAATTATTTACCAATTAATAATTCATTAACATGTAATTCTAAATAAATAAAATAACATATTTAATTATTTATAATTAAATTATTTCCCACCCTATTCCCCTATAAACCCACAACCCGCTACAGAAAATAATTTACTAAAATTAACATATTTATCAATTAAAATTAATTACCAATTATATTTTGATTATTTACAAAGTAATAATTAATTGACAATTTATTTTAAATACATACCAATAAATAAAATAACATATTTAATTATTTATAATTAAATTACTTCCCACCCTATTCCCCTATAAACCCACAACCCGCTACAGAATTATATTACACAACAATTATACATTATTATTAACTTACCTTAAATTCGATATTTTTGTTGTCTATATTATGTCTAGTCGATATTATGTCCATTCTATATTTTTGATTCGATATTATGTCAATTCTATTCGATATTAACATTTTCTAGTCGATATTTTGGTAGTCTATATTATGTCTAGTCGATATTATGTCTATTCTATATTTTTTACTCGATATTATGTCTAGTCGATAATAAAAACTCGATATTTTGACTCTATACCAGTTATAAAAGCAAAGGTGACTGTAAAGCAGTGCAAGCACAAAGTGAGAAGAGGCTGGGAGCAGAATAAAGTGAGAGTGGAAGTGAACTAAAATTGTGGCATAGTTTTGTATGGCCATCTATGACTTGAAAAATTGAAGAAATGTGCAATGCCTCTGAAATGGGGATGGAGAATTTAATAAAGACCTTAGGTAAAGGTTGGCATGAAAGGAGTAGAGGGCCAGAACAGGGTGGTGGTTGTGGATATATGGGCTATTGTTATGTTTTACGCTGGTGCCATAGTACAAAAGAGGTTGTAGAGAAACACTGCATTAAGTACAAGGGTATCACCTAACTAGAAAAAAACTGAGAACCATTGATAATTTAAAAGGGGGTATGGGCATTGCAGCCATGCAATACATACTGCAGACGTGGTCCAGAGCAGTTTGTTTTATAGAATTATATGGAAAGGAGGATGTAACCGAATGAATGAGAATTAGCCAGATGCAAGATGGGCAATTTCATTTTGGGATATTGGGTATGTAAGCAGATGCAACCCACAACGGAGTGTTACATTATTTTAAGATAGTAGGGAAGGTACATGATGGAAAAAAGAAAGAAGGGTGAATGGCTGCACTTTGTGTGCAGATTATGGGAATGCCATGAACGGCCACCCAACATGGGCCCCTAGCTTGAGGCACCATGGGAGATAACATGTTATACAGCAGTGATCATAAATAAATTGAGATTTAATGAAATTGGTGGGTTGAGGGTTGGTGAACTAAACATATAAAGGGAGAAAGAGGTAAGTCCTTGTTCAAAGTTAGATCCTAGTAGAGGGTAGGTGGTTCAGTCTATTAAGGAGGATTTTGGAAGGAAATGGCCCTGACGCATGGAAGTTTCACAAACTCAAGAGGGTGCTGATGGTAAAGGAAAACTGCTCCTGGAATTAGGGATGCGAATAGGGTGAATATGTGCTAAGAACTAATGCCCATATGCAGCCTCTTTTTTGCTGGATTAAGTTGCAGCAGTAATGTTATGGGAGGTTTGAGGGAGGTTCTGAGAGGTTATCAGACCCAGAGGGAGCTCAGTGGTTTGGATAATGAGCTTGGCAGTAGCTATGCCTGTATGGGTGCCGAAGATGCTGCAGTTAGCAGTAGAGGACTAGGAAGGTTTAGGCCCATTTCAATCTAGTTTTTTAGGGGGTGGACATACTACAGTTTTATTGTTCTTTGAGGGGTGGGGGATGCTGAATATGAAGCACTGGACCTCTCAGAGGCACGGAAGTGGATTGATCTTGTGCACAGAATGAACCTTTGGTTATTTGAGTGGGGGTGAGTCTGTGGGGAACAACCATGGGGAGTCTGGCGACATGGCAGGGATGTTGAGATGCAACAATAGGCTAGTTTTTAGGTAAAAGCCTACCAGTCAGCAAAGCTGTCTGGTTTGCCAATGACATCTTGGGGACATTCAGAAAGCTTCCCTGGGAATACATTCCGCTTATTGCTTTCCGTTGGCTCTGTGGTTTGTAACTCACATTTTCTGGCTTTCTGTTTGTAGGCTTTATTTGTTTTAGGCTTTCCAGGTTCCCCTTCAATGGGAGCGGAGGAGCGTTGCCCCCCCACACTGCTGGGCATGAAAAATGAAATGGGAATATAATTATTTTACTACCATGTTATTTTTGACACTTCCTGCTAGTAAACAGAGTGTAAGCGCAGGGAGGGGCCAGTGCGTCCACTTAAGTTTGTACTGCCCATGTTGGTTTGGCCGGCTACCTTGCTACGGCCAAACTGACATGCGCAATTCAAACCTCACCAAGCCAGAAGCCTTGGACAGCTGGGTTGGAGAGCAGGCACAGGCCTACAGTGCCTTTTAGAGTGTGGAGCTAGCAGGCTCCAGCCAATCAAGACACTGTAGAACAGCCTCTTGATTGGATGGGAGAGTTGGCTGTGGGCTTCGCGCTCGGAGTACGTGCTAGAGAACAATAAAGAAGCACTGCAGAACATCGAACGGCAATGTAAGTAAGTGATTTTTGTGTGTTCATATTTATGCTAATGTGTATATTATTGTGCATTGGTTATGTGTATTATGTGTATATGTTATGTGTATACGTGTATATATCTGTATGTTATATGTGTATTATCTGTATTTGTTATGTGTATATTTTTTGCGCCCCTCCCCACCCCCCAATGTAATTTGCCACAACTGTTTAGTTCGTTTCTCCTGAGGAGCAACAACTTTTCACACTACATATTCCTTGTAAATTGTGCTCCTTTCTGTAAACAGGCCTTTAAATCGTGTTCTTATCTTGTTATGTTTGCAGTGCATTCAAAAACAGATGTAAAATGCCAGGTTCTGTCTTCCGAGGGAGCTTGATGTTTACTGTTCTTTCTCTGACTTCAAAGTGAGAGAATTTATGTGACAATATTGCTTGGATACTTGGGGTAGAGGAAAGGTTTTTTAATAGCCCACAGCAACATTTAAATGAACTGTGCAAGTATTTCAGAATTAGTAAAGCACAAATGAAACACATTTTGCAATAATTCTGAAGTGTGTTGGAAAAAATTCTTGAATACGATCAAAGCAAATCTGCACACTATATGATGGTATTTCCAGACACCGGTTGTGCGCTGTATAGTTTTATTAGTAAAACTGTATGACTGTACAAATGTAATGGTGATTTCAATTGAAAATGTGTTGTCTGTATTGACAGTATGCGACCACACTATACATACTCCACTTAACACCACCCCAACCCACTCTACTCTGCAACACCCATGCCACTGCACTCTACTCTGCACCATTCCACTTTACACCACACATTGCACTCTGCAGCACTGCACTCTAGTCCACTCTTCACTACTCCACTCTACATCACTGCACTCTACAGCACTTTATTCTACACCGCTCTACTCTGCACCATTTTACTCTATGCCAATGCACTCTATTCCACTCTACACCACAGAATTCCTCCTCGCCACTGCACTCTACACCACTCCAGTCTAGGCTCCTCCACTCTTCTCTTTACATCTCCACTCTACACCCCTCCATTTTACAACACTGTACTCTCCTCCACTGCACTCTACTCTGTACTACTCCACTCTACGCCCCTGCGTTCTATGACAATCCACTGTACGCCAAGCTAATCTATTGTGCATCACTACACTCTATTCCACTGCACTCTACTCTAAACCACTCCACTCTATGCCACTGCACTCTGACAATCCTAGGTATGCCATTCTAATCCACTCCACACCACTGCACTCTACACCCCTTTACGCAATTACTCTATGCCACTCTAATTTATGCCACTGCACTCTACTCTGCTCCACTGTACGCCAATTCACTCTACCCTGCACCACTCCACGCTATGCCACTTCACTCTACCCTGAACTGCCACTTTATGCATGTTAAAACTTTAGAAACAAGCTCTTCAGAGACTTGGAGTGGCTGGATAACTTTGGTTGCTTTCTGCAGTGGCTTTATATGGGTTTTTGTTACAAGAAAATAAATATCATTGTACGGGGTAGTCTTTATTAGACACATGAGGGAGGTAGAAGGAAGGGAGGTGCTGGAGCATTTTAAAAAGCTTAATTAGAGGCTCACCACTGACTATGGGAAAGGCAAATGCATTGGTAACAGCAGTAGTTTGATAAGTACTGAGAGGCTTTCAGTGCCGACATTGATTGTAAAACATCGATGTAGAAAGCAATGCATGGGAAGTGCCATTCCTTATTCAGCATTAAAAGTTGAGGTAGCTCAGTGCATGTGATATTAGGTAAAAAACAGGGAGGCCATTTTATGGGGTTGGACTGCTGCATCGTGGCTACATATTGATGCTATTCTAAATCCATTTGTAGAGCGCATGAGCACCATAGGTCTGTTGGAGTTGTATGGCACCAATCCAAACAGCATGCAACTGTAAGGCACAAAGTCGTAGAGCAACTATGTTCCCAAATAGCCAGGTTTAATCAGTGGTGGCACCATGGGCAAAAAAACACAATGGGCTCGGATGCGGCCAGAGTAATTACCAGTGGTTGAGATTAATTGAAGTATTCTACTTATCACATTTTTGTTGCTTATGTATGGCGGGTATGCCCAGATATGAGTCCGATGCTTACTGTGCCCCTGGAACGAAGCTGCACCCAATCTAAGAATCCCAGCTAGGGTAAAACTGGTCTTGAATTGCTTGTGTTCTGTTTCCGAGAGGCCTTAGTTTGGCAGTTTGGACTGGACTGGTCCTAATGAAGCAGTACCAAGGCTGATTTGCATATGGCTGGGTCTAATCTCATGGGGTAAAATGTGGCCCCAATTAATTACCATCACTTTTTTGTTTACCTCAATACAATACTCTTACTGGAACTGCATTTAAAAGGTTGTCCAGTTGAGTCAGTAATACATATGTGGGGCATAATGCTTGGGTCAGTTGAAAGGGATTAGAATGTTGAGGCCAAAAAAGGATCTGGAAAGAAAAGAGTTTGTAGGAAGACTGAGCAGAAGGAGTCTTTGTTGGGGAGCTTGTACAGAAATGGTGGAGCGTATACCGTCGATAAAGTGGAGTGGAGCTTCAAAGAAATTAGGGTAATCTGCTGGGTTGAAGGGATTAAAATAATGAAAAGCAAGACAGTTGAGGTGAAAGGGGATAATGAGAAAAGGAGGAAAGAGAACACTGGAGGAAGAGTAAAATCAATGAATGGGTCGCAGAGGAAAAAGCCAGTTAAGCATGGGCGGAAAATCCGTTTCGCTCGCGGATTTTGCGGATTTTCGGTAAATTCGCAATCCGCGAGATTCGCGAATCTCCTGCAAAATCCGCAAATCCGCGAGCAGCGGATTTCATGGCTTGCTCGCACTGTTCGCGTGAGTTCGCGGCTTCCCAGTACAACTTCGCGCCCCGCGAATAAGCGCAAAATTGCAGAAATACGATCTTAGCAAAACTGAAACTACTTACCAGGTTCAAAAGTTCAGGCTCATCATTAGTAGCCATTTCCTGTAGTGCTTCCTGAGGGGCCCCTCCAGAGTTCAGTTGCCAGTTGCAACTATTATGTGACCCTGCTCTGAACCTCAGAATAGTTACACATATGCCACAAAGGTCCTGAATTACAGCTAAGGGAGACAAGCAGGAGCCAGGCTGGAAGTTCAAATCCATTAATCAGCCCCTAATTCATTATTGTCAGTTGGGGCAAGGCAGGTGTTGTAACTAATTTTGCAACAATGAAAGCACTTAGCAAGTACAAAAGATCACTAATCAGGAAGCACTAAGGAAGCAGGTGCCAGCTAAAAAAATATTCTGTGACACATTAATCAGCCCCAAATTAATTCAGGTCACTTGAGGCAGGGAAGGTGTGCTTGCGTTGCCACAATAATGTACACTGACTGGACAACCAGAGGGTGCTGTGATGAAACAGAGGGTGGCATGGGTGGGCCAGAGGGTGGCATGAGTAGTCAGAGAGTGGCAGTGGTGACAGAGAGTGGCAGTGATGAAGAAGAGTGTCCCAAACAGGCTGGACACGTAGAAACAACAAGTTCGCGAAACTTGCGACCCGACAGGTAAGTTTGCGTTTTGCGAAATTGTACAAAACCCTCGCGAACTGGCAGAAACCCGCGCGAACACACAAAAAAAAAATCCGCAAATTCGCGAGAATTCACGGATTTTGCGGATTGCGAGTTCGCAAATCCGCAAAATTCGCAAACGCGAGATTCGCAAAATTCGCCCATGCTTAAAGCCAGTGGAGGTTTTACTAGTTGGAGCTTTTGTCTCACATTTGAGGTATTTCAGAAGGGTTGTCTTGAACCCTGAATGGACCAGCCAGTTTAGGAGGCGGGGCCTTAGGGAGGGCGGGTTCAGTACGGCTGTGATGCTCTGGAAAGGCTGGAATTTGAAAGAAGAAGGGAGAAAGTGGACCAGCATGTGGGAAATACATATTAAAAACATTAGGACAGTTAGCCAGACAGCAGCTGGTTAACGGTGCTGACAGCAATTGAAAGAATTATTGGTCTGAGTGGTTTATGTTCAGGAGGTGTTGATGAGTGGATTTTGGTGCTGGATTGTATTAATAAGGCTTTTGGTTTGGTGTGAATGAATTTGCCAGGGTACTATTGATGTTAACTCAGATCCTTTAATTAAAGCTGTCTTTTGCACATTATCATCAAGTTTGCAATGGCCTGCTGGATGCTGTCCTAGGAGGTGGGGGCACGGCCAACACAATCTCTTCCCAGACATTGCAGCCGATGGTGCAATCCAGGAGTGAGGGTAAAGAAGGATTAGTGTAGAGCAGTGTTTCCCAAACTGGGTCACAAGCAGATTTTTTGGGGTTGCGAAAATAAAAGCAATACATAAAGATGCCTTTACATTCTGCAATTATCTTGTCACAATTGCTGCACTTTGAAGACAGAGGTCAAATGTCAGGTTATGTTTTGTGACAAATTGCTGCTTATTTTTTTTAACATGGGCCGTGGTGTTTACAAACTCCTCTCACTTTGAAGTCAGAGAATGAAAAGTAAAGTGAAATATGTGACAATCTTGCTGGGGTACATGGAGTGTGAATAGGAAGGCTGCAGGGTGTAATTTGTCACACACAGCAAAACGTAAATACCTCTAAATGAACTGTACACATTCAGCATTTACAAAAGCAAAAATTAAGCATATTTTTTGTAATTATGAAGTGTGATAAAACCACAGCTTTTAATAGGATCAGAAAAAATCAATACACTTTACTTGGTGATGCACAAATAACAAATATTCATTAAAAACCTATTTACACTCATAATTTGTGTGCAGTATAATTATATCTGTAGTTAGTGGCCATTTCAATGGAAAATGTGCTGTGTGTAAATGACAGGATCCTTTAGTTACATAAAAAATCTCCCACCTCATGTCCTTTAATGCAAGGTAGGTCGCAAAGATTTATAGTTCTGTTCGATAATTTTATTAAGGTTTTAAAAAGATAAAAACAGTTAGGTACAGTTCATAGTGATACCAATATGAAGAATAAAAAATTGGGTTGTGGTGCTAAAAAGTTTGGGAAGCACTGGGTTTAGAGAACACAAGTAGTTTGAAAAATGGTTTAGATGTGGGGGCGTATGGAAAGGATTCCTCTTTTGCCTTTTCAATGCACTTCCAAGGGGGTCTATATGTTTTCAACCTTTCAACCTCCCTCTTAAGGTGCTTTCATAGGGCGTATTGCTGGGGAGAAGTTATTTTGGAATGTAGGGCCAAAGCCTGCATTTATGGACAGTTGGGGCTGTATGTGGGGGTTGCAATAGGGTTGGCTTGGATCCCAAACAGGCAGGCCAGCTCTTGCAAGGTGTACATGGAATCAGAAGTTGTGCTGTGATGTTCTGTTAAGAAAGCAATTAGAAAGAGTGTACTAGTTAAATAGGACAAACATGGGGCAGAGACATGTTAAAGAGGAAAGGGGCAGCACAATTAGCTGAGCAGCAGTTGGTTATGCGGACAGAGTGATTGTTGCACAGGGTGGTTAGAGTGCTGGAGATGATTGAAGTTGGATGGGTTGGTGTTTTAATCTTGTATTAGCTGGGCCTTTGGTTTAGTCTATAAAATGTTGCTAGGGTATTATTATTGCCTTAGAGATCGCCATAGCGGGCTCTACCAGCCATTAAAGGCCCACTCCAGCAAGGGCTTTTAACAAGGGAGTGGGCCTTTAATAGGCGGTAGAGCCCACTACAGCAGGCTCGAAGGCTATCAGAACATTCAGCCTCTGGATGGCTGCATGTTCTAATTTGTAAAACAAAGGCTTCATGGAGGCCAAGGGGATTGAAATGAGACCTTTTGTTCACAGCACCAGCTGTGAACAAACATTGGAATGTTAGCAATCCATTGTCTTCAATGAAGCGCTCAATATTCCAATGTTCTAATATTGTTTTCACCAACCTTCCTCGTTAAAGGTTACTTTTCACACGACCACAGTGTATGTCATTATGGCACAGTCCTATCTGGTTTTGTTCTACAATAAAGTTATCCCAACCGTTGTGGGAAGACAGGCATTAAAACACACAATTACGCACATCAGTTTAAATTATAGTTATCAGAATCGTGGAGGCAATCCACGTGCACCAGGGCAGGTAACAGTTACCAGAGTGTGGATAAACTGCCATCAACTTAAACCTGAGTAGATCATTTATATGACACCTCTGGGCATATTAAAGTAAAAATCACCACATGCCTGGGCAAATTACAGTTAGTGAAAACCGCAGCATCATAACCGACCTAGCCCTTCCCACACTAGCAACGCTGCAAATGCCACAGCTCGGGTCAATTAATTAAATTACCTCAGCCACGGCTGATAACTGCAACAACCGCATCCCTTGGCAGATTACACTTACTCAAAACAGATCATTATAATGACGACCCCAGGCACATATAGCTTAAGCTGGCAGGCAGCCAAGCTCTCGCTCTTGTGTTCGTTTTCCTTATCACACACATTCGTTACACCTTGGAGGCCGCAGCCTGCTTGCTTCTTAGTTTGTCCACACGTGATACTTTTGCACTCAGATGGGTTAGGTGTCTTCGCGCTGTGGCCGCTGGAATAATACATTGGAGCCAATTCATGTCACTGTTTTCACACACAAGTTACACCTACGGCTGAATTGCCAGTGGCCCGGAAAAAATCCTGAATGTTCCTGCTCCAGAATTACTGGTTCAAAGGGCCCCAATATTCAAAGAGAGGGTGTTGACTAACGACCAGAGCTACCGATCATGGAGCTGGGGAACGTTCGAGTCTCGGCAGGGGCGCTCAGCATCCTGTGATTCTGGGCAAATTACGTAATCATCCCGTGCCTACCAAAAGTGCCTATGTAACGTAATTGGCAAAAACCTTCAGGTCAAGTTTGCGCTACATAAAAAAACACAAAAAATATTCTGAGAGCGGAAGAAATAGCGACAATTGAATGTTTTGGGAAAATAACTGTTCCCGAGCAGGCCTATTTCCCTAGTCTTTCACAAGGAGATTTGGCATTTTTTAGCGGATGAAATCCCTGTGTATAAACTCAAAACCTTGAAATTCAGGTGTGACATCTACCTTCAGTTACGCGCCCACTCGCAATTTATGGGCCGCTTGCAATCAGAAGCTGATTATATAATTGGGATCTGCAGACATGTATGTTGGTTCTTAGAACATTCAATATCGAACTGCAGAAAATCCACAAGGATACCCTTGCCTTTGGAGCTCTTAGTTTTAGTGGTGAAACGAAGGGTGTCAATTACTGGGCTTGATTGACAAAGGGCCTTCGCACTCGTAGTGGAGACCGCACAGCCGTGGGGGAGTATCTGCACTCGGGGTAGAATCACCGCAATGAGAATCATTGCGGCAGTGGCGGCCGGTAATTTTAGGAGAGAGAGGGGCAGATGGGACATAAACGCACAAATACACAGACACACTCACTCACACCCATGCACACACATACATCCATTCACACAGGGCTCGAGTCGGGGTACCACGCGGGTGGACTGCGTCCCCCGTCTTATTTTACCGGGGGGGGGGGGGGGGGGGGGGAGGGGGGGGGGGTTCGTCCCCCCTGCCAAACAGCTGGACTTCACTCTTTCGCCTGAGAAGGGTAGGGGAAGGATAGAAGAGGGGAAAGGGTTTGTATTTATATAGCGCTTGTTACCCCTGATAGGATGTTGATGTGCTTTTTTGGCGAGGGGGGGGGGGGGGTGGGGGGCGCCGTCCCCCCTGCCAAACAGCTGGACTTCACTCTTTGGCCTGAGAAGGGTAGAGGAAGGATAGAAGAGGGAAAAGGGTTTGTATTTATATAGCGCTTGTTACCCCTGATAGGATGTTGAAGTGCTTTTTTGGCGAGTAGCACACTACTCCGGAACCCATAAAGGATTAGTGTTGAAAATTAGTATAGTGAAATATGAAAGCAATTTGAGTGGTGCATATGTTATTCAGTTATTTAGATAGAGTTAAGTAGCAGAGGGATAGAAGAGGGAAAAAGGATTGCAGTTATATAGTGATGGCTACCCTTGATGATGTGTTGAAGCTGTTTTTTGGCTAGTAGCATGCTACTCTGGAGTAGTGGTGAATTAGTATAGTAAAATGTACATTTTGAGAATTGAACATGTTAGTCTGTTATTTTGACTGAAAAGGATAGTGGGGGATAGAAGAGGGAAGGATTTATCATTTTTTTGTTTTTGTTTTGGAGCTGATAGCAATAGGAGGAGGCTTGGTATGAGTAAAAAGGGATGTGGAGGGAAAGAATCAGAGGGAGGAGTTTAGAAAGGGTTGTTTTGCATGATCGGTATAGTAAAATAGGTGTTGGATGATGCAAGGAGGGGTAGAGTAGGGGAGAGTCTAGAAAGGGGTATTTTTGGGATCATAGTAGTGGTATGGGGTTTGGAATAAATGAGTGAGTGGATGTGGAGGATATATTGATAGAGGTATAGGGTGAGAAATAGGGTAGTGCATTGGAAAGCGTAGTAAAATGAGGTTTGAAATGAGTCGGAGAGTTGAGGTAGAAGATATATTGAGAGAGATTTAGGGTGAGAAATAGGGTAGTGCACTGGATATGCTGAATTAGAAGAAAGTAATAAATATATAGATCTATCAGTACATGGAAAGTATATAGATGCATAAAGGGGGTAAGTATATGTAGAATAAATATACTGATAGAGGCATGGGATGAGAAATAGGGTAGTGCATTGAATATGCTTTTTTTAGGAAAAAAGTAATAAATATATAGATCCAAGTACATGGAAGGTATATAGATGCATAGAGGAAGTAAGTATATGTAGATTAAAGATGCATTAGGTAAACTCTGATTTTCAAGTGTTGTTATTTTTTTTGTTAAACATAATTATTCTACATCTTTATACAAAGCAATACACATATATAGGTACACACATATCCATAGTACAAATAAATGCTTATATACAGAGGGATATGCTGTATATTTCTGTTTACATATGTTGCTTATGTGGGGAAGAGACAATTCTTGAGTAGTTTTCTGAAGAGAAGGTGGTTGTCCAAGGATCTAATGTTGGGGGGGGGGGGTAAAGAGTTCCATAGTTTGGCTGCTTGAACAGAGAAGGATGTGCCAACCATGGTTTTTACTTGTGTCTTGAGATTTTGAGGCGAGGTGCCACTCTAGAGCGAAGATTCCTTTGTTGAATGTGTTTGGGGATTTTGTTCCCGATGAGGAGTGCTCTCATTCCATGTATCGCTTTGTGGGTGATAGAAAGCAGCTTGAATATGAATCTTCTGGCAGCCGGTAACCAATGCAGGGCTATCAAGGCAGGTGAGATGTGGTCTCGCGGTTTGGTATGCAGGAGTAGTCTGGCAGCCGAGTTCTGAATCCATTGTAGTCTTTTCACGGTAGTTAAAGGTGATCCGTGGTAGAGGCTATTGGCGTAATGGAGTTTGTACAGAACAAAGGAGATGGTAGATTGGACATTGTGTGGAAATCCCAAACGGGGGAAGATTAGTCACATAGTTTTTGCAGTACCAAAGCTTGATCTCGCTAGTTTGTCCACTTGGGCATTCATCGACAGCTTGGAGCCACAGTCACTCCGAGGTTTCTTACTTCCTTCGATACTTTAGGTGGTGATCCAGTTCATCAAGCCAGGCGGTAAGTGGGTCATAATGTTTCCAATCGCCACACATGAGTATTTCTGTTTTGGAAGCATTCAATTTGAGATGGCTCAAAGTCATCCATTGATCCTGAAAAGTGGGGATACCAACCAATTATGGGCGCACTGACCTTACTATCAGGGTACAAATTTATACACAAATTACAATCATGAAATGGTGCCTCTAGAGAAATGATGCGTATCCTACATCAATGGCTCCCATGAGAAGCGGCAATATATACAATATCCTCTGAGCACACACCCACAGTTCACATGTATAGTTCAAATATATATTTGGCAAGTAACTCCAGTCCTCAGGAGTCGAATGGGTAAGTATACATTCCCAAAGTCAATGTCAAAAGTCAAGCTTCCAGTGTGAAAAGTCCTTGTAGTTTATTCCATAAAGTATTCAAGGTTGATTACAACAGCCAACACGTGTTTCGTCGTGTACTATATAATACCTCGACTTCTTCAGGGCTGTAATCAAACAAAACATATCCCACAATCATTATAAATATTACATGTAGGTGGCTATAAAGGTGGGACAGCACCAACCACCATCTGGTAAGATAAAAGCCTGCAGAGTGAAAAAGTTAGAGGTAAGAAAGAAAATAGTAATGCCACTCCAGTTTAAATGTACACCCAAAATGTGAAAAAAGTCAGAACCCTCAAACCAAGAAAATAGTCATGGTATGAGTAATATATCACCTCCGAATTTTACAGTTGTCTTTCACTATAATACGGTCCTCCCAGCATAAATCAATGATCTGTCTGTAAAACAGAGGCATATCGAAAATCTTATATTCTTCTAAAGAAAATTGTATGATTTCGCTTTACCTATACTCATATTATGCTCTATACTGAATAACAGTGAGTAGTTAGGATAATCTTGCACTTTCGTTTGCCTCTCTTTTGGCTAACTGACTACCATTTATCCTTCATTAATCCTACTCACCCATGCCTATGGGACATGATGTATGCATATATGGGTTGTGATTTGAGCCCTATTTAATTGGAAATCAGGAATACAATAGTACATTATCCCGGAATTTACGGCGGAGAATAGGGATATTGATTTAGATCTACGAATAATTTTGCGGCTGCCTGTTCGAAATCTTGATAATTAGTTTTCAAACGTTGGTATTAAATTTTGATGAAGCTTTCGGCTGACAATACCGGAGTGACATAGGCTCGAGTTATATACTGTTGCCCGTTTTGTTATTTGCACATGTTTTATAAATGGCGCCCGTATACGTTGAGGCACCCGAGTACATTTATCGAAGCGGTACGAACATGTTACAAGATGGTGCTCGTTTATATCCTTATATATGGACATTCCAAGATGGCGCTGATGCTAGACGCCAGTGCTTGGTAACGTCGGAGGATATTGGACACGCTTCGACTGCTCGTAATACAGGTAAACAATAGGATTCGTAGGCTGGGAGCTTTACTAGCATACTAATATAACCCAAATACTAAGATACTATTTACAGTCTGTAGGTGATCGTGAAACGGGAAGGAAGTGAAATTTTGGTGAGTGGTGGAGAGCTTTAAATATTATGAGTTCTACCCTTCTGACTACGGGCTTTGACCTTTGGCATTATCTTGTCATAGACAGCCGCATATTGAATTTTGAGAAGATAACGACCCTGTGCCGAGTATATTATTGGTAGACCGTGGGTAAGTCTATGCAGTTTCATAAGATTTTGGATTTTGGATGTGTACATATGTGAATGGTATTATTTGAAGCATTCCTATCTTTTTTACAGATAGAGACTTTCACGTTGGGGGTTATTATGTGTATAGACAGACCGCTAACGGAGGTGAGATAATTATGAGTGGAGGTACACTTTGAACATTATACAGTGAGGTTGGTGAGATGTATATACTTACCACATGGCAATATGTTTGAACTGTGCTACATGGAATTTAAATTGGGGAATGACATGTACTATTTTGCTTTTTATAGCATAGTGGATAAGTGATGCCTAAGACATATTTTTTGTTGAACACACCAGACAATAGAAACTGGGTAAGTGTATTAGATTACACTATATTGTCTAGCGTTTTCCAGCTGAATATTCTGAGTGCCATATATTCATTTTGATTTCAGTGGATGCAGATAGATGAGTGAAAATTTGAACATTGTAAGCTAGTGCTGGATTGGATCAGATGAGAACACTAAGGTAAAATTTGATTGAATTATAACATAGGGGGTGAAACTTATAATTTAAGCTGGCTAGGAATTTTGTTTGAAACCAAATGTGGACTATTTGGTTATTCTACGGATATTAGAGAGATTGTTAAAAGAATATAAGATTTTCGATATGCCTCTGTTTTAAAGACAGATCATTGATTTATGCTGGGAGGACCGTATTATAGTGAAAGACAACTGTAAAATTCGGAGGTGATATATTACTCATACCATGACTATTTTCTTGGTTTGAGGGTTCTGACTTTTTTCACATTTTGGGTGTACATTTAAACTGGAGTGGCATTACTATTTTCTTTCTTACCTCTAACTTTTTCACTCTGCAGGCTTTTATCTTACCAGATGGTGGTTGGTGCTGTCCCACCTTTATAGCCACCTACATGTAATATTTATAATGATTGTGGGATATGTTTTGTTTGAATACAGCCCTGAAGAAGTCGAGGTATTATATAGTACACGACGAAACACGTGTTGGCTGTTGTAATCAACCTTGAATACTTTATGGAATAAACTACAAGGACTTTTCATACTGGAAGCTTGACTTTTGACATTGACTTTGGGAATGTATACTTACCCATTTGACTCCTGAGGACTGGAGTTACTTGCCAAATATATATTTGAACTATACATGTGAACTGTGGGTGTGTGCTCAGAGGATATTGTATATCATCCATTGATCCACGGCTCTGAGAAAACTGAAAATTGGTGAGTTTCAAATGTATTTGGGGCAATCCAGTTGAAGGAGTATTTGTGTGTCATCTGCAAAGTTATAGCACGTGAGGAGAAATTGATTGATCAGTACCGGTAACAACTTCATGTAGATTTTATAAGGCATGGGTGAGATGATAGAGCCTCAAGGGTCCCCTGCTTTTGTGGATTATGGTTTGGAAGAGAAAGGTGGGGTATGGATGACATTAGTTCTGTTTCGTAGGTAGGACACAATCCAATCTAGAGCAGTCCCATCTATGCCGGCTTTGTAGAGTACTTGTATCAGAGTGCCATGGTCAACCGTGTCAAAGGCAGCCGAGAGGTCCAAGATGAGTAGCACAGCAACCCCATTGCGGTCAACGGTGTTCTTCAGGTCATCGTAGATGGCAAGGAGGGCAGATTCTGTGCATCTTTCCGGATGGAATCCTGTTTGGTAGTCTGAAATTATGGCAATCTCTTTAATGAATTGTGACATCTGGGCGAACGCGGCTCTTTCTATCAGTTTGCCCAGGAAAGGCCCATTTGTAATGGATCCAAGAATTGTTTTCTACAGTAAAGGGCGTATGTATGACTTTTTGAGTTCTTCTGGAAATATTCCGGTAGTTAAGGAATTGTTGATGATTCTTCTTACTGGAGTGACAGTAGAGGTTGCCAGAAGAGTTGTCTTGAAAGTTTGCGGTAGACACGGTTTAGAAGGGCTGCCGGCAAACCTGCTTGCTTTGACCAGGTTCATAAATTAATCTTATGAAATGTGTTGGAAGGAACAAAGAGGCTGGGTTAGAGTATTCTAGGATTGTTGTTTTATAAAAGGGTTCGTGCTGGTGCTTTGTCTCTGTTTTAAGTGTCTGCTTTGTCCGTGTAATGATTTGCCAGTTTGTCTGTGAAATCTTGAGCAACAGGATGAGTTCCTTCTAGGCAATTTGGTTTACAAAATTCATTGACTATTTTATAGAATTCTTTATTTGCACATTTAGGGCCAGATGTACTACCATTTCAAATTGTGACTCACAAATTGCGCTCTGTTGGGAGTTGCAATTTGCGAGTCGCACTTTCGAATGGACAACAGTGTCTGAGACACTGATTGCGATTCCCAATGGGGTCGCAAAATGTGAGCCTCATCAATATTCATGAGGCACTCGCAATATGCGACCCCATTGGGAATGGCTGGCCCTCCGAGGGATGGTGGCCTGCTGGGGAATGAGAGGGAAAAAACTACAGATTTTGGACTGCAAATCCCACAATTCAACAGGTTTAATAAAAACAGTCACAGGCAAGTAAAAACCAGTCACAGGCAAGTAAAATCCACACGTTTAAACACAAAACATGTGACCAATTATGCAAGCATGGGAAGGTTAAAACTACAACTATTAAACTATAACAACCACAAGCAAAGACAGGGAAAATCGATTTTTAAATGTTAGAAAGAGACAACACTAGTCTTCCTCCTTACCACCTACTGGTCTTTGGTTTACTGCAATCTGGGGCACAGGAAAACTGAAGCTAAACCTGAAGCTTACGAAATCACTTAAAAAGAACTTGAGTGCTGTGTAAATAGTTTCTAATTGATTATTACAGCAAGCAAAGAGGTAATTGGTATGGGAGAATTTTAGAGGCTTTCTTTTTCCACCTATCAGTGCTTGGACCTTCTAGAGTAGCAAAATGTTAACAAATGGACGGTATTGTTACCTGAGAAAGGTGGCAACCCGTCAAGTGACTTGAACTTGGTGGGTGGAGGAGGAGCTGTGCTTATCTTGGGATGAAAAAGGCGACGGGCTCAAACAAGGGTGTGGCTTTAGATGCTTTTACAGGAAACGTTGCCTATGTATTTAATAAAGGTGAAATAGCATCCTGTATTTGAAAAATTCATAAATGAGGTCTCACTGGACTAAGTATAATCAGTATCAGCAGGACATTTAATTTAACAGTTTGTATAGTACCTTTATTCGGCAAGAAAAGCTATAAAGTCACTTAGTCCACGTGTCACAAAAGAAACTTCTGGTTGCATTGAGATACAGCACTAGCATGTGATACGCATGAAGTAGGATTTTTTATCTTGAACCTATGAATGACAAAAATTGAGGGCCTGTTAGAGCCCTAGTTCAATGTCTATTTTCTAACTTTGCCAGTTCCTCGCCATGGCAGGGTCAGCCAACTTAGAGCACTTTGGAGAAATGTTTGGGGCATATTTACAGGGGGATATCGACACCAGAACATCACTTTTAGTGACGTTCTGGTGGCGATATCCTCTTCTCTTGATTAACAAAGCGGTGTTAAGCCATTTAACATGTCCTAACACTGCCTTGTAAATAAGGCCCCTTTTCTCGCTTCACTTAGCGTGAAAGGGGCGTGCAATGGGTGTTGAAGTAGACCTTCCTGTGCAACACGCATTGCTTTCTGACGCTGCCCCACATTTACAAGTATGGGGCAGCGCCAAAACTAAGGCCTGGTAAAACCTGGTTTTAGGATAGCGATACAAAAGGAGAAATTATTAATTTCTCCTCGTATTTTGCTCTTTCTATGTTGTATTCTGCAGCACAAATAGACACAGCAAGTCGACTTCGAAGGTGTCCCTTCCTGCACATAAACAATCGTCCTTGCAGCACAGGCTCCCTTGGTACATGATGCAAGGATGACTGCTTTTTTAGTGCCAGCGCTAGGGGAAATGTTGGGGTGCGCAGTATTTTTGTAAATAGGGGGCATCCCTGCATTTAAAAAGAATCGGAGCATGGCGTTACCGATTTCGGAGTAACAGCGCGTTCTGACATTTTATTGAAAATGTCCCCCTTTGTGTGCTATTAAGGTGGAGGAGAAAGAGGGAATGTGTACATAGAGTAATAGAGATCGAGAAAGTGTTAAGCAGCCTGCAAATCTGAGCTGTTCAGTAAGTGTAAAGTGACCATTTGCTGGCACAGCAGGCTAGCCTTCCCCATACAAAGAAACACTTTGCTTAATTAATAGCAAGTAAATGCCACAGGAATCCTGCTGTAAAAAGAAAACAGCAGTCATTTTGAAAAATCCTCTATGGCCTTTAGCATTCCTTTCCTTTGCTAAAATCGCGTGTTCGTATGAGAAGAATGAACTTAATTAACCATTTAGTTTAACGAAAGAACTTGTGTTAGATTAGCCTTTGCTGGAAGGTAGTACGAAGTCTTTCTTGGAGAAACATTGAGCATGGGTCTTTCTGAAATTATTGTGTCATTTACAGAGCTTGAATATCTATAGGAATCTCTTGTGAATTAATTAAAAATAGATTAGTAAGGGCCAGATGTATCAAGAATCCGTTTTGCGAATCCTAAATAGCGTTTTTTTGCGAATCGCTATTTAGAATTCGCAAAACGGTATGTATGTACCAAATCGCAATTTTTTTGCGATTCCTTATTATTCTTTATTTGCGAATTCGCATTTTGCGAATTTGCAAATAAAGAATAATTTCCAATGCATTCCTATGGGCCAGGAGGCCCATAGGAATGATAGTGCAATAATTCTCAAATTGCGAATTCGCAGTTTGCTAATCGCAATTTGAGAATTATTTCAAGGGTGCAGGGGTGTCTCAAAAACACCCTGCTGTACCCCTGAAATCTACATGTGTGTGCATGTGGCACACATACATGCCCTATGGGCATGTATGTTTGTCTCATGCCACCCTCAAAAATGCCAAATAGGGCATTTTTAAAAGAAATCGCAAATTACCACCAAGTACAAGTTGGTGGTAATTTGCGATTCCTTAAATGCTATGGCAAAATAAGGAATCGCAAATAATTGCGATTTCTTAAATTGCGATTTTTTCATACATCGGAAAAAATGCAAAACGGCCGTTTGCGAGTCGCAAAGGCCGAAATTCTGCGAATTTTGGCATTTGCGAGTCGCAAAAGCCTTGATACATCTGGCCCTAATTCTCTGTATTCATTGTTCTGTGAATTTCCTTAATGTTCCCAACTTGTAAGATGAATGTTGAGAGGCTTGCGTTGAAGTTCGTTATTTCTTCTGCATCGTCACTTTTCCTGTTTGTAGCCCTCCATGTCCTGATTGTTCTGTACTTGAGATCTTCGAGGGTAGTGCAGTTTGGGGACAGTTGGCTGCCTTTGGACAGGCACTCCAAACTACCCCAGGCTACGATACAATTACAAGCACGATGATGTGGTGCTGACATGGTAAGGTGGCACGTGCTCCAGGTTAATTTTTGCAGGCTCACAGGTCGAAGAAAGAGTGCCCCAGCATGCTGCCCGAGGCAACTACCACTGTGACTGTTCTGAACAACAATAAACATACAGACAAATTTAAGATGTGTCTCAACATCTTTTGGTCCAGACGCCCAAGGGGATCTCTGAAAAGTTCAGAAGAACGTAAGGAGCTTTGGAGATCAATGCTAAGCACCACTCAGTTTCCAAAGGCGAGTGTAGCCCCAGGGTAGCCCCCCATACAATTGGTTTCATTGCTTAATAAAGGAAGGCAAGAAGCTTAGGTACCAGACAGAAATTACTAAGAAATTGTTTAGAAGCAACCCCCCCTATGGTCAATGTCCTACACTTGGTAGAGCAACATAACTGAAGAAAAATCTGGTCTTGTCTTCCACCGGAATGGAGTCTGGCACGACAAAGCACAGTGACAAATTATGTTTCCATTTGAGAGGAAAGTTTTAAGATTGTGACCTAGGCAGATGAACATGCAATCATAGTTTACAGTTGAATGCCAAGGCTCCTCTGTTTACATCACTCGCGAAACTTTATGAACTTGAATCAGTTGACATCGCTCCAGTCATTTCTTGACTGCAGCAACTATGGCATGAAGGCAACCGACTTTATTGTGGAGGCTCTTTAGCAATATCATCAAGGCCTTATCACATCTTGACACGTCAGCTACGCTACCATTGGATTTCTTTGTTTCGGGTCTCAAGCTACCCGAAAGGAGACTGGGGCTGCAGTAATGATCTGTAGAGGTAGATGTATCTCACTTTCTCCAGGCAAGGTCTTGTAACGCTGTGAGGCACTTTGAATCAACTTTCCAGTGTTCAACCTTGTAAAAGTCAATATAGTGGCACTCTATCTTGGGCTACTTCACTGACAAAAGTACAACTTCTGCTGCGAGGCCTCTCACATGGAAAAGGGGTAAGGAAGATCAAGTGCCCTCAGAATGGGAAAACTGAGGAAATTGTCACGCTCATTAATATGGGCTCTACTACAGAGCAATTAAGCTGTATCTCTTTGTTGTAGGGCATTGGACTTCTTCAATGGCAGCCGGAGCTCCTCCAATCTGCCACGGGCAGACATTGCTGCCATCTTCAGTCTCAGCAGTATGAGGGGATGGAGAATCACTTTGCCACTCATTTCTCCTGCCCCAGAGAGTTCTTACAAGTCTCGCTTCCCTCTTGTGGAACAGTATCAATTTATGTTTCAGAAAAGTGCCCCCCTCAGACCTTAGCCAGAGAATCCCTCCAGAAATGGTGGACACCGAATTTAGACAGCATCACATTGTAGATGATAGAGAGAAAATGTCTGCAAGACCTAGTCCGCCAGAATGCAGAATTTCCAAAGGGAAAATCTAGTGGCAATGTTCCGGAAGAGGGTCATTTTTGTGTAGCTATGATCAAGATGTGATTGAGAACGATAGCCGTTTGCAAGAAGAAAACATTGGGAGCTTACTCATGAACACACCTTATGTCGTAGAGGTGTACAGTTAGGCCCAAACCTGAAAGGAAAGGAGCCATAGTTACTGGTGGAGAAGAATGAGGGGTGAGAATGCCATATCACAGCAGAGAAGGGGAGACATGGAAAAGGACAAAAAAGAGTAAGGGGAAAAAGAAAACTAGTTTAATACAAATGGTGGACACACGGAACCTTTTTTAACCCTATTACTGAGAAGGTTAAGTTGGTGCCAGTGTGCCTTGTTCGGAGACACTAATTCCTTGAAAGGGCTTCAGCCTAAGTTTGAAAGGAACGGAAGGAACATCTTAAAAAAGAAAATAAATAGGCCTTATGTAAAAAAAAAAAATGAAAGGCGGACAATGGTGTTCATCCTTGGGGAACAACACTAAATATGTCATAACTGTTGTTCAGGCTCCCGAGACAGCCCACTCCAGTAAGGTTCCTAAAGGAATTTCACAATTCAGTCCCATGAAATACTCCTACTCTTCATGCCCTTTCAGCACTGCCTCCCTTTGGGTGGCTCCAGGTTGGGACGAATAAGCAATTTTGCTGCTGTAATTACTGTCACTGTTGTGACAATTCCCTTGGTTGGTGTTTCAAATTGGGCTACTGGAAACCGTTTGTATTTGAATGCAAGAGGCAAATGTATATAATTCAGTTTGTGATAATGTGACAGAGTCTCACTTAATATATAAAGTCATCACAAATAAGCATATCACAGACATGGAAATGTTACACAAAAAGTTGACTAAAACGTGGCAGATGTGGTCAAAAATCAAGAAAACTTTTAACAGCAATACAACATAGCTTATTTTCCTGGCCAATACAAGGGAGGTGCTGGAGGGGGCAACAAGCCTGCTGCGGGTGTTCAGAGGGATTTCGGGGCTGGGAGTTAACTGGGGGAAGACTTGTCTTTTCCCGGTGATTCTATCAGCGGCAGGCCCTGCTCAGGTGGCGGGAATTCAGTGGGAACCAAATTGCTTACCCTATCTTGAGACTAATATATATCATGCACCTGCTGATTTGCTAGAAGGGAATGTGGGAAGGGCATTACGGGGACTGTGACAAAACGTGGCTTTTTGGAGAGCTCTACCACTCTCGGCAGCTGGCAGGGTGGCACCCCTGAAGATGATAGCGCTCCCTCGCCTGCTCTATTATTTTAGGACATTGCCGCTGTGGATACCTGGGGCAATCTTCAGGCAGCTTAGATCCACGGTTAGCAGTTTCTTATGGGGAAACGGCAGAAGACGGGTGGCTTGATGACACCGAGAGCCGATGGGGACCTGGCTGTGCCAGACTCCGAACTCTATTATTTGGCGGCTCAGCTGCAGTGGCTCAACCAGGCGGTGGCTCGAGAGTTTCGGGGCCCAGATGGTCTAGAGGTACGGTGGCTTCCACGTCACATGCTGTTATTTACAATATTACAGCAACTTTTGCGCCTTGGGTCACTCACTGCTGAGGAGCGGACGTTGAGACAGTGCTGGAACCGGAGCCAGTGTAGAGCCGGAATTAGTCCCTCGTATGCCCCGGAGATTCCCTTGGGCATGTGCACTGACCTCCTGCATGGGGGGGATTGGTCGGCACTGGCAGACTGGGAGACGTTGGGTGTCCAGTTAATGGGTGATTTGTACAAAGACGGGGTATTGCAACCTTTTCAAACGTTGCGGGACAGGTATGACCTGCCGTGAGGGGATTATTTGCTGCATGCCTCCCTGGTTTCGGCGATAAAACGGCATTGGAAGGAAGGGCTTTTGGAACCACGGACCTCTATGGCGTACCAATACATAGTACTGCCTCCACAAACGCCGAGCCCTCCAAAGGAATACCCACGCAATCGAGCACTTTGGTGAAAGCCTGCTACAGCCGCCACGCCTCGCCGGACCCGCTTCGCGGGTCCCACTTCGCGGTCTGTAGAGGCCTGCAATACATTGTAAGGGGCCTCACCTGTACTGACCGGCAGGGCTGCGAGCGAGAGCGGCGGACTCCAAGGACCAGGAGTCCCCGCGCGCCCTTGTCCAGCTGGGCTGCTCTCCCTGCCGGCCCCGCCCTCTCCTCCACAGGATTAATCATCATTGTTTCCTGGCCTCCAGCGGACTGCCTCCACAAACGCCGAGCCCTCCAAAGGAATACCCACGCAATCGAGCACTTTGGTGAAAGCGTGCTACAGCCGCCACGCCTCGCCGGACCCGCTTCGCGGGTCCCGCTTCGCGGTCTGTAGCGGCCTGCAATACATTGTAAGGGGCCTCACCTGTACTGACCGGCAGGGCTGCGAGCGAGAGCGGCGGACTCCAAGGACCAGGAGTCCCCGCGCGCCCTTGTCCAGCTGGGCTGCTCTCCCTGCCGGCCCCGCCCTCTCCTCCACAGGATTAATCATCGTTGTTTCCTGGCCTCCAGCGGACTGCCTCCACAAACGCCGAGCCCTCCAAAGGAATACCCACGCAATCGAGCACTTTGGTGAAAGCCTGCTACAGCCGCCACGCCTCGCCGGACCCGCTTCGCGGGTCCCGCTTCGCGGTCTGTAGCGGCCTGCAATACATTGTAAGGGGCCTCACCTGTACTGACCGGCAGGGCTGCGAGCGAGAGCGGCGGACTCCAAGGACCAGGAGTCCCCGTGCGCCCTTGTCCAGCTGGGCTGCTCTCCCTGCCGGCCCCGCCCTCTCGGTGGCCAATTGAATTGAATAGCTACATAGAGGAAGTATCCTTCCCGCTGAGCGGGAGCGCGCCCGGGAGAAGCCCGGGACAAGGGCGGGACCGTCTGTGGCCGTCCGGGGCCGAAGGAGGCCAGGCTGGGCCACCCCATTGACGAGTAGGATTTGAGATTTATATTTTTACCTATTTCCGGGACTATATTGACTCATTCATTTGTGTGCCCCACTGTGTTTATATACTCGTAATTCCTATTAATGATGTCCCACACGTTAAATACCACCAGCTTACCACCCCCCCATTCTGAGGGTTGCACGACCAATCTAGGTCCCTTGGATAAATTCTTTTTTAATCGTGCCAACCAAGACATAGACAAAGAGATCTCACTGGCAGAAAAACGAGCAGACCGTAGGCTGTCCATTGAGCTTCTAAAAAGTTCCATGGAAAAACGTCTGCCGCAAGCCTATCCGGCATTGGTCACCCCTCTGTCTTCTATAACTTTGCCTGGGGTGATTGAAATACCTAATACCTCTCCCTCAACTTTGGAGATTGAGGGCGGTTCACCACAAACATCGGACAATGCCACTTTGTCCACATCTCTACCTATAAACCCCATTGTTTATCCATCTACAGTGAAAACCATAGTTAAAACTAGTATGTCGGACTCAAAACCATGTGTAAAAAGGAAAAGGATTACTGCCCCAAGGAAATATCATCCTTCCAAACCCCCCAACAAGGTTAGAAAAGTGGCAAAAAATCCTTTACTTACACAAAAGGCACATAGTGGGGTAAGTGGAAGTGGCGACCTATTAAATGAGGGGGACAATGCAGTTTTAGAGAGTTCTAATCCATCATTTAGTGACCCTCAGGGGAACGGGTTGGCTGTGAACGTTCCTCTAATAGACTCATTGATACCTGAGTTGGAAAAATTACTAAGGTCGCTTTTGACACCCATAGAGGTCAAAGTAAATAAGTAAATGGACCGACTAGACCACTTTGAGCAGGCTACCTTAGACAATTTCTTCCACACTAAGTCACTAATCAAATTGCAGCCCAAGATAACTGAGTCTAGATGGGCTCAGGAAATCCCGGAAAAGGCTCAAAATCTGCCTGTTGTAGTAACACACCCCCAAGCAGGCTGCACTAAAAGCGAGTCCCAGACAAAGGGACCAAGTCAACCGCTTATTCCACCAGAGCAGGTCTGCCCGAGTACTAGCGTAAGGGAAAAAGTATCTAAGGTCCCAAACCCTATGGCAAAGGAAAAGAATAAAAAACGTCCACAAAACAGCGACACCGTTGCAAGCAACCACCAGCCAACGCCAAGTATTTCTAATCCCCCCACAAACATTGGAGCAGAGGGCCTTAATGGCCCCAGGATAACCAATGCTTTATCCATAAATTCTCAACAAAAATCGAATATCCCTAACTCTTGTCCTAGTGCCCCGGTTAATAGACCACCACCGACTTACTTGGAGAAACCGTCCCGAAAGATTCCTCCTGTGAATCTTACCCCGGATTCCCACCCTTTCGTGGCGGTTCTTACTAATGTTCCACCTCTTTTAGTCGGTCAAAGAGAAACCTTCCAGATGCTCAAAAACAAAGTAATGCACTGGTTAAAGGAAAATAGACCATTACCGGGGGGGCTGGATGGGTTGATAATAGGGGCAAGGAGGATTGACTGGATTGGGTACACCTGTAAAAACTTGGGGGGAGACTGTATTATCATCAATTTTCAAGACCCCAGGGTGGCTGGTTGGATAACAAGGCAGGGTTGGGGTACAAGTAGCGGTGGAATTGGCATTGTGGATCTTTCTTTTTTCTACCCAAGGCAAACATGCTTAATAAAAGGTGGTCCCATGAATCTAAATAGTTTCACTAATCCCCCGATGGTAAGGATTGCACCCCCACCCTCCACCCTACAGCAATGGCAACCCCAAAACATTGGCTTAAATTATAATAATTTGGAAGACACTCAATGTTTGAATTGGGGATATTGACCAAAGCTTAACACAAGGGGAGGCCTTTCATACTGGAAGCCATGTTGGAACCCTGAAACCCCGGAATTAAGTACTGATGTTGTGTTGAAGGTAACAAAAGATGAAAAGGCTGCATCTGAGGAGGAAAATACCGGGGATTTAATGCAAAACACGGGTGGTGAGGTGTTAATGGAACAAAATATTGTGGGCAATGATCACAACCTGGGAGAAGAGGATGGTAGTCAATTGAATCCCATAGGATTGCCCATTGTTAATATAATGGGTAGTGATAGACCTGCTCTAGGAAGTTTTGTATCATGGAATATTGCAGGATTGGGGAGTAAGTTGATGTTACAATCATGGGCCGACTTCATTAATGGGTTTGAACTGTGTTTTTTTCAGGAGACATGGGCCTGTGATCCTATTTACCTCCAAGGCTACCTAAATTTTTCGATTCCGGCATGTCGAGGTCCTAGGGGCAGACCCAAGGGAGGCCTCACAGTCTGGATTAGGCAGAGTTCTGAATTTACTGTGAAAATGTGGGACCTGGGTTGTAGAGATATTCTAATGCTGCGAATTTCCTCAGTAGAGTGGGGTGTGATAGATTTATATAATGTCTATGCCAGAGGTTGCAAAAATGGGAGTTCCCCCACTTTAGAGATCTAATTTTCTGCAATCAAAGTCCCTTGGGAACAGAATAGTAATAGCTGGGGATTTAAATAGGACCTTTGAACCTCTAGACAGTACCGAAAACCCATTGGGGCAGGAAGAGGACAATCTATGGGGTGTTCCCTACCTTAATCTTGCCCCTGTCAAACGTTGGACAAAGGATATTCTTTCCTTAAATGCTATGTGTTTAGAATATGGGATGCGAGCCCTCAATGGAAGAACAAAGGGAGATAAGGAAGTTGTGTGTACATATGATAATGGTCATAACAGAAGTAGGATAGACTACGTTATTTGTAGTCTTAATCTTTGGCAGGGGGTTTGTGACATGGAAGTCAAGGGCAGGATAGAAAGTGATCACAACCCTCTTTGCGTGACCCACACCTGGTGGAAGCATACACAGCCTAATCTACATGCAAGTGATGGGTTGCTCCCAGACATGGCGAATAATATGCGTAGATTGAAATGGCCCTCGGTGTTGGCGAATGCAGCCTCCATGGATTTTATTGGGTCTGAAGTGGACAAAGCAATCGTTTCCATGGAATTAGCTAGCCCCACACCGCCAGGATCTAGGGCGATCACTGAAATTCACAATAATCTTTTCGCCACCTTAAAGCCATACTTTATGAGAGCATGTAAGGGTAATCGCATAGTTTCCACCAAACCAGCTGGGTGGTTTAACCAACAGTGCAGGGCAGCCAGATTAACACTGGGTAACGCTATCAGAAGCAGGGACAGGGTAGCAATTAAAGCTGCCAGGAAGCAATATAACGCTAGCATTTCCTTGGCCAAAAAAGACTGGGATGAGAAGTATTGGGAGGAATTAAAGGAGGCCTCTAGAGCAAAGGATTCCAGGCTCTTCTGGAAGATAGTGAAGTGGGGCAGAGGTGGTACCCCAAAAAAACCGGACAATAATGTCGCTGAATCCGACTGGGTGAACTATTTTAGGCCCCAATATGCTGAGACAAAGGAGTGGGGTGGTGGGGATGCAATCTTGGCTGTATTTCCCAAGGATAATTTGTTTTCCGCCAAGGAAGTTGAACTTGTAGTTAGCTCTGTTCAAGGGGGCAGGGCCCCCGGATTAGATGGGATACCCTCGGACGTTTTAAAAATGATAAAAATAGGTGGGGCAGATATGTGCTCCTATTGGGGAACGCAATTGCAAAAGGTGCGCTAGTCCCAGAACAGTGGAAGGGAGCCATTATTATACCTGTCCACAAAAAAGGAGATCGATCCCTTCCAGCTAATTACAGGCCCATAAGTTTGATTGCCACCATCCAAAAAGTAATTGGGAAGATGGTGGTAAACAAACTGATGGACTGGGTGGACGAAAATGATTCTCTTTCCCCTTTTCAGGCAGGCTTCCGGAGGGCTACCAGTACCATCGACCAGGTGTTCCGCTTTACTATGTTACGGTGGGGGACGGTACTTCTTGGTGGGGGCAGCCTGTATGTCGCTTTTGTCGACCTGCGGGCTGCCTTCGACCTAGTCCCAAGGGGCAACCTCTGGGCAGTGCTAAGTAAGATAGGCATTCCCGCAGAATTGCTCACTTTAATTATGAGGTTGCACGAATGCAATTTTGCCAAAGTACAGTGGGAGACAAATGGCCAATCCTCAATCGACTTTCCTGTGGAGCGTGGGGTGCGTCAAGGTTGTGCAATGGCACCCTTGCTCTTCACATTATATATCAATGGGATAGTCGGCAGGATGCAGGACGCTAGTGTGGATGCGCCTTCGTTGGCGGGCATCAGGGTTCCGATCCTGATGTTCGCTGACGACACTTTGATAATGCCCAAGACCCCAGCCGGTTTGCAACGGGCCCTGAATATTTTTGATGACTTTTGCCAGGAGCATGGCCTGGAAGTAAACATAGGCAAGACCAAGCTGATGGCTTTCTCCCGAGGATGTAAACCTCGCCCTAGGATATATTTGAATAATATTGGGCTTGAGGTCGTAAGGGAGTTCACTTACCTGGGGGTACAAATCGCAAGTAATTATGGTTGGTCCCACCACATAGAAAAGGCGGTCTTGAAACACCAGCAAATATCGGGGGCCTTACGGGTGGAGCACAATAGATCCAAAACAAAACCCATAAAACCTGTCCTTGCTGTATATGATGCTAAGGCAATAGGATCGGCCTTATATGGGGCGGAGCTGTTTGGTTTTGACAAATTAACTTCCTTACAGATAGCTGAGAACAGGTTTCTTAGGGGTATTACGGGACTGCCCCAGAGTACCCCATTAATCCCTCTTAGCCTCGACCTGGGAAGAAGATCGGTAACCGACCGAGCCAGACTGCGTCCCATCTTATTTTGGAGACGACTTTGGTCCACCCCTGAAATTAGGCATTATGCGGAAGGTTTCCTGGCAATAATCAAAATTGATACCTTCCATAAAATATCATGGCTGAAAAACTTAAGGGTATTGCTAGGTGAACTAGGTCTTTCCAATCTTTGGGACAATCCGTCGGGGGAAGTATTCCCAAGTAAAAATACACTTAAAGCACTATATTGGGAATGGATAGACGTGAGGCTCTGGAGAGGGGTTAAATCTGACTCAATGGGAGGTCGCTTTCTGGAAAGTAAAATGTGTCCTGTACTAGAAAATTACTGGGACAGTATAACTGTTCCTATGGACAGAAAGTTGTGCTTCCAATTAAGATCTGGTTCCCTCCCGTTGAGACATCTATCAGGCAGATGGAAGAGTTTGAATACCCAGTGCGGCCCAGCGTGCGGCGCAACCAACGAAAGTGTGGGACACTTCCTATTTGCTTGTAAGGCTTATGCCTCCCCAAGAAGGGTTTGGTTAACTCCTACCTGTAAGAACCTTGGGACATCCAGTGCAGCTGGGGCGCAGAGAATTATTTGTACTTTTTCTGAGGAGCCTATTGTCATGGGAATAGCAAAGTACCTGGGGTGGGCTTGGTCCATCAGGCGGAGAGCTCTTTCTCTTAATGTTTCTTGACTATGTTTTAACTTGTATATCTTTTTGTTTTATAATGATTAAGCTTGCGCAACTGTTTTAATGTATTGGATGAAATGCCTTGACTAAGTTTGATGTTTTTATATATATGTATGTTGTGCTTTTATGAGTCTATAACTCGAATAAAGCTTTCTACCCCTAGTAATGGCAACAGGGACAATTAAAGCGATTACTTGTATCTACAGACGACTGGTCAGTGTAGGCCTGCAACGTAATGTAATGTAAATTGATACTTGTATAGCGCACTACTCACCCGCAAGGGTCTCAAGGCACTTGTACAAATACCGCTGTGGAACCCATCCTGGCTTTCCTGTGAGGCGTCCACTCCTAGACACCCCCAAGGTGGAGGCCAGGCATCCTTAGCGTTGTGGGGGCCGTTGTGGAGATTAAGCAAGCTATTGCCCAGAGTTGCAGAGTGGGACTCCATGATTGGAATAGGCACCGAGGCGAGAATTATCAGGTCTGTGGAATTTTGAGCCCAAGACCCGCCGAGGCGGGGAGTTGAACCCAGGGCTAGACCTCTGCATCAGGGTCTGCCGCTCTAACCATTGAGCCACACTTCAACCACTGCAAGAATTACAGAGAAAGTGAGCGGTGGATCTCGGGAAGGAAATACCGGAAAAAACTTGGGCCCAATTGATTCAGAGGGCCTGGAAGCGTATTAGGAATGCTAGATTTCTATAAATACACTTCTTTATATTCCATAGGGCTTATTTAACTCCGGCCAAGATTAATCAGTAATTTTGGATAGATACTGCCCAGTGCCCACGCAGTAACTTAGAGGGGGGCGGAGTTACATCACATGCTGTGGAGTTGCGAACAGTTAGGAACATACTGGGAAGAGGGAGTCGAACTGCTTTGTGGAGTTACTGAGCGCCGCATAGACACTGACATGGGCACCTGTATATTGCACTGGTTTCCACATACTCCCAAAACAAAAATCACTAGCAAGTTTCTAGAACTAGGCCTACTGCTAGCTAAGAGAGAGATCACGGCCCAATGGTAATCAAGGTGAGGGCCTAGTATAGGGAAGTGGAAATCGGAGTTACTCAAATGGGCTAAGAGTGAGGGGACAGTTAGATTGCAACAAGCTATACGTGCTAATAATGAGAAGGCGATGGAATCAGCGAGGGCGTGGGAGGCTTTAGTAATAGCGTTACAGATGCCAGAAGCTGACTCAGAGGAAGGCTCCATCAGGGAGGCCTCAGTGGGTTCCCCTTGATTGATCAAAGAGCAGTGATGGAACTAACAGCTTAGCCCTGTGGTGAATTAACGGGGCAATATGAGATGCACCGGGAACTGTAGGTATTGCCCCCAAATATTTTGATATAAGTCACGAAGGAACCGATAATAATATTGAAATGTGCGATTAGGGACTTGGACACACCTGAGGCAAAGGGAGGTGGGAGGGGGTTTGATTGCGATGGCTTGTTGCTATTTATAGGGATCGCATTATCAAGCATTGGAATTAAATAGCTGACGATCTGCTCCTAATATTACATGCATGAGCACATTGAGCTGGCTGCAGTGTAGTGACCAATATTATGTCAATAATGTAAAGAAATATCAAGAGAGTATATGGGGGCCCAGGAATAATAATATGATGTAAGGTACATTTGTTAACCATTAATGTATGAGTGCCATGCGTTGTTTTGCAAAATAATAAAAACAGATAAAAAAAAACAACCAACAAAGCAGTAGCTTAAGGGTGCAGAACCAGAAGTTTCCAAAACAAAGGCTGACAAGAAAGAGCCCACCTTTTCCTGCAACATAGTTAGACAACTACTGGTTAATCACATTTTATGCTGCTATAAAGAGGCTTGGCAACTAAGAGTATGCCTCAATGTCCCTCGCTTCCTGTTGGTCGTCACTTTTTTTTATTATAGCGTGCTCTGGCAGACTTAAAATCTGTCTCTACCAAGACCTAAAAAGCAAAAATTAACTGTCCTGTGCGGGTCTGGATTTTTGCCATGCGCTTAATAATGTAATTCGCTCTTGTTTATGGATGAATGAAACACTGGGGAATTCCTTTAGAGTTCCTCTCTCTAATTATCGCACTCTACACAAACACCTGGGCGGGGATTAGGATTAGACAGACAAGAGAGTTTTAAGGATAAATTAATACCGCAAATTGGCTAGACCACGGCTGCATTCTAGCTCCATGGCAGTGTAATCTTTATGTAGCAGATCTTAAAGGGGCTTTTGCAAGGTACAACTGCTTCCTGTCAGGATGAAGCGAACAACATCGGAGTATGTCTTGTTATGGTGATGATGCAGGGTTTATTGGTGAAACTAACGTGAGTTTAAAATACTGAGAGAAAGAAACTCAAAGTGCATTGCGGAGATAAGATTAGAATTAATTTTGAAAACTGAAGTATCAAGGTGTTTATTAGGAAGTAGAATGCAGAGTTTTGGAGTTTATGGAGAGCTGAAAATAGTGAGACAATTAAAGTATTCGAATCTATGTTTAGGTATTTTCTGGAGCACGGGTTGTCATTTTGTGGAAATATTAGGGTAGTAATGTAAACAGAAAGATACACAACCACTGGCAAAGCAAATAGGTCTCACTTATGCGGGAACTATTGGCTTTGTCAAAGTGCCCTAGCCATTTTATACAGATGCTGTGCATCATGGCTAAAAAGTTAGGAAAAAAAGTGTTGTAATGCGGCTGTGATTTAGAGCTTTTTTGTGTCGTGAGGGGTGGGGGTAAGGAATTAGCTACAACTGTTCAAGTTGGTTAGGGGGATGAAGCAAGCAACTACAATGGGTAGGGGCAGGGGGTACAGGGCAAGCAAACAATGGGGCAGTGGAGGGACTGAAAAAGGAAAAGGTGTCATAGCGATTTTGTTTCTGATGGGCTGGGGGTAAGTTCAAGCAACAACAGGCCTCAGGGGTTGGTAGGGATAGGGCAAGCAATGACAGGGGGTAGGGGCCGGCAGTACAGGGCAAGCAAAGACAGGGATGGGGGATGACATGGGGAAAGCAACATAAGGGGGATGGGGCATGGGGACAGGTACAAGAAAAGCAACAGTATGTAGGAGTGCGGTGGGAGGGATGGGGCAAGCAACACCAAGGGAATGCGGGAAGGGCAGTGGGGACGGGGCAAGCACTAATAGATTGCAGGAGTGGGTGGGAGGGATGGGCCACACAACAGCAATGGAATGCAGAAGGCCCATGGGAATGAATGGTGATGCATTCGCAAATTGTGATTACCAAATTGGTAATCGCAAATTGCAATTGCAAATCCAAGGGCGCCTGAGGGCCTAAGGCCCCCCAGAAGCACCCTCCAAAAAAGGTAAGTGTGCACATGTGAAGCACACTCATGCACTAACTGCATGTGTGCGCTACATGACACTTTGAAAAATGCTTCGATTCAAATGGGATGAATGCACTGCCTTGTTTATACTTATTTTTTCTCTCTCTTGGTTCCTTAATTTAGTTGGTGCACTAGAAGGTAACGCCGAGGGTCCAACGGCGTTCAATATATTGCTCAAGTAGTGGGTCTAAAGGTACTCTAGAACCATCCCTTCGTAGGCACTCAGAAAATTGTCTCCATATCATAAGAAGACTTCCACTCTGTAGTTCAATTCATTCATTGATAATTTTATTTTGTAATCATTAGATGTGGTTCATATCATTTTCTTTTGTCGTTTACATGATTATTGACATTTTTATCATATCAGACATTGTCATCTTGGTGTATCCAATGCATTTCGGGCATGCAGTAATATGCCCTTCGTCAGGGACAACGACACTGTCAAAAATAATAACTTTTTATCAGAAATAAGGTCAATGCTATGACGTGCATAAACAGTAACATTGTGGTAAAACGTGGTTTAAAGGGAAGGTGAGGTAAGTGAACTCAAGAGAAAACGTGATAGCCTAAACTGCATGCAATGTGCCTAGACGGTAAAATCAGGGTATGGGTAATAAGTGTTTGTACAGACTCACATGTCTGGGGTTTCCAATGGTGAGGAAAACCTGTGAAAAGAACAAATGAAAGAACGAGGTTCTAGCATCTGCAAAACGTGTCAGCATTTAGTCTTAGGTTCGCGCAAGCGGAGACGCTCGTCTCTGTTACTAACCTTGAATTTGGTGGGAATGCCGATTCCACACGGGTCATCTCGTGTATACGAGCTGGTACATGGATCAGCCGTGTTAGTGTTATTTTAAAAGAAAGTTCCGGTCATGTGACGAATGACGCGTCACACACATAGAAAAAAGACTACCAAACGAGAGCTTCGTATATGATCGCGTGCAAACTGAATGTGCACGATATTATAATGTTCTGGCCAGAACAAAACTAAGTTAACGGTGATATAAAATAACATGGACATTCAATTAATAAAAATAATAGGTTACCTCAAAAAATATTTCGGGGAAAAGTCGGGATTCGAACCATGAGGGTTCACATTAATACTGCGAGGTTTAGTGTTATCAGCCATAAGTGACGGCAATAGGAAATGAAGATTATATATGAGTGTAAGTGTCTATTGCATATGTGAACAACACACAGTATCCACAAGATACAGTCTATTACGAGCAATTAATATAGATTTATAGATAGCATGCGAATTCTATTCTGTCATTAAGCCCCATTGGTTTCTGGGTAGACAATTTTTGTATCCAATAGTTCTCTCTCATCAGTAAGTGTTTGTTGTTGTTTCTCCCTTCAATTTTTTGGACTGTTTCCAGGATTATGAATTTGATTTGCGACACATTGTGACTTTCTTCTGTGAAATGCAGCGATAATGCTGATTTGGTGTTCTTTAGACGTATGTTAGATCTGTGCTCAGTTAACCGCACTTTGATGCGTCTCTCGGTTTTACCCACGTAAATCTTGCCACATGGGCATCTGATTCCATAGATCAAATTGCTTGATTCACAGGTGACATTCACTCTCAGTTTTATTGGGTAACCTTTGGAGGGATGGCTGATTGTGTTGCCTCGAATCACACTATTACAATTCCCGCAGTTTAAACAGGGTTTAGTTCCTGTAAATGATGTGTTATCCAGAGATTTCTGTTGTAGAATTTCTCCTAGATTCTTAGATCTAGTAAATGCAAAAATCGGAGGTTCTCTAAAAGATTGTTTAAAATCCGGCTCCATATTGAGAATTGTCCAATGTTTCATTATTGCCTGTTTGTACTTCTTGCTCGCAGTGGAGTATTTGGATACTACAACTGTTCTTGTCTGTTCGGGTTTGGTTTTGCTGGTTAGTAAATGTCTTCTTCCAATTTGATCAATCCTCTTTTTAGATTCATCTACTAGAGCTTGTGGGTAACCTCTGGATGTAAATTTATTAGCCATTTCATCAAGTCTGATGTTAAGTGTATTTTCATCTGAAGTAATTCGTTTGACTCTGGCCATCTGTGAGAATGGTAAGTTTTTGATTAGGTTAGGTTGGTGAAAACTTGAATATAGTAACATATTGTTTCGATCTGTTGGTTTGACATATAGATCGGTCACAAATCCCTCAGTTGTTATGGTTACTTTTACATCTAGAAAATTAACAGACGTATCTGACATAACCCATGTTAATTGTATTCTTTGGTCATGCTCATTGAATTTAGTTAGTTCCATCTGTAGTTTCTCTTGTGTGTTTGTCCATACGATGAAATAGTCATCAATGTATCTGATCAATAGTTTCAAGTTTTTCGTCCATTCGTTATTGGAGAATATGTGTCGATTTTCATACCACTGCATGAAAATGTTAGCATACACAGGGGCTGCTGAATTGCCCATAGCCATGCCTGACAATTGTTGGTACCATGATTCTTCAACTTTGAAATAGCTATGGTATAAAATGAAATACATCAGTTCCATCAAGAAGGTTTGAAAATCATGATCTAATTCTGAGTTCAAAAGGGCTGCTTCCATCGCTTCGATGCCCATATCATGGGGGATGCTAGTATATAAGCTGCAAACATCAGCTGTACATAGTATTACTTCTTCTGTTGGATCCAACTGAAGTTGTTCAAGAATTTGTAAGAATTGAGATGTGTCTTTGACATAAGTACGCATTGACTGTACTATAGGTTGAAGATATCGGTCAATAAGTTGACCAACTGGTTGAAAAATGCACCTTTTGTATTTTTCAAAGCATGCACAAATTAATCAGCGTTTCCTAAATGCACAGTTCACATTTAGGAAAGGCTACATGCATTGGCATATAGGGATTTGCAAATTGCAATTCCCTAAATCATTCGCAATTTAGGTAATCGCAAAAAATTGTGATTACCTAAATTGCAAATTACAAAAAGTACATGAATCTGAAAAGGCCTTTTTCCATTCGCACACGGGCTGATTCCTCAAATCGGCCCATTTGCTAACTGAAAAAGGCTTGATGCATGTACCCCAAAATGCATTATAAGTGCCAGTGCATGCACTGCCTCAGGTGAGGCCTAAAAAGAAAGAACAGGGAACAAAATAACCGTTGTTTGAGACTCTGGTACGAGGAAAGAACGCCTATCCAAGCTTTTATTCGAATGATCTCCTGAAAAGTTCAGTTTTAGGGAGTTTCTTTGATGAGAGGTGGTTTATCTCAACTCTGAGATGACCAGCTTCTCAGATTAAAGCTGTTTACTTGTGTGAAGTTGTTGTCATGTTGATTGATGGGATGCTCAGGGATCAGATGCTAGAATGCTTGGTGTGGCTTTAATATGGGTGGAGATATGGACTAGCCATAGGTATGCCTTTGTTCCAGTAGACCTGATAATTAATTCAAAGTGTCTTCAATTTGATCTTGGAATCTGATGACAGCCAGTGAGGTTCTTTTAGGTCTGGGTTGACATTAACATATATTCAGACAACCCCTTTAAGTCTAAGGTTGAAGTCTATAGAATCTGTATATTATTTTCTTTGAAAGATCAGCATGAATCACTTTGGATTTATCTATTCATCCTAAAACAACACATCTTGTCGAATGAAACAGATGAGTGGATTTGTGGTAGGAGCATTTGATACTTGAATATAGTGATTTAGAGCCTTGAGCAATGGCTTGATGTATCAAAAGCTCAGTTTATTGAACTTCAAGTGGTTCTGTGTTTTTTAAACCTGTATTGATGGGGTTTCAGTCATAATGCACGCTTTTGCTGATTTTTGAGAGCAAGAATCTATGCTAGCTGAAAACACAAACACTTAGGGAAGGAAAGGTTTTGAAAAAACTGATTTAATTAAAAAGTGAAAAAGTTCTTGCATAGCTTCACCCAGAAATTGATGTACCCTATTAACCATTTTGGCAAGCCTTCCTCTCACAACTTAGGATGAGCGAGTGTTATTTCAAAGATTTTGAGGACCCCAAACAAGAAATATTTTGTGTGCCCCTGTTTGGAGCAACTTGCATTTTATTGCAAATTTTTTGGCTAATTCAAGCCTCATGTTACCTAACATATGCTAAAGGTTAAGATACACATATACACAGAAGTGATTTAGAGGGAAAGTTCACTTTCCTGGAAGGAGGGGCATCAAAGGGAGCTTGGAAGGTGGGAGACATTTTACCCTTGCCTTAAAATATTTCTGAGATGATATACCTTGTGATCAGAGCTAAAGGCAACACCTTGCTGTAGGATAGCAAAAGAACACTTTTAAGGCATGTATTGCAGTGTTGCACTAGTATGTAAAAGAAGCTATTGACCATTTAAAGAACATCGGATATGTTATACTTACTATGTAAAGAAGATGGCTCTTGGCCAGAGATTAAAACAGCATTTGGATGAAAAAGGGGTGTTTACCATCGATTGTTGAGAAAATGGCCTGGGGTCACGTAGTCATGCAGGGTTGGGCCCTTAGGGGTAAGACCTGGGATCTGTCTGAGATTGTCAGGAAGCACAGATAAGTTATCAGATTAGGACACAGCCTGGTAGCAGCTGTTGATAGGAAATGGAAGGTTGTCACCCTTGTGCATCCCTAAATTGAGTCACAGATTGAATATTTGATCAGGGTGTGATCTTCAGCATGTTATTTTGTACCTGTGCTTTAGCTCCCTTACTTTGTAAAAAATATAGGCTCGTTTAGAGGGGTTTCAACGTGAACCCTACAAAAAAGTCTAAATATGCTTATTGAGAGATTACAGCACAGGGGGAACTCCCTGATTGTTTACCTCTTTCCCCACAGCAACCCTCATTGCCACTTATGTGTCAAATATGGTGGTTCAGTCCTGTATGAAAAAGCTGATGCAACTGAATTCATCAGTGAAATGCACTCCACTGGAGTGAATGGAGGATCACTTGAAATCTGTGCACAAGGACAGAACATTGGTCTAGGTGCCAAAATAAACCTGGCCCCCATTACTGGATTAGAAAGTTAAAAAGTGTCCCATGTTCTCAAATTGGGACAGTTTTGAACTTGCAAAGGCACGCTGTCATACTTACTTTGGAAATTATGGAAGACTGAATAGATTTGAGCTTGTTGCAGGCAGTTTTTGTTGTAAATAAGGATAATCAACAGTAAAAACTGGCCCAGCAGACCTTAAAACCAGCCCACCAACAGGCATAAAAACAGCCCACACACTGTCCTTTCAGAGCAGCCCATTGGGCACTGCCTTATTGTCCTACAGGCCAGTCCGACCTCTCTGTGCACACTTGCCTGAATTTACTTTGTGTGATCTATCATGTAATTGGAAAACCCTTAACATTGCAACCCAACCCTGCACTCATCAGTAAAATTACACAAAATGAATGCTTCTCTGCTAAATACATTGCGGATACTCTGAGATTCCAGATACCCATGGTATCACTTGCTACCATATGCATCCCATGCACCCAAAGATCATTGTTTTAAAAGACTAATGGCCTGCAAGTGCCTGTGGCCCTCATTTGCAACGTTAGTGAGGTTCAGGCTTGTGCTTGCTGATTGTGTTTGGGAATTTCAAGTGCTTAATTTGTAAATGAAAGAGAGTTGGTGCCCAAAGCTCTACACAGAAGCCCGCAGCCGACGCTATTACATGTAGGCGTACCAAATAAGGCTGCTTAGTCTTGCTTCCCAAACTTTATAGAACCACAACCCAATTTTTAGAAGGCCAAACTTTTGCGACCCAGCAAGCTTTAATAGATATGAAGCACAGGAGATTTTTTTATGTACTAGTAGACATGCTTTCAAAATACTGTAAATTGCCAAATAACATGCTCTTTATAATTTTTGCATTCCTCTCTAACAACAATAGCTTGTAAATACCACAACCTTAACACCTTGGCTGCTGCAGCAATTCCCCTCCTGTGCTGCTTATTCTGCATTCCCATTGTTCATGACGAGCTCAGCTCGTCATCAGCACAGCTCAACCGTGCATCATGACGAGCTGAGCTCGTCATCAGCATCGAAAGGGTTAACCACACCCTTTGTTATGTTTTTATAGGTATGTGGCATATATATGAATTGAACTGCCCATAAAAGTGGCAGATGGTGAACTGTACTGGAGTTATAGTTAGCTCAGGTATCTATAACTGCTAGAAATTTATGATGTTGTGTGTGTAAAATCTTAACATAACTATACCCTCCCTCGTCACCTTTGTTTTTTCAGTGAATTTCGATGTTTCAATTTCTCATCTGTAACGTCCGGGGAACATTTGTTTTTTTCCAGTATATATATATATATATATATTCACATAAAAAACACATAGGTTTGAGGGGTGTTATAGTTAGCTGGACATTTCACTCATACAGCACCATAGAAATTCCTCCGTTATAGTTAGTTCTGCTAACTATAACTCGCGTGCCCACAATGCACTGCTGATGATGTCACATATTACATTTTGTTTGTAATTTAAAATGTATTATATATATATATACAGCACTGCAGGTGAGTAACAACTATATTTAAACCAAGCAGGCAGCTTAACATCCCTTTGAAGTCCATGGTCTGACGCGTATCGATGCTGCTGTTTTCATCTCCTCAGAGGCCGTGTCAGCGGAGGTGATTAGTGGCTACCGCATCTCCCAACGCAGGGGAGATGCAAGGATGTCTGTGTTGTGGGGAAATTGTTTTTGTGCAGGAATGGACACCTTCCTGCACAAAACAATCACTAAAGGCATTTTACTTCTTCAATGTGTGCCGTGGAATGCAGCTCACATTGAAAGAGGAAAAAACAAGGAGAAATTATAACATTTCTCCTCATTGCGCCTCGCTACACCACCTCTAGGGTGGCGCAGCATTCACACGTATCTCCAGATTTTCGATTTCTCGTAAATCTTGAGATGTGTCTTGTTCCATGGGTGTTGTGTGGGAACATACACAGCCACACCACTGGAACCGCCCTTCAACACAAAGTGCTGCATTTGAATAGGCCGTATTTTCAAGGAGAGGAAAAGCCACGCAGGGTGGCTTATCCTCTCCTTTTAAATATGGAGGAGTCCCCGGCGCCATCATTACGTCACAAAAAGTGATGTACTGGTGGCGCAGGGGGCTTTTAAATCTGCCCCATAAGTGCTTAGGTATTGGTGGATTGATACAATAGGAACATAGTGCTGGATGGATGATTGACAAAGTGCATGGGACTGACAGGAGGTATACTAGGCTGGATGGGTACTACTTCAGTATTTTGTGGTGTGTACCAATAGTATGTATGTGCTTAGAGGTTTGTAGGGATTGTGCAGAGTATATTGTACATGTACCTGTGTTCGTGCCTAGGTCATTCTATAAGAACATCACTAGTAATTGGAATCATGAAAGTGCTGCAAACAGAGTGCACAGTTAATGTATAAGTGCTTAGATATTGGCGGAGTAATAGGATAAGTAGATAGTGGTAGACAACTGATTAAAGAAGTGCATGGGACAGACTGGACGGTTCCTAGACTGCATGGGTACTAACTGGGTATTTAGAAGAGTGTATCAATAGTATGTAGCTAGTCAGAGGTCTGCATGGATAGTGCACAAAATGTTGTAGCTGTACTTGTGTTACTAGCTAGGCCATTCCATAAGTTCATGACTAGTAACTAGAATAATTACAGTACTGCAAACAGAGTGTACAGTGAATGTATACGTGCTTAGGTATTGGCAGAGTGATAGGATAAGTAGATAGTGCTGGATGACTGATTTGAAAAGTGCATGAGACTGACAGGAAGATTTCTACACTGCATAGATACTAAGTGGGTATTTACAAGAGTGTATGAATAGTATGTTGCTGTTTAGAAGTCTGCATGCATAGTGCACAGAATATTGTGGCTGTACTAGTGTTACTGGCTAGGCCATTCATTAAGTACATGACTAGTAACTGGAATGATTACAGTGCTGCAAACAGAGTTTATGCTCAATTTATAAGAGGTTAGGTATTGGTGGAATGATAAGATACGTAGATAGTCCTGGATAGTGGATTGGAGAAGTGCATGAGATTGACAGTAAAATTTCTAGGGTACATAAGTACTACTTGGGTATTTAGTGCAGTATAGCAATAGTATATTTGTAGTTAGACGTCTACATACATTCTGCACAGAATATTGTAAGTATATTTGTCTTAGTTGTTAGGCTGTTCCATAACTACATGACTTATAAGTGGAATGATTACAGTGCTACAAACAGGGTGTCTGGTGAATCTATAAGTGGATTGATATTGATTATATAAGTACATACTGCTTTATGGGTGATTAGAGAAGTACATGTGACTGACAGGAGAATTCCTAGGCAGCATGGGTAGTACCTTAGTATTTATTAGACTGTTCCAATAGTATGTATGTGGTTAGACGTCTGCATGCATAGTGTGTAGAATGTTGTATGTATACTTCTCTTATACCTACGACATTCCATAAGTACATCTCTAGTAATCGGAAAGATTACAGTGCTGCAAACAGACTGCAAGGTGATTTTATAAGTGCTTAGGTATTGGTGGAGTAATAGGATGAGTAGGTAGTGCTGGGTGGGTGATTGAAAAAGTACATGGTACAGACAGGAGGCTTACTAGGCTGCATGGATGGTAACCTAGGGGCATATCAGCAAGGGCCGACGATAATTATCGCTCAGCGTGCTAATCGTGAGGATAATTATCGCCGGCTATCGATGGATTATATCGCTGAGATTGCGTGCTATCAGCAACGCTTTTCTCAAAAGCGATACAATTCCAAGCGCAAGCTGCCAAATGTGCGATTATCGCTGGAAATCCAGTGATAATGGCACAACGTTCGACGATAGCTTGATGATAGGGCAGGGCATACTTAGCCATTATATCCACCTTCCATTGGATATAATGGCTAAGTCAGACTGAAAGCAGGCGTAAGGAAAGTAGCAATAACTGGAGTTAGCGCTACTTTTCTTATCGCTATGCTGTTTAACGTGCAGCTTGTTAATTGGAGAAATGGCGGTTAGCGACATTTCTCACGTAATTTAGGTCTGGAACGCCCACTTTGCATTTCATTAGAGATGCAAAGGGAGGCATCAGGGAAAAGTGTGCTAACATGCGATTATGCATGTTAGCACCCTCTTGTTATAGGGTGATAGTTTTATCTCTGCTAAAGATAAAACCCTTGCTAATATTCCCCTTAGTAAGTAGCTGGTTAGAAGTTTATGTAGATACTAGTTGACATCAAGGTGAGTTTATAAGTACTTATGTTTTAGCAGAGGGATTAGATAAGGTCATACACAGACTCACAGTGTGATTCCACACAAGCATGAGTATTACCTGGATTTTTTACAGGAGTGACTCAGTAGTCTGCAAGGGGTTTGGGGACAGCATACATTGTGCACATTGGACTATATCAAACACAGTGCATAGAGAATTTATAAGTACTTAGGTATTACTACACTGAATGAATAAGTGTACAGTGCTCGATGGGTGATTGGAGGAGTGTTTCAGTACTAACAAGGCAATACCTGCTCAGCAACCAAACTCTTTATAGAATAAAATTACTGCATAAATCTCTACTGCTACATCACCTTTCTACAACTACTTCTAATATTACACATAGCCAAATACAAAGCAGAAACCTTTCACAATTCTGTACGATCAGTCTCACCATTTCACTGAAAAACATAAATGAGTATCTTGCTACAATACACTATCTACACCACATAAATTCACAATACAAGCTTCAAATTGAAACCAAACACCAAAAATGATGTTGCATATTTTAACTATACCTCTTTAGACACTTATAAAAACTACTCACATCACTAATACCTTAATTCAACATATACATTTCCAATTGGAAATCAACACCTAAAATTACACACTGTACTACTAATGCACATATCCGCACATTAAAACAATCAGTCATAATCAGCAATACCTATTCCAAAACACACATAACACTATGCAAAGTGTATATTTAACAACATTTAAACACATTACAAAAAACTGCAATTAATATTTCTACATTACAAAATATATGACTAACTTCAAATTTTATTAATTATATTTCACGTTTAAAAACAAAGGCACCACATAGTACACCTCACAAATTAATAACTCACTGTGCAAGGGCAGGTTTGATAAGCAGGCGTGGAGGCTTCAGTAGTGGTTTAACAGAAAGAGGTTTATTAACAATAGGATGAGTTGTAAATTGGCGAGAGGAATGTCCTTGGTTTTCTTCTTCTTCTTCTGAGGACTCCTGTGAGCTGGAGGGGTGGATGTGGGCAAAGGTGTTGTCTTGCTTCCTGGTTCCTCGGGATTGGGGTGGTTTCCCCGGAGGCTCATAGGAGTAAGAAAAAGAAATAAAGGAACCGTAAGAATGAGGTTCCGATATTAATGGGGGTTTTTTCTCCCTTCACCACACCTCCGTGTTCTATTTGTCTCTTTGGTGGCCGTAAGGAAAGGAAACTGATAAGTAAAGCCACAATAGGCGAGTTTAGAATGAGGGGAAAAGTAGTTTAAGTGCCTAATGGGGTTTTAAGTGCCTAGGATATAAGAAACAAGAAAGGTATGTGACCCTGAGCATGAATCAATCGCTTCTATCACTCGTAGTCCTGGGGCGTGTACAACAAGATAAATCACATTTATCATTCAGTGTGCTCTCCTTCACGCTTTCCTCCCCCCTCCCTTACTATACCTCCCGCTTCTTCCCTCCCCTCCCTTTTAGAAACCCCAAGCCGTTGGTACTCACCGGCTCCTGCAGTAACTCTCCTGAGTTACGGCCGCTCCCCAGCCTCCTCCGGATACCACCAATCCTCGAACCAGCGTTCCTCTTCTTCCTCAGGATTCCCTGGTATTCGACCGTCTGGTCAATCGGGTCCCGCTTCTTCTCCACCTCTATCGGGTCCGCGTCTTCTCCGCCTCTATCGGGTCCCGCGTCTTCTCCACTTCGGCGTTCGCCTCCTCCTCCTTTCGCGCCCACGGTCTTCAACCCGTCACCCTGTACCTGCCTGTATTTTATTGGCTCTGGGATCTCTCTTCCAGGTTGCAGGGCCGGTACTTCTGGGTCACGGCTATTGACGCAGTCCTGTGAAGAAACAGCAGAGGGGTATGGATTCTGTAATCCATTGGTGTGTCGCTGCGCTGTTATCCGCGATGGTGGACTCCCCTTTGAGGTCAGGCTGGTAAGCGTCTCTTCCCTCACCGGTACCTCCTCACACTCACCTTTCAAATTGATTTGTAGATTATAAAGTATCTGAATCCCACACCAGATTTTCTTATGCACACAATGAATATAGTGCACTGCTCTTGGCAAAACCAAAAAATTGCAAAGTTTCCCCCTCATTCTGCATACATATACATGTAAATATAGAATCACATTGCTTCCCAGGTTGATTCCACTTCTAAAACACATTTCTATTAGTTACACATGTCAACCCTTGCCATCTGACCTTTAACTGAACCAAAATTGCTTCTGGAATTTTCTGGAGTCGCGCCTGATCCATGCACTTGAAGCGATGGAACCGCGGATCCAGACGAGACTTCAAAAGTATATTACAAATTATTTTTCCATTTTGTTTTCATAACACACTACTTCTAACCATACAAGTGACTTGGGAAATCTCACTGCAATTACATATTACTGTAATATTTATAGGAAATACACATTTTAATGCCGCACATAACTTCCAACCCTACCCTCATTCTGCTTAATGCCTGTTTCCATAGTAATAGTTCATGGAACACTCAACTGAACACACAGGTCACAAGTTCAACATACAAACAGTAAGTGTGCTTGACTTTTCAAAATATCAACTTATCCTATCTAATGTACCTTTCAAACAGTTTTTACTAACCAATAAGAAACATGCTTTTTAAACACAGAAACACCCATCCTATTTTTCACTCTATAATGATCTCAAACAGCCAATCACTTCTCTTCATTTTTTTAAAACTGCACCTTGTCAACCATTTTAGAGACCTATTATTTTACCAACTGCCTACTTCACCTACAGACATCTTTTGAGTGCATCCAGACTTCCCTTCAAGATGCTTAGAGTGTGAATTGTGGGACACAGCTATATTTTCTGGTGCAAAAGGTATGCTGAAAGCAGAGGTATTGACAGGGACCTAGCTTTGCTAGGCATTAAATGGATTGGACAGAGAGGATTAAAGTGCCACCAATTGATGCCTTTGGTTAAAACCTTTTTACATCTCCAACCACCTGACCTCATGATTGTGCACTGTGGTGGCAATGACCTAGTTTGCATTGACTGGGGTAGGTCTGGAAATGCTAACGAAGGACACCTTTGCAGAATTGATGTTACTTTTCCCCAAAACTGCCTTTGTCTACCCTAACATATGCCAAAGACAGAAATGGAACTGGTCCAATCAAATTTGTCCACAGATTGAGAAACCTAGAAATAATGTCAACATAGCTGTTTCTGCTTATCTCAGAGATTATAGTACAGGGTCTATATACTACAACAATCTGCGTTTTAATATGGATGGCATCTACAGGAGAGAAGGTGTCTATTTCACAGATGAGGGAAACAGAGTCTTTCTCAACAACTTTAGACTCAGCATAGGCACTTTCATGTAGGTACCAAAATCTCCCAATAAACACAAGGGCTCTTTTTAGAGCCATCCAAGATCCAAACATATAACCTAGATTTATAATAAAAAAACTTTACATTTTTTGCTGGGAGTCACGCACCCAGCACGACTAGGAGTCATGCACCCAGCGCGTTCACACCAGGGGGCCGCACTGAGCATCACGCTAGGGTCACAACTCCACATTTTTCATTAAAAAAAATGCCTCCTACCACTAATTTCTGTTTGCCACAGGGACCCCATCCCCCGGGGCCTATCTACTTCAATGGAGACCGTGGGGGGAGCCCCAATGCACCCACGGTCCCGCCGGCTCCCCGCGTCCTGCGAGAGCCGGCATTGCTTTTCCACATGGGCAGCTGCTAACATGCTGCTCCCCATGTGGAAAAGCAATTCTGCTTTGGATTTTGGAAGATAGATTAGGTTTCCCCGCTCTCTCTTCCAAAATCCAAACCAGAGTTTGCTACGGTAGGGCGGGTGACGTGCTCTCGCCCTACCGTAGCAAACAGCAGTGTCCCGGGTTGGGCACCCTGGGACACTGCAGGAGCCAGCCCTGGGGGGTGGCGGTCCCCAGGGCCATCAAAGGCTCCAGGATGGGGGACCCGCAGCCCCCTACCAACAATTACAAACCCCCGGGAAGGTGATGGTCCCTGGGGGCCGGGGGGAGGGGGTGGTCCCTGGGGGGTGTGACGGGGCTTGAGCCCCCCCCACAGGTGTAATTTTAAAAATAAAAGCCTCGGGTGGCGGTCCCCGGGGCTGCGAGGTCCTGCCTGGGCCCCCTTTTTTTACATTTGTACATGCCCCAGGGACCTGGCCCACCCGGGGGTTAAAAATAACGAAGCTTTGTTTTTAAAAATTTTCGTTTGGATCCTCGCACCCAGCGCACATGCCGCTGATTCTTCATTTAAACAAATGCTTTTTTTGGCCCTTAGGGTCCTTCTGGGACCCCCTGAGCAGGCCAAGGGGGACAAGGTGTTTCAACCCTGTCCCCTTTTGTTGTTTTACGCCTTTGATTTTCTCTTTTCTTGTGCCTTGGTTACCGAGGCACAAGATGGCTGCCAACACTTCCTGGTTTGGAGTGTTGACAGCCAATTAGAATGGAGCTCGTGATGGGCAGGGTGCGGGGGTCCACTGCGCCTCTATATATCAAAACTTTTATTTTTTTATTTTCTCAGGGACTACTGAACAGATTTACATCATTTAAGAAAAAAAGTTCTTTCTGAGGCAAGGGCTATCTTTTTGCAAAATTGTGTGCAATTCCAATCAGCAGTTCAGGCTGTAGCTGTGTCAAAAGTTTCCTATGGGAATTAACATTGAGAAAACACGTTTTGGGACCCCCTTTTTTCTCGGCCCCCGCTTGCCGAATCATCCTGAAACTTTCAAGATAGGAGCTGACCGGACCAGGACATACGTTTTTAAAATTTTGTGAAGATTCGTCATTCGGCGCCAAAGTTATTGGGAAATAAAAAATTAGTTTCCTATGGAAACTAGGTCCTAACTATAACTACCTACTGGCGACCGCCATTAGGTGTCAGATTAATTTCATTTTAAGCACTGGAGATAAGTAATTTCCCCCTAGCGGATGCCAGGACTCAAAGCTAGTTAGCCCAGATCCAAAGCCATCAGCTCAAGTCATTAAGTCACACCCATTTTTATCAATTTATGTGTGAATGTCATACACAAGTGGGATGATTGTGTATGTTTACATTTAGTGATCAAATTTTCAATTGAAATGGTTTTGCGAAGTAAAAAAACAACAGCTAAAAATACTGAAAAGCTCACCTGGAGTTTTCCTAGCAAATACTTACATGGTTTGTTTTAAAACTGAACTCAGGGCCATAGTTCAGCACCTTTGCACCAGCGATGCTGGAACAATTTACAGACAGGGGGTGCTGACATCAATGTTACATCACTGGAGTCATAGGGATCATGAAAAATCCTAACGTCACATAAAGTGTTACAAAAGTATTCAGTAGGAAACTGGTAAGGGTGTAGTGTGTAGCTGGTGGTATATTTTGGAGGACACTGACAAAAATGTATTAGTTAAGTATCATACAATGGAGCACTGTTGTTTGCAGACAACATATTTTCCAATAAAATAGCTGCTAAATTTGCACAATCATAGTTTTACTAATAAACTATATAGCACACAAATGATAATGTGCGCAAACCCAATCTTAGTGACTATCATTTACGCTTCAGCAAGTAAAAGTGTGAATTTGTTTTCATCCTATTTTATTCTTTGTTTCCATCACAATTCAAAATTACAAAAAAGCATTTAATTTTTGCTTGTCTAGCTGTCGATATATTCTGAAATATGCATACAGTTAATTTATAGGTATTAAAATGTTGGGTATTCCAAACAAATTTCATCCTACAGTCTTTGCATTCACACTCCATGTTCCCTATCAAGATTATCACATGGCTCACTTAAAAAACGTCTCTTACTTTGCAGTCAGAGAAAGAAAAGTAAACATCAGCCCCCATGTTAAAATAATAAGCAGAAATTTGGCAGAATACATAGCCTGACATTTGACATCTGTCTTTGAAGCACAGCAAATGTGACAAGATAAATACAAAATGTAAAGGCATCTTTACTGCCCACCAGAAATCTACTAATGAACCACCAGTGGGTCAGAACCCACAGTTTTGGAAACACTGCTCTGGACAGAGGCGCAACTAGAGCGACATTTCGGGGGGGATAGGGGGGGGGCTAAGAAAAAATTTCAGGGGGGCTGAAACTTTAAGCAATAGGCTGAGTGGAGCGGCAGGGGCTCTTGGAAGCGGTAAAAAAACAACAAAGCCTTATTCACATGCACATGGTCTTTTAAAGACCTGTGAAGTGCTCGGGAGTGGCTGTGTGCGTGCCCGGGAGCTGTCTGAGCTCGGGCTGCCACTCACGACGGGGGGGGGGGTGGGGGGGTGGCTGTGAAGGGCTTTGATTCCAATGGGTGTTGCGCGCCTGGCTCTAGATACATGTCCGATGTGGAAATGATAAGTGATGGTCCCTAAAAATGAGTGCCGGTGTGCTCTACTGGCAAAAAACAGCATAAATTAAGCACAGGGAGTATAATCATATTAGGTACAGTGGGATTCTTTTCCACAGACAGTGCTCTGGGCTTTCCGTTTGTCAGCATTAGGGTTCTGGCCTTATGCCAGTGTGTTGGAGCCTCAGTTCTGATGACGTTTGGGTTCTTGCTTGTTGCCAATATCTGAGTTCTCAATTGTGTTGGCAGGTCTACTGCTAACATCATTCGTCCTGTGCTTTAATGGCAGTGCGGCAGTGTCCGGCTGCCAATGTCTACAGTCTTCAGTTTTATGAGCCTGGCCTGCTGTCAGCTTAGGGACTCTCAGTTTTAATGACGCAGTGTCTAGCCTGGTGTCAGGGTGTCTATCTGTCCTTCCTCCATTGCTGCTCCTCCAGTGCAGCTCTTTCTTACCTGCCGAGCGTGGGGGACTTTCACATCCTCTCAAGACATCTGCCTGTATACTGCAGTGTTTGATCACAGCTACTGCCTGGGTGCCACTCTCCCCTTTTTCTCAACACACACATACAGAACGAGCTGTCCATGTTCAGTACGTACTGACAACAATTCTTAATGACTGACTGTTTTTTTTGGCTGAAGGTCATGAAACCACTCCTAGCTAATACAGAAATATAAGCTATTCAGCTCTACGTACTGTTCCATCCAGTTCGGCGGAGATTTGTTGCTAACTTTAAAAAGAAAGTTCAGGAAAGCTGGGGTCAGACATATTTCAACCAGTGCATGAAAGAATGGAGAGAATGGAGGGTCTGGCCCAAGAAGTACACCAGGGTTCCACGTCTGTAACTGCAGGCTCCATCCCAGGTACAGTACACTGTTTTGGTAGGAGGCGAGGTCTCTGGCCGTCCATTCTTTAAAACCAGATTTCAGTAGCATCCTTCAAGAGCACAGGAAGCGGTTTATTGAAAATACACGAATAGGCCAGGAAAAGGGAAACGCACCTCTAGAAAACGAATTGGAAGCAAAACAATTGCACCCTGGAGAGAGCAGATGAAAAGCATCCTTCCTCCTCTGCAGCCCAAAAAATAAAACAAAAAAATCACACCATGGAAAGCCATTTGGTCTCACTTATAAATTAACGTGCCTTTTCATTGTGTTGTATTTATGGGGGTCGTTTCACCAAAATGGCAGGGGTACTGGACATGACATCACATGCCCATTGATCTGACCACATCACAGGAAGTAACATTAATTGACTACAACCCTGGTGATTTCACAGGAAGTGAAGTCACACGATCACTGACCCCGGTGTCATTAAAAAGGTGACATCACTGAAACTAAAATATAAAGAATGCATACTAAAATAGATAAAATTGTACTTAAGTAATAAACTACACATTGTCTAGGCTGTGATGATGTGCCAGGGACGCAAGCTCTTAAAAAAGCCTTCAGGTTAGACTCACTTTCCATATTAGCCAATTTTGTGCAGATGAGTTTCAGAACTAGTTAAATCAAAATATCTTGCAAGTTCTACGCCTTGCTGTAATGCCTCTGACCAGGACTTGTTGCACTTCATGCCGGTGCAAAAAAACGCATGCGTACTTATTACATGTAGTTGAGTTCACCCATGTGGGAAAATGTTGCTTGGTGAAGATTCTGGAAGCTTGCAAACGAATATCACACTTTACTCCGCACGCATTCACAGTACGTGCTATTATCCGGCCTTTTTTACTCCGCCGCAACTGTTACAACGCAGGTCTTTACACTGCAAGTCATTTCACCGCATTGTCCATTACAAAGCAATGTATTATTCTAACTCCACCGGGGCGTTGTAATGAGGAATACTTTGTAATGGCTTGTGGTGTAAAGCCCTACGTTGTAAAAGTGGCAGTGGTGTAAAAAATGCAAATACAGGGTAATGATGACATGGGTTGTAACACAGTCAGTGTAAAGGATGTTTACCCTTGCAAACACCTTCAATGAAAGAAAGCAGACTGTCACCCACAGCTCCAGTAAAGGTCTGAAATGTTTAAAATTCATCCTACAAATTCTATGTACGATCGCAAGTAGGGTAAAAAAACAGAATAAGGCGGTGCACCTCCAAATCGTAGCCTCACCAAGGTAATAGGTAAACACAATAAAACTGGATTTATTTTGAAGACAGTGGTCTCAAGAAAACCAGCCAGGGGTTGTAAGCTGCATCCTAGGGGTTGCAGCTATGGCCTCTGGCACAGGGTGTGCGGTGCGATCAGTGCCACCACACCGGGCACTGACTTGGGGTGGGGGCATCATTTTTGCAAGTATATTCTTATTTTAAAAGCACCTGCTGCCCCGTTCCTGGCCTTCAGCAATTTTCAGGCATCAATTAAAATTTCAATGTAACTTCCATGATTAATCGTATTCTGGAAAGAGACCGAAGGTTTGTCTAGTGGCAGTTTTGACTCATCCTAAGGTAGTGCAAAGGGTTAAAATGCCTGCTTCTAAGAACGTGTACCATGCAGATAACAAAGTGCATATAATAGAGATCGGTCAGTGGGTTACTGCTTCTGTAGAGAGCTCCTTTTGTTACTTGTCGTGTATAAGTCAAAATCCTATTATAGAACATTGAGCTATTAACTTTCATCAACGAGCTGCATGCAAACTGCAAGGTATATGTTAGAGCTATATCTTTTTTTGCCTAGTCTTTCATTATCCTAATCTTGCCAAAAGGATTCATTTGGGTATAAAACAATTCTTATTATTAAAGAGAACCCCTAACAATAATGTTAAGTTTTAAATTCTGAATTTGTGCTTTTCCAGAATAAGGACTATTAAACTATATTGCCTACCAGTATCGATGACATGTCACTACCACACTAAACCTTGTAGTCCTGTCTGATGTAACACTTCCTATGCACTGATTTACACACATATGATTGTCTTTGTGCATTGTGTGTGTGATGTAGCGGTGCTCCGACACCTTACACTGGTATGAGTGGTGTTATAAAACTAAATGAATCTGAGACACAGTGGTAATGGAGACTAGAGGGGCACTGCTAAAGGGTGCTAGTGAGGGAATCCATGTCAGAGGGGGTCATTGAGGGCGTCAACAAACATTGTTGCACAGGGTGCCACCAGTGTTGCTCTGGCAACCCATAAATGAATGCAAGAGTGAGTCAAAAGATGTCTGAATGGATGTGTGAATCCACAAATAAGTGCGTGTATGCACAATGAGTTATTGAGTCTTTAAACTCATCAATGAATGAAGCAGCACTATAAACTATGAATAAGACCTTGATTTTTCCAGTGCTTGTTATTTATTGGAGCCAAGGAGAGATGACTTGGCAGTACACCACATAGTGCAAACTAATTTCAATGTATGCTGTTCTAGAATAAAAAATAAACTTTATTCCTTACAGTGACTATGTGTGGATGCAAACTGTTGGGCTATGTTCCACAATCTAGTCCCTAGAGGTAAACAGGTTTTTGCTAGGGTTTCCTGCCTGGCCTTTGCTAGCTAGGCAAAATTTGGCAGCACACGCCTCAAAGGTGAGGTGTTATGTGTAACAGCACAATCAAGCAATGATGCATTCAAGAATTAAAGAACCTGAAGATCCAACCAAAGTTTAGTTAAAAGGGAACACTTTTAGTGAGTAAATTGTATATCTCAATATTTAAAATCTGATAAAAATGTGTTTTTCATTCATAAAAAAATGATAAGGCTGTATTTGTGGCAAGTAACCATACTTGTAATAACTGAGACGTATTTCATTGTGAAATTATTTTATCGTCATAACCTGCCAAGCTAGCGTTTTGTCTAAATTGACTGCATTACTGAAATGTATCTAAAACAGATATTTTATTATTATTTCATTCTGCTTTCAGGAGTCCTATTGCTGATTTTGGGTCTTTGATAGCAGAGAGAATGTAGTAGGATGTCTGTTATTTCATCACTTTTATGGAGGTATTTTGGCAACTATATGGATAAGGCTTTCTCTGTTATCACAACTGCTTTCTGAGGCCTGGGCGTGTAAGACTATTGTGTTATCTTGTAAGCCCTATGTAATTGAACAGTACATTACTGTTTGAGCACGTAGAATGTGTCTAGCTCTGTTGGGGGACTATGATTGTGAGGTTTATATCATTTTTAGGTCGAGCATTCAAGACCTCTTGTATATACTTTAGTATATACTTATATGTGTATGTACTTTGTGGGCACTGGAGATCAGCCCTAGGACTTGTGAGCTTCTGCTTAGGGACTTGTTTTCCGTTCAACTGCCTCTATTTAACTGTCTTGATAGAAAACGACCAGTAGAGGTAAAATACCAGAATTGCTTTCTACTGAGGGACTTTATTTTTTTATTTTTTCTGGCAACTGCCTCTATTTAACTTTCTTGTTAGAAAACGACCAGCAGAGGTCAGTAAAATACCAGACTCACTTTTGCATTCTCTATATTCCAGTCCATAGAAATTGTCTTCCACGAGCACCCGTAAATATTAATATTTTTTTCAAATCTTGTATTTTCAGTGATATGACCACTGAATGCCCTGATTTTATATTAAAAACAGAGCTTTGGACTATACCATTTCCCCATGAAAGGCAATATGTTTCTCCATGTGTTCCCATACCTGGCGTGTCACGCAGTTTAGTGCTTACTTTCCCTCCATGTTAAAGAACAGTAGATGTTTCAGCAGCCGGGCTAATGTGCTCCATAGCTAAATACATATAAGGTCCCAAAGGCGAGACCGATTGCATTGCAAATGTTTACATTTGGCCCCCTACAACCCTTGATTTTAAACCCTGCCTATTCACCCATTGTGCCATACCAGATGTTCTTGGTAAGTGAATCATGGAAAGCTGAAGTGAAGAAAATTGCTTTATGCATTTTGAAAAATGATAGGCCATAAAATAATGCGTAATTATAAAAAACAACAAGGGCACCCAATCGAGTCAGCACAGGACCTCGGGGAACATTTGAGTAAAGACAACAGCGGTCCTATGCAAGGAGGGATATAGTCAAAAGGTAAATATAGACACAATGGAAACTATACTGTAAATTGACTTGCCCAGCCGGGCAGAGGTCTAATATTTAATTTAGAACCACAATATTAGGAGATACCTTCAACAATTTCTTGGAGGTGGGCACAAGCCTGTGCCCAGACGTTTACAAATTGTCATGGTTAGCGGAGTGGATAGAAGGTAGAGAAAGGTTTTTAGGCAAAAGCTATTGTTTTCTGTGCATATAGCAATAACAGAATTCACATTTACACCATTACTTGAAATATAGTAACAGATACACAACAGAGTATATGGTGTAGAAGTTGTCGACGGCGTTTCGATCCCATTACATAGTTACAGGGATCATCATCAGGACTGAGTAAAGCCTAATCATTCCTAGCCATGATAGCCGCATTGGGCGAGGCGCACACAGTGGGTGCCGGCCGGTGGCAGGGAGTAGGGGGCAGTCGTTATCCGCGGAGGAACCGGATAGTCCCAATTTAAACGGGCAGCTTAAACAGTGATTACGTTTCTGGCAGGGTTGGGTTTCAGGCAGGTATGCCACGGAGATCAATCTCCCCGTGGAGTGGTTGAGGCGCCAACAATGGGCTGATTCCTCACGAGCCTTAACAGACGACTGCAAGTGCTTCCCGGCCCGGGTCCGCGGATAACAACTGCCCCCTACTCCCTGCCACCGGCCGGCACCCACTGTGTGCGCCTCGCCCAATGCGGCTATCATGGCTAGGAATGATTAGGCTTTACTCAGTCCTGATGATGATCCCTGTAACTATGTAATGGGATCGAAACGCCGTCGACAACTTCTACACCATATACTCTGTTGTGTATCTGTTACTATATTTCAAGTAATGGTGTAAATGTGAATTCTGTTATTGCTATATGCACAGAAAACAATAGCTTTTGCCTAAAAATCTTTCTCTACCTTCTATCCACTCCGCTAACCATGACAATTTGTAAACGTCTGGGCACAGGCTTGTGCCCATCTCCAAGAAATTGTTGAAGGTGTCTCCTAATATTGTGGTTCTAAATTAAATATTAGACCTCTGCCCGGCTGCGCAAGTCAATTTACAATATAGTTTCCATTGTGTCTATATTTACCTTTTGACTATACCCCTCCTTGCATAGGACCGCTGTTGTCTTTACTCATAAAATAATGTGCGACAAATTTTATCGGATTACCTTACATAAAGGTTTTTGGACCATTTTAGGTGTAGTGGGGTGAAACATTAACAGTTTTGCAAACATTTTTCTTAGGGCAGTTGTATCCTTATACCAATGGGACGGTAAGACTTGGCTGGCATAAAATGAATGTATCGTATTATTCAATTTCTGCTCCCAGAGAATCTCTGGTTTTACAGTCAGTTTATGTGAAACTTTGCTGCAAATGCATCAACTTGCCCTATATTTTTCAAAAAATTGTCATTGCTCAAATCCCTCAAGCCTTCCAAAAGGAAGTCAAGCTTGATTTATTGGCCAACCCCTTTGGTGGAGCCTCAGGCAGATGTATACGTCCTACTGGTTTTAAATGTTATGAAAGATACTGGATCGGTTTCCATAAATTGAGCTAGGGTGCATTTCCCTCCTCGACGTCTTCTGCTTGAGAACTAATTTGTAAACAGCATTTTACGCTAATGAAGTCGAAAGTATCAAAGACGTATTTGACAGTCTTCTTCATTAATATTGCTCCAACAAACATTATTTTTGTTGTAAAGTAATTTACCGTAGTATAATTTAATGTGTCAAATACACCTACATTCTGCAATGTCCTCCGATGACCATCCTAGATACAGATACAAACTATTGCAAGTTTGGTGTGTGGTGACTCCTTGACACCAATATTGGCTATGTCAGGGGGAGCACACAGCTGATGCACACTGCCTTAAAATCAGACAAATATCAGAAAATGCCTGCACTGCCCTGTTTAATCCGAACATCAGCCACCTGGGCGAAGCCCGCACTCTCTTCAATCATAGAGTAGCCTTTGTGAAAACCGGCTTGATTCACACACAAAGGGGCATATTTACAAGCCCCTATCGCCACCACAACAACACTTTACACGAAATTGAGGTGGCGATAGGGTTTCGCCTTATTTACAAGGCAGTGTTAAGCCACGTTAAGTGGCTTAATGCTGCCTTGTAAATAAGGCACCCTTTTGCGCTACACTTAGCGTGAAAGGGGCAGGCAATGGGAGTTGCAGTGGGCGTTCCACCGCAACACCCATTGATTTTGACGCTGGCCCATATTTACTAGGGGGATGGAAATATGGGGCAGCGACAAAATTAAGACTAGAGAAAACCTGGCCTTACTCTGGCGCAACGAGAAGAGATGTTTAATTTCTCCTCGTTTTCGTTGTTTCCATGTGTGCTGCATTGTGTAGCACACATAGAACCAGCAAAACACAATTGATTGTTTATGTGCAGGAAGGTGTTCGTTCCTGCACGTAAACAATCATTAAAAAATGAAGTTTTGCAACTTTTATGTGTGCTGCATTAAGCAGCACACATAGAAGTTACAAAACACCATTTAAAGATTGTTTATGTGCAACGCAGACACCCTTGCACTATGGTGCAAGGGTGTCTGCTTTGGCGCTAGGCAGGTAAGTTTAGCGCCAGCATAGGGGAAAATGCAGGGCTGCACCATATTGTTGTAAATTTGGTGCAGCACTGCGTTTCATAAGTGGCGGAGGGCAGCGTTAGGCCAAGGAGGTTAACGCTGCGCTCCGTCACTTCAATTGTGAATATGCCCCGAAGTCCCTTCTCCAAGGCCCAAGTAGGTAATTTTGTGTATATATAATTTTTACAGATATTTTCCTTGGGGTGTGTAGTGGATATATCAAGCTAGAGGACCCAGATCTTCCGCTCTCGAGGCAGATGCACAAGCGTGTACCACATCGATTACACTACCGCATCAAGAGGGACCCCTATTCTACTGCATACACACTTACTGCTGCATGTAACAAACACATAACACGATGACCGCGGCAGATTCACCACGATAGAAGAACATATGGGAGAGATATGCTGGACCATCGCCTCAGTCCATGCCCCCCCACACTAATGGATAGCACCCTCCGCACATTAATAAATATCCTGTTATAATCCACCTCCAGGCGTACGATCATGGGGTGTGACTTCAACACGGTAATGGCGCCAAAGGCCAATATTAAATCTACCCTCACCCGTAAATTCACAATACCAATTACATGGTCAAATCAATGGGATTCACTGATACCTGGCACCTGCTACACCACCAAGCAGCCGAGTACATATCTACTCCCACCCCATAGATCCTCCTCCAAAATAGACTACTTGTTTATGCCCTCAGCTGACACCCTCGCACTAACCTCCGCGTGCATAGTCCCCAGAACCTTATCAGATCACGCTCCAGTAACAATAGAACTCAAATGACCTAGTCGAGGACAATTCAGACTAGTCTGGAGGCTAAATGCCTAGTGGCTGTGGGACGCTCTCCTCGCACACCTTCTTCAACACCACATTAAGGATTACCTAGATATCAATAAAGCCTCAGTCAAGAGTTTGTCACCCTCTGAGAGGGCAGGCAATAGCCTATCAGATGGCAGCTAGGCACATAAGACATAGCCTAGTAGCAGCACAAGGAAACAACATAGCAGAGGCTGTAGGAAAGCTAGGGGAAATGCCAGACGACCATGCGAGGCATGAAATAGATTTCACGGCTGTACCTTACAGACACACAGTTAGTTTTTCATTTGAGACCCATTGCTATTTCTGTTGTTGGTAGATATAGTTGTTAGGGATAATAGCAATGCATGGTCGGTAAACATCCCCTAGGACCCCCTCTCCCATTTTTGTACTTAAGTTGTTAGACACTGCCACAAGGGCCCATTCAGTGACTCAATATAAGTTATGTGAAGTCGAGGACAAGGCAGGAATGCTACTGCATTGGTTGGCGAAAAGGGAACAAGTCCTACGCTTAGTCCCTAACATCTCACTACCCACACATTATACTATCACTGATTACAAATTGATAGCACCAGAATTTGCAACTTACTGTGAGCAATTATACGCTGAGCTACACATGTGGACACAAGAAGGAAAGCACACAATCGCAGAGGACTACCTCATCTGAATCAATCAGACAGACAAATTCTAGAGGAACCCCTCATGGCAGCCGAAATATTGGCAGCCATCCAATCACTCTCCACAGGGAAAACGCTTGGCCCCAATGGTTATACACTAGAATATTTCAAGAGGTTTGCCTCACACCTCACCACACCATTGCTAGACATGTACACCAAAGCTCTGAACAGGGTGAGCTGCCATGTGACCTGCGGGGAACCACAATTTCTGTCATCCTCAAACCTCCAGATCGATGCGATTCATACAGGCCCATTTCCTTACTCAATGTAGAAACCAAGATCTTTGCAAAGGTGCTGGCAACATGGTTGGTTGGGGTGATCATGAGGTAGGTCCACCAGGGCCAGAGCAGATTTATTCCAGGAAGAAGCAGACAGCACTGTACAAGGCGTCTGAACACTACATTGGCAATGACTGGAGAAGCCGCAGACCGCAGAGTGCTAATATAGATAGACTTCAAGAAGGAGTTTGATTCAATCAGAAGGAAGTTCAGGTTCTGCTTATTGGAGCGAATGAACTTCGGACCATGATTCTATAGATGTACTGTGGTTCTATACTCCAGACCATGGACATGAGCTAGATTGAACAGAAAACTCTGCCCAGGCTTCCGGACTGAATAAGGGACTAGACAAGAATGCGCCCCTGCCACCTCTCCTCGTCACCCTGCCTATTGAACTCCTTGTGGAGTGAATCAAACATGATGCACAACTCAGCAGCTTTAATTGGCTGAACTATCCTGAAGACAGGCTATTGCTATATGCGGACGACATTCTAATCTATAATAGTTTTTTCAAGACTTCCCTCCCTAGACTGATGCATATGCTGCAAGTGTATGAAGATGCTTCTGGACTCACGGTCATCAGGCTAACTCCACCTACGTCCTCTTGACCAGGAACCATGACATTTTCAGGCTACTACCCAATTATGATGGGTGGACAGTCACTTCAAGTAATCAGGCATGGACACAGCCAGGGAAAAGTATCTGGCCTAGGAGCTAAACAGCCCCCCATTACTTGAAAGGACCAGATGTGATATGGACGCATGAGAAGATTGCCCTCTAAATAAAGCGTGCAGAGGAACACTATTTAAAATGATCTCCCTCTAATACTTCTCTATTAAGTACACAACTATCCCTATGCTAAAACACCCCAGTTCTTTCAAGGCTTGCACTCAGCATTGGTAATATTCCTCTGGGCTGGAACCCATCCATGTATCTCCTGTTGCAAATGTGCACTCAACCCCTATGACAGGGGCTTAGCAATTGCGGACATGAAGCTGTACTTTTGCGCCAACCAGATATTATCTATAAATGACTGGCTCTACATGAACCGCAATGACCCCGAAATAGCTGTGGATATGCGTGTCCTGGAACAGCGCGACATCCTGCACATGTTTTATGGTTCCGGAGCAGAAGCCAACCTCCCTCCGGTGACCCATGCATCCCTAAGCCTGATGGATAAATTGGCACAGTGTGCCAATAGAAGAATCCCCATTGTGGACCAGGATGTGGCTAACCCACACAAACATCTTAGAAGGATTGTAAGCCTGGGGCACTATAGTCAACTCTACATTTCGAGATGTATGGGAGGGGAAAATTATATGCTCATTTGAACACCTGCAAAACACCTGTGAGGTGCACAATGCACCATTCTATAGCTACATGCATCTCCAGCATGCATGTGCTTGAGGCATCACTAACTCTGGCACAGACCCTCCCACAAAACAGCCCATTGGAAGCACTGGTCACCCAAACTATAATAATGTGAAAAAGTATCATACACATCTACTGCACACTGATAAACAACATCATTGATTCCATGAAGGCACTGAAGGAATGGTGGAAATATGATGTAGGCTCACTAGTGGAAGAGGACTGGACAGAGGCAAAAATGGCACAGAGACAGCTAGCAATCTCTGTTTGATTAAGACACACACAACTAAAATTCCTCCATATAGAGTCTATTATAGCTGTACACAATTACAACAGATGAATGAGAGTCTCGACCCTCATTGCCTAAGGTGCAAAAACAACCATGGCACGTTATTTCACACTTTCTGGGAATGCCCAATAGTACAAAACTACTGGCGTGACATAAGCACCATCTTAACAAAGTTAGGGGGAGGATGAGTGCACCAGAACCTAAAATGGCATCATTAGGGACTGATGGACGAGAGGGAAGCAGAAGGAGTACCAGGCTTCTGGCCGCCATGGGCTTTTTGGTCGCCAAAAGGGACTTTGCACGACATGAGAGATAAGAGAGTGCATTTACAACGGAGGAATGGTCAGGGGGCATGGACAATTGTGCCAGAGCAGAGAACTTCTATTTAAATCGAGGGGATACCTTGAGAAGCATGTCAAAGTTTGGGGCCCATGGCTGGAGTACTCAGAGGAGTAAAAGGGATAAAGCACCGCAATTGAATGGCAATTAATACCTTATGTGCTTATGATTGTGGATGCTCGATAAGCTATATGTACAGTTGACTGCAAGTTGTGAATTCTGTTTAAATAACCAAATGTCAATACACAGAGTTATAAAAAAAAGTAAGTACATAAAATAATGTAGTTCCTTTCACAATCATGGCTATGGTAAGGCTTCCTTTCCTGCTGGATGTCCACAGGGCCATTGGTGGGCGCTTGATATTTTAGGATGTGTTCCATTGGTGCTCTCTATTTGTGGCACTCAGGGAAGACAAAGCCCAGTATAGGGGCCTGAATGTGCAGTTTGATTTAAGTTGTAATATTGGGGCAGGATAGGTAAATATTGAATGTTGAATGAGGCAAAATCATAATTTAAAGACTGGGGCTAGGAAAACGAATGAGTAGGTAGTGTGTAAGCCCAAAGATTGCTATGAATGCATTACGTTGTGTACTCTGGGTAACACTGCACTCTCACATGTGTAAATGAGTGATCACAGGCAGGGCTTTAAGTGGCCAGGGTCCTGCATGTGCTCAACACGGGCTGTTCTTAAAAGAAGGCGCTGAGATGGGTCCCTTTAGGGCTCTTCATTTTTTCCCCTCACTCTCAGAATGAAAAAAAGAAATCTCAACTCTGCGGCAGTACCATCCTTCACTGCTTTTAATGTAACTTTGAAGAGACTCATTGTAGTTCTTTCACAGTCTCATTTCAGAATTGAAGCATTTTCAATATTATAAACAATGAAGCCATAGTTGTTGCTTATTTATCATACACACCTAACAGCCATTGGAAAAGCCAATAGCCCTGGCTTGTTGCAGGTGTAACGTTACTTGTTGTATTACATATCTGGAAGAATGGACAGAAGCAGCAAAATATCAGTCGGGCGGCACACTATGCAAAGCAGCGATTTTTAGCTTATGTGTTTTAATCTATGCCCTCAATTACATCCCCACGGTCCTTTGAGAGACCCCAGTTTTTTCATCCCTCTTAAAGCCCTGATCACAGGTGCATAATCCAGGTCCTCGAACATGTGTTGACCGTGGATCACAAGCCTCTGCTGTGTTCACCACCGATTGGCGACCAAACCTATGCAAAATGCAAATCCTTCCTGCTGTTAAATGGTTGAGTGGTGAGCAAGAGCAGCAGAACTGAGTGCGTGCTGGAGAATATGTACTTATCGTAGTTATCTTGCTCTCCGTACACAGATGGCGTTGGGCTGAGGCCTGCTGACGTCAGCAGACAATATTCTTCCATCTACGTGATTGCTTGGAGCGCATGTTTGTTTTTATCTCTATCTGAACAAGAGAGAATGGAAAGTAGTGCACATTGGCTTAATGCACACTCAGGCGGAGCCATGCCCGGCTTGCATTCCTGACTCGCACACACCTGTGTGCACCTCTCTGCGAAAAACAGCTGCACACATCGTTCAGTCAATAAGTGCATGTGCATATCATGAGATACCCACGAACACGTGATGTTTGTGACTACGTTATGTACCTAAGCATGCTCATGAAAAAATAGTCATAAATAATTTTCGGTGTGTGCATATGTGAGTAAACGTGCGCCGTGCACTTGTCGATTCTACTGTGTGGAGTTCACAGCCCAGAGTGTCACAGATGATTGTTAATGTGTGATTTCTTCATTAATGACAGCACTGCTCGGGCAAAGTAAGCATTTCAGAGATTTTTTTTTCTTGTAGCATTAAAATGTCATTTTCTTCAGAGTAGTTTATTGAAAAGTAATTCAACATTACAATATGTATATGTGCATTAATAAGAATGTAAACAGCACATTCGAAGTTAGAGGAAATCTAAGAATTCAATCTACATGTCAGTACTGAGCTCTGAAATGTTCTGGAGGGGGGGTGTGGGACAAGTTCTTCGCCCGTTTGCCTTGGACACCATACGAACATTATGCAAGGGACAAGTAGTGTTGAGGAACATCTGTGGTGGGGAGAAAAGGAAGCCCCGTTGGGGAAGCTTTATATTATTTTGTTTTTTTTTATTTTGGGTGAGACGGTGTGCATTAAAGGAAACAGAGAGGAATGGTTTGGAGAATGAAATCATACATGGGGGAGGTGGTAGGACACAAATAACCAATCATCTCAAAACCTTGTGAGAAAAGAGCAGGCAGTAGGTGAATGGCAAGAAGCAGTTCTGGATTACCAAAGAGGCAAAGTAGGCACCGGCCTATGGGCCCCACTCCTTTTAGGGGCCCCGCCTCAATGTATCAAAAAAATATTGATTTGATCTTAAATCAAAAATGCAATCAAGCTTTCTTAAATATTGTTTCCAAAAGATAGAAAAAAAATAATCAACTCAAAGAGACGAAAACTTTACATTAAAGACTCCACAGAGAAAATAATGTATGAATGTAATGTACCCATTAACAATTTAAAGTGCATAAACCAGAGACATCAGATTGACATAACCGTTTGTCTCTTAAAAGCTCATCTTCTGGCAGCTGGCAGTTTGCAAAAAAAATGCCGGTGCATTGGGTATTAGGGTATAAATTGCAAAGGGAGCCCGAAAGTTCGACTGCCTAGGGGCCTCTACAGGGTGTAATCCCGCACTGGCAAGAAGGATCGAATGGTATGGTTCAAGGATACGTCAGACCTAACAAAATGACTACCTTTACGTTTAGTTCCTGTAATGTAGCGGTTTAAATAAACAAAGGAAGAGATAAGGAAATCAGCACGATATCCAACTAGGTGGGATGAACATGGGGTTCATACAGGAAACCCATTTGGTGGCCAAAGAGCATGGAGGATCCCACTCTTGATACTTCTCCATGCAATATTTAGCCTCAGAACATACTAAAATAGGAGGGGGGCATGTTGATAACCAAACACTTTCCATACCAGGTACTGAAATGCCAAAAGGATCCTAAAGGTAAATGTATCCTGAGAAGTGGTTTGTTACATGGGCCGCGGCGAAACATAGTCTCAATATATGCTCCTAATACAGGCCTGGGAGATTTTGTATGCAGTGCATTGAAGACCAAAGTAAAAAATCCAGTGATCATTTGGTGCTAAGGCGTGAGTTAAATATAGGAAAGGAATCAGACAGGGACAGACAGACCGAGACCTTTGGAGGTAGGTGCCTTGACAACCAAAGTGCATAGGATGCTGGAGGATCTGGGGCTGATAGACGTATGGAGACATAGGCATCCCTTGGAGCAGGAATACTCCTATCTCTTACAAGTTAGATGCAGGCATTGCCTATATCATCCCTGATAGATGCCTGATGGGTGCAGTTGGAGATGTGGAGCAGGGAGAAATACCAATATCAGTCCATGGTCCACTGTCAACCACATTCCGTGGAAGAGGATGTGAAGAGTAGAACTATAGGGTGGCAGCTTGGTGCACATTTACCTAAAGATTCACTATTCAGTGCTTAGTTTATAAAAAACATAAGTGCCAGGGTTCTCGTCAGGAGGCCACCGCATTTTGCATCACACATTGCTCCTGTTATGCTGCCAATGATAGTAAAAACACAACTACTAGCCATCATTCTTCTACAAGAATGACAATTCAGACTACTTCAGGGCATCTAAGCTATAAGAATGGCTTGGCCAGCAAGTAATAGTCATTTTTAATGTATATTGAATTAATAATTAACTGTTGTTGTGGTAATTTCTACATAAGCTTGACAGCACACAAGATAGCAGGTAGGGAAAGCAATCTTATGGGATGCGTTAAACACAGTTGTCTAGGGACCATTAATTGCAGAAGTATCAAGATTAAAATGACAAAGGCTATCAGAACAGATCTCATGACACTTGAGAGGCATCACAAAGCAACACAAACCCAGCATATATGGTGGAAGATTATAATGCTAACAGTTCAAACTATATGCTGGATTTTTATAAAGCAGAAACTGCACTACACAGACTGTACCTTAGATCTTACCTGGAAGAAAATAAGGTAAGGCACCTATTATCTAACAAGGTTAAGGCTGCACCGACATCAGATTATATATCTGAAAGCCAAGGGCTGGGAGGTACACACTTTGATACAGAGGAAGGGAAAAGAAGAGCATTTTGAGGTGTGTATAAAGAATGATATGAGAGAAAAGATACTAGAAGGATCTACTAACTAACTAACTAACATCTCTGGCATCAGTTGAGCTGCCAAGACTCTTGGTAAAAGAGGAGGGTAAGTTGGGTAGCCCTATAATGACGGAGGAAGTTATGGAATCTATCAAGTGCCTTATGGCGGGGAAAGCCCAGGTATAAATAGATTTACATCTAGCTTTTTTAAAGTCTTTGCACACATGCTTCTGTGACATAACATTGAAGTAAAAAATATCGCTACAAAAATATCGAGATCAAAAATATTGACTTTGCATACTATATAAAGTAAAAAATATTGCCTACAAAAATATAGTGGGCAAAAATAATGAAAATACTTACATAAGTGCACACATCTTAAAGTATATAACATTAATGACTTTAGATAATATAAATTGACTTTAATAAATATTAAATAAAAACATATATTAAATAAACTGTAAAGATAAGTTTTTACTTAAAAATAATATTAAACATATGTATCTTTAAAATAAACATAGACCAAAAATTTACCAAAATGAATATGGAAATAAATTATAAACATTAAATCAAAATATAATAATGAGGTAGAATTAAACAAACAATAATTTAAATATTATAAAATACATACACATATATGTATATACATAAATATATACCACTAATAAAAGAAAAAAAGAAAATGTTACAATATAAACATTAAATAATTAACATTCAAATACATCATGCATTACTAGAAGTATTATTTATCAAATACCATAACTCTTTAAAAAAGTCAACTAAAAATGTAAAATTAAAATGAATAACTTATTTACAATTAAATACCAAATATTTCTAAAAATGTTAAAATAAACACAAATCAATAAACAAATAAATAAATGAAAAATATAAGACATATTCACAAATACTAAAATAAATATAATTCAACACTCAACACATAAATCAAATACAATTCATCATAAAACAACTTAATACAAATGAATACAACTTGGATACGAAGGGGAAAATAATGATAATGTTATCTTAATCTAATAAATATTTATAGATGCCTATAAAAATACCATTAGAAGGGTGTTCACATTAAAACTTTAAAAGCACATATAAAAATAAAATGTACTTTTCCAACACCAACCTGAACAGCAATAAAGAAAGAGTTGGACATCTGAGAGGTCACATTTTCAATTTACACTAAACCTGAGCAGCTGTAGAGAAATTGTTGGACTTTGAAAGTGTCAGATTTACTAGGCCCGATTACACATTTGACTCAATGGCGCTGGCTCAATGCCAGCTCCGCTGCACCAAACCCATGCAATTACTGCTGACTGTATCACGAGTTGAACTCATGTTACACCAGTTCAACTTGTGATGCAATCGACAGTCCTTTGCCTTTCCCTTATCCAGGCACCATAATGGGAATGGCAAAAAGTTCCAGCACGACATGGACGTCCATTCTGTGCTCTAATTTTGTGGAAATACAGACAGAAGGACACATGTTGTGCCCCCCTGAATGTATCCCAATGCCAGACGGGCCATGGGGGCCACTTAGGGCCCCCTTTGTACCTCGACCATCAGCCTGTTCATGGCTGGGCCCCCGCCATGAAATGCTGTGATGGACGAACTCGTTACTGAGTGGTACTGTGCCAGTTCCCGGTCAGCATATTGCATTGTGGCACAGCTGCGCCACCACCAGAAAGCGACTGTTCTCTGGTGCAGTCGACAGTCCACCGCCGAGATGATTTTAACAGTCGTAATACGGCGGACGGTGGACTGCCTGCGCGAGTCTGGTGGTCGCAGTATTCGTAATCAGGCTCACTATTCTTACTCCAGCCTGAGCAACAGCAGGCAAAGTGTTGGACTCTGGGGAAGTCAAATTTACTATTCCCACTCCAACCTGAGCAACAGTAAGGAAAATGCTGGACTCTGGAGGGGTCAGGTTTACTATTGTCACTGTAACCAGAGCAACAGTAGTGAAAGTGGTGGACTCAGGAGCGATCAGATTTACTATTGCCACTCCAACCAGAACAACAATAAGGAAAATGTTGGACTTTGAAGCTATCATGCTTACTATTCTCAATCCAACCTGATCATCAGTGTAAAAAAGTAAAGACTATAGAAAATTATGTTTGCTGTTCCAAATCCTAATAGAAAAAGTAATATAACATCAAATCCAACAATGTAAATATAAAACGAAAACATATGAAAATGTTAATACCACTAAAATCAAATTAAACACAATAAATACAATAATTTAAGTTAATAGACAATAATTAATATTAATAAACATTTAATTTAATTTCTCAACAAAAATAATGAAAATATAAAGCAATAAATATCAATCATTTAGTTCAACAAATTATAAATACACACACAAAACATTAAAATAAGGATCAACATAAAAATTATATTGACTTTTAAATGTATATATTACCTACTGGCGGTCAGGAAAATGGCACATTTTGTTTCTGAGCGTCCCCTGAAAGTTTGGGGGGGTTTCGTCAAGCGGAGGCCGAGAAAAAAGGGGGGTCCCAAAACGTGTTTTTAACATTGAGTTTTCCATAGGGCGGTTGGACTCACTTTTAGCTCGAACGGCTGAATGGATTTCCACAAAACTTGGCAAAATTGTAGGGACTGGTAGCCCGAAGTGACTTTGCTATGTCTCAAGATATATGCTCCAGTGGTTTTTACGAAAATTAACTTTGAAAAATATATATTGGGCTACATTGGGCTATATATATGTTAGAGCCCAAATGTAGCCCAATGTAGCCCAAAGATGGCCACCAGAGACAAAAAAACAAATGTAGCCCAAATATCAGCCAGATGTAGCCCAACTATAGGGCAGTGACAGAATGTCCCAGAGTGTTCTAAAGAACAACTAGAGCGCTAACAGTCTTACTTATGACAAAAGTATGGCACACCTGAAGTCATCTTGATTGGAATAAAGTGTTAACACTTAAAACATTTAATTTGCAAAGGAACAAAATGAGGGAGTTCATTTTGCCATAGAAATTATGATTAGTGCTGAAGAAAGAAAAATTAGGGCACATTTTGAGTGACTTCTCAAATCCTCTTATATTTCATTTAAAAAATTCTGATATGCAGTCTCCCAAGATGGCCACCAGAGACAAAAGAGCCCAAATGTAGCCCAAATATCAGCCAGATGTAGCCCAACTATAGCCCAATGACAGAATGTCCCAGAGTGTTCTAAAGAACAACTAAACGCTAACAGTCTTACTTATGACAAAAGTATGGCACACCTGAAGTCATCTTGATTGGAATAAAGTGGTAACACTTAATACATTTAATTTGAAAAGGAACAAAATGAGGGGTTTCATTTTGCCATAGAAATGTTATACATATATATATGTAATTGTGGGAAGGTCTGCCCCCATGCGCTGAACCACCCTGGTGAGGTCGAGGCTCCTGGCGGACAAAGCGAGTTGGAGTTAATTTGAAAGGAGTGGGACCCGCCCGAACTATTTCCAAACTAAAAGGCACGGAGAGTCCAGCCAGTTTATTTGGTGTATATTTTGGGCAAGGGATGAAGTCAGGACACGGTCCTGCCTTCAAGGACTTCACGAATCTCAGGTACTGCAACAAAATGTAATTGACATTTCAAACGGCATTGCTAAAAAATGAGCATGAATGTGAACACTTAGAATGGACTCTAACACATATTATGAAAGCCTGCAAAACCACTTGGATGGAAGGGAATGCAGTGTTTAAAAAACGGAGACCTAAATTCGAGGTGCTTTATGGGAGTTGTATGAAGTTCAAGACTACATGAACACACAATGAGTCTGACGTGGCGCATAAATGACGGAGTGACGCCGCAAACCCTGATGCAACTTGCTCACCTGTGATCAAGGCTACGACGATAGCTGAAACGCGTAAGGAAACAAGCAAGCTGTGTAGGAAACAAGCAAGCTGTGCATTGCATAATAAAGTGCCTTTTCTGAAAATCCTAGGTCCAGCGCTCTTCTTTCTTCGGAATGGAAGTTATGCTTTGGATATATATATATATATATATATATATATATATATATATATATATATATATATATATATATATATATATATATATATATATATATATATATATATATATATATATATATATTACCTACTGGCGGTCGCCAGTAGGTATATATAGTTAGGAATTTTTTTGAATAGGGATTTCTGAAAATTCTATGCTGAATAACTTTGGCGTTGATGGACGGAATTGGCTGAAATTTTCAGGAAAATGGCACATTTTGTTTCTGAGCGTCCCCTGAAAGTTTGGGGGGGTTTCATCAAGCGGGGGCCGAGAAAAAAGGGGGGTCCCAAAACGTGTTTTTAACATTGAGTTTTCCTTAGGGCGGTTGGACTCACTTTTAGCTCGAACGGCTGAATGGATTTCTATGAAACTTGGCAAAATTGTAGAGACTGTTTGCCCGATGTGCCTTTGCTAGGTCTCAAGATATGTGCTCCAGTGGATTTTGAGAAATTAACATTCAAAAAAATATATATATCTGTGACAGCGTCCCGGTTAGCGCCCCGGTTCGCGTACCAAACGCGTAACGGAACTTCGCGAGGAGAAGCGGATTGGCTCTCTGGTGACTGTCAAGATACGACTAAGAAGTTTTTTTGCCAACAGAGAGACTAATACCAGTGAATTAAATAAATCAGGCCTGGCGCCGAAATCAGTGTTCACACCCACTCTGGATCAAATAGATCCAGAAGTGGAAATTTTTGCAAAAATCGTATATGCAAAACTAAAAAACATTACTAAGCATATACCGCATACCCCATTTAATATTTCCCGTGAAGAACACAATGCCCTTCTTGAACTCAAGGACTCCGCACAAATAACCATAAAAAGTTGCGATAAGGGAGGTGGGATCGCCATTCTAGAAACAAATAAATACATAGAGAAAATGGAAACCATGCTCAGTGACACCAGTTTCTACACTAAAATTCTTAGGGATCCCACATCCAAGACAAAAAATAAAATTGCGAAACTAACAGCAAGAGCACTAAGCAGGGGTATCATCTGTCAGAAAGAACATGATTTCATGAACATAGACAATCCGAAAATGGCCAGTATATATGGCACCCCCAAAATACACAAAAACGAGCATGATCCCCCTTTTCGTCCAATTGTTACCACAATTGGAAGTGTAACTGAGCCAATATTGAAATATTTGGATGCGATTTTACGTCCTCACATCAGCAAAATACTAGGATATATCCAGGACACCAGACACGTAATTACCCAACTAGAGGGCACAGCATTCAATGCCCGTAGACAATGGATGGTAACATTAGACGTAGAGAGTTTATATTCTAACATTCCGTGTAGGGGTGCTATTGAAGCCACCAAATGGTTCATCGAATCTTTTCAAATTGACTGTAACTTGCCTTTCATCTTAGAGCAGAGGTCTTCAATCTGTGGGGCGCGACCCCCAGGGGGGTCGTGGAGTCCTGGGAAGGGGGTCGCAGATTCTGCCAGAGTGCAGTTACTGGCGTCGGGCTGATCGAGGGTGCTCAAGGCGGCGGCCGCCTAATTCACACCGAGGTGTGAAAAACATCAAAGCCTCGTTAACAAGTAAAGGTCTTTTAAAGACCTGTGATAGTACTCGGGTGTGCCTTTGTGTGTGTCCAAGCTGTTTCAGCCAGGCTGACATACAGGAGCTGGGGGGTGGAGGGGGGTGGGGGAGGAGGCTGTAGCCCTTTGAGTTCAATGGACTTAGCTGTGGGTTTATTTTTACTTTTAACATTTTATATAGCGCTAGTTTAACCCGTAGGTATCAGAGCGCTTTACAAATACACAGTAAACAGCAGAAGGACAGCAGAAGGACATTACAATCACATCATTGGTTCAAGTCCCACGAGCCCTCATACCTGGCGCCTGTGCAGGAGAAATGTGGCTGAGAGTATGTTCTTCATGGTGAGATGTTTTCACAGCCGGCTGCCCAACCCCCCCCCCCCCCCCCCACCCCCCAAGCAGGGAGGACAGAGATGCCCTCCCATGAGAGAGGAAGACGAAGCAGAGAGATACTGACCCCCCATGAGAGAGGCACAGACAAGGTGGGTGAATGAATGATGGGTGGATGGATGGATGAAAGGGTGGACGGATGAAGGATGGATGGATGAAAGGGTGGATGGCTGTATGGATGGACGGATGGAAGGATGAAAGGGTGGACGGATGTGTGAAAAGGTGGGTGGATGAATGATGAGTGGATGGATGTAAAGATGAAAGGGTGGATGGATGGATGGATGGATGAAGGATGGATGGATGTGTGAAAAGGTGGGTGGATGGAGGATGGATGGATGAAAGGGTGGATGGAAGGATGAAAGGGTAGATGGATGAGGGATGGATGTATGGATGGATAAAAGGTTGCATGGATGAATGATGGATGGATTTGTGAAAAGGTGGGTGGATGAGTGATGGGTGAATGGATGATGTAAGGGTGGATGGATGAAGGATGGATGGAAGGATGGAAGGATGAAAGTGTGGATGGATGGATGAAGGATGTATGTATGGATGGATAAAAGGTTGCATGGATGAATGATGGATGCATGCATGGATGGATGTGTGAAAAGGTGGGGGATGAATGATGGATGGATGGGTGGGTGGATGGATAGATGAAAGGGTGGGTGGATGAAGGATGGATGTATAGATGAAAGGGTGAATGGATATATGGCTGGAATAATGAAAGGGTGGATGGATTAATGAAAGATTGGATGGATGAAGGATGGATGTATGGATGGAAGGATGAAAGGATGGATGAAGGATGGATGTATGTATGGATGGATAAAAGGTTGCATGGATGAATGATGGATGGATGTGTGAAAAGGTGGGTGGAAGAATGATGGGTGGATGGATGGACGGGTGGATAGGTAAAGGATGGATGTATGGATGAAAGGGTGGATGAATGATGGATGTATGGATGGATAAAAGGTTGCATGGATGAATGATGGATGGATGGATGTGTGAAAAGGTGGGGGATGAATGATGGCTGGGTGGGTGGATGGATGAAAGGGTGGGTGGATGAAGGATGGATGTATGGATGAAAGGGTGGGTGGATATATGGATGGAATAATGAAAGGGAGGATGGATGTATGGATGGAAGGATGAAAGGGTGGATGGATGAAGGATGGATGTATGGGTGGATGGATAAAAGGTTGCATGGATGAATGATGGATGGATGTGTGAAAAGGTGGGTGGAAGAATGATGAGTGGATGGACGGGTGGATAGGTAAAGGATGGATGTATGGATGGAAGGATGAAAGGGTGGATGGATGATGGATGTATGGATGGATAAAAGGTTGCATGGATGAATGATGGATGGATGGATGGATGTGTGAAAAGGTGGGTGTGTGGATGGACGGGTGGATAGGTAAAGGATGGATGTATGGATGGAAGGATGAAAGGGTGGATGGATGAAGGATGGATGGATGTGTGGAAGTGTGGGTGGATGAATGATGGATGGATGGATGTGAGGAGGTCTAACAGGTGCATTTATGGTTGTCGATAGTTGTTTATGATGAGGAGTACCAGTTTCTAGAATCTTTTGTCGGAAGGGGGTCCTTACGCCTAAAAGGTTTTACAAGGGGGTCTCGGCATCAAAAAGTTTGCAGACCTCTGTCTTAGAGTGTCTTGAAATTGTATTGGAAAACAACGTCTTTGAATTCAGAGGAAGTCTCTATCAGCAAATAAAAGGCGTCAGTATGGGCGCATCCTGTGCTCCAACAATCGCTAATATCTATGTAGCACAGTTTGAGGAGAAACATATTTTTAACGAAATGGCCCCGTTTTTTGAGTCAATTTTTTACTGGTCGAGATTTATCGACGACATCATCTTTATCTGGGATGATAATGAAGATGTCTTACAAGAATTCTTGCTATGGCTCAACGCTTGTGATCCTAATCTGAAATTCTCAGAAAAAATAAGTAATTCACAAATAGAATTTTTGGATTTAATGATTAAACATCACGAAGGCCAACTTATCATGGATCTCTATGTAAAACCCACTGCCCGAAACACTCTACTTCATTATAGCAGCTTTCATCCGACTTCACAAAAAGATAGTATCCCTTTTAGTCAGTTTCTTAGATTGAGAAGAAACTGTACTAGACTGCATGACTTTGATGAAAAAGCCACTGTAATGAAAGAAAAGTTTAAGGAACGTGGTTATCCCCATAGACTGATAAGGGAATCATACAAAAGAGTGAGGTATTACGACCGACAGCACCTCCTAAAAAACAGCAAAAACAAACCAGATGCCGGTCTAGTTTTTGTAAGTAGACATTCACTGCTTAACAACCAGATTCGCCAAATTCTCTACTCTAATTGGCACATTTTAAATGTCAATAAAGTAGGTTCTGAAGTGATTCCAAAACCGTTATTTGCATACAAAAAAACAAGAACATAAAAGACATAGTGGTCAGATCGAGAATGCCAATAGTCAAAAAAGATACCCATCTCAAGAACATAATTACCGGGGCTCCGGTAATAGGAAACCATAAATGTGGGATCTGCAAAATTTGCCCTCTGGCAATAGAAACGGAAGAATTCAAATTTAATGAGACACTAATTAGTTTACCTTACATGACTAATTGCAAAACGACAAACGTAATTTACCTGCTGATATGTCCCTGTCATAAGGGATATGTCGGAGAAACTTCACGTTCGGTTTGCGCAAGAGTGACTGAACACAAATCAGCTATCCGCACCAAAAAACAAAATGCCCCTATGGTAGCACATTATACTGAAAATGATCACAATCCAGAACAAATAAAATGGATTGTACTGGAAAAAATTGTGCCAAGACCAGGAGCTAATACAGACCAAATCCGCAAAAAACGCGAGGTTTTTTGGATATTTACATTAGACACTGTAAGACTGGGATTAAATTCCGAAATCCCTTGGCAGCAGGCTATCCTATAATTTTTCAGCCACCTAAAGGATAGCCCATATCAATTAAACTGACTGTATTGTCCATTACCACCTCTAATCTGGGGATAAAAATATAATCTAACTTGAAAAAAAACCTGAACAGAGCAAAATCTTATTTAGATGACATGTGATGTCATCGGTCCCCTCATAGAAAGGTGAGACACCACCATACCCTATAGTACAGTCCGTTGCACACTAGACCACCCTTTAAGTAATGAAAATAGATGAAGTTCCTTCCCCATCATTTTTTCTAATTTTTTGTCTCACTTTTTTCATAGGAGTGTATGAACACATTCACTCTTCAAATTATATATCCATGCGTTTTTCAATATTATACTCTCTGTTTCAGCAAATAATTCTCCTCATATGAAGAATATGTTGATTTAATAAAATCGCTTTCCGACCAAGGGAAATAAAATCCTGCAATTTTTTATACGAACAAATTTTATGCCTTCATCGCAAAGCAAAGCATATGTGTCATATTGTTTAACTACGGCAAGGTAAAGGTGTTTCTCTTCCTTTGTTTAAAAAATCCGGGATAACATCACCCGGCCAGTCTATTTTTGCGCTCCATTGTAGTTTCCAAGTCATCGGGGGAACTACACTTCAGCCGTCTTCACTTTCTATCTATACATGACCATAGGCAACTTGTCGTTTTTAAAATACGTCACCGAAGCAAAACAAGGTAATTAGTAACGCAGCTGATACCATTTAAAGCTCTTTTCGACCTATAAATACTGGCCGATTTTTTCTCCAGTTTCACGCCGGCACGCTCGGAAGTGCATACCAGCAGACCCCTTCGTTACGGAGAAACGCTTACAGTTACGAGGTATGTTCATTTACAGCAGGTTAGGCTATAGTATAGAACCCACCTATTTAATGACATTTTCAAACAAGAGATGGACTAATCCTATACTCTTGTGTCCCGCTTATTATTCCAGATCCCAGACTTTGGAAGAGAATATCGAGTAAGACCAGACCTCTCTGCACCTTACAATAAGGTATTTCTAGAATAAAAAGAACACAATAGAAAAACTTAGACCATATATTTTTTTAAAAAACTATAGACTATAATTTCGCTTTTCCGTTAACATTTTCAGGATAAAAAGAAATACGTCCTCTCCACTAAAATATATAAGGAATATCGGAATGTTTCTCGCGAAGAGAAAAATAAAGATGACATAATCATTGCGATAAAAAAATACCCTTCTTTCGATTTATCTATATTAAGGTAAGAACCCTTTAGTATAGTTCCCCCATACCTGTTAAAATGCTATATGATAAGTGAAGCACTAAGGGATAAGTCATATATTATTGTTATTAAGCATAGATTCGGCAAAAAAAAAAAATAGGTTAATTACCATATAGCATATAGCACTCAAACAAACTAATTTTAAAGGAGAGAATCCTCGAGCAGATTAACATTCTATGCACTAACCATGTAACGGAAATAGCCTTTATATGTCTGAAAATATATATTTCTGTCTGACTCCTTCATAGTTAAAAGCGGTTTCATCTTGTAGATCACAATGTGGATCCTATCTGGAGCAAAATAAGTTGTCAACAAAAGCCTATGAACCTCTACCTCCCGTAACGTGCACTTTCAACCCAAGTATATGTCTCAGGAGAAACCGGACAAACAATAATAAGTAGGAACAGAAAATATCAGGTACTTTTAGATAACTAATCACCCTACATACAATAAAACGGTTGTTTATACATTTTTCTTGGTATATAACTGTGAGCATATCTATTTTCTCAGTGCTACATAGCTCCTGTTGAAGTCCTTCGAATACAAAAAACATTTCAATCTCCTCTATATGAGATAACTGGAATCAACTCCACATGATAATAAACTATAGTGAGTAAATAAGTAGTTGTTAATTAGCTTTCTAGCTTTCTAGCTGTCCTTCCACTTTCCTTTGGTTAATACTCCTACCTAGTGTTCTATTATGAATTTATTATCTTTTCACTATCAATAACACATAGACCTTTTTCAGATATCACTAACATCTGGTATCTAATTATGCACCCTATCTCTCTCCATATATCTCTTTAGTCTCTCCCCACTTTTTTTTCACAACTATATGTATTAGAGACACTGAAAATCTAAGTTAGATCACATAGGCTAGATGGGCAAAATAGGGAGACCTTAACTTTTAGTGTTTCGTAACAATTTGTTATATATCAATGTTTGTATTACATGAGCGTTGTTAGGACAACATAGGATATAGGACCAACTGTGCTAGTCGACATTGTACATAAATTGGAATTGTATCATGAGACCATGTATATTTATACATTTTAAACAAACAATTGACCCTTAGATCATCAGTAGGTTGCTATAACAAAACTCCCCTCTTTTTTTCTTTCAACCTCGCAATTTACGTTTAGACAGTATATTTACATCAATGATTTCAAAATACTTATGTGTGTATTCTATATGTTTTTTATCCTTGTTTGTATAGGTTTTTGTTGTACACCAGTCTATGTGTAAAAAAACGAATGACGGTCACCTGATGAAGGCCTCAGGCCGAAACGCGTTGTGTTCTATTCTACCGCATTTGCCTTCATAAACTTTCCATCGACCGAACATATCGTACAGCACCTTTTGTATCTATATGTAAACTGTCTTGTTTCTGTTCACAATGAGTATTGCATGTTATTTATTGTCACTGTAATGAATTATAAGTGTTTTTCTATGAACTAAATCAATATACTATAGAATTTTATTGTCCAAAATGGAAAAAAAGACATAAAAAGTAAATAAATATCAAGAAAAATAAAATAATCATATATTTTTCATACATTACTGTCTAAGCGAATCATTACTGTCCATGTAGACAATATTTGAAATGAGGTTGGAATAAGGGCATTAATATTATCATTGGTTTGCTATTTTCTTTCTCAACTTATGTCTATGTATTCCCTACGATTAGCAAACTAACTAGTATGTAGGGGTCCCCTTTCTTTCCAAAATGACTGTCAACATTCTAAACAGTCCGGAGCGGCCGCCAGACCCCCTAGGGTTGATGTGGGGGCTATTAAAGGGCCCCGTGGGGCAAAAAAATAAAATAATTTTTTTTTCGATTTTTCGCGGTGTAAGCGCTACCCGGTACGCGAACCGGGTAGCTCACCGGTAGCGTAACGGGAGTCCGCCATCTTGTGTTTCGGACGAATTTAGTCACAAGATGGAGGATAAACAATGTTGGGAATGGGTATAAGGGGGCAGGGGAGCCATATCCTGACCCCCTAGGTTTTCTGAGGGTGGCTGAGGAGGCCCATATATGTAAAAAAAAAAACCTTTTTTTTCAAATTTTCGCACGGTTAGCGCACCGGGTAGCGTTCCGGAAAGCGTAACAAGGGAAAAACCAAGGGAAATAGTAATATTTTAGAGTGCTTTGAGGTAGGGTAGCTCTGAATAGAGCTGTTGTGTTGTGTGGGTGATGTAAGTACCAACATGTAGGTACCATTGAAGAGTCTAAAATTCAATGTACACCGTCTCCTCTGTAGATATTTTGTATGTTCTAATATGGGTTATTTAAATGTAAATGTGTGGAAAAGCACTTCATGCTTTAAAGCAATTGTATTTTTGAACTGATTGTTCTTTCCTCTTAGTCCTCCTCTTTGGTTTTTTTCCCCACACTCTTCTTCAGCATGATAGTTGATAAATTCGTTCCCTCAAAAAATGTATATACATAAAAAAATTATATTAAATACATATAAAATATATTTTTCCTTTAAAAGAAGAACCCATTTTACAGCTTTTGATATTTGCTATTAAAAAACCATTGAAATTCACTGAAAAAACCATAGGTTATAGACCATATATAGTTAGGAATTAGCATTTACAAAACCTTGAAAATTCACTGAAAAAACCATAGGTTATAGATCATATATAGTTAGGAATTAGCATTTACAAAACCTTATTTTACTCACACAAAACCATTGAAATTCGCATATATAGTTAGTTGCACTAACTATATATCGCGCACCCGCAATCCACTGCTGATCATGTCACATATTACATCATTCATGACATGGTCAGTGACATCACTGATGACATCACTGATGACATCTCAAATGACATCACTGATGACATCACTGATGACAACATCCAGTGACTGTATGTTTCTGTAAAGTTAAAATATGTCTTACATATTGAAGAATGAGTGGATGTATAAGTGTCTGGATGAAGGATTTAGTAGGTGCATGACTGACTGTATGAGTGAGTGATTAAATATGTCTCACTGAGCGCATGGGTTAGTGACTAAACTGTCTTAATTTGTGCATAATTATGTCTGTTGTTCTGTAAACTGCTGCATGTGTTGATCAGTAGCTATATGAGTAACTATATGGGTTATTGATTGGTTGCCCAAGTATTTGTATGGGAGACTGAGTGTGTGTGTGGGTGGCTGGGAGGTGTATGACTCTGCATAGATGTGTGAGCAGTTGATTCACTAGATGTATGGGTTCAAAAGTGTATGTGGAAACAGCTGTATGGGCGGTTGACTGTGTGCATGAGTGTATTGGTGAGTGAATGGATATCTCAGTGCTACATGTCAAAGTAAGTACATATGTAAAACACAGTACATGTGAGAGTTGACATATATAAATAACTGTGCATAAGAGCCAGTGAATGTGTGAGTGGCTGTATGGATCATTGTGAACTTGTATCAGGGATTGTATAAGAGAGTAAATATGTGTTAGTATATGTTTGAATAAGTAAGGTGTGTATAACTGTATAGTTGAGGAAATGGAGGTGTGATTGATTCTTTGCATGACTGACTAGGTGTGTGAGTAACTCCATGGATGAGTGACAGTCTGTGAGTGTCTGTTTACACTGAGTGTATCTAAGGTTATATTAGAGTCTGAAGAGGTTCATCGTATAATCACATGAATGATGTCATCAGTGATGTGATCAGTAATGTCAAATGAGATGTCAGCAGTGATGTCATCAGTGATGTCATTTGAGATGTCATCAGTGATGTCATTTGAGATGTCATCAGTGATGTCATCAGTGATGTCACTGACCATGTCATGAATGATGTAATATGTGACATGATCAGCAGTGGATTGCGGGTGCGCAATATATAGTTAGTGCAACTAACTATATATGCGAATTTCAATGGTTTTGTGTGAGTAAAATAAGGTTTTGTAAATGCTAATTCCTAACTATATATGATCTATAACCTATGGCTTTTTCAGTGAATTTTCAAGGTTTTGTAAATGCTAATTCCTAACTATATATGGTCTATAACCCATGGTTTTTTCAGTATATATATATATATATATATATATATATATATATATATATATATATATATATATATATATATATATGAAGACTCAGCTCCTCCTCGGCTCTCACAGCGTTTCAAGCCGCAGCAGCGCACGCTTGCAGACGAGGGAGACGGACCACAAAAGTTAGCAAAGATGGAATTTTATTTACAACCTGTACAGAGACCAGCAGCTACGCGTTTCAGGCGAGTTGCCCTTGATCACGCTGCAACAGTGCAAAAAACGAAATGCTTTTTTTATACATATGCAGTGCTAAGTAAACACCCCCTAGTGGTGACATCGTATATTTTGTATTGAAACAAAAAGTGAAAAAATACTATTATCACTAAGAATGTTGCGGTTAAGGTTGCACAATAGAATTACTGCATAAATCCATACATATAGAGACAGTTTCCCATATAGACGGGGAAAAAAATCTACTGCAAGTGATAAAATCCATTGAAAGATAAAACAATAGATACACCTAGCAGCTAAGCAAGATATCATAGTATAAATACATAATAATAATCCTATTCACGGAGTGATGAAGGAAAGAAACTTGTTAAGCCTCATGAGATTCATGTGCAAAACTGGAATTTAAGCAGCCATGGATAATAAAGTGCTAAAGATGGTGCAAATGTGTGTACATGAAGTGAACAACCAGAATAGTGTGCAATATAATCGACATCTTAAAGATAAAATCATTAATATATACAATGCTACTCAGATCCCTGAGATAAAGTGCATACATTTACTTAATGACATAATATATCTTTTTAAAAACAGTCGATAAAAGATAGTAGCAAAAATATTACAGTTAAAAATATTTTTGATATACATACAAACCCTACACCTAATACAAAAGTAGTATCAAAAAGAATATAAAAGTACAAAAATACACTAGTTGGGTTTTATTGTTTACCTGTTTTTGAAACTTGAACTTGTTACGAAGTACTAAGTATACCAAAAGGGAGCTGATCACGAGGTAACAAGTGGGAATGATATAAGAAGGTGACACAATCTATGTATGATAATTGCTCCTCACGGTTACATGTCCAGATTAAGGAAACGAATGCCATAGGTTGAAACGCAAAATGTTTTATTCATCTCTGTCGATGATAAATACTAATGGTATGCAAATGTGATATACATATGTCTATGTACTTATATCTCTTGCCATCCTGACAATAAAGATTTTTCAAAAAAAAAAAAAAGTACAAAAATACAAAAACACCCAATAATAAATTCATTCAGGGTTTCTTAAATATCCTGATAAAACAAAAGGTCAAAAATGTCATACTATATACACATATGAGAAATATATGCACATAAATATCAGGAAATAAATAAGGACCTATATGCAAAACAACTTATTTAGAAATATAACATCAATAGAATAGCCGATCCATGTACAGAAAAAAGTAGTAGTGTACGGAAGAGAGAAACGGTAGAATTAGCAGTAAGGGACACTGACTCAACCTCAAAATAGGGAACCTAACTGAGAGGGAGTAGGGAAATGAACAGTAGTGAATCCAAACTAGCTACTGGTACGATACTGTAATATAAACATTATAGAAAGTGATGCATTTCCTCAATGTTGTTAAGACCATTAGGCCAACGACTATCAAACTCTAATATCATTTTAGATTCAAGCTGTCTTAATAGTAACTGACGGTCCCCTCCTCGTTTGAGAGGAGGAATGGCCCGACCAAAAAATATCTTAAACAAGACAAATCATTGTTGTGGACTCTTTTAAAATGGCGGGCCACTGGGTACACCGGATCATTATGCAAAATGGCACGAAGATGCTGTAATATCCTGACGTGCACCTGGAGCTTCGTACTACCCACGTACTTCAAGCCACAGGTGCACGTCAGGACATCGAATGCATGGTCGGTTTTACAACTGAAATTGCCATTGATCGGTTGGGGGTCAACACTGAAGGGCTTAGACTAGTGATATATATATATATTACCTACTGGCGATTGCCAGTAGGTATATATAGTTAGGACCTAGTTTCCATAGGAAATCCGCAACATTCTATTGGGAATAACTTTTGCGCCGGTGGATGAATCTTTGTGAATTTATCAAAGAAGATGGCCCGTTACGCTCCGCTCCTTCCCTGAAAGTGTCGGGGGGATTCGTCAAGCAGGGGCTGAGAAAAAAGGGGTGTCCCAAAACGTGTTTTCCCCATGTTAATTTCCATAGGACGATTAGACACCGCTACAGCCCGAACCGCTAAACGGAATTACACCAAACTTGGCAAAATGGTAGAGACTGGTACGCAGTAGGGCCTTTTGTTTAAATGGTGTAAATCCCTCCAGTAGTTCCTGAGAAAATCAAAAGAGAAAAATATATATATATATCTATAGCCGCTTACTGTAAGATTACTGTAAGCTTACTGTACTCTGTACCTTTCCGAGCACGAGCTCAATGCTAATTGGCTGTCAACTGTCTGTCAAAACTCCAAACCAGAAAGTGTTGTCAGCCATCTTGTGCATCGGTAGACTGAGCCACTGGAAAGCAGAAAAACAAACATGTAGAACTCAAAAAGGGGGCAGGGTAGAAGCACCCTGACCCCTAGGCCTGCTCAGGGGGTCCCACAAGGACCCCCCAGGCCCAATTTTTTTAAAAAAAATCACGGGGTACGCGCACCGTATGCGTACCGTACAGAGTACTGTAAACTTACTGTACTCTGTATGGTACGTGTACCCCGCGATTTAAAAAAAAGGAAAAAAAGAAGAAAAAAAATTTGGGCCTGGGGGGTCCTTGTGGGACCCCCTGAGCAGGCCTAGGGGGTCAGGGTGCTTCTACCCTGCTCCCTTTGCGTGTTTTGCACCTTTCATTCACTGCTTTCTTGTGCCTTGGTTCTACCGAGGCACAAGATGGCTGCCAACACATCCTGGTTTGGAGTGTTGACAGACAGTGGCAGCCAATCAGCATGCCTTCCCGAGAAAGCTGCATGCTCATTGGCTGTCAACACTTCTAACCAGGAAGTGTTGGCATCCATCTTGTGCTAGTGTTGACAGACAGTGGCAGCCAATCAGCATGCCTTCCCGAGAAAGCTGCATGCTCATTGGCTGTCAACACTTCTAACCAGGAAGTGTTGGCATCCATCTTGTGCTCGATAGACAAAGGCAAAAGAAAGCAAAAAAACAAACGTGAAGAACACAAAAAGCGGGCAGGGTAGATACACCCTGACACCCTAGGCCTGCCCAGGTGGTCCCACAAGGACAAAAAAGGACCAAATATTTTTTTTTTTTAAACCTGGTTTGTTTTTTTAAAAAATTACCCCTTGGGGGGACCAAATCACGAGGGCATAGTGATAAAGAAGTGTGGGGGTTTAAAAATCCCCCCCACACTTCCCCGGGGACCGCCGCACCCGGGGCAAAGCAACGCAGCCCCTTGGCGCATACTGGAGGCTCCTGGTGGGGTAGTTGGCCCCCAGGGACCCCCAGTATGCAAGGGGAATTAGTTTCTACTCTGCAAACACGCCAGGGGTTGCGCTGCAGAGAGGTGTAAAAAAGGGTGTGGCCTCATAACACCTCTCTGCAATGCAGCCCCCTGGCGCATACTGCAGGTTCCAGGTGGGCTAGTTGGCCCCCAGGGGCCCCCAGTATGCAAGGGGAATTAGTTCCCCCTCTGCAAACACGCCCGGGGGCTGCGTTGCAGAGAGGTGTAAAAAAGGTTGTGGCCTCATTACACCTCTCTACAATGCAGCCCCCTGGCTTATATTGGAGGCTCCTGGTGGGCTAGTTGCCCCCCAGGGACCCCCATTATGCAAGAGGAATTAGATCCTCCTCTGCAAACGCGCCAGGGGTTGCGCTGCAGAGTGTTGTAAAAAGGGGCGTGCCCTCTGAACACCTGCCTGCAAAAATGTAATAAATCAGTATAAAAAAACCCCCAAATTAATACATTTAAAAAGTGTCATTTAAAAAACCGTCAAAATTCAATGAAAAAACCATAGGTTTCAGGCCTTATATAGTTAGGAATTAGCATTTAAAAAGCCTTGCAAATTCAATTAAAAAACCATAGGTTTCAGGCCTTAAATAGTTAGGAATTAGCATTTAAAAAACCTTGCAAATTCACTGAAAAAACAATAGGTTTCAGGCCTTATATAGTTAGGAATTAGCTTTTAAAAAACCTTTGAAATTCACTCAAAAAACTATAAGTTTTAGGGGTGTTATAGTTAGCTGGACATTTCACTCATACAAAACCATTGAAATTGCTCCTATATAGTTAGTTGTACTAACTATATTTCGCGCACCCGCAATCCACTGCTGATGATGTCACATATTACATCATTCATGACATGGTCACTGACAACACCTAGTGGCCCACCGCCCTCTGCAGCCCCCCACCCCCACGGACCACGCCCAGAACCTCGGCATCATACTCAACTCCACCATCTCCAATGATCCAACAGATCAACGCTGTTGCCTCCACCTGCTACAACACCCTCCTCATCCTTCACAAGACCTTCAAATGGATCCCCCCTGAATCAAGAAAGACCGTCACCCATGCACTCATAACCAGCAGACAGGACTATGGACATGCCCTCTATATCAGCAAATCTCTGCTCCGCAAGCTCCAGACCGTACAATTCACCACAGCGAGACTCGTCCTTGGCATCTCCCGACGTAAACACATTACTCATCACCTGCAAAACCTCTACTGGCTCACCGTCGAGAAGAAAGTAACCTTCAAGATACTCACCCACGCCTCCAAATGCCTCCATATCACCGGACCCCAATATTTCAATGAAAGATTCTCCTTCCATGTACCCAAAAGAAACATCCGATCTGCCCACTTTGCCCTCGCCAAAAGCCTGCGCATCCGCAGAACCAGAACGGGTGGAAGAGCCTTCTCCTACATTGCAGCAAAAACCTGGGATGAGCTCCCGATCAACATCAGATGCGGCCCAACTCTTCACATCTTCAGGAAGACCCTCAAGACCAGCTCATCAACTGACTGGAGCTGCACCCCCCCTCCCAGCGCCTTGAGACCCTTACGGGTGTGTAGCATGCTTCACAATTCCCTGATTGATTGATTGATTGATTGATATACGATCCCAATAGAACTCATTGTACTTAGCCACACATTATTTGACATAGTTCTCAACACAAACCAGGTTCAATGTGCTCAAGGAGCAAATTCAAAATGTATCAAAAAGACAATATTAATTACTTTAACATTTACTTCGTTAGTCACTCGTAATTACACATCACCCAAATTAATAGGGGCTGGAGAAATGAGATGTCCATCGTCATGTTATAAATCAACTTCCACTGGTGCTGTGTTGTTCATTATTCATTATCCTCCCAGTTCAATGCACAGCTAAAAGCAAAAATCACAAACAAAATAAAAAATCAACACATGGATTGATTCTAATTCAAAACAATGTTCGAAGAAGAGCAGTAAACATCAAACAATCAAATGTTTGTAGATGGACATGCATTTATGAATCCATATTCAAAACTTTAGGTTCCTGGGTGTCTAATTTTAAGATGTATATACTTTCCAGCCTTCTCAGTTCTTTTTCACTGTCTATCACACTGTGGGTCAGGTATTCATAGTTACCTTGATGTATCTGCCTAAAGTGTCTTACCACAGTATAACTATTATCCTGATTGTCAACTGCAGTCAAATTCTGCAATATTCTTTTGTGTAGGGGTAACTTTGTATCTCCTATATACTTCGTCTGTTAAGGACACTCCAACATGATCACTATACAATATTATCTCTGCAGCTATACTGAAGTTGGAAATACTTTTTTAGTTTCTAATAGAGGGCTGTCAACTGACTTTTTGTTTGATTTATGTATGCAGGCTTTGCATTTCATGCATTTAAAAAAGCCTTTCTCTTGCTTGAGCCAACCTTCTATTTATTTCTCTCTCATGTCACTATGCACTAGCATGTCCTGCATTAAGGGTGATCTTCTAAAGGTCACTGACGGTTTGCTTGTTATTATCTCTCCTATTACCGGCTCACTTTCCAGGTCTGTATTTATGTAATAATAGTCTTATGGACTTATGTTCTGATTCTAAACCTGTGTCTGTTAGTATCTGTTTTAGACATGGTTTTATTTATTTTTTCTGTCTTAAACAGTATATTTTTCTTTTTCAAGTTGTTGACTCTTTCAGTTGCTCTATACAGATTCGTTTATTTGTACGGCCATGGCCCCTGAATCTGTGTAGTGTGTTCTCCATTGTTGCAGCATGCAGTGTCTCATTGATACTGTTTCACTTAGCTTGTAAGAGCTCACCATATGATATGCTGTCTTTTAACCAGATAGGGTGAAAACTATCAATGTGTACTATGCTTTAACCAGCCATAGGCTTCACATGCATTTTAAGACCTAGCTTCCGATCCATTATTATTACCTCCAAATCCAGGAAGACTAGTGAAATGTCCCTGTTAGCTATAAACTGGAGATTAATATTGTCTTTGTTCATCACTATTATAAATTCTTCTGCTGTTCTCCTCTGATTTTTCCATACCAGAAATGGATTGCCTATCAATTCCAACCACAGTATTCTGTGATGTGACCATTTTTTTCAAGTGGGTGCTACGAATCGCCTGTTCCTCCCACCTACCCATATACAAATTAGCATAGCTGTGGTAACAACAGGTGCTCATAGCAGCCCCTCTTCTGTGTCTTTATTGAATATAAAAATATTCTCTTTTAGGTAGATGTACATCATTTCAAGTAACATTTCAGTATGACTAAACAACTTCAAAGGTCTTGACCTTAGGTAGTTCTTATTTGCTCGTAAAGCATCAGTGTGTTTAATACTGGTGTAAAGGGAGGATACATCTAATGTCCTCAATATAAATCATCCTCCCAGCTTCTAAAAAAAAGCTGAAAGTCTTATGAATCTTGCATGTAAGAAGGCAAATAAATTCTCTACATGAATTCTTAAGAAATTGTCAATGAATGTAGAAGTGTTTTCTAGGAGGCTCCCAATAGCAGATATGATGGGTCTTCCAGCTGGATTTGATGTACTTTTATGTCCTTTTGGAATTAAGTGAAAAACTGGAACCTTCAGGTCAGCCGCGGTCCATGCAGATAATAGTGGTGGGGCAGAGGGGCCATGTAAGGAGGGATTTTGAGGCACGATGCAGAGGGAAAAAAAAATTCCCTCTGCATTGTCCCTGGAAATCCCCCCTTACACAGCCCCACCACGGTTACCTGCACGGCCCGCGGCTGCTTCAGGTGATCTACTTTCAAAAAAGTGTATTCATCATAGCTTAGATGTTATTTCTCCCAACATGTCTATGTCTGAAGTTTCTTATGAAACCTCTCAATCAACATTGCGTGTTCACCTTTAGTTCTTTTTTCATAACACTCAACATCCAACAGTTGGGTATAAGTTTCTTGTACATACATATAGCACAATGTCACCCCCCTTATGTGACTTTTATATAGTACAGTTCCTTTTATTGGTAAGGCTTCCCCCCAAGTGCCCCTCATGAGCAAGATTTACAAGCTTAGACCTCAAATTACAGGGGGATACAACCCTCTCACCATAAATGAGTTGATTTTGAAACAACTTGAGTTCACCCCTGGCCACCCCTTAACTACTAATTCAGCAACAACTGGTAGAAACACATCTTCTGCCCGCGCTTTTTCCCACTCATCCTCTGTGATGGCAGGCTCCTTGACTCAACATATTCCCATGGTTTCGGTATCAGAAACTTCACAACTGCCCTCAATTGGCAACCTGGACAAACAGTCTGCAGTCTTATTAGCTAGACCAGGAGGATATTGTACCTGAAAATTGAATTCTTCCAGGCCTTCACTTCACCGCTTCAATCTAGGTGTCAATCTCTCACTCTTCATACAAGAAAACACTGCACCAAGGGACAATGGTCAGACCTTACTACAAAAGGTATTCCCCGCAGGTAAAACTTAAAATGCCTGATTGCCCAAGTAATAGCAAGTGCCTCCCTCTCAATACAGGAATATTGTTGTTCAGCTTTCTTTAAGGCTCTAGACGCAAATGCAACAACTTTCTCCTCACCACCATCCAATTGAGTAAGAACTGGGCCAAGCCCACAAAGACTGGCATCAGTGGTGAGGATAGTTCTCTTCTTTGTGTCAAAATGACCAAGAGTGGGCATCTCTCCACTGCGCAAAAGCTGCATTGCAATAATCTGACCAGGCAAATTGGGTCCCCTTATTGAGTAGAATCCTTATGGGTTCAACAACGGTGGCAAAACCCTTAATGAACTTTGAGTAAAACTCAGCAAGTCCATGAAAGGACCTCACTTGCTCCTTGTCAGTGGAAGCAGGAGCATTGACAATGCTCTTAGCTAATTCCTGTTTGGGTTGAATGCCCTCCCAAGAGATGACATGCCCCAGATAAGTGACAGACGACACACCAATCTTACATTTCAATTTGTTCACGGTGAGTCCTTTGTCAGACAACCTCTTGAGAAAATTTCTGAGCACATTATTATGTCCGGAGTTATCTTTACAATAAATCAAGATGTCATCTTGAAAGAACAAGATGTTGGACATATCACTAAGAGCCATCTTCATGACACGCTGAAAATAAGCAGCCACGGAGGCTAACCCAAACGGCATCCTGACAAAACGAAAAGCTCCCAACAGCGTCACAAAGGATGTTAAATGTTTATGGTGGAGGGGTACTTGGTGATATGCTGAGGACAAATCCAACATGGTAAAAACTATTGCGCCATCCACCATGGTAATGGTTTCAGCAATATTAGGAAGAGGCTGACGATCCACCCATATCCACTTATACAGACTTCTTAAGTCCACACACATTCTGATATTTTTCCGCCCGTCCTTACAGGTCAAAACCACTGGTGCCATCCATTCCGAGGATTGAATCTCCTCAATAACATTCAGAGCCACAAGTCTATCAAGCTCGACCTTCAGGGGCACCAACATCATATTGGGAACCCTTCTCACTTCATGCACGCACAGGTCAGGATTCTTTTTGAGTACAATCCGATGCTCAAAGTCCCTTAGCCATCGAAGTTTGTTGTTGAACACTTGTGGGAACTCATCAAAGAACTTATTAGTGCCACCACAATTATCTACTAGCATGACCTGGTCAGATGCATTACATGCATATTATCCCCAAGTCCCATAGGTGTCTCCAACCTAAGAGGTTGTCACCTCGCTTGGCTACATAAATTTTACCAATGTTTCCCTGCCCTTGAAATGTACATTACAGCATAACCTTCAACATCAATATGTGCACCCCATAGCTTACTGGGTTAATATCAAGAGAAAGAAGTTGGATGTCAGGAAATGTCTTGTCCCACAACTCATTACTCACCATTGTGAAGGGAGAACCTGAATCAGCTAACACAACAAACAATTTACCACCAATCGCTACTTCACACTCAGGCATGCTTATGGGGTCAGCATCCACCACACCATCACTTCTCACAATCAACATCACCTTTCTTGGGTTGTCCTTTATAGTTTCCACATTCTCTACAGTGCGCACCTTCCCATCAGATTTACAAACTCTGGCGTAGTGACCCTTAATCCCACACTTGTGACAGGTGGAATTTTTGCATCACAATTAAGGTTATTCAAAGTATGGTTGAGACTCCCGCAATGATAGCTTTGAGTTTTGATACCTCCTTAGGAACCTTGGCCCTTGATGTTTGAACCACTTTATAGACATTGCCAAGAGAGTCTTGCTGGACTTCCTTATGCATCACCACATGTATGCTACTGGGTATAGGAACATCCTCAGTCCCAGGTTTATGAGTTTTCATTTCTTTGACCCAACCGGAAGTGTTCTCTACACCTTCCACAATAGCAAGAGCTTCCTTAAGTGAGGGATTTCTTGACAGAAGCTTCTCTTGCACTAGGGAACTGTTGGGGCATCAGACCAACTGGTCACGTATTAAGGAGGCTGTCAAGTTACCAAACTCGCAAGTGCGGGAAAGTGTTTTTAAAGATGAAATATAATTTCCAACATTTTTATTGGGTTCTTGGACTCTCATAAAGAATTTATGTTGTTGAAGCACAACATTAATCCGTGGGCCAAAATAAGATTCTAACATTTTCATGGACATTACAAAAGAATCTGTAGGTTCACCATCCCCCTTACTGATTAGTAATTCATCATTACTTTCACAGATGTTGCAGCCCTCAATTCCTAAATTGTGAAGTAAAATGGCTTGTCTTCTATGCGCAGAGAATTTCTCACCTCCTATTGCCTCTAGGTAGGAATCAAATAACTTTTTCCATCTTTACCATGGAAGCAAAGGTTCTCCTTTTTCACATAGAAAGGGTGAGGGTTGACTCATAGAAGTGGCAGACATGACGGCAGTAGTTATAATGAAACAGTATTTGAAATAGATCAAATACCTGAAATTATTTATTTTCTAGAATTTCCTATAAATGCAGGAATGCGATCAGAAGGAACAAATCCGATCGCGTTGAAACGAGGAAAAACTGAGCTTTTGCTTTCGTGTGGGGCCGTTACCATGGAAACAGAAAACAAAGATTTTCACGATTGTCCATAACCTGGCGTTCTCGGACAGAACAAGCAAAACAAACAGAGCCTCAGGAAGGACCTATATTTCTTTTTAACATTGAATAAATCTAATCATTTTTTTGAAGAGATGCCAAAGAGAGAAACTGAGGTATTATTCGAAACAAATTTATTAATATTTTCACATTTTTATAAAAAGGAATTATTTAGACACATTTTTTTCCTCGGACAGAACATCCCTGAAACCCGCCCCCTCCGAGGAACTCTGCCACTCCCTCAATAACTACTTCATCCACAAAATCACTACCATTAAAGCCAACATCCTACCCCCTTCTCCCTCCTTTGTTGACCCCCAATATCCCCCTCCCAAGGGACAACTCACTGCCCTCCCCTCCATATCTAAGGAAGCCCTGTCTTCCTTAGTACCTTTGGTTAAATCTGGCTCTCCACTTGACCCCTGTCCTGCTCACATTCTTCGTCATATCTTTGTTACATGCCCGGACCCCCCTTCCACCTCCTCAACAGTTCTCTGGCTCAAGGTGTGGTTCCACCCCCCTTGAAGTCTGCGGTTATTTTGCCGATTCTCAAGAAACCTGGGGCAGACCCTTCTGTCCCTGCCAATTTCCGCCCCATCTCCCTCCTACCTTTTCTGGCAAAGGTGCTCGAGCGCCATGTCACCTGCGCTCTGAGCTCCTTTGTAGAGACTCATGGAGCTCTCGCTCCCCGCCAGGCTGGCTTCCGCCCCGCACACTCCACGGAGTCCGTTGTCATCTCGGTCTTGGACAACCTCAGGGAGGGTATGGATACCAACCAGCGCCAGGCCCTAGTGCTCCTCGATCTCTCAGCCGCCTTTGACATGGTGGATCATACCATCTTGCTTTCCCGTGTCAGGGCGGCCGGGATCGGGGGGACTGCTTTGGTCTGGCTATCCTCCTTCCTGAGCGACCGCACCCAGGCCGTCCGCCTGGGTGATTTTACAGCGGACGTCCGGAAAGTTCAGTGCGGGGTCCCCCAAGGCTCCTCCCTTTTTCCCCCTCTTGTTCAATCTCTATGTCGCCCCTCTTATCTTTTCTCTTCAACAAATGGAGGTCGCCGTATTTAATTATGCGGATGACCTCCAGCTGGTCTTTAACCTCTCCTCTTCTCCCTCTTCTGTCCTTAATTTCCAATCTGTCATGCTCCACATCCGGGACTGGATGAACCACAATCACCTTAAACTCAACCCCGACAAGACCGAGCTGGTGTTGACGGGTGGTTCATCCAGCCCCTGGTCCCCTCTCTTCTGGCCCCCTTCTCTTGGCCCCTCTCCTGAACCCACTACCTCTGTCAAAACCCTCGGCATAAAACTCAATTCTCAACTCACCCTTCACTCCCAGGTTAGTTCTGTGGTATCTTCCTCTTTCCTTTCACTGCGCACTATACGCAGGGTGTCCCGTTTCTTCACCTTCTCTGCTCTCAAACTCATCACTTTAGCCATGGTGGTGTCCCGCCTGGACTACGGCAACGCCCTATATGCAGGTATCCCTGCATACAGCTTACGGCGTTTGCAGCAGATACAGAACCAGGCGGCCCGCCTGGTCTTCAATCTTCCTAGATTCCACCGTTCCTCCCCCCTCTTGAAATCCCTACACTGGCTCCCTGTGCGAGCCCGGATCCAATTCAAGCTCGCCTCCATCACCTTCTTGGCCCGACTGGGCCTGGCCCCAGCATTCATCTCTTCAGAGATCACCCCCTACGTACCCACCAGGGAACTTCGTTTGTCCTCCCAGTCCCTCCTCACTATCCCACGCTACCGGACTAAGAAGTGGGGAGGCACGAAATTCTCTACCCTTGCCCCGATCCTCTGGAACTCCCTTTCCCTGGAACTGCGATCTATCACTCTGTATCCGCAATTCCGTAAACACCTCAAGGCCCACCTGTTCACAAAGTCTTTTGACTAATTCCCCAGTAGTCTCCCCCGTCTCTTAGCCCTGGATCTTGTTAGCTGTAGCGCCAAGAAACCGCCGGTGTATGAGCGCTTTACAAGTATTTTAAAACTCAAACTCAAACTCAAACTCAAAGATGGTGTACGTGGCATGATATCGCTTGATCGCGCGTCAGAATCAAATATGCTAGAGCCCTCATTCAGCAGGCACGAGCGGCTCCACAAGCGTTGCCGCGAGCCACGAGAGGAGCCGTTGGCAGAGCAACAACATCAAAGGCAAAAGTTTACCAAATTGAAGCGCAGCTCGACCGTAGCATAGCACAACTGCAGAGCATCCTCTAGATCAGTTATAGTAGAAAAGATAAGCGTTGATTGCTCTCGATTGCCGCCAAGTCGTGAAAAAGTTCCAATCAGGCTAAAATCCGCTAACAGGTAATTGGTGGTGAGCTTGTCCCCCAGAAGCATCACTCATTGCCGGTGTTAAAATGACACACACTGGATTATTTGGAAGTGGTTTATTGTCACTTAGTGGCACCACCAACTAACACTGTCAGCTCCTCGGTGCCCCAGTCTCCAACTGTCTCGGCAGAGATATTACCATGGAGACCTAAAATCTACACTCACGAGCTGGAATGTAAGGCAAGACAAGTCATTACAATAGGTTCATAAACAAAATTAACTTGATTAAGGAAGAACATAAGAAAACACAGAAACATGTAAAAGAACAATAGGGATAGGAGAGTAAGGAGACATAGGGCACAATTCATACATTTTATATGAATAGGTGTGTCTTACTCCAGTCTTAGATGCGAGTTGCAACTTAATTTCCAGGACTGTTTCATAAAGCGTTTTCTGTGAATATTTTCAAGGACTAAGATGTGCTTACTCAAACAAACCATGAGTACGCAAAAACTGGTGAGTATGTAAACATTTGTGAGTAAGTCACACCTAACTCTGGAGTGTGACACACCTCCTTATTTAAAAAGGAGTAACACACAGCTAAGCCTGGAGAGACACATCCACCTCACAGAAGAAGCTTTGCTAATCAGCCCACATCTGTTGAGTGACAAATTGCTAGTAGGCCTAGACACAATTTTAAGTACACCGGCAAAATTCATGAATCCCCAAAATGTCGCATCAGGCAAAATCATGTAACTTTTTTCAGGTAGTGCGCAACTCGCATAAAAATCACAGTCCTGCAAGATACTTACAGGGGACTGATTTAAACGGAAAATGCATATTTTTTGTTCAAAACTGTTTGATCTCGGCATCTTGCAAGACCTTTCATGCACGACACGCTCTCTCTGTCAAAAAAGTCATGCATTATTCAGGTGAACCATAATTACCTATGAAAACTAACCCCCAGATTCTTCAAAGTCCTGTTTTGCGAGTCCTTAATAGCAAATTTTAAGGATTCGCTATTAAAGACTCGCAAAACGAGATGCATGTAGAAATCGCAATAATTTTAGCGATTTCTACAGCTTCCTTATTTGCGAATCACTAATTGCTAATCTCAAATAAGGAATGGCTTTCCCATTCATTCCTATGGGCCTAAAGGCCCATAGGAATGAATGGGGAGTCATTCCTTATTTGCGATTAGCAATTAGCGAATCGCAAATAAGGAAGCAATTCCAAGGAAGCCAGGGTGTCCAAAGGACACCCTGTTGCACCCCTGAAATGGTAATGTCCACAGGTGTTGCGCACACACATGTCCCAAGGACATGTGTGTGTGTAACATACAACTTAGAAAAATGCACTAAAGTGCATTTTTCTAAGTTTTTTCTATTTACCACATAGTTAGACTTCGCGATAAATAGCTGCCCCAAATTGCGATTTCGCAATTTTAAAATGGTTCATGAATTGCATTTGAGGAATCTCAAATTGAGATTCCTTAAATGCAATTAATCGCAATTTAGCGATTTCTACATTTGCGATTTTTGCATTTGGGATGATGCATCCCAAATGCAAAAATAGCGCTGGCAAAGGGCAAGATTCTCAGAATCTGGACCTTTGCGAGCCGATTTTGGTTTGATGAATCTGGCTGTAAATTTTTAAACTTTTTAACAACATTTTACCAGAAAAAACGTCTCCGTTTTGAACAACCTTAATTGCTACCTAAAAATGCATTGACGTTGGCCATTAGCTATTGAAGTTAAGACCTCCAACATGAACAGTTCCACTAACACGGGCAGTTTCATGAAACAGGTAGTTGTAATTCCTTTCACAACACATATAAAAACAATAAAAAGACTAAGAATGATTATAGGCTCTAAAGACAAAAACATTGCTACATGAAGAATGAAAATAACAAGAATGTTTGCTTCTTTAGTCCTCATCTGGTGGGAAACCTGGCTGTGACCTTCCTGTATCACGTGGAAACTTGCAACAGACATCAGCTGTTAAATCGCCTTGGTCAATTTAACAAAACAGGGCAAGCATAAAATTAGATCCAGAGTCTTCAGGCATGGGCGATTTTGTCAAGTAGAGAAGAGGTGAGATGTGTTCCTTATTTAATTCCAATCTATAGTTTGACCACATTCTCAAAAACCTATGCCAGTAAACAGTAAATGTCCTGACCAACTTCAGGTTGGTCAGAGGATATTTGCTAAGGGAGGAGAATTGGTGCAGTCTGTCTTTTTTCTTTAAAAAAAATAGTCCTTAAGAACTAGAGCGAAGGATGAGCGTGCAGTGCGTTATTTGATCACTGTTCACAGAAAATGTTATGCAGCATAGATAGGTGTGGCATTGGTTAAACCAAAATGAAAACACTAGTAGTTGTTTTCATACTCGTGACCGAATGGTCATCACAGTTCAATAAATAATGGGCGCTCCCTAAATTTCTCAATTCCTCTTTATTTCAGAAATGAGTGGTATCCCACTATTTTGAAAAAATTGCACTGATTTTGGGGAGGTCTCATTTAATGTAAATGGATACTCGTATAGCATACTACTCACCCGCAAGGGTCTCAAGGGGCTTGTACAAATACTGCTGTGGAACCCATCCTGGCTTTTCCCTGTGAAGTGTACACTACTGGGCACCCCCAAGGTGGAGGCCAGGCATCCATAGCATTGTGGGGGCTGTTGTGGAGATTAAGCAAGCTATTGCCCAGAGTGGGACTCCATGATTGGAATAGGCACCGAGGTGAGAATTATCAGGTCCGTGGAAATTTTGAGCCCAAGACCCGCTGATGCGGGGAATTGAACCCTGGTCCCAGGCTATACCTCTGCATCAGGGTCTGCCACTCTAATCATTGAGCCACACTTCTTGCCCTTTCAGGACTGCTAATTATTGGTATACTAGAGAAATATATGCATGGCTTATGACATTTTGTATTACCTTTTACCATTTGGCTTGAAAACGTTGTAGAAAGTCAGCCAAAAGTGCTTTTTAGTGTTATTGTCATGAAAGACTTGGAGGTCTGCAAGCAAGTTTGCAAAAAAGAAAACAAAATTTGGCTACTTACAGACTACTGGTGTGCAAAGTTTTTATCACACAAGCAAACGCTTGCACATTTTTTGATTATTTGCTTGGCATACTTTTCAGTCTGATACTTTCCCTTTGACCTCGCACAAGTTTTTGTTCCAACACTTACTGATACAGCTTAACCAGTGCTTAATTTTAGCCGATGGTTGCCTCGTGGGCCAATGGCAATTATTTTTAGCAAACCAGCACGAATTTCTCTGCATCAGGTATTTACTGAGAGCAAGGGAGAGAAAAACACACAAATCGGAAAGATGGAAGAAGAGAAAGACAGAAAAACAGTCACAAAGGGAGAAAGGAGGAAAATGCAAAAGTGAGATAAGTGGCCTTGGGGTGTCTGGTAATGGATTGAAGTGGCATGAGGTGGATTTAAGACCATGATGCCTTGGTATTTGGTGCACCAAAGTTGGATTGCACCAGCTGCAGACTTCTGAACAGAGTTGCAGGCACCAGCAGTCTTTCTTTTACAAATTAAGCACTGCATAACATTTTCTCATGAGTGCCAGTATTGCGCTGAATCTGGATGTGGTGTTTCCTTGCAGGCGTACCTTGTAAGCAGGTGGGCATTGCACTTGTTACGTTTTCCTTGTGACTCTAAAATCAATCAATCAGGGTTGAAAAAGCGCAAATACTCACCCGTGAGGGTCTCAAGGCGCCGGGGAAGGATGGGTGACTCTTTTGAATGCTGGGGTCATCCAGAGATGACAGCCTAACTGGTCCTCTTATTATTTTTATGCCCCTTTTGATGTGGACATTCAATATTGACTGTAAAGATCCTAGTTTCCCTTTATGAGAAATAGATCTACTGTGCCCAATTAAGATGTACACATTACATTTCCATTGAGCGGGTAGAACCACGATGTTCCCTGTATAGTAAGCGCATCTATCTTTTTTTTTTAAGTGAGGGTAGTAAGAACACTGTTCCAATATGGCGCCTGCTTGAATTCTCCTTGGCGCTATGAGGACAGTAGGTGGTGCTTCCACCATTTCAATGCCCTATTGACTGGGACCTCTTTGCGGGTAAAAACAGGGTGGATCTACTGATAGCAACTTCTCGGACTTTTGTAGCGGTACGACGGAATCGCAGGGTAAGCAGCTTTGCCACATTTTTTCATTTTATTTAAGTGGTGTCAAACGCGGTAGTAAATGCACTATTAGAATTTCCTAATGGCGATTTTGATTACGCTATGACAAATGTGTACGTTTTACTGTGTGGCATTATTCCTGCATGCCTCTCTGGATAACGTTACGATAATTGTGGAGGTGCAATTGTGTGTTCGAAAATAACTTACTCTGTAGTTCTTTAGCGTGTTAGGGTGTAATGCTGTGTTTCTGTGGCAGCAGGGATGCCGGGTACAATCTGGCACATACACGTCTCCGCTTTGCTAAATGTGGCATTTTTGCAGTTTCCAATATAACTGGTTAACGTTGGCTTTTGGGTCAGCGTTGCATACCGTAGAGAATCTAGCATGTATATGTTGCGCTTTGACGAATGAGGCAATTTTTGCCTTTTATATATGTATATATATATATATATATGCAGACATGTTTCTTACCGCGCATGCTGTTATGAGCTAGTTCTCAGTAATTGTTGTTATGAGCTAGTTCTCAGTAATTGTTGCCCCGCTAAATGGTGGCGAATGATATTTTCTACCCTGAACCACTTGTGATTGAACAGCGAGTGTATATCTATGCTGACATTTCTAGTACCACTCTTATTAGTATAAGTTGCTGGTTTTTGGCATTATTAAGTTTGAGGATAATTGTCATATCTAGCTGTTTTTTTCCTGTTGTATTACAACAGACCAAATATTGTTTGTATAGTGAAGTGAGATAGGAGCACACTGCTGACACCTCTCAGCGTCATTACCTCGTTGCATCTTTGAGCTCAGTACAAAGTTCGAAAATGTCCTAGCTAATGCCACATTTTTAAAGCGTATCCCTAGACACGTGTTTCTGGATTCCTCCGTCATCAGTAGGGAAAATAGTAGTAAGTTGCTGGACATGCTGCCGCTCAATTTTCTCAGGCATAATTCCACTCCAGGCACGCAGGCACTCCAGAGCTCATCAGCTCAAGCAGCTCAAGGGAGCCATTTTATATAGTGAAGGGGGATAGGAGAACACTGCTGACACGTCCCAGTGTCATTACCTCTTTGCATCTGTGTGCTCAGTACACAGTTAAAAAATGTCTCAGCTAATGCCAAATGTTAAAAGCGTATCCCTAGACACGTGTTTCTGGATTCCTCCGTCATCAGTAGGGAAAATAGTAGTGGGTTGCTGGACATGCTATAGCTCAATTTTGTCAGGCATAATTCCACTAAGGCACGCAGGCACTCCCCAGCTCGTCAGCTCAAGCGGCTCAAGGGAGCCATTTTATATAGTGAACGGGGATAGGAGCACACTGCTGACACATCTCAGCGTCATTACCACTTTGCAAATATTGTTTGTATGCAAAGGACTTTCAATATGCATTTATGTATAAACTAGATATCTATGGATTAGAGCTTCTTGATATCGAGATTCTGAGGCTATGGCTTTCTTTTTCTCTTATTCCAATTTGAGCCGACTGCTTGTTGGAAGTAACTTGGTGATTTGCTCACCGTCCTAACAAATCTATCCCCTGATGTAATAGATAGATGGAACTAACTCCAAACATTATATTGAGACGAGTTGAAGTAACACTCACCACTATTTGTAAGTGTTTTAATATCCAAACTTTCTGAGGCATAGGGCTGATAGTAATTGTGGAATTGTTCGTGATTGTAGTTTTCTTTTCCAGTAATCTTTAAATTTCTCATGGACCAACTCAATTGAAAAACGGTTGGATTGTTTTTAAACGTGATGTTTTCTTCTTTTTGGTGGTGGTAATCTATAGCACTATTTTTGATTCATTGGGTGTAGAGAATGAGTTTATGAGTGAGCTTTTATCTTTGGGATGTTTGGTCGCTGTTCTGACACAAGTTTTTTTCCTCCTTATTTCTTGTTCTTCTTTGATTATGCCTTTTCTTTCGAAGAAGTCTACACTTAGTAATTGTACACCATATGTATTTTTTCAATATACAGAACTGCTTGTGACGCTCAAGGGAAATCAGAGTCCTGATGATGACCGTGTAATTGTATAGTGGTCAAAACGCTGTTGACGCTTATGTGGATAAAAATTACAGGAGGACACAATATTTTTGTATATGTTGTTCCTTTATTGTAACGTGTATTTCTTCATTTGCCACCTTTCTGGTTTGTGATACGTATTGTTTGTGTACCACCAGTTTGTCTTGAGCGTAATTGTCTTAACTGTAATTGTCTTAACTAATTTTACTATATGTAATAAATAACCCATCATTTTTTATATATAAAATTGTTTTGGTGTAAAGGGCTTCTTCTCCTATTTACTTTTCTTTTTTTCATTTTTGCACAATTGTTTGATTTGGGATTGGGATTTATGTGTTATATTGTATGCTTTAAGCAATTTTCCTCTTGAACCATTTGTTAGGTGTATATACTGACTACCCCTGGTTCAGGTTTTTGGACTGCCCCTGTGGTTGGTAACCATTTAAGGAAACAGCCGGATGGCTATGAGGGCTTTTTTGGCCTTGATATTTTGCCTAAGTAATTATGGCTAATATCGATGCCCCTACTTATTCAGAGGAGTATATCTCAAGAATTAAGAATGGTCCGTAACTGTTGGGATCAGCAGTGACAGAACTGATTGTGAATGAAGCACAAGCATTACTTGATGAATTAGAACAATGTTGTAAAAAACATGTATGTACTACTCTGCATACACTTATGATGACAGAATATCTTAAGAAAGATGTGATACCAGTGGGCTTGCAAGTATGAAATGTCCCTGTGATATTCACAAATTACCCAAAATTTCGAAAAGAGTTTAGTCATATAGGTGTTAATTGCTCACGCCATTGACTTGTCCATGGTATCGACACTGCTTTAGAGCATAGTAAAAAGGAATTAGAAATCATAGCAGATTTAGAGAAACGTCTATGTCTACGAAAAGGCAATGTGGTTGCCGACGCAAAAGCGGCTCTTGAAAAGGTGACCAAAACCATTGCAGAATTTGAACAAATAGAAGGTACCAAAAAAACGAATAAAATACAAAAGGATATAGCCAATTTTGATCAAACAAGATTTTATCCATATCTGTTAGATGAATTTTTTTCACAGCCAAGGCAACAGTATTCTGATAATTATCCGACCTGGGGGCGTTTTAAAAGAAATACCGAAATTACATTTTCTGATTCTTCTGCCAGTTCAGCTGACGAATCTGATATGAGTAGTAATACCCTACCAGGCCCCTCTAATGTGAGCTACACTCCTTTTTTTAGAACAATTTGAAAGGGGGAGAGGGAGATTGAAAACTCGACCACCGCCACCCTGCCCTCCTCCACAAGAGTGGAACTTCCAAGCGGGAGAGAGGCAGACACGCAGGAAGTTCTACCAGTGGGGTCCCCACAATAGGGGTACAGGATCCTACTCTCTCTGAAACTATTCCCATTTTCTATTTATCTGACCATCTGTTGTCCTCTGCTGAGATTTCCCTTTTAACCAAAGGGCTAAGTTTTGTACCTACTGAAAAAAATTGTTTGTTTGAGATTCAGTTGGAATTGTTGCAATTCTTTCGGAAATTGTGTTTAAAAGCATTTTTCTTGAACAATAACACGACAATGGTTGGTAGCCATTCAGTAATGCAACCTCCCTCTGTTTTCAATTCCCCAACGAGTAAAATGCCTATTGAATTATTAGCATTTGAATCTATGGTCCTAAAGGAAGTTTCTGTTTTGAATACAAATTTTGAATTTATCTCCTATAACATCTCTTTAACCGAGTGGCAGGCTTTGATGAAGCTTAAACAGAATCAAGAAGTCATCAGAATACCCACGGACAAGGGTGGGGGGATTGTTGGGCAATCTATGGATAAATATAAAGCCGAAGTAATGCGGCAGTTATATAATGGAAATCAATACCGTATTTTGAGAACTAATCCTTTACCAGAAATTCAAAAAATTATTGTTACTGTAACATCTATTGCTAAATCTGAGGGCTATTTGAGTGATAAGGAATTTTTGTTTCTTAACTCAAAAACCCCAAGGACACCTGTCCTTTATACTCTTCCAAAAGTACATAAGGATCTGTTGAATCCTCCAGGCCTACCCATAGTCACTGGCTTTGGGTCGGTCCTGGAGCCTCTTTGCAAATACATTGATATTTGTATTAAGGATTTTGCCACTAGCACCCGCAGTTATGTGCGTGACAGTGGTGACATCATTTCACAGTTGGAAGTGATGCAATTTTGTCCTGATTCGGAATTGTTGGTGTGTTTGGACCTTGAGTCCTTATACACCAACATTCCCCAATTGGAAGGCATTGAGGTGATTAGAAAGGTTTTGGACACACATACAGCCCCTGTGCCAGTCCCGACTGATTTTTTTGTGGAACTTTTGATGATTTCATTGACACGTAATTATTTTGAGTTTGAAGGACAATATTATTTACAGATCAAGGGTACTTCTATTGGGGCTTCTTATGCCCCCAACTTTACCATATTGTTTGTTGACAATTCTGAACAGTTTTTCATTTACGACTCTGACAATAGTCCGTATTTTGATAACGTTCACCATTGGCGACGCTATATTGACGAGATTTTCTTCATTTGGACTGGCACTAGCTCTGATTTTGTGTTGTTTTTAAACTGGCTTAATTCATGCTCTCCTGACTTTTACTTTACTTTTAATTCCAGCAATAGTCAGGTTGATTTCTTGGATCTTACGATATTTCCAAATGATGGTAAGCTGTCAACAAGACTGTTTACAAAACCGACAGCCCGGAATACCCTGCTGGAGTATTCTAGTAATCATCCAAGAGGGCTTAGGGATGGTCTGACCTTTGGGCAGTTTCTGCGTGCACGCAGAAACTGTTTCTTCAAGGAGGACTATTTCTATGAGGCAGAAGTTCTGGCTAAACAACTCCAACATCGTGGTTATCCTCGAAAACGAATTAAAAGATCCATGAAAAGAGCATGGTATAACCATCGGGAATTTTTATTAACACCTAAAACAAAAATGCACACCAATCGTATTCCATGTGTGACCATTTTTGGAACCAGGAGTAACCAGATTTCTGGTATTATCAAAAAACATTGGCCTTTGGTTGTATCATTTGGAATCACACAGGAATAACCCCTATTTTCTTACAAAAGGGGTAAAAATCTCAGAAACCGCTTGGTCCGAGCTGCACTACCTCGGACAGAGAGCCCTGATTTGACATCTTTATGGGGTTTAAACAAGTTGGTGGGACACTACAAATGTGGTGGCTGTCTAATGTGTGGAACTAGCATGAATACCAAAAAGTTTACCCATGGAGATATCAGTCATGATCTACGAGATTTTTCAAATTGTAATACACAGAACGTTGTGTATGCAATTTGGTGCCCTTGTGACCATATTTATGTAGGTCGGACGACCCAAAAGATTAAAACACGGCTTGGGCAACATAAATGCTGGATTTGTGCCAAACTGAGAATGCTCCTCTGGTGGCCCATTATTCGGAGCACAATCATGCTCCCAGCGATATGCGCTGGCAGGTGATTGAAGTGGTACACACCCCTGCTAGGGGAGGGAGCATTACAAATATCTTAAATAAAACTGAATGTCGTGGATACTCCGTTGCGACAACATAAATCTGGGTCTCAATTCTATGGAGGAATGTCATTCTGTAGTATGTGGTTGATATCAATAATATTGGCAACTGTTTATGAATTCACTAGGTGGCCATACACTGATGTATTGTTGCTTTGGCAACATTCATTGACTATAGCCTTTGACTGTATTGTAAGAACTATATGTACTTTTTTAACCAGTGATGAAATTGTTTGCCAGTATGGACACTGCTGATACTTTTGTAACATCAATGAATGTGATTCATGTTTCATATTGTTATCATGGAATTTAATACAATTTTGTTCAAGCTGAGGATATGTGTCGCCTTACTGCGTTGTAACTAGTCCTCTTCAAGGGAAAATTATTTTGCTTTCTCATCTTTCTGGCTTCAGAATGTATGCAATGTATTAGCCGGATGGTTAACATTTTGGATTGGTAGATTCTTTCTGTGCCTGTTACTTTTTTCCTGTATAATTACTGGTAACATCATAGTATTATTACATAATAAAGGTTTTCTAAATGAGGTTTGTAGAAATGTTACTTGGTGACTTGGTCGAGTACAATTATTGGCAACATCATGTAATTATTACATCATAAAGGTTTTCTAAATGATGGTTGTAGATAGATTACCCAGTTTCATCTACTTCTTCCCCTTTATAGGACTGATTGTGCTATTTGCATTTTTCATATTTAATGATTCTTTCTTGTTTGAATAAGATGTTCGTCGGCAATTTTGACTAAATAACTGGTCCTCTTATAATTTGTATGCCCCTTTTGATGTGGACATTCAATATTGACTTTCTAAAGATCCTACTTTCCCTTTATGAGAAATAGATCTACTGTGCCCATTTAAGATGTACACATTACATTTCCATTGCGCGGGTAGAACCACAATGTTTGCGGGTAAAAACAGGGCGGATCTACTGATAGCAACTTCTCTGACTTTTGTAGCGGTACGACGGAATCGCACGGTAAGCAGCTTTGCCGCATTTTTTCCATTTTTATTTAAGTGGTGTCAAACGCTGTAGTAAATGCACTATTAGAATTTCCTAATGCAGATTTTGATTGCGCTACGACAAATGTGTAAGTTTTACCGTGTGGCATTATTCCTGAATGCCTCTCTGGATAACGTAATGATAATTGCGGAGGTGCAATCGTCTGTTAGAAAACTCCTAACTTGGTAGTTCTTTAGCGTGTTAGGGTGTAATGCTGTGTTTTTGAAGAAACAGGGACGCCTGGTACAATCTGGCACATACACATCTCCGCTTTGCTAAATGTTGCATTTTTGCAGTTTCCAATATAACTGGTTAACGGTGACTTTTGGGTCAGCGTTGCATGCCGTAGAGAATCTAGCATGTATATGTTGCGCTTTGACGAATGAGCCAATTTTTGCCTTTTTTATATGTCTGCAGACATGTTCCTTAGCGCGCATGCTGTTATGAGCTAGTTCTCAGTAATTGTTGTTATGAGCTAGTTCTCAGTAATTGTTGCCCCGCTAAATGGTGGCGAATTATATTTTCTAATCTGAACTACTTGTGGTTGAACAGCGAGTGTATATCTACGCTAACATTTCTAGTACCACTCTTATTAGTATAAGTTGCTGTTTCTTGGCATTATTAAGTTTTAGGATAATTGTCATATATAACTGGTCTTTTCCTGTTGCATTACAACAGACCAAATTTGGGGGCCCATTATGATCACGGTTTTCCCGTATCCTCCGGGCCGGCGGAAGCCACCGCCGGCCCGGAGGATGCGGGAAAACCGCTGCGGACCCACCAAAGACCCACCGCCACCTTAGGATGGCTGGTGGGTCTTGGTTTCAGTCCGCCGCTTTTCCGCCGCGGTCAGCTTACAACCGCGTCGGAAAAGCTCTAATATGGTGGCGGTGTCTCTCAGACACCGCCAGACATATTAGGATGGCTTCTAAAACATGCTTTTCCGCGGCGGATTCTCCGCCGTGGAAAAACATACGGATCTTCACTTTGGGGGCCCCTTGCGGGCCCCCTGGGTGAAGGTTGGGTGGGGGTGCATTTACATGCAGAAAGCAGCAGTCACCGCGCGGTGCCTGCCACTTACTGCATGTAAATGCAATGCATGCCTTTTTAACATTGCGGCGGGTGCAGCTTGAAGCCGCACCCGCCGCAATGTTGAATATAGAGGATGTGACCGCCAGGGTGGCGGTCACATCCTAATTGCACAGGAGGGAACGCCGCAGCACATGCGGACGTTCCCTCCTACTCAGGGCTCGCGGACAGACGCAAGTCCGTCCGCAATCGTAATGAGCCCCATTGTCTGTATGCAAAGGACTTTCAGGATGCATTTATGTATAAACTAGATTTCTATGGATTAGAGCTTCTTGATATCGAGATTCTGAGGCTATGGCTTTCTTTTTCTCTTATTCCAATTTTAGCCCACTGCTTGTCCGACGTATCTTGGTAATTTGCTCACCGTCCTAACGAATCTATCCCCTGATGTAATGGATAGATGGAATTAACTCCAAACACTATATTGAGACGAGTTGAAGTAACACTCGCCGCTATTTGTAAGTGTTTTAATATCTGAACTTTCTGAGGTATAGGGCTGATAGTAATTGTGGAATTGTTCGTGATTGTAGTTTTCTTTTTCAGTTATCTTTAAATTTCTCGTGGACCAACTCAATTGAAAGACGGTTGGATTGTTTTTAAAAAGGTGATGTTTTCTTCTTTTTTCTTTAACTTGCCTGGTGGTGGTATTCTATATCTCTATTTTTGATTCATTGGGTGTACAGAATGAGTTTATAAGTGAGCTCTTATCTTTGGGATCTTTGGTCGCTGTTCTGACACAAGTTTTTTACCTCCGTATTCTTGTTCTTGTTTGATTATGCTTTTTCTTTTGAAGAAGTCTACACTTAGTAATTGTACCCCATATGTATTCTTTCAATATACAGAACTGCTTGTGACGCTCAAGGGAAATCAGAGTCCTGATGATGACCGTGTAATTGTATAGTGGTCGAAACGCAGTTGACGCTTATGTGGCTAAAAATGATAGGTGGACACATTATCTTTGTATATGTTGTTCCTTTATTGTAACGTGTATTTCTACATTTGCCACCTGTCTGGTTTGTGATATGTATTGTTTGTATACCAGCACATTGTCTTGAGCGTAATTGTCTTAACTGTAATTGTCTTAACTGATTTTACTATATGTAATAAATAATCCATAATTTTTTATATATAATTTTTTTGTGTAAGGGGCTTCTTCTCTTATTTGCTTTTATTTTTTTATTTTTGCACAATTGTTTGATTTGGGATTAGGATTTATGTGTTATATTGTATGCATGAAGCATTTTGCCTCTTGAACCTTATGTTAGTTGTATATATAGGGTCATCCAGAGAGCCAGGTCTTGAGGTCCTTTCTGAATTGGGGCAATGTGGGAACTTGCCAAAGGTGGAGGGGAGGTTGGTCCAGGCCTTGGCTGTGAGGTAGGAGAAGGGCTTTCCTCCTGTTCTGGTCTTGTAGACAAGTGAGACAGTAGACAGAGAGAAATCAAATGATTAAATGGGTGGATTATGTTGGTTTGCAGACAGAATAGATTTGTGAAATCGTACACCTGCTTAGATATAAAAAAGCATGTTCACAGAGGGGCGAAAAAAGATTACCTGTCACAATTTTTAGACATGTGAAAGCTCTCTTTGTAAAGTTGGGAATATGCCATTTTAAAAGTGTTCCAAGAGTCCAAGGGCTGTATCATGAACACGTGATGAATACACACTGCAGACGCATTAAAACAGGAGCTCAGCTCTGCGCTGATTTAGCATAGCCCTCAATTAAATGGCTCAAGAGGTTCAGAGAAAATCCCAAACAGCTGAATTCTACAACTTTTATGGAATGTCTCAATTTTTTTTAAGAATACGCAAAAATAAAAGAAGTTTGCAACGTCACACAACACTAATAAGGGCACAATGCAGGATAAGTTAGTACCCTTTATGAGTTTCTGGGGAATAACTCACCAAAATCTGTATAATGTGGTAATTACCATATGGTTTTCCCCTGTTAAATTTCGGTAGGGTTGACCTGCTGGAACTTGACGAAGGTTGAGGTATGTAAGGCATCCGATAATTATTGGATTCATTAGAAAATCTCACCTCATAAATCTAACCAATGAGTAAGCAGGAATTTACACATGGGTTGGAAAAGAAACCAAGAGTCTCAATCAAGCCATATGCAGTTTCTAGGTTCTCATGATTACCAAGCCTGACAGATGACTCAGTCCAAGCACGTCAATATTTCAATGTTTTTTAATTGCTCTCTACACTGCTGATATGGTGCAGTCTTGCCTTAGTTTATTCTGTTACCTATGTAAACTCATACACAGATGGTACCATTTTTAGTGATGGGATGACACGCGGAATGACATTTGCTTTTCGGAGTGTTTTTCTGTTGGTATGAAACAAAAACCATTGAGTGCTATTTTGTCATTAGTCTTAAATCGTTATAAGCAGAAAATGTATGCGTACTTGTAAGGGGAGGTAAAGGGCTCGCATAGTGTGCAGGATGTTGGCGCTGGAAAGAAAATGATCTGTTAGATAGATATAAGATGCTCTCTTGATTGCCCCCCCCCCTTTGCAAAGTAAATCTTAGGTTGGTAGTGTCCCCCAAGTGCATTGTTGTATATATATATATATATATATATATATATATATATATATATATATATATATATATATATATATATATATATATATATATATATATATATATATAAAACAGGGCATGCCCATATGTCATTGGATATCTAAGGTCCCCCCACCTTAGCACAAACACAGTAAGTCCCGATATGAGAGGATAGGACTAGCCAGCAGTATCTTGGGGCAGGAGCTGCAAAACAGAAAACTCACGCGTCCCAACTAAAGTAAATAAAAAGAACAATATAAGGACACATGAAACTAGAAATACATTACCTGCAAGACATTTTTCTGGGCACTATATAAACACGAGCAATGATTTATAAAACTAACATCAGGAAAGAAAGATAGGTTTAGATATACAATAATCTTTACACCGTGCACTGTACACAATGGGGCCTATTCAGAAAGGTAAATCTTCTTATGTAAATGTACTCTTACATTTTGTAGTCAATTCACAACTTCTACCTTTTCACCATTTCTGAATCTAAATTTACAAAGCGTAGACTTATGTCTCCACCACCTGAAACGAGAGTGTGGAGCCAAATTTGTGAGCGTAAAGTTGCTACTACTAACTTCACATTTAGGCTGAGAACTTCTCCACATTGGTGGAGATCTTTCCCACTGTGGTGGAGAACTCCTTATTGTAAAGTATGGGGACATTTAAAAAACTTTTATTTAATAAAAAAAATTAGTACCAAGATTTTGTGTTAAATATTGTTGTAAATTAATTGAATACATCTATTTTAAATGCAGAACAAAATAAAAAGAGCAACATCACTATTTTTTTGATAACCAATTTTATTTACTTCAGAGCAATGTGGTACAAGGATACATACAACGCACCCTCTCTGCCCAACCACTTACATCATCCCAGTGCCTCATATATGAGTTTCTCTTGAGAGACACACAAATCCATCCCTATCCTCCATTAGACCACCACTGCCAGTGTCTATTCGCGGGCAACGTCCCTTTTCACCACCACCATGTCAACCCAGAGAAGGTACCTCTCCCCTCTGGTATTACCAAGATCATCCAAAACAGCCAGCAGAGCCTACCTCGGTATCAGCATAAGTGTTTATCCTGGAACCTGGCATAAGGAGTGTCTAGTGTTCCTGGATTGGGGACACAGCCATGTCATATGAAAAAGTCTGCATTCAGGGTAGGGCAGCAAAAGCAAGTGTTGGTGTGTGATTTCCCGACCTGCAGCAGTTTTAATGGTGTTAAGAGATGGGGTCTCCTTAAAGTATTCTCATGACTTTATCTAGGTTTAGTAAGGCAAGTTCGGTTCGATACGAGGGATCATCCCACCCCTGGTCATCCAGTTATTGATCACCAGAAGTGGTGAGGCTTAGTGCGCATCTGGAGGTCTGCCATAGCTATCCTGCTGTCCAACACTGCCAGCCAGCACTTGGCCCAGGCAATGCGAGGCAACGATTGGCCCATTGGAAGACATGGAACACTGAGGTGAACTCCCTAAGACACCGGTCAGGGAGTATCAAGGGAAAGTTTTGAAAACTATACAGGATGTGTGAGAGAACCATCATCTTAAAAAGGGCCATGTTACCCAAGAGGTTAAGAGGAAGGTGCTCTCAACACTGCAGTTCCGTTCTTGCTCAGGGGAGGAGAGGTGGCATTTTGAGATTCCAGGTCAATTCGGGGATAAGGGAGATGTGAATCCTCAGATATTTGAAGCTCAGTTTTTTCAAAGGTATAGAGGCTTGTCAGTGTGTCATAGTAGCATCTCCACGGACTAGTACTAGCAGACATTTAGTGAGATTCACTTGTAGACTGGAGGCCTCTTCATATAGCTCCCAAATGCAAAGGCATCTCGGACCTCTTAGATCAAGTTCAGCCAGGTATGGAAGAAGGTAATTGGTGTAAAGTGCAATTCTCTCTCCCACCAAGCCCTCCCAGCTCTATCCTCCATCACAGCACACTAGGAGGTAGAGGAGTTCGATGTTGAGGGTACATAGAAATCATGACAACAGACATCCCTGGTGGGTTCCTCTGCCTGTACAGAAAGGATCCAAGAGTATCCCGTTAATTAGCACCTGGTCTATTGGTTTGGAGTATAAGAGGTCGAGTTAGCCACGTATTCAGGGACCAGAGCCCATTCTGACCAGTACTGTCTTTATAAAGCCCATGTCCTCCAAGTCTAAGGCCTTCTTGAAATCAAGAAGAGAGAGCATGCAGGAATCAGGTATTTTGTGGACTTGTGTCAGTGCGGCAGTACACAGTGCTGATTGCCTCAGTAGGACATAAATTCACACTGGTCTGGGTGAACTACGCTGGAGATAATCTGTCATAGTCTAGTGGCAGTGAGTTTCACGAAGATCTTCATCTCAGTGTTGCTGAGGGAAATAGGGCCAGACTTTGGGATTGCCACAATAGTGGCTGCATCCAACTCCGGTAGGAACCAGCCCTTCAGAGCTGCGTCTGTACATAGGTCGAGGAGGTGAAGCATGAGGATATCTCAGAACTCTCTGTAATACTCTAGCGGATGGCCGTCTGGCCCAGGAGTTTTCCCAGAGGGAAGCTGGATATGGCTTCCTGGATCTCCTCCTCTGTAAGGGGCTCGTCAAAGGCCATCCGCTTGCTGGGTGATAGCTGCAGAAGTAGCATCTCAGTCAGTAGATGTCGGCTATGCTCAAGGGGGGACGAGGACGCTGTACATACAGCCCTCAATAGTACTCATCGAATGTCACTGCTATTGAGATCGAGTGGACATGAAGGACCCCAAAGGAGTCCAGGACTTTAGAGCTTCTGGTGGGTAACTTGTACAGGACTTTGCTGGACTTGTCCCCAAGTTTGTACACTTGACGGGTAGGGGCCCTCCAGCACTGACTGGCCTCCTCAAGGTCTGTTTATGGGTGAACCAGACCAACTCCAATGGATGTTGCATGGTCTCAGTAGGATGGTTGACATACTGTTATTTCAGGGCTGTAACCTGGGTCTCCAGGTTCATTTTTATCTGTTGTTTGTCCCCCCCCCCGCAGCATGTACCCCTTGGCAATCTAATGCATTATGGCTTTCAAGGCAACCCAGAGGATGCCCATTGATTCAACTGAGCCAACATTAGCCTCAAAGTATGCTTGCAATTCACTGGCAAGGAAGTCTGCACAGCCATATTCCTGTAAACACCATGCATTCAGGTGCCACTTAGATTGTGCCGCAGGGCACAGGCTACCAAAGTGGAGCTCTATGCGAGTGATATGAAATACCTATTGGGAGTATGTCCACCTGGGTGACATATTGTACTTCAGTCACAGGGACCAGGAAGAGGAACATTCATGAATGCATCTTCTGAGATGCTAACATGTGGGTGTACATCCTGTCTCGAGGATGCCAAGTCCTCCATATGTCACATAGACCAAAGGACTCCATTCATCCCTGAAGTTGTAGCGATAGCGTAAAGCAGTGCGATGTGGGAGTTCCAATGGTAACTATGTCAGGGTTAGGGGAAGAATTGAAGTCACCCCTATAATGGTTGGACTTACAGGAAAAACTGACATTATGTCTGTGACGGCCTCGTAGGGTTGGGAAGGTAAGTGTGGTGGGATGTAAATGCTGAGGAGATTGCAGGGGCACCCATCAAGCAAACCCTCTACTCCCACATATCTGCCCAGGAGATTGCTGATTGTGCGGGTAACCGAGAAGGGGAAGAACCTATGTAGGAGTATCTCCACTGCCCTGGAGTCCCTGGCCATCCCAGTGTGAAACACCCTATCATACCCAGAGCACTTCAGAATGCTCAGCAGCAGGACTGATCGGCATAGGTGTTTAGTGTGTCATAGGACTGCTGTCCTTTTAATAAAGTGTAGCAGAGAGCTCACATTCCAAGTAAGGTTTGTGTAAGCCGCCATGCATATGGTGTAGGGGTCATGCTTGGTGTCCACCGTAAAGGAGGCATTCAGTGAGAGCATAGGAAGGAAATCAAGAGTCCCTGCTCCAATTAAGAGGCTCCACTTCGGACAGGCACTTGCCATCCTTGTGTGGGTGTCAGATGTGTTGTGGTCAGTAGGCAGGCTAAGCAATAAAGGCAAACCAATACAAACAACAAACCAATCATTCCCAAGTCCTCCCATCCCATACTTTCTACATTGAAGCATCTGATGCCCCAAAACACCCAAACACAACACTCAACTCAAAGGAAAGGTAACGGTCCTTGGGGTTTCACTAGTGGGGGCTTTCCTGTTTCTGACAAGTAGTCGTACGCCTCACCAGCACTGCTCATTGACATATGTCTGAAGGGTGATCATTTGGGATCACCTGCTCCCCAGCCGTGGAGCAACCACGGAGGGTGCCTCTCTGACCAGGTCCTCCCCCCTCAGGAGGATCTCCCTGCGGTAACAGTGGGATGGTCAGCAAACTGTTCTCCCGGACCTCTGTGCTGTATAAGTCTAGAAAGTCTGCAGGTCAGTGGTGCATTCAAGGTGATCTAGCACACCAATGTTGCTTAGATTTCATAGGCCGAGGCTGGATGGATGCTTCCATGTTTGGAGGGGGAAACCCGGAGTCTGCTCCCAGGCGGTCAAGGGCCCATTTGGCCATCCACTCCCATGTCTCCTCTGTGGTGTCAATGAAGTGAGAACAACCCTTGTGCAGGGCTTACAGTTTTGCCAGAAAAAAGAGCATATATTTGAGATTGAGGGCTCTCGGCTTATGTTTCACCTCATCACATAATCTATGCTGTCTCTGCTTTGCGTGGGCATAATCCGAGAATATCATGATCCATGATGCTTGGAATGTCAGTGCCAGAAATCCTCCATGCCTCATGTAGGATGAAACATCTGTCTAGTTAATTAAGCATTCTAAAAATTAGTGGTCCGCAGCACCCCCTGGGATGCAGCTGGTTCAACAACCTGTGGGCCCTTTCAATCACAAACCACTGCTTAACAGCTTCTTTGGGCAGCCAAGATTACAGCCAGTCATGCAAGAAGTCGGCAGGTTCAGAGGATTCTGTTTCCTTTGGAAGCTCCACAAATCATAGATTGTTGTGCTGTGATCTGTTCTCTGCATCCTCTACATGCTTTTCCATGGCGGGAATAATAGCTTGAACACTTTGGACTTGAGAGAGTTCAAGTTGTCTTCCACTGTGGAGATCCTTTCCTCCTCTGCAGTTACTCTCTGTGCCATATTCAGTAGGTATTGTCGGATGAGGGAGAGGTCTACTTGACCTCCCCTATTCTGGTCTCAACTGCATCCTGGGATGCCTGGATGGGCTGTAGTACAGCAGCAAGGTCTGAGGGTTCCGCAGTGCGCCAGTGCATGGAGGCTGTCCCTTGCCGCTCGCATCCCGAATGGTGGTGAACCTATCCATCTTAGTTTGTGAGTGTGTTGTTGGGCCTTGGCCCTTTTCATGCCATGGAGGGAGGAGTGCTGGAAGCTGGAGACCAGGGAGTCCAATCCAAATGGCCCGCTCGGCCCACTTGTTCCTTGAGTTCTGGGGCATCATGAAAAGCTGAGGGTTCCCAATGGGGATGTCACATGGTAGAGGGGGACAGGAAGTTCCAGGTGAAGTGGGGATCTGATGACCGGGCAGAGTTGATGGTCCGGTCTGTCGTCCCCAGCAGCTGTTCACAGCATGCCCCGGCCGCAGCCAAGAGGGCACTGTGACAACTGCACGAGGCAACATTGCTCTCAGGGCGAGCCCCTCAAGGAATGGCCCATGCCAGTCTCCCCCAGGGGCATAGTCTGAAATTATGTAAAGGTGTCACAGTAGGCTCAGGAAGCAAAGGCTGACCTCCACGTCTCCATCCTGGCAGGCACATCCAGCGGGGAAGAGGCAACCAGGTCCTACTCCTACCCATGCAGACCCAATGGCTCGGCCCAGGAGGACTAAAAATCAGAGCGACCCAGCTAATCCCAAGGTGAGAAAGGCACGTGACCCACCGGGCACAGTCTGATACCTCGCGCCCCTCCCCCACTCTTAAAGTTGTGTTGAGTGCAGACAGGCCACTCCCAGGAGCACGTTTCTGCTGGCTGCTGCGTCACTCCAGTTGTAACCGGTCCCCGTCGCCAGTCGAAGGTTCAAGAGGGAAGAAAATCAGTAGGCCACCCTCTGTCTCGGGCCCCAAACCATCCCCCAGCCAGCCATGTGACACGCCGCACCCAGTCACTCAAACGAGCAGCCCATAAGTTTCAAGGCGGGGCCCTGGTTGTCCGACTGCTGCCAATGGGCAGAGTGAAAATGGGTCAATAGCTGGCCCTTGATGTCGTGGGCTCATGTAGGGATCCCATGCAGAGCAGTTCGCATGGTGGTTCGTATTATGGAGGATGGTAGGGATGGCCGAGATCCCACCTAGAGTGGACCTCTCATCTCCGCTAAGCCATGCCTCCTCCTTGCTACAACACTATTTACTTAATTTTGAAATAAATATTTAATTAACCTAAATATCTTAAAATACATTTCATTTTTAAGAATGTATTTAAAGAAATTTCACCTAAAGTAGAATGTATATATGTATTTATACAATTGAAGTTCAAATATTTAAAAAAAGTTATCAAAATACTTATATATATATATATATATATATATATATATATATATATATATATATATATATATATATATATATATATATATATATATATATATATATATATATATATATATATATATATAATCCTGAACATTAAATTACATTAACATGTTTTAACATTTTTACAGTTTACATATTTAAAAAAATTCTAAACTACATTATTTTATCATTATTCACTATGGAGTCCATCTTAAGTTCTTCCATCATTTTCTATGAGGGTGTTGCAGTATCGGTGAGAGGCCATGCATGGTGCTGGGCCTAATTAGGGCTAGGCTAGAGTACATTTATGGCTATTATGTGGACCCTTAGATTGTAACAACTTTAGAATTGCTGTTTTGTGAATAGAAGTAGGCTTACTCTTTTGTGGATGGGTGCTTGCATTTGCATGTTCTTCTCTAAACCCCTCCCTGACTACCTCCTTGCTCATTCCTAAACCCCTTCCATTTTGTAGTGGGTATTCCCCGTGTTCCCCCCACTACCACGGCCTTCCTCACATTTACTACTAAGTAATAAACTTACATGTGTGGAGGGGTCCCCATAGAAAAGATAGGAGAGGTGGGGATTTCCACCTATAGATTTGTGAATGGCATTTTGTAGTAAGTAAGAAGTACTGCTATACTACTGCTTTACGTACTACAAAATGAAGTGTGCGAATCGGTTCCAATACGTGCATACAGAAAGCGTATGTATGCCTTTAGCACAGTGTCCTGGAGGTTGTTGGAAATAAGTTGCAGTTCCTGGGAATTATGGCAAAGCTTTCACTGTCCAGCGTGCACTCCGAAAAAGTACAGTGAAAGCTGGAGCCTTTTGGGAACCTGATGATTGTCATGGAAAGCAGTGTAGGACATGGACAAAAAAACAGGCCTAAGCACCAAAACAAAAGTAGGCCCCATTAGCGAATCAGATAGCTAAAACAAGTGGCCCACATTTCCAAACAGTTTTGAACTTGTAAAGGCATTCTGTAAAGGTGTTTAGCAATGTATTTTAGACTGTATACGTTTATGCTTGCTACATGCAATGTTTATAGAATTATCTGAGGCATTCACAGTACAAAATGGCCCATCAGAACAAGAAACAGGTCCACAAACGGTCATATACCTGACCCACACACTGCCCTGTCAGACCAGTTCCTCTGGCACTACTACATCACGTTATAGGCCAGTCTGACTCTGGAGGAAAGTGTTGCATTAAACTGCTGTATGCAATCACAGTTTGCTGCTGAGGTGTAAGAACAATGTGGATCAGATGCATGCTAGAGTGCATAGTTTATGTACCAGTGCAACCCCCCAGGACTGAAACAGTGCACTGATAGGTAATGTGATGTCCCCATGGGAGCTTCTGAGCAATGTAGTGGCAGCGAAACACAGCTGGTGTGGCCAACCCAACTCTATTGCCTGATGGTGTTCAGGGACTTAGGACGAAGGCAGACCAACGAAGGGGCAGGATCTCAGCCCTACTGCATGATAAGCACAGTCTTGTGTCCTTAGAGAGCAGAGAGACTGCATGGAAAGCCGTGAGGAATGCAGGGTGGCAGTCTCTGGCTATAGTGGTGGCTTGCAGGGTTCACAGAAATACTCTCAACAGAGAACTAATTCTTGGAATGGGTGATCCTCAGCCTGTCCCCAGTAAAGAGAAAGTTCAACTGCCAGTCACTGTAAAACAGCGTGTAAGTGCAAGAACCATCTCACCCTCTTCCTTGGGTGGATGGCCAGTCACTCATGTCTGTGTGTTGTCTCTATCAGAACTTTTATTTAATTTTTGTATTACAAAATGGCGCATGCACAGGTCATCATGCATGTGCATGCCTACAAAATGAGGTACTCGCATCAGCACACCTTTTAAAAAAAAACGTTTGACCATGGTCAACACCTTAGCTAAAGGGAGAAATTGCAAATCACATATTTGCCAATGCCTATTCACATTAGCTGATAGTAAAATACTTCTCCAGTGTAATAAACTAAATCTCAACTGTGCCCTATAACTATTAATTCTTCAATTCGACTGAAATACATTTTTTATTGAAACAGGTGTTAAAGTACAGCTCTGTAATTATCCATAGCTAAGTTTGCGCCCCAATCCTTTATGAAAAAAAATTAAAAAGTTAGTCAGATGACTCCATTGAGGCTGAGGGGCCATGCCCCACCCTTTACCCCTGACGAAGGGTGTCTGTCAGGCTGAACAAAGGTCAGCCTGACAGACATTGTTAATTTTCAGGTCAGGCAGCTAGGAGGCAGACATGCTTAAATGCACAAGCTCCTGGCTGCCTGAGCTGAACTTTGCTGGGCTGAGGAAGTCACAGCTCCTGTGGGCGTGGCCTCCTCAGCTCAACAATAGTCCCTGAGGCCCTCCCCCTCAGTGACGAGGGGTAGCGACACTCATTGCCTCCCATCTAGGCGCTTCAGTTTTAAGCCCCGAAGAGCCCAGGGTCGAGTGTCAATCAGTGACACTTTATTACAGTGGGGTGGAGTCACCAGTCTCACTGACCCCAACCCACTCTGTGATGACTTTGGGAGTGCTGCCTTCCCTCATTGTCTGGCCATCAGCCAGTGAAGGAAGGCAGCAGTCCCAAGCCTCCTGGGTCCTCCGAGGCAGAGCTGCAGATAAGTGTGTGGTTTATTTTTTAATCAATGTTTGATGCGTGTGTGATTGTTTGTATGAATGTTTGGTAATGAGTGTTTTGAATGTGTATTTGTGTGTGTGTGTGTGTGTGTGTGTGTGTGTGTGTGTGTGGGTGGGTGTGTGTCTGTGTGCATATTGTGTGAATGTATGGCTGTGAGTGTGTATGTGTGCGTGTGTGCACCATCTGCCCCTCCCTCCTAAACTTACCGGGCACCACTGCTTTACCGATGTACCAAACTGCATGATATGCTCTTAATGGGCCTCACTTTTATGCAGAATGACACTTTTTTGAACGTGCAGATCTTCAACTATTCCTGATAAATATTTTTGCTATTTCATTTTATTTTTCACAGAATGTTGAAATAGTCATAAATTCATCAATATATCAGATAGAGCATTCTTCCCTTAAAAAATCTTCCTTCAAAATTTACTATTCATTGGAAAATCTTGAGACACTTTTTGTTTGCTGTGAGACAAAGGAAGCTCCTTACAAGTTTTTTAGATTGAGCCTACTAGGCAGCATGTGCGCTGTCTGTTACGAGACGTACTGTTTACTTACCAAGAACATACAGGAGCTTGCAGCCCGCCCACTGCTTACCACTGGTTGGTATTCCTATCATTCTAATTGCCTGCTTATTCTATTTGTCCCAGCTTGTAAATCCAGTGTTTTGCCCTTTCAAGGAACATAGCCTCTTTACCCTTTCGGTGACTGGCTTGCTTGTAAAGATTGGACTGCTTGTTTTGAAGAACACTTTTTTTATTTGGGTTAAGCACTCCACATGAGTGCATGTGTTTTCTAGCTGTCTCCTTTAAGTACTTCTCTCCCCTGCACTCCATGTTGCTGTCTGTTCCCCGCACCGTGCCATGCTGCTCTTGCCCTCTTATACTTCCCTCATTACTTTCTTGCCTGTGTGCTTCTCCTCTGCCTGCTCCATGTTGCTCTCTCACCCATTGCTTCTCCTCCCCAACCCTGTCTTTCATGTTTCTTCTGCCCACTCGGGCGCTCCTTCTCTCTTGCCAGTTAACCTGTTGAAATTGATCGCAAGAACGAAATGTGTCCCAAACTAAAAAACATTAAAAAGAATACACTAGATGCTGCCATCAATATGATCCGCCCGCCAACAATAATTCTCATACACTGTCAGTGCTGTGCTGACAAAGTTTCTCCTGATTCCCTCCCACGGTAGTTGCTCTCTCTCACTCACGCTTTGGTTTAGCAACTTTATGTGACCTGACAAATACACTTCTCCGCAGCTAGTTACAGATTCTTCCTTCCCAATGTTGCTCCCCACTAGCCTGCAAACTCAGAATTTCTTGTCAGGACTGGCCACAGTGGACTCCCAGTATTTGTAGACATTTCTGGAACCTTTGTTAATCTGTGCAAGTTATTAACTCCCAGCATACACTTTTATTGCTGGGATCGACTGTTCATTTGAATCTTTTTGCACCATAGTGATTCTGCTATAGCAACGCACCATTTGTCCTAGGCAACACATCATGGCCAGACTACTATCTGCTTTGGAGCATGGCAGCAGAAAGTGTGCATGCGCAGAGAGATAGCAGAACAGCACCACATCTTAGTAGATACAGTGCTATTCTGCTCTCTCCTGTTGGCGAAAAATCAGAGCAACAACTGTAGTTACTGTGTTGTGTGATTTCTTTGTAAATCTGGGCCCACATCTCTCCAAAGCTATGATGGATAATTCCTCTTCCAGTATATCTGCTGATCTTTCTTAATCACTATATATCTGAGCTGATTTTTTCTTCCAGTGATTAAAGCTAGATGCTTAGGGCCAGATGCATTAAATGGTTTTGCCCATTCTGTGTCTATGGGAAAATGTGTTCATGCATATGGCCCTTAGTTCTTGCCTGGACTTGAAAATGCAAACCTGACACTTGTGAAATCTAATTCGAATGTGTGTGCCAAATTGCACATTCCATACATAGGTTTTCATTTCTGACCTTCTATCTCTTTAGCGGTATACATCACTCATAAAGGCCATTATTATAACCTTGTAAAATGATAAGGCATTGTTATTCAGCACATGATTTGCATATATTGTTCAATAAATCCTAATAAGCACAAGCAATTAAAGAATGTATGTCTCTCATAATTATCTCACAGTAGAATAGCTTAATGGGTGGCGGTTGCAATCTGTATCTGCTAGACTGAGACTAAGGGCCTTATTATGAGTTTGGCGGTGGGAGAGCGGGACCGCCACGCTTCAGCACCACCAAACCCATGTTTGAACTGCCCGCCAGATAAGGAGTTTTCTCCTGTCTGTCAGGCTGTTTTTTGCATTCCCATGGCAGTGCCTATGAAATAGGCACCTCAATGGGAACGTCAAAATCAGTACCTGCATGGCGTGGACTGCTGCAGTCCATGCCGTGCAAGTAGTTTGGTGCATGCACACGTGGGGCACGACATGTGCCCCCCTGCATGCACCCCATGGCGTGGAGGCACAAGGTAGCAGCGCCATGAAAAGTGTTGGGGTGAGGACACTCGTATTATGCTGGCGGGGTCACAACGGCCCCACCAATGATATTTGCAGCCTCGAAACCTCTACACCACCACCAGGGATCGCGGTTCCGGAGGTAACAGGGCGGTTTAACTGCCCTGGTCATAATAGGGCAGTAGGGAGATCGCCACTGCTTCGCCCCATGAGTCTGGCTGTTTGTGCACCTCTAGACTCCTAATTAGGCCCTTAAACTCAGAGAAACTTTGCTTTCTTTTACATCAAATTATTTTTCATTTTTTCCCATGTCAATTAACTCATGCAGATGATGTAATAAAAATGAATTTGAGGACTATCTTTACAGTTGTTACTGGGTATTGCTCTTGTTTCATACCTGAAAAAACTGAAAGCTGGGGGCTGTATATATCAGCATTTATCTGGCCTGGTATTGGCTAAATAGAGTAAATCCCAGTAAATTGGAGGGTCAGATTGGGACAGAAATTTGGCCAGGAGAAGCAAAATAAAAGTGCCCCCCCCCCCCCGCCATTAGTGAATTAAAAACTGAAAAGGTGACCCATGTTTCTAAATCGGGCAGTTTTGAACTTGTAAAGACAGACACGCGGTATAAGTGTTTTGCAAGGTATGGAATAGTGCATTGATTTGAGCTTGCTGCTTGCAATGTTTGTTCTATTATCAGGTAAATCACCAGTAAAATCCGGCCCATCAGACTATAAAACATGCCTACAAACGGACAAAAAACCTGGTCGACACACTGACCTGTCGGACCAGCCCCTAGGGCACTTCCTGATTGCCCTGTAGGCCAGTCCAACCCAGGTAAATTGTAAGCTTCTGAGGCTCCTGCACATGGCGATTTACACCTGATTTCCTCATTTACAAAGCTTGCAGGCAAATCCACATTTAAAAACTAAATGTCGATTTTATTTTTTTTAGTTTTTACCTAACAGTGCTCCATGGAAGCCCTTTCCTTCTTTCATATTACCTGAGAAAATGATCAATATTGGCGCACATTCAAACACTTACTGCACCACTTAAAGCTGAATCATTCAGGTTTTGTCTTAAAAGTGCAAATAAGTTTGAGAAAAGCAACGCAAATATTGACTTTGTGGATGTTCACTTACTTTGATTGTTTTTTTCTGACTACTCATCTCACCTCTGAATGTATACATGACACTGTTTTATGTTTAAATCCTCACTTACAGGAATAGCTGCCCTAACCTGGTAATTTGGCATTTGCTCACCCTGTGGTTCACCAAATCATTGGGTTTACAAAAGGACAACAGGTCTTTAGCATGTAGTAACCCTGTTTTGTGATTCAATAAAGCCTTTCTGAATTGATAAATGGGTTTACCAACTCATTCTAATATATATAATTTACTGTCGCAAACCATTGATAAGTTACCCACTTCTCAAAGTACGTAGTAACCTATAAAAAATAGAAGCTGTCCCCTTTAGACAGCTTTCCTTTTGGGAATAACATTGATGGGCTCGGGAGGAACAGGCAGTAGTCCACCCATTCCGCCCAATGTCTTCTCAAATATTGTTTTTATTAAGAGCCACAATTCCACTAAGGATCGCCGCCTACTTTCCCCCTGTGGGAATGCGAACCCAGGGATAGTGGTCTGCTGCCCTTTGCAGGCCACCATCCTTTTGCTTGTAGCCAATTAGAGGGGTTCACAAATAGCTACCTGCATGAACATAGTGACCCACCTTGTTATATTCCTTAGCTAGGTCGCTCTTTGCAACCCTGTGACTGAAGATTGTGTGCCATGGTCTATTAGTACATAAACTGTACTTCAAAATCAGATACTGTTGCAGAAAGTTGGTGTGCAAATTCTGACTGCTGTTTATGACCCATCTATTAATACATTGCGCCTTTCATCCTTAATGCCCCACCCATACCTGGGCACAGCTTGTTTGGAGACAGCAGACACCACTAGACACCACTAGCTCAGAGCTTTGGAAGCTCAGACAAGCTCAAGACTTTGAAAATTTAAGGTGGGGATGGATTGCGCAAGATGGACTGTAACACCATTCAAACCAGTTGAAGAGATGACGAGCTTAATGTGCAGACAAAGGAAATACTAACTTGTTATAATAGTATTCCTGTGCTGCATACGTAGCAAAATATTCCAAGTTGAATCATAAATAAAAAAAAGTAAACGAACTGATGCTTTACAATAAAAGTTTAATCTACTTGATCATTAAACTTACTTGCTCTTAAAACAGTCTTGAAAAATGTATTATTATATTTAGAAAAAACACAGTGATAGCGTAATTTCTGTGCGTAATTTCACCAGAAGGGCCTTTGGTCAAGTAACAGCCACAAATGTGTTGGATGAACTGTTGCTACATTGCAAGATCCGATACTAGAAAAGACATATTAATGGTCATATTTTTTAATTAGTTGTAAATCGTATTTCAGTTTCCTCTAATTCACCATTTAGGTATTTACAGTTTTGTTGTGGTTGTCATTATAGACCCATCAAAACATGCAATTTTTGTTACTTAATCATATTGTATTTTTAGCAATCTTGCAGTGGTTGTATTGATACCCTTTCAGTGGGAATGCTTGCTGGGGCATATTCTCTAGGACTTATGGCAGAGTTATCGGCACTTCATCGCAGCCAAAGTGGCGATAAATGTATTGCATCATTCACAAGCTGGTGCTAACAGCCGATATCACTACTTTACCTGCGATAGCAGCCACAAAAAACATCGCCACAGATGACCCCGGCAATTATCGCTAATGATATGCAGAGTAGGCATTCCCATGCAAAAAAGCTGCAACAGCACCACTTCGTAACATTTTCAACGACCAGCCAGATCAGCAATAGGATCAGAAAACAGGCGATAAGGCGCATTAGCAGCAGGGATTTAACACCTTCTCTTACCTGGTGTAAAGTCGGATGACAACCTGCACCAGAAAAGGGAGCCCAGCCCAGAGCCACACCTGAAGAACAACAGATGCAATGGAGCCACTGATCATGCAGCTTTGACACCCAAGAGGGCCACAACACCCATCGCCTCCACCCCAGGACTCCCCCGCTCCCTGGGACCCTACCACTGGCAATCCCCCACCCCCCGGACAGAGATATGTTACATCAACTTGAACAAAACAATCAAATAATGAACAAAACAATTCGCCTGATGTCGCACAATACTCAACATTCATGTGTGGTCAGAAAAAGGAGAATCATTCATTCATCTTTAAATTACCAAACAAAACATTTGATTCAAATAAATTCAAAACAACTATTTTGAAAAGCCATGGCGGGTCTTCTCAGGACAATCTGTAAGTCACAGCCTGCAATACAAAATTCTAGATAAGAAGGTGTGTCATCCGCTCATCAAAGGACAGAGAGAGAGAGAGCGAAAGAGAGATAGAGAGAGATAGAAAGAGAGTAAGAGAGAAAGGTAGAGGGAGAGAGAGAGAGAGCGAGAAAAAGAGAGAGAGGGAGAGAGAGAGAGACAGTGAAAGGAAGAGAGGGAAAGGGAGAGGTAGAGAGAGTGCAGACCCTGCAGACCCAGGCCTCACTGCTCACCTGCTGCCACCGGTGTGTCTCCAACCATGTGCTGGTATACACTGCAGTCCACCAGGTCCCTTTTCTGAAACAGAGTCCAGAGTTATGAATGGCAAAGTACATACAATTGCACACGCCATCACTGCCTGCCCGTCCCTGCGTACACAGGCTGCTGCACCCCAGCCCCTCCCGCCGCCCAGCAGTGACTGCCCACCCCTGAGCACCCAGGCCTCACTGCTCACCTTCCCCCACTGGCGTGTCTCCAATAGGGCCCACCACATGCTGGTGCAAGCTCCAAGCCCAGGCCCGCGACCTTGGCAGCCTCCACATCATGCAACCCTGCAACGCAGGACACCGGGTCACACACTTGATTCTGGGTCTTGATTACGCTATGGCAGAGATCATATAAGTGCATATGGCATCATTGCAGGCTGCACAACCTTTCTGCCCTTTAGGTGCCACTGAACCGTGAGGCAACACCACGTGGCAGAAGGCCCGCACTGCCGGCTGGCTGAGGCCTACACTGCGGTCCGGCAGGGCTCACACAAATCCTTACCAGTCGGACCTCCAGGACAGGGCATCATCGCAAGCTGTACACCCGCTCAGCACTTAAGGTGCCCCTACCTCAGTGCACCGAAAATCACCGTCCCATGGCGGTTGGCGCATGCCGGCCGCAGTGTATCTGGTGCCACCAACTCTGTGCATCACAAGTCATGGACCCGCTATGATTGAGTATCGTGGTGATGACGCCATCATGTCACCTCCAGCAGTGGGGAATGTGATGTGGCATGCATAACTTATACCCACACGGATACACCCAGATAGAGAGTGGAAATGGCGTCGAGCACATGCACCCAGCTCTTTTTATTGGCAGGGTCACATGTCCTGTGACGCGTGTGCTGGATGGGTATGTTGTGGGTGTAAACCAGCCATGAGGGAGTGACTTTGGCATGCTGACAACTAGACCTGTGATCAGCATATCACTACAGGGAAGCACTGGGACATGTAGCGTTGTCATCTCCCCCTGTGAGCATAAGTGGAGTGGGCTGGCCTGGTGTATGCCAGTCCAGCGTAAGGGTGTGAACAATGACCCTGGGGCTCTGGGCGTGGTCCCGTCCTGGGCTGGACAAGGAAGTAACTAATGCGTGTGTCTCTGCTGTAGTGTCAGCGCCACCCGGACAGCAATCAGTAATGTGTCACCCTGTGACTCAAGTCCCACAACATGAGCTACATGAACGTAAGAGGGAATCACTGACCGTAAATTAATCCATACTTCCACACTTGAATGATCATAGACATGACACATCTGTGTGAATATTAATGTTTAATGCACATTCAGCGGAGTGCTGTAGCTGGAGCAGTACAGGGCCATGCAAACCCCACTTTACATTGTTGGCCCATGGAGGGCCAGCCAGAGTCCTTTAAGGAACAACAAGTTCATTGGAAGAGGAAGAGTTCAGCCCAGAGTCTGAATGCTGTGTCATTGGTGACCAAACAGAATATGGCAGTCCACCTCGAGGTCCAAGGCGAGTGTCGCAGAGTGCATCAGAATCAGTGGAAGGTGATGATGCAGAGGGCAGAACCAAGCAGAACCGGCCATATGGCAGAGATGAATGCTACTGCATCCTTCTCACCACGAAGGCAGAATCATCCGTATCTTCGCCCTCTGCTGTTTCATGTGCCTCACATGTGGGTGGTGGTGTTCTGTCTCCAGCACTGTGTCGCAGAGATACCTCAGGGACCGGAGGTGGAATGTCTGTGGCACTGACACTTCAAGGGCGGAGTTGTGGATGAAGTGGTAGCAACACCTTTCTTCCATGCCAGGCCTTGTGGCAGCAATTCCATGAGGAGGGTCTTTAGGGCACTGAGGAACCCAGCTACCTCTCGCTGGTGTGCAGCCGTGGTAGCCGCTCTTTCAGACTGCGTCCACTCCATGGTCTCCATTATCCTCCGCATGTGTCCCAACTCCCGGGTGATATCACTAGAGCCACTTGGACTGCGCAGTTGTCTTTGCCTCTGAGTCAGGACTCCAGCGATGTCAGCCATGGATCATTGGAGAGCATGGAGGAGACTGTGTATGTCCGTTAGGGACTGTGAGTGGTCCCTGCTGGGACTCAGACACCCACGTATGGCATCTAGTTTGGCTGCCATGCGGGCAAACCCCAACCGCACCTGTTCAGCCTGCTTCTTCTGGCACCCCAGCACACGACGTTGGAAGGCCATGTATTTTTCGTGGGGGCCTGGGTGCAGCCGTGGTGGTGGGTGCTGCCTGCTGTGTGCTCTGTGCAGGGGGTGGGGTCTCATCGAAGCAGGTGGGCTGCCCTGCTCCTGGAGGTGGGTTAACGTAGCTGTCAATGAACTCTTGGAGGGCGTCGGTGTCGTAGGTGTGATGGTCCTCTTCGTCATCAGAGAAGAGAGGTTTGGTCTGCTCTGCAGCAGGTGTTAGTTTTCCCTCTGCAATGTGAAGGGGAGATCCAGTTTAACATTGTGTTCACATGTATGTTGATGCATTGTACATGTTTACATACAGACTGCATTACATGGTACATTGCGACTGTTTGGGAGGAGCAGCCTATTTGATGGGGGACAGTGAACATTTCGACACCATCACGTTTGTGTGTTTGTAATTGTACATTGTCAACTCACATTACCCTGCAATCCCAAATGTGATTGGCCAGTTTCTACCCACGTGTGGCACCAGTTGTGTACTTTGCTCTTTTGTGGACGTCTTGTGGTTTGTGCCACTTGTTGTCAATGTTGATGTGTTCTTCATGTTATGTGTGTGTGCTGTATGTTGGGAGAGTCGCCACTGCAGCTCTGATTTTGCTGCCCCTTATCCCTTTCCTGCGGTGTGCCTTTGACTTCTGTGCTGAGATGTTGCATACTTGGGTGCATTGGTCTCTTGGTGGGAATTGGGGGTCTGAGTCATGGCTTGTCCACAGATGTGCAATACTTAATTGTGCATGTGTGCCATTGTGCCCATCTCTCCCCGTCCCCCCAGTCCCTGGTCGTTACTCACCTTTTTGCTGTTGTGTCTGGTCATGTTGAGCAGTGTCCGGTCCCCCGACTCCTGCCACCATCTCCACACTGATGACTGTGGACACCATTTCCTCCATGTCATCCAGCACCTCCTGTGGGCTGGACTCCAACCCTCCAGTCTGCATTGCTGCCTTCTGGTTGTTGCCAAGTTTCTGCTTGGTTTTGTGCTTCACATCATTCCAGCGCCTCTTGACCTCTTCATTGTCCTCTTCAGCACTTTAAATGCATTCACCTTGTCCATGATGAACTGTCATATTCCATTTTTTGTTGCCAATAACACAGTGGAGGAGACGAACAGTAGTTGATGGTGTTCTATCACCTCCGTTATCAGGATCCTGTTTTCCTTTGGACTGAACCCCTTCTTCCTCTTCTTCTTGTCCTTGCCCTTCCCTGACCCTGAGGTCCCAGGATGGTCCTCCGGAGGGCTTGTGGTGGCTGGTTAACCTCTGTATTTTCTCCGGCTACCTCCATTGTCCTTCGCAGTTGTTTTGCTTTTGTTTGGTTTTTGTTGTTGTTTTGTTTATAGTGATTTTTCCCACCTGACATGTGTGAATTGCAGGCCTGGCACAGCTTAGCACTAATTTTGTTATCGCGGTCGGTCCCATCGCAACTTGTTTCACATTAGGGGTTTAGATTTTTATCGCCATCCCAGTGAATTTATCGCAGACATTTGTGCGTTATCGGGAAACTATCGCATGTTACCCCCGTGTTGTGACTAAGACGTTATCACAGAGTTATTTTGACGAGATAGACGCGATATGAAACATTGCGATAACCGATTTTGGCGATGATTATCGCACGTTCTTGAGAATGTCCCCTGCTATTGTTTATTACTTTGTTGGTTTACTTTCCCTACCATTTCATCAGTTGTAACTGTTTGCCTACTCCAGAGTGGTTCCCATTTTGCAATATGTAAAGTAAAGTATTTACTGTGCTGTAGCTCCCCACTCTTTGCTATGTCTTCCATTTATATTTTCAAATCAAACGATCTATCCACTGCATTTCCCAAATTGGACTTTAGCCAAATGGACACTTTTGTCCCATCAGAATATAAACAATTCATGGGTATTGGTTTATGTAACAGTTGTTAATACAAAACTCCTGCAGTTCATGATTAGATTGGATAGTCCAATACATCCAATTACTGGGAGTTTTTTCTATCTCTGTGTTTGAATGTTGGCAACGAATTGCTTGTGTATTTCTTGTTCTGACCCATTAAAGGCTATTTGTGCTGGGATGTGTGCCTCTTGCTTTGTTATTGTCTGAAATGCAATACTTGGCACAGATTTTTTTAATCTTGTTAGCTTACCTCTTTGCTTGCTTTCTGTGTTGGGGTTGGTGCCCTGTTCATGATTTGGTAGTTGTGCCAGTTTACATACTGCTTAAGTCAGGATCCATGGTGAGTTCTTCCAAAATCGGATTTCAAGGTCTCAATTTACTGATACATATTTTACCTAGTAATACAGGCTGGGAAAAATCAAATAGGATGAGAAACAATTGCACCATGGGTAATAATAATGTGAGCAATTCTGGAAATCTCATTAAGCTTATTACTACCACAGCCACAGCATGCTGCAAAGCAAAAAAAAGATATTTAAAAAACCCTTGTTTGAGGATTAAATCTACACCTAAATAAACAAAAATTTTAAAGATTCCGCCTGACATTGTAATGAGCCCCTAAAATGTAAAACGTATCTACATTTCAACAAATTATACAGAAAACAAATGCTGCTTTTTAGAATTCTTTTATTGCTCAATACTTTTAAAGAAATTGTAACACGCTACTCAGCAACACAGCAGGCTTTGCCCTCAGTAAATTTATCAAACAGCAAACAAAAGAAAAGAAAAAAGAGACACCTGCCCTCATGCCACCTCTTCCACTCGCTGACTGTTCTTGGTACTCATCAACAGAGGTATCCTTCCCCTTTTATATCCTTTTTTCTGTTTCATCCAAATTGCCACCTTTACCATATCTTTATACTCTATATTTTTGAAAACCAAGAAGACTTCAGACAAATAAAGATTAAATACCAAACAGAACAAAAAAAAACAATACATGAGAAATTTAATTAAAAAAAAGGAATGAAAATGTAATAATATTGCACAGGGAAAGGTCCATGCATGGACATCATTTGGTGATCAACGGGGGTCACAGGTGTGACCCCTTGTCCCTCGTGAACCCTGGAACTGCCTTTGCGACCGCTGGCCTCAGAGTTGGCAAAATCAGTCAGTTGGGGCTCCACTTTCTTTGCTTTCTGTCAATGTTTTATTGCACTAATAGTGAATAATATATTATTCACTAATAGTGGAATCAATAATGGAGTTTAATTAGCTGGAACTTGACTCTCTCTGGCAACCGGGGTAAGTAAAAAATACATTTAAATGTATACTGTGTACATACTTACTTATGAGTGTCTGTGCATGTGAGGGAGAGTTTGTGTATGTGTAAGCATGTGTGTGTGAGCGAAAGTAAAGCTCAAATGGTGTGTGGTGTCACTTCCGCTACCCCAGGCATTTTGGTGCATTGACATTCATGGCTCCACATTGTATTTTTTGACTGTATGTTGCCAGAAAATGAGAATACAATATTAAAATGATAATCTGTAGTCCAAGCTTTACGGAATCGAGAACCTTTTTGCTATTTCTATTTTTTTAAGTCTTCTCTTTTACTGTTTAGATTGTTCCCAGAAGCAAATAATACTAATTTCCTACACCCTTACCAGATCAATTCTAGTGCTATCAAATATATACTTTATGTTTTAGTAGTGTTTTGATTGTTCCACCTGTTTGTCGGCCCAGTTGGATTGGGTTCTGCTAAGCAAAAGTACTGATGTGATATCCATGGCCCTTGCTCTCCCTTCATGTAGTAGGCTGTCCTTGATACTTCCTCTGGTATATTTTTTTAAAGTTCGAAAGGTTTACTTTGTATCAGCACATAATTCAAACTTATGTATAAAGCACAAGCAAAGGAATTCATAAGATTCATTGTACAAAAATAACAGAATTTAGAAGTTGCATTAAATAGGCAACTGTCAATCAACCTGTTTAGGGCAGGAACTGTTACATCTTTTGCTGTGATTTTAATTCTCCTTTCACTAGATCTCCCAATGTAGAGGCCAATAAGTCCTAGGATTTCGCAACCGATTGTGATTCGACTTCTGTTTACCCTTACTATACCCTATTCTCCATTGCCTTCTAATTCATTATTGTTTACCTCATCTGCTTTTCTTACTTTGGGCTGTATGTCCATTGGACCGCTGAATTAATGGTGGCGGTCTGTGGACCTCCAGACTAGTGGTTCCTCGCCATATTTTGACTTTGGCAGTCAGACCGCCACAATACCACTGCTATTGCCAGGGACCACAAATCCCTGGTGGTCTTGCAGCGGTGTGAGGTTAGTAATATGCTGGTGGTGCCGCTGCTGCACCGCCAAGCATATTATTAGTTTTCTCACTGCCACAGTTTTCATGGCAGTGCGATCGCCATGGAAAGTGTGGCGGTGAGAAAACTAAAAGGGCTCTGTAGCCTCTTCACCAGGGGATGCATGCAGGGTGGCAAATGGTATGTCCCCCTGTATGCATGCACCTCCAGTCCCTCCTGGGCATTTGCCATGCAGGAACGTACAATGGCATTCCCAGGGTGGTGCCTTGCTAAAGCTCACATATTAACCATAGCATGGCACCACCATGGTCCAGCCACCCCAGGACTGCCCATTCCTGAATTCCAGTCGGAATGCGCCGGGTGGTCACAGTATGGGTTTGGTGGTCTTGGAGTGGGGTCTTGGCATAACAGCCTGCTTCAAGACTGCCAAACTTATAATAAGGCGCTTTGTATTATGTTGTGGGGGGGTTGATCATTCTGTGGTTTGTTTTTTATTTGTTGCGCTTCCTACTAAAGTGTTCACACATTTTTCTCTTTCGCCCATAGTGCAGAACAGAGGCTTCGGCTATTTCCCCATTAATAAGCATGGGATATAGTCTTTGAAACATAGGAGCATATTTACAAGGAAGGGGGGGAGCACGGCATTGGCCTCCTTGGCTTAACGCCGCACTTCGCCACTTTTGGAATACAGGGCTGCACCGTACTTACAAGAATACGGTGCAGCCTTGCGTTTCCCTCTGTGCTGGTGCCAATTTAGCTGCCTAGCACCAATGCAGACACCCTTGCACCATAGTTCAGGAAAGTATCCCTTCCTACACATAAATCTTCTGAAATGGTGTTTTGAAACTACAATGTGTGAAGCATACATAGAAGTTGCAAAACGCACTTTTTTTCAATTATTGCTTATGGGCAGGAAGGGTCACCTTCTTGCACATAAACAATCAATGGCGTTTTGCTGTTTCTATGTGTACTGCACAATGCAGCGCACATAAAAACAGCAAAAACAAGGAGAAATAAAGCATTTCTCCTTGTTTTGCCAGGGTAAGACCAGGCTTTGCAGGTCTTAATTTTGGCGCTGCCCCCTATTTATGCCACTCTTATGGAGCATCGTCAAAATCAATGGGTGCTGCGGTGGAACACCCACCACAATACCCATTACCCGCTCCTTTCACGCTAAGTATAGCGTTAAAGGGTGCCTTATTTACAAGGCAGCGTTCTGCTACGCTAAGAGGCTTAACGCCACTTTGTAAAAAAGGTGAAGCCCCTGTCACTAAAAGTGAAGTTCCTGTAGCGATAGGGGCTTGTAAATATGCCCCATAATGTCTCTCAAAACTAAGAGAGCTAATGGGTAAAGGAAACTATTCTGTTTCTGCATGATATATGCTGCGGTAGACTGAGGCTGACCAAAAAACGCTCTATGTCTGTTTACAATCTATGACTTCTTTTGAAAACAAGTGTCTTCGAAGACAGCTAATGCTGTCTCAAAGGCTCGAACAAAAAAAAGTGATTGACTGGTTTCTTGATTGTATAAAGTAAAAAAATCACCAGGAAGGAGGGAGACCTCTTCAAGATTACAAGAGATAACTTGCTATCAGAATGTTCGCTGCATACGTAATCATCAGTCTGCTGAGGCAGCCAGTGCAAAGAACATCTCTGTGCATCCTTCATCACAGTTGATATTATCACCAAGACTGATCACAAGAATGGCATTTTTGTGTGCCATTTTTTCTATTTTTTCTAGAGTAGGAACAGATTCTACAGGGACAAAAATTAAAAAGCCAATGTACAACATCCCACTGCAAGTTGTAATTTTCATTGAGAGTTTCAGTTCACAAGGAAAAGGGAACAACAAAAGGTTTACACTTAATATATGCATTAATGCTATGTGAATACCCCTGCCATGAATGGGTACTGACTAACAAGGGTAGTCAATAATCATTGGTGGAAAGGAAGCTGTTCATACGGGACAGCTTTCAATGAGTGGCTGATAGTTTAAGGAATTGGGGGGGAAGTAGAACATGGTTCCAAGGACTGCATCGAGTTACCTTTTTATCCATTTCAAAAGCTGCCATTCATTTTGGAATTATACGCTGTCTACACTTAAGTGGCCGAAATGTATGGATTGCACATTGAGAAGTGAATGCAGAAATGGAGGTCTGCTGCCTCTTACAGGGCCATATGTATCAACAAACCCTTTTGCGATTCCTAAATAGCGATTTTTAAGGAATCGCTATTTAGGAATCGCAAAATGGTATGTATGAAGAAATTTGCTTTTTTTTAGCGATTCCTTAATCTTCCTTATTTGCGAATTCGCATTTTGCGAATTCGCAATTAAGGAATAATTTCAAATGCATTCCTATGGGCCAGGAGGCCCATAGGAATGATTGCGAAATAATTCTCAAATTGCAAATTCGCAATTTGCTAATCGCTATTTGAGAATTATTTCAAGGGTGCAGGGGTGTCTCAAGGACACCCTGCTGCACCCCTGTAAATTACATGTGTGTGCATATGGCACACATACATGCCCAATGGGCATATATGTGTGTCATATGCCACTCTCACAAATGCACAATTGTGCATATTTACAAGAAATCGCAAATTACCACCAACTACAAGTTGGTGGTAATTTGCGATTTCTAAACCTGAAATCGCAATTTGGAAAAGCTTCATACATAGCATTTAAGGAATCGCAAATTTGCGATTCCTTAAATGCTTAAGCAAAATAAGGAATCGCAATTTTTTGCGATTCCTTATTTTGCTCTTTCTTTCATACATTAGAAAATCGGTAAAAAGACCGTTTGTGATTCGCAAAAGGCTTGATACATATGGCCCAAAGGTCTTTTTCCTCTGCATGTGCAGACGCTTACAGAATTTGCAGCATGAATCCTCCCAGGAAATCCTTACAAATAGTTTATTGGTGCTGTTCTGGCTTTGTTCATCCTTTGCATTGCAAAGACTTGTCATTAGACCTCAGATCTATTCTTTCCTTTCACAAAGATAGTTCTCCATTTACAGAAGCCCAAAAACCTTTATGGAAGCTCCTCCCGCGCCCTCATTCTTTCAAATAAAAGCACCATTTCATAATATGAAGCTGTTTTGGTGTCTAGTGTTCCTGGGTTCTTTGGATTACTTAGAGAACAATAAGTTGTTCTAATGAATTTAGGGGGATCTTGCGAATGTGGTCTCTCACTCTCCCTACAAGACGTCGAAAAGCACCAAATCCACTCCATCAGATTAGCACTAGAAAATTCATTGGATGTCATTAGCAGTGATTAAGAGGCGATTTTCCAGCAAACCCCACATAGAAAGCATGCAATTATATTTGATACATAATCTTATTAACTTACACTTGACATCTGATTTTAGGTTAATCACATGCATTGAAATTGACCATGATGTTTTTACATTCCATTTTTCAAGCTCGGTATTTAGTCACCACATTTAACTTTTTGACACATGGCAATTTTCTTATTCAGAGAACTGATCAAGTGAGATACCACTGACCTTTTCCACTTAACCACAAAATCTTTCTCTGACGTTTAAATTCACATACTCATAATCTTCGAAACTATATCTCAAAATTCATGAAAAATATTTGCTGGTTTCTAAAATATTATGGAAAAATAATTTTGGAGTATAATAAACCAGGGAAAAAGAAGTGTTTCAACGTTGAGCAAAGTTTATGTTTGACTGTGATTAATGTGCACAATATTTCTGCTCCTGGAAGAAAAGAAAAAAGTCTAACATCATTCTCACAGGGATAAATTACACAATGCTTTGGAACAGCTGGATGTTTTAAATGGTTGAAAAATAGCAATAGGAGGCCACAACGAGAGTCATATATTCTCTGGATGTTATAGTTGCTTAATGATATTATCCTTCCGAGGAGGCGTCTGCCCAGAATACTCAGAAATTTGGAAATGTTCTAGGTCCTGATAAAGTCCCAAGTGATCATTTCAAACACGAGCTATCTATTTGTTATTAATTAGGATATTTACATAATTTGCTTGACAGGACTCATTTCAGGTTCAAGATGGAATGCCAAGATTATCCCTATTTTTATAAAAGAGAGGAAGCTCTTTCCAGAAAATTGATAGTTCTAGCTCCATATAACATAATCCAGGTTATCTATTGTAAAAATGATTTTTAAATTGCTACTGATCAGGATTTAAGGAAATTAAATGTCAACTTCTTGATAGACTCGGAGGCATAGCCAAACAGGCTACGAAGGCAGACGTGTCCTGCTAAAGCTTCGCAATTGGGCCAGCATATTGCCCGTTCCCTGGCGCTGCTCCGGACGGCTGAGACAACATCCAGACGCTGGAATACATACTGAGTCCAACAACGCCCTCACTCCTGCACAATTGCGGAGAAGCAACGACAGCTCCGGACGCACATCGGGAAGCGGCCAAAAGGGGTGACAACAGGTGATGGCCCGCCATTTTAGCTGGAGCAGCCCCTTTCGGACTACCTCCTGAAACCGCGATCCCATCGTGCGAGACCGGAGGCGGTAACCTCTACTGCCCAGCAGTGAATCCCAGGACAGCCCCCGATCGAGACCGCCTGATTTTAAAATAGCGCCTGAAGCCCGCCGCGGATGGCGGGATTGACACCGGGACTCTGGGGATCCCAAAGGACGCATACAGTTGGGAGGACTGAGGTGAACTGCGATTCCCCCCCTGCAATGGGAAGAAATATCAAGGACCCCCCCTTTGCTAATTGCTAAAGGAACTTGACACACCTGAACTGGAAGCTGCCTGACCTTAACATGGCGGCACATTAAACTGGACAGTCCCTGCACCCGTCAGCATATTACAGTGGCAGAGAGCACGCAACCGGGCTACCAGATCACCTGCAGCCCCCACAGGGATAACCTCTCTATAGCAACTCGTAAATCATGCCTTGCCTTCCCTGGCAGTGCCCACTCTATTCCACAACTGCAGGGGGTGAACGGGACCTAAAATGGCGCCTAAGACCCACAACGAATGGCGCTATTGAGATCGAGACTCAGGAGCCCTTCAAGGACACTTACCATTAGCGAGACTGTGGTGAACTACCATACCCCTCGCAGCGGGTGGAAGGTGAGCCAACAACTATCACCAGTTCCGCAGACTACAGGACTGCCCTTTCATCTGTGCTGCCTGGACCTACACTGGTGCCTGGGACCCACAACGAACGGCGTTATTGAGATCGTAACTCAGGAGCCCTTCACAGACATTCAACATAAGCGAGACTGAGGTGAGCAACCGAATTCCTCACAACAGGTGGAACTGGAAAAGCGACCCACCCTCTCAATACAGCAGGACCCTAACACACCCAAGATGGATGCTGCCTGACTTTAACATGGCGGTGCTGTAATCCTTGCTGCTCCTGCATCAGTCTGCTTACTCCTCTAAAGGTGTGGCGCACAAACTGACTGCCTGCTCACCCGTGACCCCCGCAAGGCCTTCCCCACCGACACAAACACGCGCAGCACCTCACGCCTCTCCAAAACCCATAGGAAGGCGAACTGGACACTGGGACAACCCTTCAGAGGTCCACCAATCCACTAATACTCAATACCTTGCCAGACGGACGGCAGCCATCCACCGGGACCCTCTAGTCCAGCATCGGGATGTCTCACCGGCAGGCCTCACACCCTACAATCCTCAACAACGCTTGCAGTATGTGAGGCCTACCTAGTTGCCGCAATGGGGAAACCAAGAGCATCCCAGCAAACCGCGGTGCCCAAGACCGCCCCAGAAAACATGCCCAATACCCAGACATGGGCCGCATCTACTGTGCCGCAGCCTGACCCAATAATCTCGGACAAGCTGGATCAGGTATTGACAGCCATCGAACACGATAGGATCTCCATGGAGGAGCGACTGGGCACCCTTGCGAAAGATATCAATCTTATACGGGACGATCACCGCAAACTCGCCAACAAAGTGAAGGAGGAAGAGAAGGAACTAGCCGAGCTACACCCCACCGTCAAGGCACACCAAAATATGCTGCAAGATGTCCTGAGCCGCCTATCCACTATAGAGGAACGTGTGGACAACTTGGAGGGACATTTGCGACGCTGCAACATTTGCATGCTAGGTCTCCCGGAGGGAATTGAAGGCACAGACCCACTGGAATACATTGAAACATGGGTGAAATCCTTCACCCCCATGAGGGACAGGACGGCGTTCTTCTCCATTGAATGTACCCACAGAGTTCCGGCTCCCAAACCTCCGCCGGGGGCCCCCCCAACCAATGCTGGCGAAATTCTTACACTTCCGAGACCTGGACGCGGTACTTCGAGCAGCCAGACAAGCAGGCCCTCTGGACGTAGAAAACAAACAGATAATGATATCCCCGGACTACGCACGAGCGGTGCAACAACAAAGATCATCGTTTCTGGAAGTAAAACGGCGAATAGGCACAAACAAAATACAATACTCCCTTCTCTTCCCAGCCCACCTCAAAATACTTTATAATGGCTCAGCTACCTTTTTCACGAACGCAGAAGAAGCACACGAATGAGCGGACTACCATTGCATGCAACAGTCCAGAACCAAATCTACACGACGCCCAACTTTCAAATCACCACGCGCCAGGAGATGCAACTCGAAGCAGCAACACGGCGGTGCAAAGAAAAGGGCTGGGACAGGCACCCAAGGCTCCCTGGACCTAGAACAAATTATGAAGGAGAGATGAGAGGTCTTACAAGCTGTGATTGACCTACACTCCTCCCCCTATGCGGAGGACATAGATCGAGCGCCACGTCTCTTCTCATCAGAAGGGGAGGACGACAGCGATGGAACACTTTCTGAAGTAGTCTCAATTACACCCCCCCATAGTCACTCCCCAGACGGCTGATACCATGATGGATGACCAAATGAACTCCCTCCTAGCATGAGAGGATCCCACTGACAACTTTATATGATCTATGCAGCCTGAACTTACTCATTGAGCACACGTGACATAGACATGATCCAGCACGCCCCAGACAATGCTCAATGATCTTACCAAGGCCCGATCAGCAAAATGCCTCGCTTACACGTACTGCCAACCCCATTTTGATATTGTTGCACTCTCCTTCTTAGAGAGGGTAGGTTTGGATGAATTGCTGACAGCGATGGGTCCTCAGCATTGGGAAGGTTTCCCGACCCGAGTTTTCACAGTTTCCTGCCCCTGTTTAGAAACACCCCACCCCCTCATGGAACCTCACACAACAGAGTACCCGAGACACGTCTATGAGAGGCAGGTGGGATTATATGTGTCCCTCACTCCACAGGGGATTCATCGGTCGCTCTGCTCCAGTAGTCACAATCCATCCAAATGAGCACTGACAAACCCACATGACTATAACGGCACAGAATGCTGACATCAGCATCCTAACACTTAACGCCCGAGGCCTTCATACACCGCTCAAACGGTATGCTGTATACTCATACACAAAACACCAAAATGCTTGGATTTTGTTTTTGCAAGAGACGCATCTTACCAACACTGAGATCAGTAAGCTGCAGACCAAATGGCGTGGAACCCTATGTGCCACATCCTATTCTGCTTATGCATATGGGGTGCTGATCTGGGTACGACCAGGGACCCCCTTTCAGGAACTTAGACGGGTGGTAGACAAGAGGGTAGATACACCCTACTAGAGGGCCTCCTAGATGGCCACACGGTACTACTGGGTAGTATATACTTCACAAACATATAGCAGGACAAGTTTTGGGATTGCCTCACTTGGATTCTAGCCCAATTTGCCTCCATACTGTGGATTGTAGGGGTGATTACAACTGCACGTTGGACCATACTTTAGACTGCTTCCACCCCCCACCCACACTCTCTACTTCCCAGAAACAAACCGAACGATTCATGGCTTGGGTCACACAATGGGTGCTCACTGACGCATGGAGAATACAACACCCACAGACTCAGCTGTACTCGTTCCACTCCATCCCACTTAACCTAAGAGTCTGACTAGACAGATTCTTCTGCTCAGCGATGGTTCTGCCCAAAGTGCAACACACCGACTACATGGGTAGGATTATTTCTAACCATGACGCCGATATTCTGTGATTAAATTGGAGACCCCCCTACACCCCAGTTCCCACATGGCCCCTAGCACAGGACTGCCTAGCGGATGCAGTTTTTAAACATGACCAGGGGCAAAGCATACAGCACTACTTCACTAACAACACTGGGACAGTATCTTCCACATTGGTAGAGGGGACACATTCAAAGTGGTGGCCCAGGGAGAATATATTAAGCAAATAGCACGGGTAAAGCGGACCCTAGAACAGGCACTCACCAAGGCCGAAAAGCAACTAGCCACCATCACTAAACAGGACGACTTATCCGAGGAGGTGGCGACACAGATAGCCAGGGCCAAGACGGAATATTTGGCAGCCTGCGTCGACCTCCGTCGATACAACTTTAGGACGTATGCAACCCGAATGCACAAGGAACGGGATAAGACAGGCACCCTATTGGCATGGTTAGCCAAACAAGACAACAACGTGAAACCCATAATAGAAGTGTTAGACTCCCTCGGCAACCTAGTACGGTCCCAAGATAAGATCTTTTCAGCATTCCATCAATACTACTCAGAAGTTTACTGTTACCCAACCCTGACCGAACAGGACATAATAGACCATTTCCTTGATCCCCTGACGATCCCTAAGATTACAAAGGAAGATAGTACATCATTAAAGGCGGCAATATGTTCACCACCACATTGGAAAAAGGGGAGCTGCCGAGATCCCTCTGGGAATCGGTTATTGTGACCTTCCTGAAACCCAACTGCGACCCACAACTGATGGCCTCCTACCGCCCCATCACGCTCCTATCCACCGACTGAAAGATCCTGGGGAAGATATTAGCAGATAACACACAAATCATACGACCCCTGGTACATTCCGATCAGTGTGGTTTCGTCCCGGGTAGAAATTCGTCCCAGAACATATGCCTACTATTCCAAGTCCAAGATCCGGTGGGTGACACCTACCCCGAGCGGCCTGCCTTATCCTAGACCTCGAGAAGGCCTTTGACCCCCTCACATGGCAGTATCTCTTCTCGGTCCTACAACGAATAGGACTTGGCCCCACCCTCTTGGCGTATACACGACTCTTATACACCAAACTCACCTCGCGTGTTCGTTTAGGGCAATACATTTAGTCGGAATTCGCGGTGCAGAGAGGCACGAGGCAGGGCTTCCCGCTCTCGCCTCTGCTCTTCTCCCTCACTGTAGAACTACTGGTTGTACTGTTGCTATGAGAGGGAGAACAATGGGGCATTCCCATAGCAGATACCGTGCACAGTGTTTCTATGTATGCCGACGACCTTCTAATATATATTAGAGACATTACCGAGGATCAAAACACCCATCTGGGCAATGCTGACAGAATTTGCGGAAGTCTCCTAAGAGTAAATTGGGATAAATCCACAGTGTGCCCGCTACACCCGGACCTTCCTCCCCGGGATTTCAGGCTGGGCGACCAGAGCATAGCCTGAAGCACAGATGCCCCCCGATACCTCAGGGTCCGTCTCTACCACACTCCAACCGACATATATGAAGGCAATCACCGTTGGGCACTGGCCAGTATCAGATCCTCGTGGGATTCTGGAGGAACCTCCCATTAGCCCTGATTGGCCGGGTGACTCTCGCCAAAATGATAATAGTTCCGCGGTTGCTATACTACTTCATGAATCTACCAATAATACCGCCTAGAGCCTTCTTCCAAGACTTAGACGCACTCCTCAGCTCACTGAGCTGAGGGACAAACAGACATAGGATAGCACTAGCAAAGCTACAACTACCCACCACACAGGGAGGACTGGCCGCCCCATCCTTTGAATCCTATTTCCTAGCTGCACAATTGCAGTGGCTCCTACTGGACGGCAGGCAGACACATAGGGGAGACACACACCACGACTGGTCCAGTGCCCATCCCAGAACTCCGTCGTTTACTATTACCTGGCACCAAACCAAGACGTACATATCCCCTATAAGTAGCAGTGGCATGCAAATGCATGCAAAGTATACACCATATGTCATCAGGGAAGCCCCCATACTCCCCCCCTATTTCCACTGGTCGGATGGCCCAAACACAAACATTACTCCACATCTAACATGCTACATACCTGGACAGACTGCGGCATCACCGAGATGGAGTCGCTATTTAAAGATGGATAACTTAGGCCATTCCAACGACTTATAGAGGACTATGATCTCCCAGTTCCTACTCCAACGCCAACTCCTTGCAAACTATCGACAGTACCACGACCTCTCGACAGGGAAACCAACTACACACCCGGTCATACATACAATTTTATATATGAGAGTGGGACGACATTTGATCACAAGGCTCTATAAAGCCATCAGGGAACTCAGGAATAGGCCCCTAGAAACCCTGCAGCCACTTGGGAAGACGAACTAGGACGCTCGTTACATGAGAAAGAATGGGAGAGGGCTCTTGAACACCCAAAGAAGGTGTCTCGAAATGCACGTTTCAAAAATATACAATTCTACATCCTGCATAGGGCGTACTTGACGTCAGCGCGCCTCCAAAGATTTTATTCCGACACCCAGTTTCTATGTCCCAGATGCCACTCACAAGCAGCAGATTTTTACCATATATTCTGGAGCTGCCCCATGCTACAACCATATTGGCAACACATTCACAAGTCACTCAGGGATCTTACCGGACTCACATATCTGAACACCTGGGAAGCCTCTGCACTGGGCATCTTTCGGAAGCGGAAACAACACAAAGTACCCCTCAGATTTACCTCTTTGGCCATTTTGCTGGCCAAGCGGAGCATAGCCATGCAATGGCTGTCTCCCACAGGCCCTCCGATCGCAGCATGGGTGGGGGCGGTACACAAATGGGCGATGGCAGAGGAAGAAACATTATGAGAGGAAGAGGTGAAAGGGATGCTCAAACACCCCATATCAATGGAATAGGCTATTTTACTGAACCAATTGAAACAACCACCAACCCATGATGACCCAGATGATGACCCACATGCACCACGGTCAGAAGCGCAGACCACAAACACGTGCGCCAGATCTCCTCCCACAGCGCACTCCTAAAGTCATTTGTTATTAGTACCACGCAATACGCCCCAATCAAAGGCCAGATCCCGGAGCAGGACAGACCACAGTTCCCCCCTCGGCCCTGGTAACACGTAGAACTACCGTCAAACAAGGCTCATGTCACCCTAATGCCGCATTTGACACCTGTAACCAGAACTCCATGAACACTTCCCCAGTTTTGCGCTCCAGTTCTGTTTAGCAACTGTATGCCTTAAGATCTCACTAGTGGCAGGATACTTGTCTAATTACTTTGCGAATAGCATGCATTATGGTATAAATCCGGGAAATGCAATTCGACAAACCGCATCTTGATACACAATGTCATTGTAAACTTTAAATGCCAATAAAATTATGTTTAAATAAAAATCATTTTGATAGACTCAATTTAGAATGGTCTCCGGTAATAACCGATAGGGTTTGTGTCTTAGGTGTATGTTTTGAAAAAAAAGGCTCCTTGTTTTAAGAGTTCCTAAATTTAGGGGCCTTTTGTGAGGCCCTTTCCTAAGCATCGCTTTTTGATTTTTGGGCCATTTCTGACCTCGCCTTAGAGCTTTTGGAAGTGATAAAAGGACTTAATTAGGAAGCCTCAGTAGGTATTAGATTAGCATTATTGGTGAAATAAAAGTTTTCAATGAGATACACATTTTAAGGAAAACAACTGCTGATATTCTACAACTAATAATAATTCTTTACCACTCCTTCTATGTCTCAGCACGAAATTTCTCCTGACCTGTACAGGAAAGTATCTTGTTTATTTTGATTGCATTATATTTAGATTTTTATTAAAACACTATTAATGCAGAGAAAAACTCACAATTGGCATTCTGAACACACCTTGCATCTTGTCTTGTTACTAAAGTCCTTTTGACAGATTTATGATGATAAGTTTTTTTTTTCATAGAATTTTTTATTGAGTGGAACAGAAACCAGGTACAGGACGGATAAAAACCAATCTTTACAAAAATGGAGAAGAAAATACAAGAAAAATACAGCTTCTTCTAAAAACCACAAACAGCCAAGCAATCAATCAATCAATCAATCAATGTAACTATTACTTCATAGAAAAAAGTGCAAAGTCCATATTTTGCTTTACCAATCTAAAGTGCAAGTATACAGACCGTTAATTCATTTTTCTCTTTCTAAAGTGCAAGTATAATACAGTACAATACAGTCAATCCAATAGAAGCAAGTTGCAGGATGAGTAAAAAACAGCCTCCTTTTAAAACCAAGGGCAGTCAATATAACTGTTAATTTACCTACCAAACATATATGCAGAATCCATATTTTACTTTTCGATTCTAAAGTGCATGTGCAAAGACCTTTCATTCATTTTCAATTTCTAGAGTGCTAATGCAATACAAATCAGTACAGACCGTCGAATTAAACTAAACCTCTACTATTTAAAACTGCAAATGTAATACAATACATATACTAATTTAGCAGTCCTAAAGTGCAAATGCTAAAGACCCCTAAAGTGCTTAATACCCCAAAGTGCTAGTGCATACCCACCCATTATATTCAGCTTGCCCCAGCCTCAAGACTATTTAATACTCCTGGTTTAAGTTCTCAATTGACACCCCCTTGCTTCCTCCAAATTCTCCAAATAGTGCCAGTTCCTTTCAAATCTCCTAATAGCCCCTACTCTGCTTGAATATGCTTCCTCAAAATTTCGTTCCCTTCTCATTTTATTGAGCCATTTCAGGTGTGATGGGACTTCTTTAGATTTCCAATTTGTAGGATTAATGATCGTGCAACTGTGCAAGAAATAAAAATGAAGGTTTCCTCATCCTCCTTAAGCCACCCTCTATTATGACAAATCCCAAAAAGGGCCATTTCGGGTGAGGGCAAAAGTGCTTTCCCCAACGCTGCCTCAATGTCTAAAAAGACCTTCTCCCAGAAACGATTCAAGTGGGGACAGGTGTAAAAAATATGGAGCCAACCACCCTGGCCTTCAGCTAGACATCTAAAACACTTATTCCCTAACTCCGGGAACCTCTTTCCCAACGCCTCCGGAGTCCAATATGCTAGCCAACGAGACAGAAAGGACATTCTCTTAAAATTAGCGGCACGCAATGACCTATTACCCTACCGACTAATCGTTTCCCAATCTTTACATGTTAGGTTGCATTGTGTTAGGTCATTAATTTTCACTAGATGGCTATCTATAATTGGGAGTTGTCCTTCACATGAAAGCTTCTTGTACTAGTTTCCTATTCCACAACTTTTGGCTTCATACAACAATTTCATCATCCCATTTATTACATCTAAATGGTCACCTATATTATTCCGTAGAAAATGTGCAATTTGTAGATATACGAGAAGCAGGGAAGACCCGGGAGTACTTGCTCTACCCAGAACTTCTTGCCATGTAATTATTCTATCCTGGACAAATGATGATAAGTAATTAGAAATTAATCTACCCATTGCTAAATTTGGGACACACCAACTGTCATGTGGCAGTTATAAAATATTTTTATGGGGCTAAAAACAAGAAGATTATTGCAGGTATCAATTGCTACAGGGACAGAACGCATATCCTGATATAATGCTCTCCTTGATTAGAACACAAGAACACTGTGGGGCCGAGTCAGAGAGGTAAGTACATGTGATAAATATCCACATGTAAGTTTACTCTTACACTTTTCAATAATGCTACTACTTTGAGCAATTCACCATTTACGAATGTACAGTTAACAAAAGTTTAGAATTACAAGTTACTCCAGCCAAAAAGGTGCAGTTGTAGATAAAAAACCACACATGACCAACGACTGCGGGATTTGAAACAGAACCCCACAGGAAATAATGTTAAAATAAAATCATTTATTTCGATTTATTAAAAATATATATAAATTAAATTGAATGTTAAATGTATATATTTTAAAACTAAATACTATTTAATTATAAAAATAATTTACTTACCATTATTAAATACAAATATAAATATAGCCTTAATAATAAAAAATGTAAATGAATTCTGTACATAGGCTTTTATAATTTTTAATACATAATAGGCAAATACAAACATTTTACTTTAGGTGGGGTTATTAATATCTCTTTAAAAATTAATTTGATGTATTTAAATTATTTGAATAATTAATTACAAATTAAATTAATAGTTTAAAGTTACAACCAGCAAATTTTCACATTTTGTTGTAGGTCTCCACAACTGAGGCAAAGATCTCCATATGTTAAAGTATAGGTACAAGTATAACAGTTTATTAAACTTAAAAAACAATAGAAAAAATATTTGAATGAAAAATATTAATGTTAAATAATTTTATATATTTATTTAGCTTGTACAACAACGTAAAAATATATCATCATTCATAACAATTTACATTTTACATTTAATTATTTTGAATATAATACATTCAATTAAAGCTATTTTCTTAGGTTTAAATTATTAAAGAAAATCCCACCTAAGGTAAAATGAATATAGGTTTTTATATTTAAAAAAAGTGAAGTGTAGAATTAATTTACAGTAATGTAATTATATTTCAATAAAAATAATGTTACTGTTTACATTTAAAAAAATCTTTATTAAAATATGATACATTAAAATAAATGTTTTATTTAAAAAAAAATGATAATAAATTTAATTGAGTTTTGAAAAACAGGGAGAATAATACAGCACCATTGATCAGCTACAATTAAAAACAGTGTTTGATTGTAATTTCTGTTGTACATGGACAAATATTGCAGCACGTTTCTTACCACATCGTCGTATCCAGGCTCATCCCACGAAAAGACAAGAAACTCTCTTATCCCAGCTGGTCCAGCCATTTGCCCCAGACCATTTGGTGTTTGGCAGGACAAACACTGGCTTCGTATAGTGGTTTCTCCTGCACTGTGCACCAATCTACGCCTTTGTACCATTTGGCTACACTCGGGGGGGGGGGGGCAGGATTATTCCATGTGGCGGTGATGTCTCTTTTGGCTACCATGATGGCAGTGCCCAAAAGAAGTTTGTCTGCCCTGGATCTTTCTAGCCCATCCATAACTCCCAGGAGTAGGTTCCGGGTGTTGTATGGCACCTCCCAGCCAAGGATGTCTGTAAGTCCAGCTTCTATTGTTTCCCAAAACGAGGCGAGATGGGGGCATGTCCCCACTATATGGTAAAGGTTTACCAGCTCTAGCCCACAGCAGGTACAAGAAGGATTGGGCCTCAGGCCTGCCCTGTGGAGGCAATTAAGGGTGAGGTAGGCGCTGTGGAGATAGTACAGCTGGACCAGGCGAAGCCTGGCTGAGGTAGTGATGCTTTTGGGAGCTATCAAGCCATCACACCAGTCCTCGTCATCAAGGGGGCCCAGCCAAATCTCCCATCGTGTTTAAGCAATTCAAGCATGGTTGGGCCATTGTTGGTTAAGGAACGGTATATCCGTAACAACCCCCCCCTTTCCCTAAGTCCCCCATCATGATCTGTGCTTCCATTGGACTAAACTCAGGGAGTGTTGTGCCCTTTGATGTATGTATGGTAAGAACATAGCATATCTGCAGATATCTATAAAATTGTGATGGGCGAAGGGAGTGACGGGCACGTAGATCTTGGAAGGAGCGTATGTGGTCACCAATCCACTGGTTCCCCAACTGCGAAATGCCAATGTGGTCCCAACCCCTGAACCCCTCCAAGGCTCCAACCTCCTTAAGCCAGACGCCATGCCAGAGAGGTGTTTGCTCTATCGGTTTGTTATCCCACTGCTTGTGACGTAGGGCAGCGCGCCAGGCCAGCAGGACGGCACGATTGACTGTCGGAAAGGCCTTAGGCACAGGGCCTCCATACAACATTTTAACGCTGTAACGGGATCAAAACCAAACATTTCCATAGCCCGCCATTAGCAGCGAGAAGCACGGCCACGCCCCTTTGCTGAGGCCACGCCCACTGCAATCGACTACTTAAGCGCCACTGAACAAAAGCGGCACTTGTAAGCACTCGTGTCTCCTGAGGCGGAAGCCAGGAGCTGTAAAGCGCGACTTTTTAAAAAAATGTGATTGTCACTGTTACTTTGTTTTAAAAAGCAACACTTTCTCCTACCTGCATCTCAGGCTATCTCTTCACCCGCACAGCGGATTTTAACGCTGTAACGGGATCAAAACCAAACATTTCCATAGCCCGCCATTAGCAGCGAGAAGCGCGGCCACGCCCCTTCGCTGAGGCCACGCCCACTGCAATCGACTACTTAAGCGCCACTGAACAAAAGCGGCACTTGTAAGCACTCGTGTCTCCTGAGGCAGAAGCCGGGAGCTGTAAAGCGCGACTTTTAAAAAAAATGTGATTGTCACTGTTACTTTGTTTTAAAAAGCAACACTTTCTCCTACCTGCATCTCAGGCTATCTCTTCACCCGCACAGCGGATTTTAACGCTGTAACGGGATCAAAACCAAACATTTCCATAGCCCGCCATTAGCAGCGAGAAGCACGGCCACGCCCCTTCGCTGAGGCCACGCCCACTGCAATCGACTACTTAAGCGCCACTGAACAAAAGCGGCACTTGTAAGCACTCGTGTCTCCTGAGGCGGAAGCCGGGAGCTGTAAAGCGCGACTTTTTAAAAAAATTTGATTGTCACTGTTACTTTGTTTTAAAAAGCAACACTTTCTCCTACCTGCATCTCAGGCTATCTCTTCACCCGCACAGCGGATTTTAACGCTGTAACGGGATCAAAACCAAACATTTCCATAGCCCGCCATTAGCAGCGAGAAGCACGGCCACGCCCCTTCGCTGAGGCAACGCCCACTGCAATCGACTACTTAAGCGCCACTGAACAAAAGCGGCACTTGTAAGCACTCGTGTCTCCTGAGGAGGAAGCCAGGAGCTGTAAAGCGCGACTTTTTAAAAAAATTTGATTGTCACTGTTACTTTGTTTTAAAAAGCAACACTTTCTCCTACCTGCATCTCAGGCTATCTCTTCACCCGCACAGCGGATTTTAACGCTGTAACGGGATCAAAACCAAACATTTCCATAGCCCGCCATTAGCAGCGAGAAGCACGGCCACGCCCCTTCGCTGAGGCCACGCCCACTGCAATCGACTACTTAAGCGCCACTGAACAAAAGCGGCACTTGTAAGCACTCGTGTCTCCTGAGGCGGAAGCCGGGAGCTGTAAAGCGCGACTTTAAAAAAAAATTTGATTGTCACTGTTACTTTGTTTTAAAAAGCAACACTTTCTCCTACCTGCATCTCAGGCTATCTCTTCACCCGCACAGCGGATTTTAACGCTGTAACGGGATCAAAACCAAACATTTCCTTAGCCCTCCATTAGCAGCGAGAAGCACGGCCACGCCCCTTCGCTGAGGCCACGCCCACTGCAATCGACTACTTAAGCGCCACTGAACAAAAGCGGCACTTGTAAGCACTCGTGTCTCCTGAGGCGGAAGCCGGGAGCTGTAAAGCGCGACTTTTAAAAAAAATTTGATTGTCACTGTTACTTTGTTTTAAAAAGCAACACTTTCTCCTACCTGCATCTCAGGCTATCTCTTCACCCGCACAGCGGATTTCAACACTGTAACGGGATCAAAACCAAACATTTCCATAGCCCGCCATTAGCAGCGAGAAGCACGGCCACGCCCCTTCGCTGAGGCCACGCCCACTGCAATCGACTACTTAAGCGCCACTGAACAAAAGCGGCACTTGTAAGCACTCGTGTCTCCTGAGGCGGAAGCCGGGAGCTGTAAAGCGCGACTTTTTAAAAAAATTTGATTGTCACTGTTACTTTGTTTTAAAAAGCAACACTTTCTCCTACCTGCATCTCAGGCTATCTCTTCACCCGAACAGCGGATTTTAACGCTGTAACGGGATCAAAACCAAACATTTCCATAGCCCGCCATTAGCAGCGAGAAGCACGGCCACGCCCCTTCGCTGAGGCCACGCCCACTGCAATCGACTACTTAAGCGCCACTGAACAAAAGCGGCACTTGTAAGCACTCGTGTCTCCTGAGGCGGAAGCCGGGAGCTGTAAAGCGCGACTTTTTAAAAAAATTTGGTTGTCACTGTTACTTTGTTTTAAAAAGCAACACTTTCTCCTACCTGCATCTCAGGCTATCTCTTCACCCGCACAGCGGATTTTAACGCTGTAACGGGATCAAAACCAAACATTTCCATAGCCCGCCATTAGCAGCGAGAAGCACGGCCACGCCCCTTCGCTGAGGCCACGCCCACTGCAATCGACTACTTAAGCGCCACTGAACAAAAGCGGCACTTGTAAGCACTCGTGTCTCCTGAGGCGGAAGCCGGGAGCTGTAAAGCGCGACTTTTTAAAAAAGTTTGATTGTCACTGTTACTTTGTTTTAAAATGCAACACTTTCTCCTACCTGCATCTCAGGCTATCTCTTCACCCGCACAGCGGATTGTAACGCTGTAACGGGATCAAAACCAAACATTTCCATAGCCCGCCATTAGCAGCGAGAAGCACGGCCACGCCCCTTCACTGAGGCCACGCCCACTGCAATCGACTACTTAAGCGCCACTGAACAAAAGCGGCACTTGTAAGCACTCGTGTCTCCTGAGGCGGAAGCCGGGAGCTGTAAAGCGCAACTTTTAAAAAAAATTTGATTGTCACTGTTACTTTTTTTTAAAAAGCAACACTTTCTCCTACCTGCATCTCAGGCTATCTCTTCACCCGCACAGCGGATTTTAACGCTGTAACGGGATCAAAACCAAACATTTCCATAGCCAGCCATTAGCAGCGAGAAGCACGGCCACGCCCCTTCGCTGAGGCCACACCCACTGCAATCGACTACTTAAGCGCCACTGAACAAAAGCGGCACTTGTAAGCACTCGTGTCTCCTGAGGCGGAAGCCGGGAGCTGTAAAGCGCGACTTTTTAAAAAAATTTGATTGTCACTGTTACTTTGTTTTAAAAAGCAACACTTTCTCCTACCTGCATCTCAGGCTATCTCTTCACCCGCACAGCGGATTTTAACGCTGTAACGGGATCAAAACCAAACATTTCCATAGCCCGCCATTAGCAGCGAGAAGCGCGGTCACGCCCCTTCGCTGAGGCCACGCCCACTGCAATCGACTACTTAAGCGCCACTGAACAAAAGCGGCACTTGTAAGCACTCGTGTCTCCTGAGGCAGAAGCCGGGAGCTGTAAAGCGCGACTTTTTAAAAAAATGTGATTGTCACTGTTACTTTGTTTTAAAAAGCAACACTTTCTCCTACCTGCATCTCAGGCTATCTCTTCACCCGCACAGCGGATTTTAACGCTGTAACGGGATCAAAACCAAACATTTCCATAGCCCGCCATTAGCAGCGAGAAGCACGGCCACGCCCCTTCGCTGAGGCCACGCCCACTGCAATCGACTACTTAAGCGCCACTGAACAAAAGCGGCACTTGTAAGCACTCGTGTCTCCTGAGGCGGAAGCCGGGAGCTGTAAAGCGCGACTTTTTAAAAAAATTTGATTGTCACTGTTACTTTGTTTTAAAAAGCAACACTTTCTCCTACCTGCATCTCAGGCTATCTCTTCACCCGCACAGCGGATTTCAACGCTGTAACGGGATCAAAACCAAACATTTCCATAGCCCGCCATTAGCAGCGAGAAGCACGGCCACGCCCCTTCGCTGAGGCCACGCCCACTGCAATCGACTACTTAAGCGCCACTGAACAAAAGCGGCACTTGTAAGCACTCATGTCTCCTGAGGCGGAAGCCGGGAGCTGTAAAGCGCGACTTTTAAAAAAAATTTGATTGTCACTGTTACTTTGTTTTAAAAAGCAACACTTTCTCCTACCTGCATCTCAGGCTATCTCTTCACCCGAACAGCGGATTTTAACGCTGTAACGGGATCAAAACCAAACATTTCCATAGCCCGCCATTAGCAGCGAGAAGCACGGCCACGCCCCTTCGCTGAGGCCACGCCCACTGCAATCGACTACTTAAGCGCCACTGAACAAAAGCGGCACTTGTAAGCACTCGTGTCTCCTGAGGCGGAAGCCGGGAGCTGTAAAGCGCGACTTTTTAAAAAAATTTGATTGTCACTGTTACTTTGTTTTAAAAAGCAACACTTTCTCCTACCTGCATCTCAGGCTATCTCTTCACCCGCACAGCGGATTTTAACGCTGTAACGGGATCAAAACCAAACATTTCCATAGCCCGCCATTAGCAGCGAGAAGCACGGCCACGCCCCTTCGCTGAGGCCACGCCCACTGCAATCGACTACTTAAGCGCCACTGAACAAAAGCGGCACTTGTAAGCACTCGTGTCTCCTGAGGCGGAAGCCGGGAGCTGTAAAGCGCGACTTTAAAAAAAAATTTGATTGTCACTGTTACTTTGTTTTAAAAAGCAACACTTTCTCCTACCTGCATCTCAGGCTATCTCTTCACCCGCACAGCGGATTTTAACGCTGTAACGGGATCAAAACCAAACATTTCCATAGCCCGCCATTAGCAGCGAGAAGCACGGCCACGCCCCTTCGCTGAGGCCACGCCCACTGCAATCGACTACTTAAGCGCCACTGAACAAAAGCGGCACTTGTAAGCACTCGTGTCTCCTGAGGCGGAAGCCGGGAGCTGTAAAGCGCGACTTTTTAAAAAAGTTTGATTGTCACTGTTACTTTGTTTTAAAATGCAACACTTTCTCCTACCTGCATCTCAGGCTATCTCTTCACCCGCACAGCGGATTGTAACGCTGTAACGGGATCAAAACCAAACATTTCCATAGCCCGCCATTAGCAGCGAGAAGCACGGCCACGCCCCTTCGCTGAGGCCACGCCCACTGCAATCGACTACTTAAGCGCCACTGAACAAAAGTGGCACTTGTAAGCACTCGTGTCTCCTGAGGCGGAAGCCGGGAGCTGTAAAGCGCGACTTTTTAAAAAAATTTGATTGTCACTGTTACTTTTTTTTAAAAAGCAACACTTTCTCCTACCTGCATCTCAGGCTATCTCTTCACCCGCACAGCGGATTTTAACGCTGTAACGGGATCAAAACCAAACATTTCCATAGCCCGCCATTAGCAGCGAGAAGCACGGCCACGCCCCTTCGCTGAGGCCACGCCCACTGCAATCGACTACTTAAGCGCCACTGAACAAAAGCGGCACTTGTAAGCACTCGTGTCTCCTGAGGCGGAAGCCGGGAGCTGTAAAGCGCGACTTTTTAAAAAAAATTGATTGTCACTGTTACTTTGTTTTAAAAAGCAACACTTTCTCCTACCTGCATCTCAGGCTATCTCTTCACCCGCACAGCGGATTTCAACGCTGTAACGGGATCAAAACCAAACATTTCCATAGCCCGCCATTAGCAGCGAGAAGCACGGCCACGCCCCTTCGCTGAGGCCACGCCCACTGCAATCGACTACTTAAGCGCCACTGAACAAAAGCGGCACTTGTAAGCACTCGTGTCTCCTGAGGCGGAAGCCGGGAGCTGTAAAGCGCGACTTTTAAAAAAAATTTGATTGTCACTGTTACTTTGTTTTAAAAAGCAACACTGTCTCCTACCTGCATCTCAGGCTATCTCTTCACCCGCACAGCGGATTTTAACGCTGTAACGGGATCAAAACCAAACATTTCCATAGCCCGCCATTAGCAGCGAGAAGCACGGCCACGCCCCTTCGCTGAGGCCACGCCCACTGCAATCGACTACTTAAGCGCCACTGAACAAAAGCGGCACTTGTAAGCACTCGTGTCTCCTGAGGCGGAAGCCGGGAGCTGTAAAGCGCGACTTTTTAAAAAAATTTGATTGTCACTGTTACTTTGTTTTAAAATGCAACACTTTCTCCTACCTGCATCTCAGGCTATCTCTTCACCCGCACAGCGGATTTTAACGCTGTAACGGGATCAAAACCAAACATTTCCATAGCCCGCCATTAGCAGCGAGAAGCACGACCACGCCCCTTCGCTGAGGCCACGCCCACTGCAATCGACTACTTAAGCGCCACTGAACAAAAGCGGCACTTGTAAGCACTCGTGTCTCCTGAGGCGGAAGCCGGGAGCTGTAAAGCGCGACTTTTAAAAAAAATTTGATTGTCACTGTTACTTTGTTTTAAAAAGCAACACTTTCTCCTACCTGCATCTCAGGCTATCTCTTCACCCGCACAGCGGATTTCAACGCTGTAACGGGATCAAAACCAAACATTTCCATAGCCCGCCATTAGCAGCGAGAAGCACGGCCACGCCCCTTCGCTGAGGCCACGCCCACTGCAATCGACTACTTAAGCGCCACTGAACAAAAGCGGCACTTGGCTTGGGACTAACAGGAACTGCCTTGAAATGGCTGAAAAACTTCCTCAGTCATAGGAAACAAGTTACCATATTAGGAAGCCACCGCTCAGACGAAAAAGCACTAAAAACAGGGGTGCCACAGGGCTCCAGCCTGAGCCCAATTCTTTTTAACCTTTACATGACCCCGCTGATTGAGCTCATTACATCCTTCAACATCAGCACGATATCCTACGCTGATGACACTCAGCTCATCCTTGTCCTGGACAACAACGCGACTACAGCAGAAGAAAACCTGAGAGACTGTCTCACCGCAACCTTTGAATGGATGAGAACCCACCTCCTCAAGTGCAATTCAGGCAAAACTGAAATCCTTCCTTTCGGCCAAGACAACATTTTCTCCCCTAAACTCTGGTGGCCCCAAGATGCCGAAGTCCCGCCGAACACCATCAAGTCGGCCCGCAACCTCGGGATTAGGTTTGATGAAGAACTATCTTTCAAACAACAAGCAGGCACTGTGGCAGGGTCCTGCTTTAACATTATCAAGGGCCTCAGAAGGTTCTTCGACCTCCTCCCCCTGGCAGCTAGAAAGACGGTAGCAGTGGCCCTCATCACATCCCGTCTGGATTATTGTAACAGCATCTACGCAGGCTCCAACAAAGCTGTTCTGCACAAACTGCAGATGGTTCAGAACGCTGCCGCCCGCCTAGTGCTGAGACTTCCCAGGAAGTCATCTGCCTCAGCAGCACTTCGGACCCTTCACTGGCTACCTATTCACAAGAGAGTATTATTTAAAATTTTACTAATCACTTTCAGAGCCTACCACCAGTCGGGTCCCACCTATCTGTCCCAAAGGTTTGGAAGATATACTCCCTTCCGCTCACTCAGATCTTCCAACTTAAACCTATTGGTGGTCCCCAGGTTCAGACTCACTATAAAAGGAGGAAAATCCCTAGGAGTGTTGGGAGCCAGAGCCTGGAACAAGCTCCCAGCCCACATGCGTCTGATCCCCTCAGAGAACCTGTTTCGAAAGGCCCTTAAAACCTGGATCTTTAATGCCTCTGACACCTTTTGTCGAGCGCTAATTTAACCCCTACACCTTACAAACTACTTTCAGATCCACTAAATTCTCCCCCTCACCTAGTGTTATGTAGCTTCCCTTTTTTCTCCTCTGTGAGACGTTATGACTAGCGCCAAGATGCTCCATGGAGTGTAAGCCGCGCTTTATAAAAGCCAATTCATATCATATCAACATTGCATGAATTCGTGTGAGACCCAACTCCACAAGTTCGATCCTATTTGCTGGGTCTGACCAGCCTCCATTGACCAGTCATGTAGGACAATGAGGCGGGTTGCTGGGTAATATAGATAAAGATTCATCATGCCCATGCCCCCCTCGAAGCGTGGGATCAGGCAGTGGGCAAGAGCCATTCCTGATCTTGTGGCGATGCTGTCCAGTTCCCTGAACCAGCTTCACAGAAGGTGGAACTGGGTGTTTTAGATGATATACAGAAATTGGGGGAGGATCATCATTTTGAAAAGGGACATTTTCCCCAGGGGGTTGAGTGGTAGGGCTTGTCAGCTTCCGAGATCCTTCTTGGCTTTCTTGACCAGTGAGGCAATATTGAGCGACCATACAACTTCGGGGAGTAGAGCAACCCAGATCCCCAGGTACTTGAACTACTGCCACTTAATGGAGAAAGTGGACTGCCAATCAAAACAATTGCTTGAAAGGTAAAGGGGCACTAGGGTCAACTTGGCAGGGTTCAGACGCAAACCTGAGACTTGCTCAAAGGTGTGAAGAATTTGGAGGCACCAGGACCCGGACTGGGTGGGGTCTGCGAGGAAAAGCAGAATATCGTCTGAGCACTGGGCGATCTTATCTTAGTGGGAGCCCTTCCATTTCCAGCCCTGCATTTGGTTGTTGGCCGGAATGAGGCCAGCAAGAGGTTCCATAACCAGGGTGAAGAGGAATGCTGAGAGGGGCAACGCTGTCTCATTCCCCTCCTGATCGGGAATATCTCTGAGAGAGCTCCATTTATGAGCACTCTCACTTTGTGTTTTGAGTACAGAACCTGTACGAAGTGGCGGAAGTGCTGCCCCAAGCCCAACACAATACGTTATTCAAGTATTGCCAGTCAACCATGTTGAAGGCTTTCTCAAAATCAACTAGGAGGAATGCCAGGTAGGGGCTCAGAGACCGGCGATTCGCCAGGACCAGGTCGAGGCGCCGAAGAAAGTGCCTTGTACTCCGTGCCGGCATGATGCCACATTGGTACAGTGGACAAGTTTGCTAAGTAATGGTCGTAAGCGTTGGGCCAGGTTTGTTGCATACATCTTGACCTCCATATTAATAAGTGAAATTGGACGGTAGTCCGTGCAGGCACGCGGGGGTGACTGTGTTTTAGGAATGGTGACAACCATAGCGGCATTTGTTTCAGGAGGGAATGATCCTGACTCTGTGACCTCCGCAAAAATAGGAGAGAGGTGGGGGGAATAGTATTTCTCGGTAAGTGGCGTTGGACCCCTGTGTGAAACCATCGGGCGCGGTGTTTTCCCTGATGTGACCAGAGAGAAGGCCTCACTTATTTTCTCTAGCGAGATAGGGAGATCCATTCCGGCCGCCTTAACCACATTGAGGTGGGGAAGGTGGAGCCCTCCCAGGCTGGTCAAATCAGAAAGTGAGGCTTCCGGTCTTTGGACTGAGTAGACCCGGGAATAGTAGTCGACGAAGGCTTGGGCTATTGTGGTTGGTGTGCGGTGGGTGACTCCGCGTAAATCCCCAATTTCTGGGACTATGCGGTTTGCCAAAGGATACATCGGCAGTCTATGTAGTATCCTCCCATTTTTGTCCCCTCCCATCCATATACCTGGGCAATGGAGATTTGCTTTTTTTGCATTTTTTTTCAAACATTAAATTAAATGTATTTACTTTTTAACTAGGTTATATAATTTACTTCAATTTAACATTAATTTCCATGGGGTTTTTAATTAAGTGTCTAACTGCATTATTGTCTATGGTATGGTGTTGAGCGTAGTGAATTAGGACTCAGCTCTAAGCTGGAGTACATTTACAACTGTTTTAGGTTCTTTTTTGATGGAGTAACTATAGAAGTGCAGCTTGTGAATAACAATGGGCTTACTCATTTATGGGTGGCTGCCCGTCGATCTATGCTTCTCCCTTAACCCACCTTACCCCTACCTTAACCCCTCCCTTTTTGTAGTAAATATTCCCCATTTCTTAGTCACTCCTCTCTAACCCGTCCACATTTACTACTAAAATGTATATTTGGGTGTGCAGAGACTCCAGAGTTGAAGCAGAGATCTCCAACTACAAGAAAATAGGAGATACGGAGCCAAAAGCACCACGCATAGGTTTGTGAACAGCATTTATTTAGTAGTACTACTGAACAGACCCCCCAGGATATAGCGGTAAAGACAACAATAGTGGTCCTAGATGTAGCTTATTCATAACATTGAATGAAACAATTTTATATTTTTATGTGATTCAATCCTGTAAGTGAAAAGGAGATAAAAAACACAAAAAGCCAAATGCATGTATAATTTCACAGCGAGAACATTTAATCTTTTTTTCATACTAAAATCGTTGATATTTACAAATCTCTCGAACTTCTTAATGCAGAATTGGATGTCAACGCCCCCTTGTCCTCCACGTATGAAATTGTCCCCTTGGTTGGGAAGATTGTCCCCACTCTTCTTGACTTTCCTTTGCTCACCTTATAGGGGATAAATTGACTCCTTGATAACACCAAGTCAGTCTCTCCTCTGGACCCGTGTCCATTAAAAATTCTGAAGACCTGTAGGGAGGTGGCTGTCCCTCCCCTCCTTGAGGTAATGAATCAGGCAATCGTTGAGGGAATCTTTCCTCTTCCATGGAAAATGGCAGTTGTTAAACCGCTGTTGAAGAAGGCATCTCTGGACCCTGGAGTCCTGAAAAACTTCAGTCCAATTTCCCTGCTGCCGGCCCCTGCTAAGATCTTGGAGGCTCATCTCAACAGCCATCTCACCACCTTTTTGGCTGATTTTAACCTTCTGGATAGCTCACAACATGGCTTTCAAAGTGCTCACAGCAGGGAATCCGCCCTTACTGTCGTGATTAACAACATCCGCTCAAGGGTCGACAAGGGCCATACCACTCTTCTGGCCCTTTTCGACCTTACGGCAGCCTTCGACACCCTGCCTCCCTCGGTCTTGGTTTCCAGTCTGGGGGAGATAGGGGTTGGTAGCTCGGCACTTAGGGCCAGATGTAGGTAATTTCCATTTACCGATTCATAAATACCGACTCATACCGAATCGGTATTCCTGAATCGGTAAATGGTATGTAGGTAAAAAGTCGGTAAAAGATACCTAATCGGTATGACTCGGTAACCCAAATCGGTAATTACCGAATCGGAAAAACCCGCATCGGGAAATACCGATTTGGAGAAACGCAAGCATCCCTATGGGCCTCATGGCCCATAGGAATGAATGGGATTCACCGATTCAGAGAAAACCGAATCGGTAATTACTGATTCGGAAATTACTGAATCGGTAATTACCGAATCGGGAGTTTCAAACACACCATGTGAGCCTGCCAACCAATCAGGGACAGCCTACATACCCCACAACCAAGGCCCTGTGAATCCAACCAATCAGAGTGAAGCACCCCACCCCAGTACCTGGGAGTGGCCACACCCATGCAGGTGCAAACCAACAGAACAAACAATTCTGCAGAGGTGAGAGGAGCAGAGCATCCACAGGAAAGCAGAGTGACAGAATGGAGACACATGAAGGCCAAAAGGATGTTGGGGAGAGAAAAAGGAAGATCAAGTTCAGCCCAGAGGAACTACAGGTGGCTGTGGAAGAAATAGTAAGCCACTACAGCCAAATTTTCGGGAGACAGTCTCTGCATGTTGCAGAGACTGTGAAGAGGAACATTTGGATTGCTATACAGGCCAAAGTCAATGCCATTGGTGTTACCCACCGGGAAATTGAGGACATAAAAAAGAGGTGGTATGACCTGCGCATCGTGACTAAGAAAAAGATTGCTGCCCAGAAAAAGGATGCTGGTGTGACTGGAGGTGGCAGGAGCAAAGCACCAAAGCTGACACCAATTGAGGAGCTAGTGGAAACCACCATGGAGCCAGAATGCATCCATGGGATAGGAGACCTGGATAGCACAGCAAAAGCTACCAAGAAACAAGGTAAGAGGCATGTACCCTCATCCACCCCCATCAACCCGACCCTGTACCCCACTGTGCACACACATCACACTGCATAACAGCTCAGACTAGGTGGCAGCAATGCATCATGGTAGACGTAGTCATGTATACATAGATGCACAGTACACTACACATGACTCAGCAAGGCATGCTACACACATCACCAAACAAGCAATGTGCACTGTACAAAGGTGTGCAGACTATTTAATTAAGAACTACACACAGATGAACAACAACATTGACACTATGTCAATTTCATTCCACAGGAGAGTCGTCACGCAGTTCAGCACCACCGAGGGAGGAGAGGGCAGCACCAACTAAGAGAGGGGAGAAAGAGAAGAGAAAAACTTGTCACAGCGCTGTTGATGGAGGCAACGACACCACCTAGGAGGCCTCATCACCGGACCGACCCACAACACCTGTCCCACTGTCCCCTCTGTTGTTTGGATCTCCTGACCTGTCAAACACACCCATAGCAATGTCCAGAGGGTCCATACCGGGAGGGGAAAGTAGGCATGCGGAGCCCCCACAGAGGATCCTGCAGACCTCAAAATCTGAGGATGAGGATGATGTCCCCCAAAAGAGTGCACCAGTGGCTGACAGGCCAAGACCACCGATTGCAGCAGGCGCTGCGCGCACCAGTGTCCTTGAGAGGAGGGCACGTGAGGCTGGGGAGAGGCAGGAAGGGGAGAGCGTCTTCTGTGGCCTGGAGGGCACAATGGTGAAAGTACTGCGCCAGCAGGCCAAATCACTGCTAGCCATGCATAGGCAGGTTCGCTGCATGAACACCAAAATGTCCAACATGGACAAGGGCATAAGCCACATAGCATCCAGTCTGGAGCTAATTGCAAAGGGGATCACAGACATCTCAACATACATGGGAGTACTGTCGGACAAGTTGGACAGGGATCATCTACAGCGTGGAAGGGAACGACAGTATATGCGCCAACAAACAAAGGCCATGAATAGGTTTGCAACTAATACAGCACTACTTTGCAGACAATCAATTTCTATGCAGGATGCAATAGTGCACTGCTGCACAGACTTAACACGGGGCATGGGAAGAGTGACCTCTGCGATGGAGCAGATGCTCAACACCAATACAGGCACTGCTGGTGACACGGGTGTGGAGGAGACAGAGGGGTCAACCAGCAGGAGTGGCTCCAGCACACCTGTACCGGAGGTGCGCAGGAGCGGCAGGCACAGCCATGCTGAGTCAGGCACCAGCAGGGAATCAGAAGGACAGGCACAAAAATCCTGTAATGTAGTGCGTGGACGCACGCACTGACCTATGCGGAAGATTGACACTACTGCACACAGTGATGGAAACTGAGCAGGAGCAGCCAGAGACATTGACTTAGATTCATGGATCCTCTTCAGATGTGAGAATGATGATGTTATGCTGATTAAACTACACTTGTCATGAAATGTACCTGTGTATGTGTCATACATTACCTAGAAATATCGTCGTGTTATTTCTGTCCGTCTCAATCTACCATCTAGTGCTGCTGGTCCTGTTGCCTGGGGCTCTGCATGTTCTTGGTCGTCATCTATGTTCTCGTGATGTGTCAACGCCACCTCTGTGCCTTCCTTGGTAGCAAGATTGTGCAAAATGGCACAGGTCACTATTATTTTGCAACACAGGATGGGGGTGTACTGTCGTGCACCTCCACTTTTGTGGAGGCAACGGAACCTGCTCTTCAGGAGTCCAAATGTTCGCTCCACTAAGTTGCGAGTGGACCTGTGTGGCACATTGTATCGCCTTTCTGCTCTGTTGGTTGGGTTGAGGTACGGTGTCAGCACAAAGGAACTCAGGGCATATGCACTATCACCTGGGAGAGAATGAGAGGTACATTGGTTACATTCACATTGCACATATAGCTGACATCCATTTCAGGGTGTGTACAACTTTTTTACCTAGCAGATAGCCATCTCCAAAATCTCCATTCAGTAGCCGTGTGTAAATTCCGCTGTTCTGGAATATGTATGAGTCGTGTGTGCTCCCTGGGAATTTGGCAACTATGTCGGTGATGATGTTCCCTGCATTGCATATCACCTGCACATTGATGGAGTGCGTAGACTTATAGTTTCTGTATATGTGTTCGGTGGCTGCAGGTGGGCATAAGGGAAAGTGTGTGCCATCAATGCAGCCGATCACATGCGGGAAGTGTGCCAGTCCATAGAAGTCTGTTTTAGTTTTAGCAAGTTCAGCAGGTGTGTCAGGGAACTGTGTGTAATGTCCCATTCTCTGCGTCAAAACATTCAGGAACTTCCAGAAAAAACAGGACAGACAGCTCTGGGATACACCTCCTACTGCAGCTATCACACTCTGTAGCTCCCATAGGCAAACAGGTGTATGCTACACAGCACCTGGACATGGGGTGGGATGGCGTGGGCCCTGGGTGTTGGGTGGTCCAGGTATGAGTGGAGGTCCCTTATTAGGTCCATGATGGTTGTGGGGTGCAGCCTGTACCTCTGGAGTATCTCAGGCTCAGTCAATTTGAACAGAGTGATCCTCTGCCTGTACACCTGCTCCTCCCTTTGTCATACCCTCAGACCTGCAGCCTGTAGCCTTCGCCTCCTTGCAATCACATAGAGTGACGCCATTTTGCCAACACTGTTGCATTTTGGACCCTTTTTTATAGCATGCACATGGTTACCACCTGCTTTCAGTCCATGGTAAATACTGACTCTTAAATACCGAATTTCATTGAATTCGGTATTTTTGGCCTTTCCTACATCTCGATGGGCATTTTTTACGATTTCTTATTTACCGATTCGGTGAATAAGAACTCGGTAAATTATGTATCGGTAAATTACGATTCGGTAAATATGTATTCGGTAAATACAGAGTCGGTATTTCACCGATTCATATTTACCGATTCGGTATTTTTTTGACACCTACATCTCATTTTCGCGATACCGGTCGGTAACGGCCGATTTTACCGATTTTGGGCCGTTACCGACCGGTATTTGGCTACCTACATCTGGCCCTTAGTCTCTTGACTTCCTTTCTTCACCAAAGTGAACAAAGAGTCAAGCTGGGTGAGTTCCTGTCCTCTCCTAAGGCTATGCAATGTGGGGTCCCTCAGGGTTCTTCTTTAAGTCCCCTATCGTTTAATATCTATGTGACCCCCTTGCCAGGGTTGTGAGATCCTTTGGGTTCGAGGTGTTGTCTTATGCTGACCACACCCAAATTATGGTCTCCCTCACCCAGTCAGTGGCCGACTCTGCTTCTAAGTTCAGATCTTGTATGGAAGCTGTTTCACAGTGGATGATCCGGAACTTTTTAAAGCTTAATGGGGAAAAAAACTGAAGTTTTGATCTTCAGGGGCAATCAGGACATCTGGTCCAGTGACTGGTGGCCGGTCTCCCTTGGGGACTGTCCTGCTCCCTCCCACTCGGCCAGAAATCTGGGGGTCCTGATAGATACCTCGCTCTCCTTTGACCTCCAAGTCAGTAGGATGGTTTCCACCTGCTGTGGTATCATCAAGATCCTCAGAAAGATTGCTGCCTACCTCTCTCCAGCTGCCCGGAAGCAAGCTACAGTGGCTCTTGTCTCTTCGAGACTGGATCACTGTAATGCCTTGTACGGTGGTATGAATAAGAGCTCTGTCCACCATCTCCAGATGGTACAGAATGCCGCGGCTAGGATTGTCTTGGATCTTCCTCGACTTTCCTCAATATCATTGGCCTGGAAAAATCTCCACTGGCTCCCGGTCCAGTATAGGATATCTTTCAAACTTCTCTGCTTTGCTCACAGGGCCTTTTATAGCTCGGGAGCTGAAGGTATCAGGTCTCTTCTTCAACCCTACTGTCCCAGTGGAGTTCTCCGCTCCTCCTCTAAAAGTCTCTTTTCCGTTCAGAGATTTGCAAAAGCAAGATGGGGAGGGAGAGCCTTTTCCACTCTGGCGCCCAAGCTCTGGAATTCCCTCCCCCCAGAGCTGACTGGTCAATCCTCTCCAGGGCTTTTTCGTAAACAATTAAAAACCTGGCTTTTCTTGGAGGCATACCCGTAGATCCTGTATTTCGGTGCTGTAAGACTAGGTGTCTGTCTGTCTGTCCATCTTGTTATGGCCGGCGCCTTGATGCCCTTGGGCTAAGTTGCGCCTTATAAGTCCCCATTCATTCATTCATTCATTCATTCATTCATTCATTCATTCATTCATTCATTCATTCATTCATTCATTCATTCATTCATTCACAGTACCCAAAGTAGTTTTAAACACTGATTTGATTGGGCAACATAAATTGCAGTTTATTTACATTATATTACAATGAGAACTTTATTAAATACAGTAAAGGCTAAGGGTTACTGCCAGGTGCTGCAAGGAGAAGTGCAAAGATAAGTACTCAAGTGAGAAGGGAAAAAGGAATTAAGAAGGTTTTAAAACACAATCCACTAATTTGTATTATGCTAAGGTCCAATCTTCTTAGCAGAGTAGACGGCCTGCCCCAAAAGACATTTCAAATATTTTATCGCAGTTTCTTGTCACAGTGACACAGAATCTGTGCAAATGGTCAGTGGGCGGGGGGAAAGCAGCAAGGGTGCAGGCCCCAAATGGGGGGAGATGCAAAAAGGGTGAAACAACACCTCAGCTATGGGTCTTCCTCAGGACGGGGTGGAAGGGGACCTAGGTTAAAGTACGCCCCCAGCAATGAGGTAGGCAACCCGTCAATGGTGTGCCAAAGTAATCCAAAAAATCCCAAAAATGCAGATTCTTAATGGGACTTAATGAAGAAGTTCCTGAGTGGAATTAAATTCCAAATAGTTCCGCTGTCAATAACGGGATGAGAAAAAACGAGGTGGCTGATAAATCAATGCACCGCTAGTCGGCCAAATCTAATGGTGGTTCTGTTGAAATGGTTGTACGACGTCCTACTCGGGTTCCGTCTAACTTCTAACAGACGGAACACGAGTAGGACGTTGTACAACAATTATTTTACCCTTTTAGGTTTTAATTCATTTTTTAATCTTTACTTCACAGGGAACCGGTAGCCTCCCAGACATCTTAAAATGATTTGGGTTATAATTTAACACAAGCATACCACACAAAAATGCACAACGTGTTAGTTTCTTGAAACGATAAATAGAATACTAAACTATTGCAAATGAAACAATCCTTGGCAGACCCAGATATACTAGCTTTGCCAACTGCACTTCAAAACAAAATTCGAATTGGGAAGAAATTGTTTCAGGCCGCACTTCAGGAAACTGAGCCAAGTGATGTGGAGAGCAAAGGGTTTATGTTCTTCACGCCAATGCGCATGGAAGGTCGCTGAGGTAAGAATACATTTTCAGTTTTTGAATCCTTGTTATTCTTTCTTTTAGCTGTTGGCAGGTGAGAAATGCTCTCCAACCTTCTAAAATAAGAACTAGGCTAACCCTACCAAAGCGTGTAGCACCTGTTATTGTTCCTTGGATCCTAGGGGACTCCAGCGTACTAGGAAACACTTGTGACCAGCATTGCATGTGTCCTCTACAGCCTAGAGGATGGGGTTCTATGGTGCAGCTCGTAGAAATGTCAAGAAGCTCCTCCAGGGATAAGACTCTGCAGCCAAAGTTCACCCTTATAACCGAATTTAGAGTTTGAAACTCAGATACAGTTTACACAATCATTTTTTTGTGGGCTGAATGAAGTTACTGCGGAGCCACCTGAAGCTGCTTATAGGCACAATGCAGCATTACTGTGAAAATTCTCTGGTTCTAGTCTGGTGTCGGGATATTCTGAAGGTGACGAATCTGCGGTCAGATAGAAACCACTAGAAAAGACTTGTTCACTAGGACAACGCCATTGTGAAGGTTAATCTTTACTACTGTGCCTCAGAAACTAACAGAATCCTACTAAATGTATATTTATTCTCATCACATAAGAACAAAGCAGTGTGAGGAACTAGCAAAGTGCATTAATTTCCTTCTTGAAGCATATTGGAGACTAATAGAATTTCTAAGATTTTAGTGCCTGCCCCCGGTTTGCTCTTTCACTCACTTCTTATGAACTGATTTGTGGTTAGGATACTGTTGTATTCATTAGCTGTAGTTTAGAATGGTTTCATGTTAAGTGCTCTGTTCTCCAAGTTCGTGTCTCCCTGGTGTAAGACCACTTCATGATTTTCCCTTGACTATTTCTAGTTTTGCCTCCTGCATGGAGTGGAACTGAAACAGTGATCTGTGATGCATCCGCTAACTACAGCTCTGTTTTATGTTAAATGCAGTGTCCTAGCTGCTTGTTTATATGAATTATCTTTAGTATTGTGTGCAGGATCATCTTTTATTGCCCAAAATCATTTTAAAGATTTAAGAGTTTATTACATTATTTACATTAAGATCAAACAGTAATGTAGTAACACACAAGCTTTTTTTTTTTACAAAAATGCCGATTTTGCAGGCATTTTTGCAAAAATCGGTGGCATTTTTACAAAAAAGGCCGATTTTGCGGGCACTTTTGTAAAAATCGCAGTATTTTTACAAAACTGCCGATTTCGCGGCAAACAGCAAAATCGCAAAATCCTGGAGGGTCTGACTGAAGTGTACTACAAAATTCAGTTTGTGAATTTACCCCAGTAATTTTAGTTTAGACTTGAGACGTTGCACTTTCAAATGAGTACATTCTAAGGACTGAGTAGAGTCCATATTGCATATTTGGTAATGTAGGCTTGGAAATAATCTTCAATTTTTTGTTCTCTCAATATTACAGAGCATTTTGCTGTGGACAGATTATTCCAGTGATGAAGGCAACTTCATATATAGAAAGATACAAACAGTTTCAGTTGTGGTTCTTGCGTGGATAGCAATTGGTGCAGCTACAACAGAATATTAGGGATTTCCTATTTGTTACCCTGCATTTATGTGATACTAGATGTTAGCTGGTGGCACATAAGTTTATAAATGCAAATTGTGATATCCGTTTAGAGAAGTTTTAGTAAGATAATTTTATAGGTAATTTTTAAGGGTGACCAGCATATCAGATAAAAACTAGGGATGGGCGTTATATTCTGCTTCACAGGCGGAATTAGCAGAATTTGAGCAACTTTGTGTCATGCTTGTAACATGGAGTTCCGTTTTTTTTCCCCGCCAACTGCCGCATAGTGGTATTTTTCTTCAGTGCAGCTCAAAAACTTTAAGTTGCTGAGAGCGAGCTAGATTTGCTATCCCCTAGCGCAATTTTCGGTCGCTAGGAGGACACCCAGCAAGATTTCGCCAAAGCAGGTGGTCGCAGGCAGTTGCGACTGTTTGCAGTCTGGAAGCTTCCACTGGAGTAGAAAATCTACTCAAGTGGCAGAAAAATCAGTTTGAGCTCCCGGGACTAAATCACAGCCTGAGCAGTGCGATGTGCCTATTAATGCCCAGTTCTCGAAATCCGGGGAATCTCACAGAGTTTTTTGTAACCCTGCAGAATTCCGCAGAGTGAAACTCTGTGAGTTCTGACTAGATCTAATCAAAATTTGCAAAGTCTTGCAGAGTGCCACCCCAAATTATAAGTAGGTCGTCAACATAACATACCATGAGCATAGGATTATGTGTTTAATGACTTAGGACCCGATTCTGATGCGGTTTCAAAGGCCTCCTGGCGGCATTTGCTCTAAATGAATCGGATCGGGAAAATGTCTTTCCGACCGAATCTGAAACGTTTCCGACCGAGCGATTACGATGTGAGTTAGGCGTTAGGAATATCCCAGTCCAAACCTGACAGCATTCGGAATGACTAAGCCGTACAGAGCTGAATCGTATGTCTCTACGGGCCGCGTTTCCGAACGACCGATTACGATGCTGGATTCTGGCAGCCTATCCGAATCATGTTGTCCGACTCAAATCAGCAGTTGGAATCAGACTTTGGGGGTCCGTAACAGGCCTCCTGCACCTGGAGCCTTCTAAATCGGACCCGTGGGGGTATCCATGGGTCCGCCTTACCAGCCATGCACAGTGTGGCAGGCAGCAGGGGGGGCCCGCCACAGGTTACCCGATTTTCCCAAGCCACTCCTTTCTTCAATGGGAGTCTATGCATGTGGTCGGGAACATAGGCTTGTATTGAAGTCAATGGGAGTCCAACCAAATCGTATCTGGAAGCATCTGGATGCATCGGAATCGGTCGGTCTGACTCTCCTGATCCGAGTCGGTCGGAAACCATTCCCAAACCAATTCGGTAGGGAAGATTTCCAAACGGCATCAGAATGGGGCCTTTAATTGTTTTTTACTCAACATATAGAGATTTACATGGCTAACAATAAATTACTTGTAAATAACTGTAATTCGCTTTTCTTGAAATATTTTGTTCTTGTTTTGAAATAGATTATTATTGAGGCACAGGCAAAAATTTTATATTTACTTGTGCTGTAATTTGTTTAGTGGTTGTGCTTGGAGAACATTTGCAAGTGTGGAGGCAGAGTCCCAATATCCTAATGCACCCCAATATTTTTGATCACCCCAAATTTTACCAGCACCCTTGATCTTGCAATAAGAGTCACCACCATCCTCAACATTAGGCCCAACAAAAATTGGCAGAGTAGCAAGTGACTGGCACTATTCAATAACTGAGTTCTAGGTCAAGGAAAAGTTAAAGAGTTTTATTACAAAAATCTCAAAATAAGCATAAAGGCAAAATTCAAAATATATTTGCCCTGAAAAGCTCGGATGCATAGTACATAGTCAGAACTCAGAAATATTCTAAATCCCAATAAGCAATAAAAATCACAAGTGAAATGGACAGAGTCTCAGGAAGAATAGGAAAGGCATGTGGCCATACCACGAATCAACGGGTTTTTGTACACATTTTATGAATACAAGATTAGCATAAACTGCATGCAGAATGACATGACTAGTGATAACACATATTCAGCAAATACATCAAAATTTAGATTTTCACAAACATGGATATACCACTAACCCATTTCGAAGGAAAACTCCAGCAACTTCTGCAGGATAACGCCACAGTCTGGAGATGTACAACACAATTATGAAACGTTTTTCAAACAAAGACCCATACACCAGTGTCTTTTAACATGCCCACTTTAAACTTTCTTGCAGACGGGTCCCTGAAACTGTTACATTCAGTACATGATGAAAGTTTCATTCACAATACATGTTCTTTAAGGAAAATAACCAGTTATTCTACAATGTCCCGAGCTCTACAAAGCCAAGGGGAGAGAAGACATGCAGGGGAACATTGAGAAGAAGGATAATGAGCTGCTCAAAAGTCACTAATAACCTTCATTAGTATGTGTATCACACATTTTTTGCAATCACTCTAAATATGTATTATATTTCATTTCTCTATTGTCTTCTCTAATAGGCAAATCCTCTAACGACACAATACAATCAGTCAAATAAGGAGATAGAAACTCATCATGATTAAAAACTGCACTATATACATTACACTAGAGTGAATAAGATATAGGAAGCTTTACATATGTAGACCCCTCACCAGGTGATGTGGGAAGGTCAGCATTAATGTAGCACCCATTATACTCCATTATATCTACGTATTATCTAATAATTTTAGTATACACATTATCCATAAATCGACTCACCAAATTTTCTCTATGCACTGGTGCCTCATGTTTTCCCTAATTTCTGGTAGTAGTAATCTCAACATTACCATCATTAACATGGTCTGAGGCATATTCCACCGGAGTAAGTAAGCACAACAACAGTCTCACTAAAACTAATAATCTTATTTTTAATAAAGCTAACCTTACAACTTTATAGCATTTGATGTACTCCATCTTCTACTGAGACACACCTTATTGTGGTAAAAATCCACTAATCAACAAAACTTTTCTTTAAAACAGTAATTTTTTTTCTTATTATTTTATCAAAATAATTATCAAAAACAAAAAATCGAACTAATCAATTTTTTCAAAAACTCTTTTTCAAAAGTTCATTTCAGTTTAATTTTCACTTCTTTTTGTTCAACAGCAATCTCAGAAAATCTCTTTATTCAATTCAAGGTGGATCTTCTTGTGGTATTACATGTTATTCATTGAGGTTTGACTGTTCCTTTAAATAGTATACTTCTAGGTTAGAATTTGGTTATGTCATGTATGATTCTGTTCTGCCTAGGACAGTTGCTGCTGGCTTCAGGCTTCTTTAGTCGCTCCTTCCGTGAGCTCTTCTATATGTGATTTACTTACTTGTATAACTCCAATAAAGCTTATTTGGATATCTCATCAACGCTTCCAGAAGTTTTGTGGGTACTCCTTACTACACTTCTGTTTCAGATTCAGTCTCTGATTCACTCTCAAATGTGTACTGGCATTGATTCACAAACATATGTCATACAACACAATTTAAGAGACTGTAGCAAAATGCACCCATTCCGGCGAGGCATCTTTTTGATTTGAAACTCTCTTTCTCAGTGACATCTGGGTTACTGGTGATTCACTGCCGCTAGTTTCAGAATATATTTTTCTCTTGGGCTTCTCTTCTGCTTCACAGTGCTTTCTTTTGCAATTTCTCTTCCTTGGAATATCTTCCTCAGCTGTTTCTATTCAGCAACAGTCTTTGTCGGAGTTTCTTTACTCTCCAAGAAACTTAGGCTTGATCTCAACCTCAAATTTGAACTTGAAAAATTTGGTTTGCATTACCTTTGTCTGCTCGGTTCACTGTGAACTTCTTCTTATCTTTGTTGGTCTTTGTAACTTTGATCTTCAACTGCAACTTTTAATTGCTTGGATCAGAGACAGATTTGTCTTGCTGCCACTCATGCCTTTGTCTTTTGCGCTGTAATACTTCATTACTCCGATATCTCTGTCTTGAAACGGACATCCTGGACATCAGGAATTTCAAGTTATTCATTGGAGCTTTCACTAACCTGGAATTTCACCACTCCATTTGCTTTTCCTTGTTATCTTCACCATTTTCACATTTTTCTAATTTTACACACTGCAAAGGTACGCTTGGCTTTAATCTTGACTTTGCAGCTGACTCATCCACTTTTTTAGCTATTAACACTTTCATTGTGTGAGCAGAGTGCATCAACTGTGGCACACCAGCACACTTTACAGCAATGTTCGTCAATATTACCTGACATGGTTCCTTCCAGAGCTCCTCCAAGCACCATTTCTTGATGTGCTTTCGGATGACAATACAATTGCCAAGGATAAGGTTATGACAGGCCATATCTTTGGATTCTTCTGTTGCCCTATTACCTGATTAGAAACAGATTTCACCATATCAGACAGAATCTTGCAATAATCTAGCATGATGTCACCAGTTATTAAAACAAGTACAGATGAAGAAGCATATGTAAGACTCACTGCTCTTCCCATGATAAGCTTGTGGGGCGATGAACCAGTTTTTATGTCAGGAGTACTTCTTATGCTCATAAAACCCAAGAGGAAGGGCATCAGGCCACTTTAAACCAGTTAGAACACATACTTTTGCAAGTTTTTTCTTGAGTGTGCAATTGGCTTTCCCCACAATTCTGAGGTATGCGGTCAATAACTACAGTGCATGTTTTGGTTTATCTCAAACACTGTCCAGATTATTTGTAAAATTGTTTTCTAAAATGAATTCCATTATTAGCCTCAATAGAAGAAGCAAGGCCAAATGTAGGTATTACCTCCCTCAACAGTAATTTAGCAACAATAAGGCAATCTCATCTCCTGATGGAGTATGCCTCAACTGATTTAGCAGGTAAATTTTAAATCATTACAATCTGGCATATCAATAACATCTGCTCGTAGTCATGTAAAAGGGCCTCTTGATATGCCAATATTGTTAATAATAATAATTAGTCTCTTTCTTTCATTATTCAAATGACATATTAGACATCGACTGCACACATCTTTGTTAACAGTTTGAATTCCTGTTTTTTCCCAGTACTTTTTGAATATTCTATTCAGACTACCCCTACCTGCATGTGACCTGTTGTGTAACTATTTATACATGGGGTATAACATTGAGTCAGGCAATGCATATTTATGATCAGCATTTACATACAAATCCTGATTTACCCTAGTCGCTCTATTTTTTCTCATCTTCTGTTCATCCTCCTGGAAGTCTGCATTGAATCCATTAAGAAACATTTTACTTTATTTGCAATTTATAATGAATTAGTTCCAAATCTCCATTTTCACTCCCTTGTACAACGGTCTCGTACTGTAGTGCACCACATTTTGCCACTTGTGCCGCATACGTATTTCCAAGCCTGACCATGTCCTTTGCACTTTTATGGGCAACACATTTAACAACAGCAATTTCCTTTGACTTTTAAATTCCAGTATATAAGCACCATTTTCATAGGAGCTCCTGAGTATGTCATAAAATCCCTCTGTGATCATAGTTGATTATAGTCATGGACAACTCCAAATTCCTACTGGTTATAGTAAAAATTGTCACATCCAAATTCTCTGATAAATAGCATGTTCTCTTCAATGCAGCCAATTATGTCACATGTGCTGGAGTTATGTTTGGCAGGGAAGATACTTCTAAAGCCTCAGAAACTGAACATAACACATAGGCAGTACTTAATGCTCCATATTGGTCCCTCAAACAGGACACATCAACAATGTCAGTTCAGCCTAAGACGTCTCTTTAATATCTGGTCTTGGTTTTGTACATGATTTAGTCACCTCTATTCAATTGCAATCCATCATCATCAATCTCATAATTTCAGTCATCACAACTCCTGTGTAAAATAAGATGCAGTGTCGCTGGGTTCACACATTGAGATGTTCTCTGTTGCAAGTATGATCTGCTCATAACGAGTCAGTCTGCTGTTAAATATTTGCTATGTTCTCATTCTGTTCAAAAGAATATCAACTGAAAGGGGGATATATGCAATTATAGTATGCCCCGCAGCAAATTCTTCACTCTGTTCAATGGCAATGCAGACAGCTGTAATCCACTTCAAATGACCTAGAACAATTACAGCTACAGAATTAAACCTCAATGTTTGTGTGTAAGAATCTAAAATGTACACCCATTTCTCTCATGGCAGAAAATTAATTTTTTTGTTAATTGAAATCAGGCATCTACAGTCCGAGCTCAAGACACAGACTCTCTTTCAGTTTTTTTAATGCTTCAGAGTATTCATTAATAAATGGTACCAGATATTGGACATCACTACATGTCAACCTTACTAAAGGTTTTGCAATCAAGTAAAAGTTTGAAATCCACTGACGATGGTACCCAACAATTCCAAGAAACATCCAAACTCGGCTATGGGTGGTAGGCTGACTCATTTTCAGAACTGCAGAAATGCATTTTTGAGGCTTTCCTTACACCTTTTTCAATGTGATGTACAGAGTAGATTACTTTGTTTGTACTATACTATATTTTAGTTGGGGAAACCTTATGTCCATTCTCAGCTGGATGCTGTAATAAAGCAAATGTATCAAATGTACAGTCTTCCTTTGTCTTAGACATAACCAGTAGGTCATCAATATACTGCATTAACACTGAATTGCAAGGCAGCTTCAAACAAACTAGTTTCTTCAGGATTTGACAAAAAAGTTAAGCACTTTTGATATACCCTTGTGGGATTCTACACCACAAGTGAACTTTATTAAAAAATTGAAGCACAAAAATAAATTGTGATTTCTCATGCAAAGGAAGAACGCTTGACATAAGTCAATGACCCTATGCCATTCTGCTTCTGGTGGAATCTGAAACAAAATCATTGCTGGATTCGGTACCACTGGACAAGATGGAACAACAATCTTATGGAGATTCTGTATGATTCTCCTCTTGCCATTCACATTCAACTTTTTGATTCCATTATAGGAGAGTTGCATGGCCTACCAAGTACCTCCCAAAGAATTCCCTGCTCAATTATCTTTTGAATTGATTATTTCATTCCCTCTTCATCCGCTTTTTTAAGTCTGAATTGTCTAGTTCTAGGAAATATTGCATCTAGTTTAGTTTTTATTTTGACTGGCTTTGGTCTTGTAATCAATACAGTCTTAATTCCCCAAAAATCCCATACCTCATCTTTGACAGTATATCTTAAATCCAGAAGAAGGTATTCTTGTTAAAATTGGGAGAAACTCAACTCTTGAATCGGATGAATTTATTTCGAACATAGAATCCTAATATTGTTTTTAATCTCAACATCATCCAGCTTACAGTTAATCATACAATTAATTTTGTAAAGCAAGCCCCTTCCCAACAAATCACAGGACTTGAATCACACAGAATAAACTAGAGCTTATTTTCCATAGGATCAATTTTAACTTGAACATCTGCTGTAATCTGATTAACAATTTGTTTATTACTGATCCCTATAACTTGGACTTCAGTTCCCAAGAGAGGTAGGTTTTGGACTTCCACAGAATGAACTGTAGAAAGGGTAGCCTCTATATGGGGGAGGAAGAGGTGTGGTGGCGTGGCCAGGGCAACTGACTCTGGAATCTGGGGATCAAGGTTCGATCCCCGGTGCCGGCGGCAGATTAGCTGAGCACCATGTGACTCTGGGCAACAGCTTGCTTAATCTTCCTGACGGCCCCAGCGCCTCGAGACCCTTACGGGTAATTGTTTGCGCTTTACAAATGTGGATTATTATTACTATTATTATTATTGTATTGATCAAGAATGAAACGGGTAGGGCATTGACTTCTGCATCAATGTATGTGCCACTTCGGTCTACCTCTAGGGCTTCTCCAAATAAGCAACCCTCCCCTCCCTTAGGCATTGTCAATGGGAACTGCTTCCCGTCAACTCATTATTCAGAATCAGTGGATTCTGTTTGTGTCCTGCACTCTAGGGCATCTTATTCCTCATGTTTCGCTGAATAACTGAGGCTAAAGGCATTGACATTCAAAATGACTGCTGACTCTATTTAGAATCTTGCATATTCAGGACCATCATTATTTCTCTGCATATGTGGAAGTTGCTCTACATTACCCTGAATCCTATTAGGATTCTGATGGCACTCGCTCTTCCAGTGCCCCATCTTCCCTCAGAAATGACAAGCTGTATCCTTTTCATCATTTGAACATTCATATTCATACCAACACCTCTAATACCACTACCTTGCATCTGCATCTGATTCACTGCATTCATACTGGACTGACTTAAATTCATATCTGGGGTATGGCAGGCAAGATGGTGGGCTAGACTGTACAATCAAAGATCAAGCCAGGCCCTATAATACCCTAAATTAAGCCTGTGCCCGTGGATACCATCAGCCCCTGCAATTGCTGGCAATACATAGTTGACACCTGGGACATCGATTGAAATGTGCACAACAGAGCGTCTGAGCACTGGAAGTGATTGCCTTCCCGGTGCGGAGCTGAGCTCCATGAACAACATAGCGGTTGCCTGAATCGGAGGTATTGAGAAGGCGTTGCTCTCCCGTGGATTGCACAGTGGAGCCCGAGGGGCTTGAGCCCGGCGTTGTTCCCGCCTTAAACTACCCTACCATCGGAGCACCTATCCTTCCTCACCCATGGCTGGGGTGAGTCAGCCTATGTTGTGGAGGTCTAGTGACATGAGGTGGACATGCCTGAGGCTGCTGGGAACTGAGAGGCAACTGGAGTGTAAACCGCAACCCATGAACACTGTACCTGCATTACCCGATAGTGAGCTGAGGCTGCCTGACCGGTTAGTGCCGGCAGGGACATACCACTCACCCAGCGAACTTGGGCTGCTACGAACTGGACCGTGGGGGCAGCCATAATGTAATTCCCCTCAATGCTGAATGGACTCTGCAGCCAAAATGGCAGATGCCCACATTCGGGGAGCGGAGTGAGGAGCTGCCCTCCAGAGAAACTTCTCTCTGGACACAAGACACTGTCTGGCATGGTATCCGCCATGTGCTACTCGCCCACCGAGACACCTCTCCTCCCCCCAGTCAAAGCGAGCCTGGTTGTTGCGTGCTGGCTTGATGCAGTGGGAAGGCACACCTGAGCCACCACGAACTCCTAAGTGACCGAAGTGGAGACCTTGACCTAATGCCTCGGCCCGAGGTGACTGTGTTGGTGCAGAGGGAAGCTGAGTGGTGAGTGCCGGCAGGGACACTTCAACTCACCCAAAGACTCTACTGGAGGTCACAATGTGATGAACCAGACCCCTGGGGGATGTTGCAGCCAACCTGGGTGGCCTTTCATGCGACGAAGTATGGTGCTCATAATACCTAGAGGGGGTGCCGTACCCCTCTCTGCCCCTTTTTCTTCTCTCCCCATCTAACACATTGAGGGCCACAGGAAATTATCCGGAAGAGGGTGGGAGACTGGTGAATCCCAAGAAATGCATGGGAGGGGCCTACTGCTCCCCGTGCCTGACTTGAGGGGTGAGAAAGTGCCAGACACTGATGGTGCTCGCTCACTCAGAAACCAAAAACTGAAAATTGGAGTTTCTGCACCACCGCATCATTATCTTGATACTGGATGTACAGCAAGAGCGGAGATTGGTGGATGTCGCAACCCCCCACATTACCCTGGTGCTCCCTGTCACAAACCTCACCGGCTGGCCTGTGGAAGCCTGAAACACCTATTGGGTGGGGAGACATCGTTTTCCGCCCCTACGGCCTGGGCGGACGACCTCTTGTCTGGACCAGTTTGCCAGCACAAAACTCTACATAACACTGCCTGGCGCAATGGTGAAAGACAGAGGCTCGAGACCAACCCGGCAGGGCAAAATTGATAAGTATACCATGGTGGCCAAACCCGCCTCAAACAATGATCCCTCACCTATGGTGCCAGATAATACAGTGCTACTGGTCATAATCAGCCACTCTGGGACAGCACTAGAATTCAGAATTGTAGAGGTCCGCTCGGAGGTCTCACTCCTGTGACAGGACCTTCATAATGTGGGCGATCGTGTAATGGCAGCCAAGGATAGAATAACAGAACTGGAAGATACCATGTAAGCCATTTCTTGGGATCTGACTAATATCAAGAGTGCAACCTAAGACCTGCAGTGGTGAGTGGATGATGCCAAAAACCAGACCCTCTCTGATTTAATTTTCCTTTTGAATGGTTTTTCAAAATAGCAAATAGTTAATTTGGGATTGGGGGGGCGACAGACCTCTCAGGCCTGGACCTGCAACAGTGTTACCTTGCGTGGTGAAAGGGGGAATGCGTGCAGGGAAGTGGGCGAGTGGGGGAAAGGGATTGTCGGTCTCTGATTCTATTTGTAGAGTTACATAGGGTGTTTGTTTGTTTGAATTGCGGAAGGGTTCATTACCTATATAGAATGTTTCAGTTTACGGTCATGAAGAGAGTCGAATTGCTAATTGCCAGGAATGACACAGGTTGCTAATTCAGATGCTGGGCACAAGTCAAAACTTACATGGAATGTAAATGGACTGGATAATAAAATCAAAAGAGCCCTAGAAACAGCATATTTTCGGCGATTAAAACCAGACATAGTCCTCTTACAGGAGACATACTTAAAGGGGACCCAATGCCCCTTTCTGGCAAGTCGGTAGAATTCACATCTGCTCTAGGGGAATTACATTTCTAGTCTGTACATCCCCACCTCTCCACATCTTGGATAGACCCACAAGGGAAGTATAGCAGTCCAGGGCTTTTGGGGATGCCAGAACGTAACTATCATTAGTGCCTTTGCACCTCCTCGCCTACAATAACCCATCTTAAGTGCACTCACCGACATCCTACTTGACACCGACTCCTCACAACGTATCATTGCAGGGGATTTTTTATTATGTAACATCCACTGCCATCTATAGATCAGGATTGGCTGCTGCTGCATCTACGACTCTACCCCTTGGTCGTTTTGTGGACACATTGGGCCTTTCCGACCTGTGGCTCTGACAACATCCATGCGAGCAAGGTTACTCCTAATATTCAGGGGTTCACAATGTGTTTTTGCAGATTGTGCTATATTTTCATATCAGCGTGCGAAATAGAAACACTTCATCAAGCTGACTATCTAGCTCGGGATCTGCCTGACCATATACTTTAGATAACTATGGCACAGAGACCAAAGGGAACAAGGAGTGAATGGGGGATGAATGCCTGAGAACTACGAGATTGGGCAACCCTGTGAGAGGTTCCTACTGAGTCTGAACTTTATTACTCCGAAAATAGAGACTCAGTTGAATTGGCTGTTATGTTATGGGAGGCATATAAGGCAGTAATGCACAATCAAATTCAAAACAGCGTTGATTTAAAAAAAGAAGAAGGAGCTCAAAGATATAAAGGACCTGGAGAGGCGGCTCACACAGGCAGAGGCTGCAAATACATGTGGGCCGACCACCCTGACCATGAGATGGGTTGATGCCCTGTGGGCGGAATATAGAGCACTGGCCACTATCAAGGCACACACTCAAATATTGGCAATGCAACATCTTCTCTACGATGTGGGTAACAAAGCAGGAAAGCTACTTGCTTGGTTAAGCGGACGCAAATCCGAAAACCACTGTGTAAGTCAAAAAAAAAGGGGCAGAAGATGTCATGTATCACATTGATAGAGAAATAGGGATCACTAACATAATATCGATGTCATAAATATCGATGTAGCAAAATATCGATTAAAAAATTATAGAATACCAAAATATCGACTTCCTATCTCCAAACAGGTAAGTACAAAAATATCGAATCAAAAATATCGATGTAAAAAATATAGTTAGTCAAAATATCGAATTTTTAAACTATCTTAAAAGTAATGTAAACGTAATGAAATAATAAATATAATTAACTTAAACATACTTAAATAACCTTAAAATTAATCAATAATTAATTTAGGTTAAAAATAAATAAACATACAATTACATTTTTTAAAACATATATATGTATAAACATAATATTAATAAAAAATATACTATATTTTTACCATAGGATAGCAGGAGGGTAACATTTACTATTACCACTCCAGTAAATGCAACAGTAGAGAAAGCGTTGGATAGCGTAGGGGTAAAAATTACTATTCCCACACCAGAGAGTGCAACAGTAGAGAAAGCGTTGGATAGTGGGAGGGTAAAATTACGATTCCCACTCCAAAGAGTGCAACAGTAGGGAAAGCATTGGATAGCGTAGGGTTAAAAATAACTATTCCCACTCGAGAAAGTGCAACAGTAGGGAAAGTGTTGGATAGCGGGAGGGTTAAAATTACTATTCCCACTCCAGAGAGTGCACAGTAGGGAAAGTGTTGGATAGCGTAGGGGTAAAAATTACTATTTCCACTCCAGTGAGTGCAACAGTGGGGAAAGCGTTGGATAGCGTAGGGGTAAAAATTACTATTGCCACTCCAGAGAGTGCAACAGTAGGGAAAGCGTTGGATAGCGTAGGCATAAAATGTACTATTCCCACTCCAGTGAGTGCAACAGTAGGAAAAGCATTGGACAGTGGGAGGGTAAAACTTACTATTCCTACTCCAGAGACTGCAACAGTAGGGAAAGTGTTGGATAGCGGGAGGGTTAAAAATACTATTCCCACTCCAGTGAGTGCAACAGTAGGGAAAGCGTTAGATAGGGTAGGGGTAAAAATTACTATTCCCACTCCAAAAAGTGCAACAGTAGGGAAAGTGTTGGATAACGTAGGAGTAAAAATTACTATTTTCACTCCAGTGAGTGCAACAGTAGAGAAAGCGTTGGATAGTGTAGGGGTACAAATTACTATTCCACTCCAGAGAGTGCAACAGTAGAGAAAGCGTTGGATAGCGGGAGGGTAAAAATTACTATTACCACTCCAGAGAGTGCAACAGTAGGGAAAGCGTTGGATAGCGTAGGGGTAAAAATTACTATTCCCACTCCAAAGAGTGCAACAGTAGGGAAAGTGTTTGATAGCGTAGGGGTAAAAATGACTATTCCCACTCCAAAGAATGCAACAGTAGGGAAAGCATTGGATAGCCTAGGGGTAAAAATGACTATTCCCACTCCAGAGAGTGCAACAGTAGGGAAAGCGTTGGATAGCGTAGGGGTAAAAATTACTATTCACACTCCAGAGAGTGCAACAGTAGGGAAAGTAAATAGTTCATATGAATAAAAATAAATTAAATAGCAATACCAAATACAAATTAATTAAAAGTAATTAACAATTTTATATGATATAATAATTAATCAATTAAAAATTTAAAATAAAAATTATTATTGCAAATAATTACCTATTAATACAAATTATTTACCAATTAACAATTAATTAATTAACAATTAAAAAATAATTAAGAAATGTCAAAACAAAACCAATAAATAAATTAAAATATTTAATTAATTACTATTAAATTACTTCCCACCCTATTACCCTATAAACCCAAAACCCACTACAGAAAATAAATTAATGACATTAACATAATTATCAATTAAACTATTAATTTAAATTAATTACCAATTATATTTTAATTAATTACCAAATAAAAATTTAAATATCAATTCAAAAGAAATACCAATAAATATATTTAGAAATGTAATTAATTATAATTAAATTACTTCCCACCCTATTCCCCTATAAACCCACAACCCACTACAGAAAATACATTAATAAAATTAGCATAATTATCAATTAATCAATTAATTAAAATAATTACCAATTATATTTTAATTAATTACCAATTATTTATCAATTAACAAATAATTCAAAATAAATACCAATAAATAAATTAACATATTTAATTAATTATAATTAAGTTACTTCCCACCCTATTCCCCTATAAACCCACAACCCGCTACAGAATTATATTACGCAAAAATGAAATACCATAAAATTAATTAATTAAAATAAATTATAAAATAAATATACACTTTTCACACATATACTAACATAAAAATTACTTTAAAAAATTGAATACTACTAAAAAATGTATAATAACTTACTTACCTCAAATTCGATATTTTTGTTGTCTATATTCTGTCCATTCTATATTTTTGTTGTCTATATTCTGTCCATTCGATATTTTGTCCATTCTATATTTTTGATTCGATATTAATGCTATTCTATTCGATATTTTTGTAGTCTATATTCTGTCCATTCGATATTGTGTTCATTCTATATTTTTTACTCAATATTAATGTAACTCGATATTAAAAACTCGATATTTTGAGTGCATACCGAGAAATAGTGGAGGAATTAGTGAAATTCTACCAGGCTGTTTATAGAGACCACCTTCTAGCAGACTCGACCCAAAAGGTAAACTTCCATCACCTTGCTGACCCTCTTGTGGTGGTTCATAAATCTGGAGAAAAAAAAACAGAATGAAGCTAATATCCACCAATCTCACTTCTTAATATTGAAACGAAGGTATTTGCCACCATATTGGCTGCCAGACTCATAGGCGCCATTTCTCCCTTTGTCCACAAAGACACATTTGGCTTTTTACCCAAATGCTCTACCAGAGGGACCCTCCGTTGGCTTCACAATTGGCTGGTGGACGTTTAGTTTTGACAGGATTCTTATTTGTTTGTCTCCTTGGATGCAAAAAGACCTTTTATGTGGTACACTTGCCCTTCATGCTAAACACACTTAAAAAATGGGAAACAGACCACAGTCTCTGCAATTAGTGGAGTTGCTTCATAAGGATCCAGTAGCAACCATGATGGTTAATGGAACGTTGCCTGTGGAGTTTACCATCAGGAGTGCTTATCCTGTATCTGCCCTCCTGTTTGCCTTAACCCTGGAGCCGTTGGCCTGTTTGGTCCATGCACATCCAAACATTAGAGGCTTAGAGAGAAGTGGGTCCTCTATTCTGGAGGAAAATCCTCATTATATTCGGGCGACACAGGAATTGATTCCTGCCGTCTTTCAGGTTTTTGAGCAACATGGGGCCCATTCTGGCTATACAATAAACTGAAATAAATCCATCCTTCTTCCTATGGGTGGTGATCTTGATTTAAACTCCTCTCCCAGGGATACTTTGGGTGACTCAGGAAGGATTCCACTACCTAGGGATCTACAATGAGTTTAATTCCTTCTACAACACCTAAGAACTGTTTGTCAATTTGTGCAGTTTGTGGCTTGGCAGTTCGGGCTGGACTGTTCCCATGAGGCACAGGGTCAGACTGATTTGCATATGGCCATGTCTGAACTGGGGTGGCAGAGTGGGCTAAAGAACGGTGATGGATTAAACCCAGATCTTTTGACTGGGTGTGAGTGTTTGATTGATTCAGATGCTCCGTCCATCAACACCCCCTTTTGTACCACTTTTGGCTGCCATAAGTGTGGCAGGGTATGCTCAGACGTGAGTCCCTTGCTCACTTTGCCACTGGATTCAAGCAAGCCGGGCTGAAGACGGCTGGAATGCCAGAAACCGGTCCTCAGAATCTTGTTTCCGGTCCAGGGAAGACATGGCTTGGCAGTTCGGGTTGGACTGTTCCCATGAGGCACAGGGTCAGATTGATTTGCATATGGCCATGTCTGAACTGGGGTGGCAGAGTGGGCAAAGAACGGTGATGGATTAAACCCAGATCTTTTGACTGGGAGTGGGTGTTTGATTGATTCAGATGCTCCGTCCATCACCACCCCCTTTTGTACCGCTTTTGGCCGCCATAAGTGTGGCAGGGTATGCTCTGACGTGAGTCCCTTGCTCACTTTGCCACTGGATTCAAGCAAGCCAGTCTAAAGACAGCTGGAATGCCAGAAACCGGTCCTCTGAAGCTTTTTATCCGGTCCAGGGAAGACATGGCTTGGCAGTTCGGGCTGGACTGTTCCCATGAGCCACAGGGTCAGACTGATTTGCATATGGCCATGTCTGAACTGGAGTGGCAGAGTGGGCTAAAGAACGGTGATGGATTAAAACCAGATCTTTTGACTGGGTGTGAGTGTTTGATTGATTCAGATGCTCCGTCCACCCCCACCCCCTTTTGTACCGCTTTTGGCCGCCATAAGTGTGGCAGGGTATGCTCTGACATGAGTCCCTTGCTCATTTTGCCACTGGATTCAAGCAAGCCGGGCTGTAGACGGCTGGAATGCCAGAAACCGGTCCTCGGAAGCTTGTTTCCAGTCCAGGGAAGACATGGCTTGGCAGTTCGGGCTGGACTGTTCCCATGAGGCACAGGGTCAGACTGATTTGCATATGGCCGTGTCTGAACTGGGGTGGCAGAGTGGGCTGGGCTAAAGAACAGTGATGGATTAAACCCAGATCGTTTGACTGGGTGTGAGTGTTTGATTGATTCAAATGCTCCGTCCATCACCACCCCCTTTTGTACCATCATCAATACACCAGCAATATCTTTAGTCACATGTACAACAAAGATTATCCCCAAACAACCTTCTGCTGATGAATTAGTGCCACAGGATATAATTAATATGCAACCCCCCCACCCTCTCCCCCCTCCTGCGCCCCCACTGCATGCTAACTTGCCCATCCAACGCATAAAGTAGCAAAACATTACATGCCATGTACATTCCATACCAACTGCCACTGTTCACAGTCCGTGTTCTCATATCGTCGAGAGGGTGGCCTCCTCAGGCGGCGGGTCAAGGTCTATACCCCGGTAGTCCGCCCACCATTTCCAGATTTTGAAGTGCTTCCGGGGACAGCCCCTTGCTAGAAATATGGGTTCTTCCAGGCCCATGCAATAGTCCATTCCGTTCTTCCAGGCAGTGAGTGACGGTGCCTGGGGGGCTTTCCATGCTTTTGCAATATCACGTTTCGCCAGCGTAAGTCCTAACAACATTAGGTGACGCTTATACCTATTCCCCCCAACCCCAGCCATGACATGCAGCAGGGCTAGTTTAGGGTCCCTCTGTATCCTCCAGGCTAAGACTTTATCTAGGCGTCGATGAACCCCATCCCAAAACCATTGTGTATACTTTTTATCATGATTTTTAACTATATTTCATAGGGAATATTTTCTGCAATGGATTGTGCTCTAGGTGAATAGTGATTGTTGCCTGATATGGACTCAAACAAGCCGTTTTATATGGCAACTTTTTAATACTGGAATACTATGTATATGGATTACGTGTTATTTATTGTCTACTTTTATGGCTACGCTGAAATAAAGTTATTTATGATGATGTATGTTTATATATACCTATATATAATGTAATACTATTATAAAAAAAGATATATTTTACATGATATATTTTTGTGGACTTTTTTTGTTTTCTACGATAAAAAGTATATATATATATATATAGAGTGAAGTATAGGTGGGGGGTCACACGGGGGGTACCTGTGGTACCCCCTGTCATTTGCATTAACAAAGCGCCAGGCACCGCGCGGTGCCTGCCGCTTTGTTAATGCAAATGCTGAAATGCATTTTTAGCATTGTGGCGGGCGGTGCAGAGAGCACCGCCCTCCACAATGCTAAAAATGCAGGATGTGCCCGCCACTGTGGCGGGCACATCCTAATACCCCCCACGGAACCCCCGCCCTTATGGCGGGCGGTCCTGAATTCCGACAGCTTGGCGGGCGGACAAAGTCCGCCCGTCATCCTAATGACCCCCTTAGTGTCATCAACATCTTTGTTTAACAATTTATTCCCTGAAGATCCTATGGCACTCAGGAAAAAATTGAAAAAATACTTGGTATTCTTTATCTCGATCACATATGTTTCCAAACAAAGTGCAAAGTGCAACATTTTAAATTAAATTCATAAAACTTTATTAATTCATGATGGATTTCAAAATTACATACGATTAGTATCTAGTCGCCTCATAACTTAATACTTCATCTAAACATCTCAATGAATAGCTTGATATCTTATCAGTTTTAAAAATGCTTGCAACTGGTGTGCAGAACAAGGCCCTCTATAACATAGGATGTCGTGTGTATTCAGCTGGGTGTTATATTAAGGTGAAATAAATTCCCTCATGTTTTGGACAAATCTGCACACCTTACATCTGTGACATTTTTGGAAATCAGGGTCAGGTGTCAGTCACGTCTCTATTCTTGTCATTTCTTGGCTACTAACACTCTGCATAGATTTGGCCCGTCCAAATGTGAGAAGTGGATTTTTTGTCACAGTCTTCCCAATTATTGGATCACTCTTGATTAGTTTCCAATGTGTGGAGGTGATTTTCCTCACCCTCTGATGGTAAGCAGTGTACCCAGTGATCAATCTCACCCTATCTTTGCCCTTTTGTTTCTCACCCTGTTTGTTAAATTGCAGCATTTCACTTGATTTCACTTGTGTTTATTCTCTGGCTAACTATAAAATGTCCTGTTTATAGCCCTTGGTGAGGAATCTTTCATTCAATTCTGATTGAACTTCCCTCAGTGATGTCTCTTCGCTACAATTCCGTTTCGAGTGGTAGGCAGCAGCGCGCCACATGGTGAAACCAACTTTACTGGAGCAAGCATTTTTAAAACATTGTTATTCCTAATGCTACGATCTGTTTGGGCATCTTTTAATGGTTTTTACTCACCTCAAAAACACTTTGTTCAGATGCCGGTCCCTGGTCCGCCGCGACTCTTCTGGCCGATTGTGTGTATGGATGTGGCTCCTCCCCTCAGCTCCCTCACTTCCTCGGGTTCATTCCATATATTCACGAGGCAAGGGGGCTCGGACGCGCAGCAGTAGACAGCAGTGCGCCACAATGGTAAAGGCAACTTACTGGAGCCAGCCTTTTTAAAACATTTTTATTCCTAATGCTACGATCTGTTTGGGGATCTTTTAATGGTTTTTACTCACCTCAAAAGCACGTAGCACTTATAAGTCTGGGGTGACCGCGGTTGGTTTGGCATGGCTGCAATCCTTTCTGGATGATAGATCCTTCAAGGTCTTTGAAGCCTATGTGGCCTCAAAACAAGTGCCCCTCCGCTGCAGAGTTCCGCAGGGATCTTCCTTGAGTCCCACCCTATTTAATATTTATATGAGCCCGTTAGCAGAGATTGTGCTGCCTTTTGGGGTACATATAGTGACCTATCCAGACGAAACACAACTTGTAGTGGGACTCAACCATTCTGATAACTCCTCTCCCAGCCTCCGTCCCTGTTCGGAAGGGGTAGCCAAATGGATGAATAATTCCTATCTGAAATTAAAAGGAGAAAAGACTGAGATGATGATTTTACGGAACCCACCCCTTTTTTAAGCCAAAATATTGTGGCTGGCCAATCTGGGCCCTTTTCCGGTCCCCAAGACCCAGACAAAAAGCCTGGGTATTTGGCTGGATCAAGACCTGAGTTTTAAGGTTCAGGCGTGAAATGTTGCGGCCTCCTGCTACGGCATCCTAAAGATGCTTCGCAAAGTCCTTCCACTCCTCCCCTTCCAGGCAAGCAAGCTCATGGTCCAGGCGCTCATCCTTTCGCGTCGGAACTATGGGAATGCCCTTTATTTAGGGGCCCCATGAGCGACCCTCTCAAACTCCAGACGGTGCAAAACTGTGCAGCCAGGATACTTCTGGAAATCCTGAAATGCCAATCAGCAAAACCAGTCCTGAAATCTCTCCACTGGCTTCCCATCAAGGAGAGAGTTAATTTCTAAGCTATGTGTATTGCTCACAAGACGTTCTAATGTTTGGCCCTACCTTGCTAACAGACGCCTCTGTTCGGAGGACCTGCATCTTGTCGCAGTTCCCAGGATTAAGAAATCTAGAAGTGGGGGTTGTCTGTTTTCTTATAATACCACTAAGTTCTGGAACACTCCCATACTTCATTTGCGTGAGGAATCCAATTACCAAGCTTTTTGTAAACTGTTAAAAACCTGGCTCTACCCCTAGTATGGTTGTGGTGTCTATTACTTGCCGCTGTCAGCGCTGGGATATCCCCGGGTAGCTACGCGCTTAATACATGTCTTTTTCATTTCATTAATTTCATTTTTCATGCAGAGATTCTCAACTTATGAGATGCTGTTTTTGGTGGGTGGAAGCTATCACATGAAGAATAGAATTCCCAGCTGTTTCTTTCCTAAATCTTTTAGTGTGTATTTTATTGTCAAAAACCTTCAGTTCCAAATAGTCTACCTCACTCTGGTTGATATTACTAGTAAAGCAGAGATTCAAGTCATTACAGTTTAATTTGCCTGCAAAGATCTTTGTGGAGTCAGGCATACCTTTCCATAAAATAAAAAGATCATCTATAAAACAGGCCCATAGGACCACATGTTCTGACCATTTTGTGGCAAATTCGACTGCGAGCACCGGCTCCTCCCACCAGCCCATATGCAGATTAGCAAAACTGGGAGTGAAGCAGGTGCCCATAGCAGTCCCTCCTACTTGTTTGTACAATTGCTTTTCGAATAGAAAGAAATTATTCTCTAAACACCATCTCATCATTTGGAGAAGCATCAGTGTGTGCTAATAAAGATTTATGTGTCTAGTGCCCAGGAAATGCTTTGCTGCTTTTAGCCTGTCCTCATGTTTAATGCTTGTGTATAATGACATAACATCTAAAGCCATAAGTACATATGATTGATCCCATGGTATGTCACATATTCTACCCAGGAAGTCACTAGTGTCTAGCAAAAACGAGGGTACGTATCTGACATGCTCCTGTCGGAAGTGGTCAATATAATTGGATGTGGTTTCAAACAATCCTCCTATTGTAAATATTACGGGCCTGCCTGGTGGGTTGTTAACATTTTTATGTACTTTAGGTATAAGATACATAATTAAAACTGTGGGATGAACTCTTTCTAAAAATCTTTATTTATGTTGCGTTAAAAGTCCCAACCCCCTCCATTTAGACAATTCAGCATGAAATCTCTCTTTGATGTCAATAATAATGCTCTGGGGGATTCTGCTGTAGCATGCTTCATCATTTAGTTGTAAATAGGCCTCTGTTTTGTACATTTATAGGGTTCACAATACTATATTCCCCCCTTTGTCTGATTGACCTACTACCACATCCTTTCTAGATTGAATTTTTGTCATCACGTTTTGATAACCTTGTAGATGATAAGTATTGTCCACTTTATGCCTTTCACTCGATTCCACCAATAGTCTCTTTAGGTGTATGATTACCAAATCTGAAAAGGTATCTACCACATACCTGGGCATCATTGGTAAAAACACAGACTTTGTTTTGAATGGTGTGGCCACACTGCCATATACCTCCACCCCCAGTGGATCCCCAAACTGGGCAATGGCGCCTAGTGCTTCCCCTTTCTAGTTCATGAATCTTCTGTAAGAGCTCCTTATCTGCCACAGCCACATTTCCTTGTGGTGCAATTTCTTGCACAGCACCAGCCTGTCTTGATGTACTGGACGAAAAGTACTTTGGAGCTTTATACACATATATACATATATATGTGTGTGTCTATGTATATATATACATCCTATCAACGACCTGACTCTAGATTTAAGCAAAAGGCTAAATAAATGGCATGAAATGGGTTTACTCAACGACGATGATAAAAAATTCCTCATGGTGGACAACCCATTGATACCCACCATATACTTCTTACCGAAGATTCATAAGACCCTAAAGATGCCTCCAGGACGCCCGATAATATCCAGTTGTGGCAGTCTTTATGAGAACATTCCATCCTATGTGGGAAACTTCTTAGCGCCAATTGTGCCCACTCTCAATTCCTACATAAAAGATACCAGGGATTTCCTCAGAATTCTCATGGAAACCAACTGGCAGCCTGATTATCTTCTGCTAACAATCGATGTTGCGTCATTGTACACATTCATCAATCACAAGTTTGGAATACAGGCTACTTTGTATTTTTTGAAGCAGAGACCAATAGGAGAAACCAAACATACAACCATGTTGATTCACATGATGGAGCTCTGCTTGAGGAATAACATCTATCTCTTTAACAAGAAGCTGTATTCCCAAAGCTCTGGTAATGCCATTGGAGTTTCTTTCTCTCCAAGTTATGCGAACCTCATGATGGTGTGATGCGAGAAAAACATAGCTTAGAGAGAAGAAAACGATCCTCATACTATTGTCATATAGTTACTGCTTACCTATATACCGTGTTAAGTTAGCATGAGCTTATTAAATGTTTAAAATGCCATTTTACCCTTTGCTGCTTCTGCACACGACACATAATTGTTGCTTTAGCTTTCAGCCTAGAAGAGCGTTGTGATTTATACGAGAATAATATCTTATTACTCTGATAACATTGCTTAGTATTTGGTGTCTGTACAGTGAGTGCTGAAGCCTTGAAGGATAAGTAAACACAGTGTTATTGTAAGGTCTGATCTTCGCACTTCCCTAGACATAACATAAATCCAGCTGCTGCCAAATCTGGTTTAGGGGCGTTTTATTTTGCGTTGCTAAGAACACAAAAACACACTTGATGGTGCTTCGCATGCAGCGAGCTGGTGGAAGATGATGTGATCCTCTGCCACTGAGAGATTGAGGTATGGGGTCCCCCTGCTAAAGCCCAAAAGAGACCTTCCTAAATATAATATAATATGCTAGTTAGGGAAGGGTGAGAATTAGGTGTTTTTAACTCCTATTCATTTCAACATTTTAGCATGTTGTCACCTTTTGCATTTTATGGACTAGTAACTATGCTGATAACTTTGCTTCTTACAAGATGTTTGCTTGTATTATCTAAGATACTGCGTTTGAGAACCCTGCTTTAGTAAATAAATATTTCAAATATGCACGAGTCCTCATTTACTCCACGTTCTGGTTTGAAATGATTGTATAACAAAAGAGTGTCTATGTGTTCCACATGACCTGAGGTATTCTAAGATCATGTTCTGGTTTGTCTGAACATTGGGAGTTTGTTATGACCAATGAGACACTGTAGCTAGCTTGGTAAGGGGATTTTGGGTACTAAGGTGAGTTTTGGGCCATCCTAATTCACTGAGGTACCAAATCTCTATGCACATTTGGCAAAGAAACCAGAGCACACTATATTTTTTCTTTCAAAGTATCTTCTTCATCAAGTTTTCATTCATTCAGGATAGATCACACCAAATGAAGATTTTTTTTTAAAAGGATTTTATTTGTGAACAGTGTCCACTTCTCAGGAATCACTGTATCAATCACTTAAGCCTACACGTGTTTCATCACAGCATGTGGCTGTGACTCATCAGGGCTAAATAAAATGTAAAGAAAAGAAAATGAAAATATAAACTGATATTGTCAATACACGTTCAAACGTGCAACTAGAGGGACACCAGTGAGTGGAAACCAACACAGAAGGGAGGGAAAAGAAAATGAAGTAAAAGTGACTTGTACACGTATAATTGAAGCGAAAATTTCAGACCGTTTGTTGATCCTTACACTAATGTGTGATAGAGTCGAGTGTCGTGACATACGGCGTTGAAGCTATTGTATCTATAGAAACGTGTGATGTGAGGTGAGTTTATCAAGCTTGCTAGTCATTTATATATCATATCATTATTGCTCGAAACAGTCTATGAAAATGCGCTACTCCAAGTATACATAAATGAAACCTCCAAGTTAACGAAAACTACTGTTCTTTGGTTAATGCATTGGTTTATAAATTACACACCTTCTTATCGCTGATGTTGTAAGAGTCATGGTTCCATATAACCCACCTCTTATCCCTGACGTTTTATTACAAGTTATAATTCTATATTGTCTCTACGTACATTTGAATTTTGTAAGCGGTGCTCAATAATCTTAGAAAAACATTTTATTCATAAGTCACAACATCTAAGTACCGTTTCATCTAGTCATTTATTGCCAAGTGGTTTATGGGGTCTTAACCTGAATTTTTCATCAATTTAAGTAAACATATAATTCACATGTCGCAACATCTAAGTACCGCTTAATCTAGTCATTTAGTGCACAATAAAGTTAACGCCCTTGTCATTTTATTCCTAGAGACTGGGATTCCAACCCATCCATTTCAATTTAGTCAATGCTAGAACGAGGGACATTATTCAAGAAGCAACTGTGAACGGAATTGTACTTAATTGATGTGATTACCTGATCAAATGATCAAGAAGCGTGGTCTGTGGAGGAAATATAAAAAAGGGGGTTGTTGTTGTGTTATTTAAACATATGAGCGGGGAAGTAAATTTAAACACGCAAAGGGGGGACTACAGTTGACTGCTGCACATTGATTAGAGGAACTCACCGGGGAGCCGGTGATAATTCCAACCCGGTCCTAGTCGGGTAGTTTATAAGGCACAAATGGTGATTACGCGTGCCGTCAGGAAACTTTTGCAGTGCGCAAATGTTCTTAAATATATTCAGGCTGAAATTGTAAACACAACGGAAAAGACGAAATGAGGGTTTGAAACGAATGGGGTTTCCATTGTAAGTCAATATAGAACACGAAGGCTGTCAGCGTGATATTCTCGAGAGCTCTTACCCGTATGCAGCCGAGGTCCAGCTTGTAAAGCTTCTGTCTCCGAGTGCGGGAACAGTGGAAGTGGTTGCCCCACCCCTTTTTAAAACGCGTGAACTGCGAGAGACTAGACTGCTAAACAGCCAGATGAACGTCATGAAAAAGAAGAGTTACTATTGTTGTGGCCCAGACAATGGTCGTGGTCCCACAGACTATGGCTAGATATTTCGTAAGAACAATATTACCCGGGTTATATTAGTACTAAGAAGAACATTACGCTTTAAGATGATCCCGGGTGAGAGTTTTTTCAAAGGGGAAAGTTTGTATAGTGAATCCTCATTTCAAAATCAAAAATAGATTAATACCATCCGTTTTTTTTTAATTAAGAGCAAAACGAAAAGGGAAAAAGGGAATTGATTTAGGAAGTTCATCTGAATGTAATTAGTATACAGGAATCACTGTATCAATCACTTAAGCCTACACGTGTTTCATCACAGCATGTGGCTGTGACTCATCAGGGCTAAATAAAATGTAAAGAAAAGAAAATGAAAATATAAACTGATATTGTCAATACACGTTCAAACGTGCAACTAGAGGGACACCAGTGAGTGGAAACCAACACAGAAGGGAGGGAAAAGAAAATGAAGTAAAAGTGACTTGTACACGTATAATTGAAGCGAAAATTTCAGACCGTTTGTTGATCCTTACACTAATGTGTGATAGAGTCAAAATAAGGCATCAATTAAGAAACAGACTCCCTTTCAAAATCGGGAGGAGAAGGATCTTGAAACATCTCAATCTGTGAAGTCATTGATTAAATTAGTTTTCTTATGTGGGTCAGATCGTCATTGTCTGCATGATCATACCCTTTGTTAGTACATACATTCTCACATAAAGGGAGTCTGTTTCTTAATTGATGCCTTATTTTGTCTATCCGGAATACAAAATATCTAAATAATTTAAATAATTACACCAGACCAACTAACTGGTCTTTCTTTTCCTTTTGAACATCTTCCATTCACCTTAAGTCACATGCAACTGTGAACTAGTCGGAATATCACATCTTAAAACCACTATATTTTTCACTTAAGTGATATAAGAATTAACGCCAAATTCCTCTGTCCTCATTATACTAATTACATTCAGATGAACTTCCTAAATCAATTCCCTTTTTTCCCTTTTCGTTTTGCTCTTAATTAAAAAAAAACGGATGGTATTAATCTATTTTTGATTTTGAAATGAGGATTCACTATACAAACTTTCCCCTTTGAAAAAACTCTCACCCGGGATCACCTTAAAGCGTAATGTTCTTCTTAGTACTAATATAACCCGGGTAATATTGTTCTTACGAAATATCTAGCCATAGTCTGTGGGACCACGACCATTGTCTGGGCCACAACAATAGTAACTCTTCTTTTTCATGACGTTCATCTGGCTGTTTAGCAGTCTAGTCTCTCGCAGTTCACGCGTTTTAAAAAGGGGTGGGGCAACCACTTCCACTGTTCCCGCACTCGGAGACAGAAGCTTTACAAGCTGGACCTCGGCTGCATACGGGTAAGAGCTCTCGAGAATATCACGCTGACAGCCTTCGTGTTCTATATTGACTTACAATGGAAACCCCATTCGTTTCAAACCCTCATTTCGTCTTTTCCGTTGTGTTTACAATTTCAGCCTGAATATATTTAAGAACATTTGCGCACTGCAAAAGTTTCCTGACGGCACGCGTAATCACCATTTGTGCCTTATAAACTACCCGACTAGGACCGGGTTGGAATTATCACCGGCTCCCCGGTGAGTTCCTCTAATCAATGTGCAGCAGTCAACTGTAGTCCCCCCTTTGCGTGTTTAAATTTACTTCCCCGCTCATATGTTTAAATAACACAACAACAACCCCCTTTTTTATATTTCCTCCACAGACCACGCTTCTTGATCATTTGATCAGGTAATCACATCAATTAAGTACAATTCCGTTCACAGTTGCTTCTTGAATAATGTCCCTCGTTCTAGCATTGACTAAATTGAAATGGATGGGTTGGAATCCCAGTCTCTAGGAATAAAATGACAAGGGCGTTAACTTTATTGTGCACTAAATGACTAGATTAAGCGGTACTTAGATGTTGCGACATGTGAATTATATGTTTACTTAAATTGATGAAAAATTCAGGTTAAGACCCCATAAACCACTTGGCAATAAATGACTAGATGAAACGGTACTTAGATGTTGTGACTTATGAATAAAATGTTTTTCTAAGATTATTGAGCACCGCTTACAAAATTCAAATGTACGTAGAGACAATATAGAATTATAACTTGTAATAAAACGTCAGGGATAAGAGGTGGGTTATATGGAACCATGACTCTTACAACATCAGCGATAAGAAGGTATGTAATTTATAAACCAATGCATTAACCAAAGAACAGTAGTTTTCGTTAACTTGGAGGTTTCATTTATGTATACTTGGAGTAGCGCATTTTCATAGACTGTTTCGAGCAATAATGATATGATATATAAATGACTAGCAAGCTTGATAAACTCACCTCACATCACACGTTTCTATAGATACAATAGCTTCAACGCCGTATGTCACGACACTCGACTCTATCACACATTAGTGTAAGGATCAACAAACGGTCTGAAATTTTCGCTTCAATTATACGTGTACAAGTCACTTTTACTTCATTTTCTTTTCCCTCCCTTCTGTGTTGGTTTCCACTCACTGGTGTCCCTCTAGTTGCACGTTTGAACGTGTATTGACAATATCAGTTTATATTTTCATTTTCTTTTCTTTACATTTTATTTAGCCCTGATGAGTCACAGCCACATGCTGTGATGAAACACGTGTAGGCTTAAGTGATTGATACAGTGATTCCTGAGAAGTGGACACTGTTCACAAATAAAATCCTTTTAAAAAAAATCTTCATTTGGTGTGATCTATCCTGAATGAATGAAAACTTGATGAAGAAGATACTTTGAAAGAAAAAATATAGTGTGCTCTGGTTTCTTTGCCAAATTAACACAAGAGGGGGGTGGTTTTACCACTTCTCTTTACAGAGGTTAAGGTTTTCCTCTGACCAAGAAGCACCTACCTCGGTACCACGAATAAGTCAAAACCATACCGTAAGAAGTCGAGCGCCTAAATTTCTGAATACTCAAAAAACCTACCCACAGATATAACCAAAATCTCTATGCACAGTTCTGTAGGAGAATGGAATCCCTGCTACATGGCCCCCATACGTTGGTGGTCTTATATCATGACACTTGAGTAGTATATCTCGTGGAGAAGCGTGGCTCAATGGTTAGAGCGGCAGACCCTGATGCAGAGAGCTGGCCCGGGACCAGGGTTCAATTCCCGCCTCGGCGGCTCTTGGACACAATTTCCCCGGACCTGATAATTCTCTCCTCGGTGCCTAGTCTAATCACGGGTCCCACTCTGTGACTCTGGGCAATAGCTTGCTTAATCTCCACAACGGCCCCAGCAGCACTGTGGATGCCTGGCTTCACCTTGGGGGTGCCCAGGAGTGGACATTTCACAGGAAAGCCAGGATGGGTTCCACAGTGGTATGAATACAGCGCTACGAGGCCTCCGGGTAGAAGTGCGCTATATAAATACTCTACACATATCATTCATTCCTTAAACCCTTCACTGCCGTTTCCGGAAAACGGTGGTGTCGGAACAACCTACCTGTTTGTGAAATAGGTCCTTTTCAAGCTTGATTCTTACTAAACAGTTTCCTTGAATTACTGCCCAGTTGTGCTACAAAGTTTACTTTGTCCTTCTGTATTTCTGTGCCGTCATGGCTGCCGTGGACATTCCGCAGCATAGTCGCATTGCGGTGCGCAATCATTTGCTGAATTACAATGTCACAGTGGATGGCATGGCCGTGATAATGGTGGTGAGTGCGGAGACAGCTTACCCATACGAAATCTTTTATTCGTGGGTGACATTTCCGGCTGTGGAAGGCAATTCTGGTGTGTTCCACACTTACACTCCCTCTCCTGTACCGAATGAATATACGCCGTACAGGGCACAGGAAGTACCTATTGATGTTTGGCAGCATAGAGTTTGGTTTGGTGGCGCCCTCCCCATTCTTTAACCGCTCCGAGGTTAGGTCCTTTGTCCATTCCAGGCGCTAGTTGGCCTGTTTTGGCTGGATTTACGCCTCATCCTCTGCACGGAGCATGTAACGTAGCAGAGTTGAGACGACTACATGTTGTCTCCATTAGCGTTATTCGAGCTTTGGTGCAGTACAACACCCGCAACCTTCCGGGTGGGCCCCCGGGGGGTGCAGCGCTTCCGGCTGGACAGGGCGGTATGAAGCTCAGTCCCGTAATGGTCAACGCTGTGATGGGCAAGCGTCCCCAGGATAAGGATGATTTTCCTTTCTGGCTTGCTGAGAGGTTTGACCAGCTGGAAGCTGTATTTTCTAATATGTCTCCTGGTGAAAAACACAGGATTATGACGATTAGTTTGCCCAAAGACTTGGCCCCTGAAATCGGTGACTGTGAATCCTGGGGTAAAACATTTGCAGCGGTCTATGCAAGGTGTTATGGCACTCCGTCTATGGCTGTCCTGCCTACGGTCCTTAAGTGTGTTCAGGATGAACATGGACCTGAGGCTGCGGTTGAATTGGGTATGCGCCTGTGTGGCACCTTTGATGTGGTTTGCGATCTCATTCTTGCTGATGTCAAGGGGGATGCAGTGAACTTTCAGGTAGCCAATGCTTTGGCGGCGCTTCCCGATGCCGAGAAACCCCGACAGTTAGCGAGGATTATTGTAGCGGCTTATAAAACCATAGGTCGCAATAGTAGGGGACTTAAACCTTTTCCAACTAAGGAGAAAACGCAACCCCAAGGGCAGAAGTCTGAAACGGACGGTCAGCCCAAGTCCAAAAAACAAAATTGGCCTAAAAAACAGAAACAGGGAAAGCAACAGCAACAGAAACAGGAGTCTCGTCCTGCGTCTCCATTGCCTGCGCCTACAGAACGTGTCTATGACTTGCGCGATCGCGCGACGATTAAAGCACCTGATCGCTTTCAGGTTTCTGATCAACACTCTCCTTGTTCCTTTCAGGACTTATCGGCCTCAACAACCGGTGGAGGAGGAGGCGGAAGGGGTCGGGGTGGCCAGCAAGGACGTGATCAGCCCCACCCGAAAGACGGTGCAGGAAAGCAGGACGGCTCTACGCCGAAAAGACTGCAGTTTCAAAAGAAGAGAGTCGCTGCCTTAACAGCGAAATATGCCACAGATAGTGAGAACGCGCCTTCGGAATCTGACATGGGCTCTGACCTTGCTGGACAGCGTGGCGGAGATGACCATAGTGCGGGAGGCCCTGCGGCAACTACTGAAGGTGACAGCGACTGATCGTTATGTTGTGATAGAAACAGCTGATACTAGAGTTGCTCCCCCTGACAGACTTTATGAAATAATCCTGCTTATTGAAGGTGACATACAACGTACCATAAAAGGGGTATTTTGGGAAAATCTTTCGTCTACTTATGACATTTTGCTTTCGGAGACTGACTGGCCCCCACCTTTTGTTCTCGCAGCTCCGCGAGGGGAGGAGGTGATCCTCCCCAGTTTCGCGCACACAGTCTCAAAGGAGCATGCGCTGAATTTTGCAGAAGAGTGGGCTAAGGCACTGGCGCAGGCTCTGTACCGTACACATTGTGGTTGGGATAAATTTTCCCCAAACCACGAGATTCCTTTACGATCTCAGCCGCAGCCTCAACCACAAAATCCCATTCGATGTGAAGCAAAAGCTTCCGTCGCGGCAATCCTTGAACAATTGGAATATCAAGGTGTAATTGAAACATGTGTGCCACCTATGAATAACCCTCTTTTTACTGTGACCAAACCAGACGGATCATATCGTTTGGTATTGGATTACCGGCATTAAAACTCGCATTGCCGTACCTGTGCAGTAAAGAATACTCACGGCTCTGCTTTGGTGGATAGTCTTGTGCGTAAGCGTTTTAAGACCACGCTTGACATTTCCAACGGTTTTTATGCCCATCGTTTGGATGGTCTAAGTTCCCAATGGACCTCCTTTACTTGCGGCGGTGTGCAAAAAACAGTTTCGACGTTTGCCTATGGGCTATAAGAATAGTCCTGGGATTTTTACTGCCCGCATAGTCTCTCTTCTAGAGAGAGTGGACCCGGATGCATGCTCGTATGTGGATGACATTTATCTCACTGACGACGAACTTTGGGAGCATCTGTGTGGCGTTGACCGCTTAATTTGTAGCTTTGCAGACATGGGTTACAAATTCAATTTTGCAAAATCGCACATTGCAGAATATACAGTGTTGTTCTTGGGCTACAAGCTCAATGATGAAGATAGAGGTTTGGCTCCTCACTTCCTGGAGAAATGCGCACAACTGCGCGCTTCCTCAACTCTGAAAAAATTACAGTCTTTACTGGGTTTTTTACATTTCGGGAGGACATACGTTCCGGAATATGCCCAGCGTATCAAGCCTTTGTATGCTTTGATACAACCAACTTTTTCCAAATTATGCTGGCTGCCTGAGCACTCAGCTATTCTGCAGTCTTTGCAGACTGATCTGCTCGCTTCTAAATTTTTACTGACTCGTGACACCCACACCAACCTGGTGATAAGAATATTCCCTGGGACCATGGGTTTCACGTACCTTACTTTTAATGAAGGAGACACAGTACCTATTGCTTACAAGTCACACTTGTACACTTCGGCTGAAATGCGATTTTCCATTGTGGAGAAAGTTTTGACGGCTGTACAGATGGCGATTCTTAAGGAACGTGCTCTGTTACAGGAAAAGCGCATGTTGGTTGTTACCCCGTGTCCTGCCTTGGAGGCAGTTACGAAAGCCAGTGTACCGAATTCGAATGCTTTGCACCCTCGGTGGATACAATGGGCTGCTCCCTTGACGTCCTCGGATGTCACGTTTATTTTTGACGCCTTTTTAAGGTCGCAGGAGTATTTACAGTATGAATTTGTTCATCCAGCTCCTTTAGCTATGCGGCCTTTGGAAGTTTTCCATTGCATCATCTACACTGATGGTTCGGCGCAGGTTGCGCATGGCTCTAAACATGCCTACGTTTCCGCATGCGCCATTGTGGTCGGTTCCATGGTGAACGATGAGTTCAAGTCCAGAGTCATGCATACGCAGACTCTAGGGGACTGCACTGCACAATTAGCAGAACTTCGGGCTCTTTTGCTTGCATTGGAGTACGCGGATCCTAGTGTGACGGCTCTTATTGTGAGTGATTTCTATTACTGTGTCCAGTCTTACAATGAAAACTTGTTCTTTTGGATGCAAAATGACTTTTGTGATTCCAAAGGTAGCACAATAAAACATAAATTGATCTGGGTTTAAGTGGCTGAGCTTAAAGAGCGGTTGCCACTTATGTTTGTAATTCATACTCTTGGCCACCAGCGTGTTGGAGTTCATGCTGTGGGTAACTCGCTTGCTGATGAAGCGGCGAAATCACCGGTATCTACATATTTAGTTGCAGCAGTTACACGGTCCAAAAGTAAGATAGATGATGACATCTTGGCGGCAGTGGCTGCCACTGAGAAGGGAGGTAAAGGTCCTACGGGTTTCCCTTCGAAGTACACATATCACTTAAGTCCCGATAAGGTTCCTTGTGTGAAACTTCCTGGAGTCGGGGATCTGTTGATTCCTAACTCTGACCGCAGGAATACTTTGATTACAGCGGCACATGAAGGTGTGGCGTCTGCGCATGCGGGCATCTCGGCCACTGTTTCACAGTTACAACAACGTTTCTGGTGGCGGGGACTGTACAAACAGACTCGCGTTTATGTCCTTCAATGTGACATTTGCCAGCAGATCAAGCCTTCGACTGCTGCGCGTCCGCCACAGACCCAGTTGTACATATCTAATAAGCCGCTAGGTTGCGTTTATTTAGATCACTGCGGTCCTTTTTCTTCTGATACTGCGTATAAGTACATCTTAGTAGCAGTTGATTCATGCACACGCTTTGTGTGGGTATGGCCCCTTCGCAGCGCTGATTCACGGACTGTCATAAGAGATTTGCATGTCTTTGTAGGGATTTTTGCCTGTGGTACCTTCCATTCGGATCAGGGTCCGGCTTTTGTCTCTAAGGTGTACAAGGATGCCATGATTTCGATGGGGGTCCAAGTCAAGTTTTCGTCTCCATAAAGACCTGAGGGTAATAGTGTAGTGGAACGAATGAACCGTGACTTAAAGCAATCATTGACAGCTCGAGTTATAGGCACTGGCAGAAACTGGCTGGCCCATCTGAATGTCATGCAGCGTGCTCTTAATAATCTCCCTAGAAGGTCTCTGGGTGGGCAGACCCCATACGAGATGCTCTTTGGTATCAAGATGTATGTCCCGGACCTTGACGGTCTAGACTGCGTGGTCCAAGCCACAGCCTTTGACGTAGATGAGCATTGCAATGTTTTACAGGATCTACAAAAGACGAGAGACAGTCTTGCAAAGGAACATTTGCCCTCCACATCGGATGATGCGTTGCAGATCCCGGTAGTTGGCTGGCTACCCCAAGTTGGAGAACTGGTTCGAGAAAAGATCGATAACAAGAAAGAATTTGGCCATTCCTATCGAGCTCCGGTTCCTGTGTGTCATTTTACCACCACTTCCAGGTCGTAAGGAAAACAGGTTCATTTCAACTGACAGTGTCAAGATACACAGAGTGGCCGATTCTTCTTAGTATGACACCGGCGGTCTCCTGTCCTTCGATTGTGAGAAATTCTGTTTTGGCCACTGCTTCTAATCCTGGGGCAGAAGTGGCCATCGAGATGCCTACCATTTCTAGTCCTTTATTGTGTACTTTGCCTGGTACTAACGTTGACGAACTTGATTATGCTTACCCAACTGACTTATCTATGCCTGATTTGCAAACACGTTTGGCCACAGAATCGAGATTTTCATTTGACACTATATCGCATAACTCGAAACAGACCTCACGTTTTGCAATTTATGCCAGTTTATTTTTAAAACATTTTTTGATACCTCCTTGGACATATATTTGGCTGGTTCGTTTTTCAGTTTACCTTTTTATGTCAATTGGTTTTGTGTTTTATTTTTTTCGAATTGTCAATGGACACTATGTCGAGGAGAGAAAATGCATTCGGCATCTGAATGGAACTTTGGCCCCCCTTTCCTCATCGCATTTAGCACACAGACTGAAGAGAGACCTAACTTTTGTTAACATCACTGCTTGGCCTGTCCTTGATGGGATTGTATGGAATGCGGTTAAATTTCAAATCCACAGCCCAACTGAAGTCGTTAATGTTCCTAATTATGGGCAAAGTGAAGACTAGGTAAAAATATTAGAAAGTAAAGAAGGACTCCGTGTACTACCTGGAACAAGAACTTTGTGTTCGAAAAGCGTAGGAGTAGGCGAAAGAAGTTCTGAATAGAGAATCACATCTAAACCAAGGAGAGTGCTGTGTAAATATTTTCTTTGCTGCATCATATATATATATATATATATATATATATATATATATATATATATATATATATATATATAATGCATCGCATTGCTTCTTCTGCCCCATTAGGCCCATGTAAATGGCGCGTGTCCCGGCAAAGCTTACCGGGCTAATTGTTTTTTGCTTCCTGTAAATCAAGTAATCACACTCTCCCAGGATACTGTGAGCAAGGGGGCGGTGTTCCCCGAAACGCGTAACTGGAATAAAATCTAAGCTTTAGGAGTATCCTCAGAGAGTGTGATGACTTGATTTCCACGAAGAAAAACAAAATATATTTATATATACACACACAAAGCATAAAAAATATTAACAAATGAAGTGCAGAACATTTAATAAATCACCAAAGACATTTACAAAAACTATTATACAAAAAAAGTATAAGAATTAAAAATATATATATGTATCAACAAATAATATAAAACTAATAAATAAATATAATTAATAATACATATTTTTAAACAATATTAAGAAAAGTATTGAAGTCTTGGAATAATAGATATATTCCTTCCACTCCAGTCTTGCAACAGTAGGGAAAGCATTGGACTTCTGAGAGATTACATTAACTATTCCCACACTAGTCTGTCCAACATTAGGGAAAGAATTGGACTTTGGTGAGGTTAAATTTAAGATTCCCACTCCAGTCTGTGCAACAGTAGGGAAAGCGCTCGAGTTCAGAGGGGCTACACTTACTATTCCCACTCCAGTCTGTGCAACAGTAGGGTAAGCATTTGACTTGGGAGGGGTTAAATGTATTATTCCCACTCCAGTCTGTGCAACAGTCGGGAAAGGGTTGGACTTTGGAGGTGTAAAATTTACTATTCCCACTCCAGTCTGTACAACAGTAAACAAAGAGTTGGACTTCGGATGGATTAAATTTACTATGTTTACTCCAGTCTTTGCAACAGTAGAGAAAGGATTGGACTTCTGAGAGATTACATTTTATATTCCCACTCCAGTCTGTGCAATAATAGGGAAAGCCTTGGACTTCAGAGGGATAAAACCTACTATTCCCAGTCCAATCTGTGCAACAGTAAGGAAAGCATTGAACTATGGAGGGATAAAATTTGTTATTTCCACTCCAGCCTGTGCAACAGTAGGGAAAGCGTTGGACTTTGGAGGGATTACATTTACTTTTCCCACTCCAGTCTGTGCAACAGTAGGGAAAGTGTTTCACTTCAAACACATGACGTATCTGAATAACCCTATTAATTTACAACAACAAAAAAAACTCCTAATATTAGCATTATGAATCAACCCCCCAAACAAATATATAAAAATAGAAAACAATTGAAAAATGTACATGATTAGAAAACAATGTATTAATTATCCATTAAAAATCAAATTGTTATTTATATAGTACTTAATTAAATCCTGACACTATACCCCTCAAACCTTGCAGCCGACACTTGAAATATACGTATAATAAATAGGTATAACACAAGTAACATAATTAATAATCAATTAACTCATTATTAAAAAAATAATAATCAATTGGTAATGAATTATTACTTAATTAACTTCCCACCTTATGCCCCTAGGCCTGCACCTAATATATAACTTACCCATTATATTAGTTACACAATTTACATAATTAATAATACATTAGTTATTAATTGTTCATTGCTTATTTCTTCTTTACCTTCCCACCCTATACCCCTACAACCCAAAGAGCCCACACCTAAAATATAACTAAACTATATAATTATTACACAATTTACATAATATTCAATTACATTGTTTATAATAAATGAGTAATTAATTGTTAAATATTTGTTAGTTAATTACCTTCCCACCCCATGCCCCTACAAACCCAGCAGTCCACTCCTAATATATAACTTAAAAATATAATTATTACACAATTTACACTATTAATAATCAATCAAATAATTAATAATAAATGTATAATTGATTGTTAATTAATTAACTTCTCACCCTATACCCCTACAAACCTAGCATCTGCCACAAAACTATAAATTACTATTAGCTATTAAATCAAAATGTATAAATCACTTAAATTACAAACTATAATTGAAAATATTATTATCAATTATACAAACAATAATAACACATAAATTACTATCTAAAACATAACACATAAAGAACATTAAAAAACAATATTTGTTACAATTATATTATTGAAAACAATATTAATAACAACGATATTCTTGACAGCAATATTACTTACTTGAAAAATCAATATTCTTGACAGCAATATTTCTGTGTCATATTATTGTATCACAATATTTTTTCCAATATTTCTGTAACTCGATAACTACAACTCAAAATTTTGTCCAAATACCCTCCAATCCCTCATTTTCTCAATTAAATCTTTAATATGGGCTCTCAGTGTAATCAAACCCATCTCTTTGATTTCTTTATGCATCAAATCTATTTTGTAAATTTGTTTCACATTTTTCGTCTTACTGATGTCAACCGCCAATTCATCAGCTAATTCTTCCAATTTATCACAAACTTCATTTGCACATCTGGCTGCTTCTATAATCAAATACATACTTTCATCAGCATTGTAAGGCAATACCCTATTCAGGTCAACATTTCCCTGCTATCATTTAATCAAATCCAATTTATTAAATCCCACTGTTAACTTCTTCAGGAACCTCTTCAAATATCACTGTTCTTACATACGCAGCAGCTTGAGTCTGTACACTCAATTTCATATATCTCCACTTGTGCTAGGCACAGCCTCATCACTGTCTTTGTCTGTACACTCTGTACCAGTGCGGTACTAATAGAACTTTGCATTCCTGTACTACCATCTACCCAAGCACCTGTATCATGTCCTGAGCTAGTCCCACATTCAAATGCTCATTAAAACATGATCCTCCTCACCAGAATCATTCTTCTTCTTCTCTTTTTTCTTTTTCTTGTCTTTTATTATTTTCTTAGCTATAGCAGTACAAGTCATTACACACTCAATATCATATCCTCTTCCAGCATTTTTCTTATCTGCCCCATTTGTTCTCAAGCCACTGTTCAAATGAGCCATTCAAACACACAAAAGGTGCTAAGAGAATGCTTACACAAAGTCTAATTTCTGGCAATCGCTTGGGCATTCCAACACATCATTCTTCTGCCCACCATACACATCAGACTACAACCCAGCTATACGCAAATCAGTCTTGACCCTGCTTCAATAAGAACAGTCCATCCCGACCTGCCAAGCCAGGTCCTCTCTAAGCCCAAGACCGGTTGCCACTGAGTGGGGCTCTTCAGGCGGGTGCAGCTTGGTTGCAGTGGCACATTGAGAGAGGGACCCATGTCTAGGCATATGTTTGGTCACCAAGGGTGCTACAACAAACACACAAAAGGTGATGAGAGGATACTAGCAACAAATCGAACCCCTTGCAATTGCTTGTGGTAGCATACCGGCCCATCGTTATTTTGCCCATCATGCCACCTCAGATTAGACGCAGCTATATGCAAATCAGTATTGACCCAGCTCCAATAGAAACAGACCAGCTTGAGCTGTCAAGCCAGATCCTCTCTGAATCGGAGCCCAAACAACCCACGACTGGTTTTGCCAAGATTGGGGCTTCTCAATCAGGGCTAGCTTGGTTCCAGTGGTACAGTGAGCAAGAGACCCAAGCCTGATTCCTGCATGTTATTTGCCATGTGTGACCAGATTTTCGCCCCTGCATTTTCATGTTTTTTGTTATGTTATCTCTGTTTCTGAAAGTATTTTATAACTAACATATATGACATATCAAGTTTGATAACAGTTAGTGAATTAGTACTGATCTTGGATTTACTTGTTATGTATTAATGATGGACGTCTACAAATGTGTACATCTGTATAAAGTAATAAATAACTGGTTCATAATTACAGTGTCTGTGCAAACAGCAGGTATACTGTGGTATAACTTGGATCTACATGGCATAACATGAGAGTACTTGGTATATAATGACAATATGTTGTATCTAATAGCACTACATGACAGTATAATGGATTACCTAAGCATATGATGAGTGCTTGCCATGTTAAGCTTTACCTAGATGTATAATGTTTGAACTTAGGAGACTATGGGCATGTTCTGGATTTCTCTAGTGTATAAAGGCTATGCATGGTACTCGCTGACTGCACCGAGTGGTATTAGCACTTTACATGGAACAATAATGATTACATTCAACAACAAATGAAGTTCAAGTATGATAACATAAATTGAGAAAGCATGGGTCTTATGTATTGTTTGGTTATTTTCATAGGGTCAAAAGCATTCCTAATCATTGTCTGGGTATCTTAAGGATTATCAACAAGAGTACTGAGAGATGAAGGTTTGTTTCTAGTATTCTTTGATCTCATATCACCATTTGTCTCTTTCGCTCCATGTGCCACTTTATATTATGTGGGTATGGATCCCCTAATGGTTAACATATCATAGTTAGAGCAATTAGTGACCATGCAGATTTAAACACTTTATGAATATGGCTGAGGGTGCAGCCCAACCCAGATGAAGAAACTTGTACAGATACTAAGAGGGTTGCGCTAAGCGTGGCAAAGATAGGCTGATTCTTTGTCTGAGATATGTGAAAGAGAGAGAGCTTGAGCCTGTGATCGAGTCACAGTTGGTTCATCAATAGCATATGGCTATAGTAAAAGCAGTGTATTGGGACCAAATTATTAAGGGGATTTTAAATGCTGCTGTTGGAAGCACGATGGTGCTTATATTCAAAGCCAAGGTAATCAATTGTTGTAAACTCTGTTTGGGTCTCATCCTGACTAAGAAGTGTAGAAATCTCTTTCTGAAATGTGTGCTAGGTATTTAACCAGTAACCTCTGGGGTACAGAATATTTTGTAATGTGTTCTTCTTGTAAACGTTCCACAGAATCATTGGTACAATTACATTTTTTTGTTCAGTGTTTCAGTGCACGACAATTCTGAAGGAGCTATAAGTGATGCACACTCATTTGGCCATGTTGGCACTGTGCATATAAAAAAGATTTGAATGTTGAACTTCAAATTATGTATGGAAATTCTGGCTGGTGTGTTAAGAAAAGGTAGTGCTAGGTAATAATTTTATTTTTTTAACAAACTTTATTGAGCCTTCATGTTGAGTACAATACAGTATTACAAAATATTTATGGCGTTTTCATTTTTGTTGATTATTATGTCCTCATCAACTATAATTAACTCTACGAGCTTCAAATCTATGTATCCAGCGTTACATAACACAACATATATAGCTTAGATAAAAGAGAACATGGGGAGTCATCCCTAAGAATCGTTAGTACCTCAAAGGAAACTTGTCTCGCATCTGATCCTTGAAGCCCTGAACTAAGTTAATTGCCCCATCCCTTTCCTGGTCCTCCTACGCTCTGCCCTACCTCCTGTCTCGTGCTAAGTTACCATTTATCATCAACCTATACTACTGTTGTACAATGGACCATTCCGTGTAGTTTGCTTTAACTATTGCTAGCTATACGTCGCGTGTTTATGGTAATCCCGGGTTACGGTTAGAGGATGTAGGTGGGATTTCCAATTGTCTGAGTTCCTCCAACATAATGTTCCATTCCGTGGAGATGGGACGTTTCCTCAGCCCTCGTACCTCCTCCCGTTTGAGCGCCACACTTTTCATCACTGCCCCATCTAATTACCTCCTCTCGCCATGCCAATACTGGGGGCCCCCTGGGGACTTCCATCGCATTATAATCGCTCTAATACCCAGTATGACCGCTAGGTCCAGGAAGTGTAGGTTAACCTTCTGGGCCCTAGAGAGTTTCCGCAAGCCCAGTAGGCCCTCCAGCATGTTGTCTGTTATTATGAGCTGTGTGATTTCCCCCAGTATGTCCGGATCTGCCCCCAGTAATCTCGAAGATGCGGGCAGACCCATAACATATGCACAAAGCCCGCCTCTTCCGCTTTGCATCTCAGGCAGCATTTTTGGGCGCTGTATCCTCTTTGGGGTCAAGTATGACCTATGTAGAACCATTGTTTGTATGAATTTTAATTTGGCATTGCGGGAGACCCTTTTGGGACGCTCCAAAATGTTATCCCAGGCTTTGTCTGTAATCACTGTGTCTTAGGTTTCTGCCCATTGTGTGCGGAGGTCCATGAGAGTAGTGGAAGCTTGTGCTCAAATGCCTGTATAAAACTAGGTGACTACCCCTCCCCATGTAATATAGAAGGTGCATGAAGTCGTGTTGTGGGGGTTCACTACGCTGAGGGGCCCATGCTGTCCTGATATAGCTCTACCGTGGCATGTTACAAGTAAAGCCGGTCAGGGACACCGGTGTTCCTCACGAATGCGGCATAGTCTAAGAGGATACCATCTCCAAAGAAAGAACCAAGTCTGCTACTCCCGCATCTATCCAATCTCGTAGTCTAATCATCATAATGTTACCACCCATGATTGGCATTCCCAGTAATGGGATATTGCTCTTGTAAGGGGTTGTGGCTGAAGTATACTGTAGGGCCTTTTTCCAGCACCGCAGTGCGGTTGTTAACAGCGGGGATCCACCCAAGGGTATTTTCATTTTTGGAAGCAGCATATTATGTAAGGTACCTCATTCCAAGTCCAGGCTATCATAGCCTATTTCTTGTACGTTCCTGCCTGCCATCCAGTAAGACAGCCATTGGAGTTGGGATGCATAGTAATATGCCCGGAAATCAGGGACACCCAGCCTTCCCTTGTTCGATGCTAGTTGTACCTTCTTGAGGCTGATCCGACGTCTACCCCCTCCCCAAAGAAGTTCCGATAATAGCGTGTCTAGAGTTCGAAAGGTGGACTGTGACACCATCAGGGGTAGATTAACAAAAAATACAAAAGATGAGGTAGCATCACTATTTTAGCAATGGCTATCCTCCCCATCACTGACAACGGCAAAGAAGTCCAGAAGGAGATGCTGGAGCGAAGCGAAGCAATGGCTTTCATTAAATTGCCCTCTAGTAGGTCCGACTGATCCCTGTACACGTGGATACCCAGATATTTAAATGTATCCTGCTAAACAGGTAGCTGATAAATGCCGAATTGGATCGTGTCTGGGCGTGGTCCCTCTTGGAAATAGAAAGCGTGGGATTTTCCCGCATTAATAGCTAATCCTGATATGGCCTCAAAGGTAGAGAAGATATCGAGAATGGGTCCCGCCTCACCCTGTAGGTCTCGCAGATATATTAGGATGTTGTCTGCATATATTGAAATAAGGTTTGTGGAGTCCTGTAATGGTATTCCCAAAGCGGCAGACGACCGCCTCAAGGCTATCGCCAGCAGCTCCAGTACAAGGACAAATAGGAGGGGAGAGAGCGGACACCCCTGTCTAGTACCTCTATGTATATTGTTGTAGTGTTGTAGTGTAGTTCCTATATTCCCAATAGGCTCTGCGCATTGGAATAATATATATTGTAGTTTAGACGTAGGACTGAGGTCGACTAGGTCTCTACCGAATATATTCGACTTAATTGTGTGTGCCAGCTAGCTCAGAGGTCACTAGAAACTTTCTTGCATAAACAAGAAGGGATTAGTCTCTGACAACCATATAACATGACAACTTTTTTTCCCCAGAATGAAACGTATCTCTAGAGTCGCAGAAACAATAGACGGCTATTTCACTGGTGCTTAGTTTCACCAGAAGTGCTTTAGAAATAGAGAGACAGGCGTTTTCAATAAAAGTATTTATTGAACAGTCTTATTTCTTAAGCATAAGAAATGCACTGCTACAATTGAAATGCTAGTTAAGAAGTACGAGGCATATAAAACGTATAGTATTATAAAATAGTACTGTAAAAGCATGAAATGGTTTCAAGCCATAAACATAGAATACATAAAATGCATAAAATACATACAGTGATAAAATGATGGCTAAAAGTACTCAACTGGTGCTTCTAACGTACGCCTACCCCAGTGTACCTAACTTAAGCCTAGTACGAGGGAGGAGTAAGTGAGGAGTAGTGTAAGTTTTAGTATTTCTCTGCCAAGAATCTGTTCAAGAATTCTCTAGGGGTCTAATCAGCTCCGTACCTTGCCTTTAGAATGATAGAGGTCTGGTATCTCTCTCTCGGGACTCGATCTCCCAGCAACCCGCAAGGGTAGCCTGGAAACACTAGAGCTGGATTTCTCAGCAGGAGAAAAGACAGCGTCTTTTCACTGCGTCAGTTGGAGGGTCGGCTTCCTTCAGCACTTGCGTCAGCAGGGCGTCGGGCAAGTAGTTAGTCGATCTGCTCCGAAACCACTGTGTGTTTGACTGGGCAAATGTAGGCATATTTATACCCCTGAAGGTGCCGAGTCTGACGTAAGATTGGACATAATATCATCACTAGTGCCTTAGTTCCTTGAAAACTCCCGGATTTCTTGGATAAATCAGTATTCAAGCAGGGGGAGGTTCCTGACTGCTGAGGGCTGGTTTTACCACGAAATCTATGTGGATTCTCGGAGTTTAGTGGAAGTTGCCATGCCGTATTAGGGCTGCTCCGTCTATAACTAAATAAGGCAATGATTCTTTATGCCTGTATAAGGACTGGATGGTTTATACCTATATATGGGCATGAATCGGGAAAAGTTACACTAGGGTCCTAGATTCCCACATAACATTGTATTCTTGAGAGATGTATCCACCAGTACGTTCCCTCGCAGTGGGTTCAACATAAAGCAGGCGCACCCATTTCAGGACATCCGGGGGGAGGCCAAAACACTGTAGGGCTGTAAACATATAGCCCCATGTTATAGAGTCAAAGGCCTGCCATAAGTCTAACGCCGGACATCCCACCCTATTATATTCCATGGGGGTGGCCCTCATTATGTGATCAGTCTCCTCGTATTGAATGTGGTGCTACGTGAGGTAAGGAACCCACATTGTTCACGATGGATAAGGGCGGGGAGGGCAGGAACCAGACAATTGGCAAGAGCCTTACTGAGAATTTTATATTCGGTAGCCAGTAAAGACAGCGGCCTGTAATTGGACATCACAGTGCTGTCCCGTCCTGGTTTGGGGAGTGACACTACTAGGGCTTGCATAGTGGATTGAGGCAATTTACCAGTGCCCCATGCCATCTAGTACAGTTCTTCTAGCTTTTCCTGCTTAGGGACTAAAATGTCTGTGTATGTGACGTAGAATTCAATCGGCAGGCCATGTAGGCCTGGGGCTTTATTACGGTTAAGACTTTTAATTGCAGTTCGTATTTCATGCTGCATGATGGGTCTTTACATGTAGCCTCGGTTATCGTTGGGAACTGTAGATCGTCTAGAAAGACGTCCATCATGTGGCCATCCACATGTGCTGGTGCTGCATATAGGGTGCTAAGATAGGTGCAGAATGCTTCATTGATCTCTATTTGTGAATGAACTAGACCCTTCAGTGGTGAGTGTATGCAGGTGATAGGTGTCGTTTACGGGCTATCCCTCAGTAACCGAGCTAGCAGTGTACCTGATTTATCAGCGTCCGTGTGTTTCAGGTGTGTGTACGCCTGATAGTCTATAAGCCTGATGGTTTCTAGAGTCTCTGCATGCTTAATTCGAGCCTCTTGCAGATCTGCTCGTTTGTCTGCGTCAGTTACTGCAGCTGGTTCCAGCTCCACCACTTTGAATGCATCCCAGTCCACTAGGTTGGAGGAGGCCGTATTCTAATTGTCAGTGAAATAATTACTAATGATGTTTGACAATGCGGTCCGAAAAGTGGCGTCTTCTAGGAGTTGGGGCCACAATTTCCAGGTCAGCATGGGAGTTAGGACCCTGCCCCATATCAGCGTAAGTTCCAAAGGGATTATGATCAGAGAAAGTTTTGGCTAAATATGTCGATTTGTGGACGTGTGTGGTTATTGTGTGTGAACAAAGGAACCCTTTCAAGCCTGGTATGGAGCTGATGTACTGGGGAGTAAAAGGAGTATTCCCTATGTGTAGGATGTAACATGCACCATGCGTCAATTAGCCTCCAACCCTGTATCCAAGCGTTCAGTAATGCAGTCTATCTGTGTGTCCCGGCCCCATGCAATGGAGGGTGTGGTCTGTCCAACACTATGTCAAGGATGAAACTTCCATCCCCATCAAGGATCCAGGGAATGGTATCCCAACCCGTCAAGGCTCTGCCCAGGTCACAGTAAAATTTGTCCTGATCAAAATTCGGCACATATATACTACCGAGGACTATGGGTAGGCCATCTAGGGTGCCCCTTACGAGTATTTATCTCCCTTGCTCATCCGTAAGCCGGTCCACTTCTACAAACGGGACTCCGTGGCGAATCCAAAAGGTTGCCCCACCAGCAAAGGCTGAATAATTAGTGGTGAATACACGGCCCCTCCATTTTTTTTGAGTTTTCATTGCCTCCACCTCCATCAGGTGGAACGCTTGAAGGGAGACTATCTGTGCCTTTCTCCGCAGGAGGTAGTCATGCACTCTGTGGCGCTTATGTACCGCCCCTAGTCCCCGTATATTCCAGGTCAGTAGGTTGTAGGAACCTAAGGTGGCTTGAGTACTAGACATATATATGCTATGTGTACCATGCTCCTTGCAATGCGGAGCTTGTGAGCAAAGGCAGACCAGGAATACCCCATCCTTTGTGAACTGAACATAAACGGCTCAGCTAAGAAACAATGCTGAGCCAAACTTAGAACTGAAATATACAAAGTCCATAGAACGGTGCGTGCGCTATGTGGGGGGCAAGCGCCGCCAACCATACTGTTGCTTATATGGGTGTAGAGCTCCACTGGGCCCGGGGGGGGGGGGGGGGGGGGGGGGGGGGTTTGTCTCGTAAAATATTTATATGTGCACTGTCCCAAAACAGGAATTTCCGTATGTGGGACCAGAATGGTTCCCATAAATAACCTAGACAGGAGTGTTCAACACCCTGTAAGATCTTGTTCGGGTCCTAATAATTACCATTACTGACATTTTTACAGTTGAAGGAAAAACATAGCCTTTCAGATTACAGTGCATACATTATGAACACTTTGCGTGCACAATCAAAACATCTTAAGAAAAAAGGATACTGTTCCGCGTGACACATCATACCAGTGGTTCAAACAGTGCAAACATATAGGAGCCTGGAGTCGGCCCACATTGTTCAGAGTTCTTCGGGCCTCTACCACGTCCTCGGGTTTGTTGTTGTTGTAACGGCATGGGGCTATGCTTCACCGAGCCCGGCGTCCTCTCCTGGCTGTGTGCAATATCCATCACTTCCAACCATTCTTCCACGTCATTGGGGCTGTCAAAGAAATAAGATTTCCTGTCATGTATTACTTTGAGTCTAGCCGGGAACAGTAGGGCATATTTAAGCTGAGCCGCCCTGAGCTTCTTCTTCACCGCTTGGAAGGAGGTTCACTGGCGTTGTACTATGATAGTGTAGTCCAGATACAGTGAGATTCGCTGATTTTCGAATTGAATGTCCGCTTTCTCCCTCCTCTTTTGTAGCTGCACGTCTCTGTCGCTATAGTTCAGGACTTTTACTATCAGAGGCCGTGGGGGTGCCCCAACCCTCGGAGCGCCAGTTGGAATCCGGTGTGCCCACTCCACACAAAAATACGGGGACAGACCCTCAGGGGTGACAGGTTCCTGGAACCACGCTTCCATAAAGTCCGCAGGGTGATTACCTGCAATTCGTTCCGGAAGCCCAATGACTTGGACTTTGTTTCGACGATTACGGCCATCCGCATCCTCCACCCGGTCCTTGAGGCCATTATCCTGCAGCTGTAGTTGTTTAATTTGCATAGCATGCTCTGTAAGTTGTGGGTCTATACTGCTCAATGCCTTCTCGTGCTCTCGCATCGTGTCAGGAAGTTTCCCATGGTCTGTCCTCAGAAGAGTAAGGCCGGTTGTGAGGGCCCCAATCTGCTGCTCCATTATTTTCTTAGAGTCTCGGATTTCCCTCAGTATCAGATCCAGTTTTTCTGAGTGGGACTCAGCTGACTCAGTGGCGGAAGTGCCCGGTGATGTGTCTCTAGTGTTAGTGTCAGTGGGTCCCCCCCCCCCCCCGCCAAGCCAGTGTCTAGCATTTTGCCTTTTAGTCTGCCCATTTCTTAAACTAGCTTATCGCAACCACAGGCCCGAGTGATATAGTCCCTGTCAGCGCAGACGTTCCCCACCTTTGAAAGACCTAGTTGAAGAGCCGTACTTCTCAGTGGATGCAGATCCGCAGTGCCTCTGGGCCTCCTGCCGCCGCCGGCCACCTACGCCAATCCACTGCTGTTTTTTTATGACACCGTTTCTATTGCCTCCCGAAGAGGCCAGTCGCAAAGTGGGCCGCCGCCCGCACTGCTATACCCAGTGCCCCCGCAGCAGCCTTCAATCCAGAATACTCCAGCCGTAACTCCGCCAGTAACAGTCCGGTCCGATAGGGGATGGATGTGTGTTGCTCTGTACTCCCTAATTAGGGTGAGGGGGGCACACCATCTAGCCGATCCGTGTCGCCTGTAGTTGGCCCGCACACCTCGCCTCCAGTCCAGGTGCTCCCCTGCCCTCACGCAGTCCCCTGCAACTCAGGATCCAGCAGAGAGCCATTGAAACAATAGAAAAATTAAAGTATGGGGGTTGGGGAGGGGCCTCCTCTCCCGGCCTGACTCCCCCGTGGCTCACGCTCTCACCGCCTTGTGTTGGTGCATGTCCCCGCGGTCCCATCGGCTTCCCGGTGATTTGCTCCGGCAGCCGTCCAATCCCGGTCAGTCAGAAGCAACCGCCGTCCCCGGCTCCAGTGCCAGGGCACAGGCAGCCGCAGGCAGCGAGGGCCTCAGCCTGCTCCTTCGCTCCCACAGGACTCCGCAAATTAGGCCGCACACCTCGCGCTCACAGGCAAGCACTATTCTCTGTTCCCCTGTTCCCTGTTGTCCGGGTTAAAGCCGATTTCACTACCGGGATTGCAATGGACGAACGTCGGGACTCTCCGGGCAGCAGTTACAACCCGTAGCACAGCGAAATCACAAGATAATCCCCCCAGGGTCCGGAGCCTCACCAGGTCGCATCCGCCATCTTGGGTGTTTGACCACGAGGTGCTAGGTAATAATGAATTACAGTTTGTCTGAGACCTACCCGTATTAGACTGTGTGTGTGAAATGACATGCCAAGGATTTAATCACACAAAACAAAGGGGAAAGAGTTATCACTCCTACACCTTCCCCCAAACCAAACATTCATACACACAAAAGGGTGTAGGGGGCGAGGGAGGTACACAGAAGATGAATGTGGTGTACACACTGTTTGTTAAAATTGCCGTCACCCACAAATTGTTGCATGCTTCATCATTCAGCTTGCCAACAACATCCCTGTGCAGACCAACACCTTGGATGGAGTATTGGGGTGTGGAAGACAATACAAACAAATAATATCAGGGATAAAAAATGTGCAGAAATCAGGTTTACAACTGGATCAGGAATATCCTCTACGTATTTTATTCCTGGACTTCCTGGAAGGATTAAAATATATATAATATAGAATGGTGGTGTTGGTGCAGATTATTAGCCCTACACCCCTCCTAGCTGCATGCTTGTCAACATGTTTCAGCCATTTAAAGTAGCCCAAAAGGGGTCACCCGGCTTTCTTTAGGAGTGTAGATCCCGTTTGTCCTCTTTTCTCCTGCCTTCCTTAGTTGGTAGATTGAGGTCTGACCCATTCCGGTCTGCGAACTTGTAATTACTCTGCAGTATTTCCTACAATGAAACATAACACTAATAAACACAATATACTCCACGTTTGAGAGGATAGACTCTCAATAGTATTACAAAGACAAACAAAGTTCATTACTTTAACATATCTAGAATGTGTCACAACCACTCACTCACCACTTCTCATCATGCACCATGTGGTGTTGGTGGATTCACTGTCACCCACTCTTATATAATTCAAGGCGACCAATCATATCTTCACCTTGAGCATGCTACTGTTCTGAATAGGCCCCTGTTCTTTATACTGCCCTCTTCACAACCAATATGGCAAAGGTTCATCAGGAGCAGAACAACAATACCAGTGAATATACCCCAATACATTTCAGCTTGACTCTGACCAGCAGAATTTTTGAGAAAAAGATGTGTCCGTTGGGGGGGGGGGGGGGGGGGAGGGGAGGGCGGAAGCACAGAATGAGTGACAGAGATGACTTCCATCTTGGACAAGATAGTGTTTTAGAAAGAAGTGTGACCTTATTAACATACATTAGAAAAACGCACTTCCACACTTCTATACATCATAGAGAATTTGTTTCAAAGACAATCACATTAGATTAGTCTATAAATGGAAATCGTATATATAAATGCATACTTCACATTGTTAATCTTGCACGAAAATACAAACCCACACAAATCTTTAACACTGTGTCGTAGATGGGGGCAAATTCTATGCAGATCTGTTTTAACTCTCTCCTAAAATCCGGTCCAAATAAAAATACCAGTCTGCTCTGAATATAAACTCGGGTTACTCCAGATCTGCTTCAAAGTATTTGGGCTTCAATTGTAAGATGAGGCTTAAGCTTCCACCTTCTGTCCTACGAAGGTCACACAGAGCTACACACTGAAACAAACAAAAAATGCAGTTGATAAAGTGCTTAAATTGAATTAATTGTATCCACTAAAATTGCTCATGATAGCATTGCATTCATCCTTGCTCTTACCACAAGAGACCAACAGCTTGCAACTCAGAGTTGGTGCTTTCTTTGTGGGGACAGTCAAGTCCTAGCTATAAGACAAAATTTTGAGAAGGGTCTTGTAACTTTCCCAGGGATGTATTACATTGGCCTCTTACCTCTAACAAGTCCACCAGTAGGCTACAGAGCAGAGATGCCATGTATGACCTCACTCCTCGCTGCTGCATTAATTACCCATGTCTCGATGTAACATGTAATGCACCTGCTCATCCTGCAGTCTGCTGCACTGTGGTGGATAGAAGTGATAGGTGACAGGGGGGGGGGGCTTGATTTTGTGCAGCAATGCAATCCATTCTGCAGTCATACCATATGAGATCAAACAAGACAATGAAATGGGTATGTTAATTAATGTTCATATTGACCCAATTGCAATGGTGATATAGACCACTGAATATTATCCTTTCCTGAAGATGCCCCTGTTAAATGAATTGGAAGTATAAAACTGTTAGCATTTATGATCTCACACATTCATTTGTTTTCATTGTGATAATAGCTTTTGTGAAAGAGATGTTCCCCCATGGATTTAAAAAATATTATAGCAACTACTGACTCTCACATGTATGCATTCATATTGAAAACTATGCATTTAGCATCTCTGTACTCAGCACGTTGTCACCTGAACACTGGCAATGCCACTACCACCATGCAATAATTTGTGCATGGGTTTTGCTGGTGCTATAGCTATGTAAGCATTTCATTTGGACACTAATAGACTGATCTTTATCATTTTAGGCCTCTGCAATAATGAATTTATGTATATCTTTATTCCAGAACATATGGTTCTTGGTATCTCAAATGTTTTAGGCGTATTCTTATCCAGGGGCCAGTGAATGTCTCAGAGTAAAAATCAAAACTCAACCGAATCCCATTCTGGCCTTCACACTTGTGCTCATTCACACATGGAGGGCAGAATCAGTAAGTCATCTTGAGGTACAAAGATGCAGGTTAAGTGTGTCACAGGACTACCTGCTCCATTTACTCAGTAGTCCAGATTTTATTTGTGTCCAGTCCCCTGTTTATGCAACAATATAGCTATCAGTAATTTATCCAGCTCCATCAAAAGGAATAAAGTAGTCTGCTGCTACCCTCCATAAACTCAAGATAGTCTCACAGATGTCTTTGTTAGCCCAGTGTTGTTGTCTACTCAAAAGCTTCCTGAAATGTACAGATGTACACCAAATTCCCCCTCCTACTCTTAAGTCGCCCATATCTCCTTGAAATTGCAAAGATTAATAACCTTGTAAAAGAAGTACCTCAAAATCTTTTTGTCGTCCTAGTCCTATTTTCCAGGTAAATAAGTGTTGAAGGAGACTGCGGCAAAGATGGCCGGGACTCTCGACCTGACCTACCTGGGCCAGAAACCTTCGATCAGCTTTTCAGGATACTGTTTTTCCTTACCCGATGCAGGTACTTGATCCCGGACTGCGGAGTGGAATTTTAAGGGCAAGAGTGGGATGTAATCCAATGTATTCATCCCGCTCTTGTGGGGCCTGGGTCCAGGATAATAACGTTTTTGTTCCTGCCCCCTGAATGTAAAATGCTCTTTGTTGCATATACTTTTGGACTGGGTTTTTTACCTTTCAAGCAGCATTACGTTTTTAAGACCCTTGTTTTCTAAATACAGAATTGTACAAAGGATGAAGGCTGGATAGATGCTGTCAGAAATGAGTGATTTGGATGTGGCAGTAGGAGTTGATTGGTTTTTACGTTCTGTCAGACACAGTTTTAATGGTGGATTACAATAGAAGGGGGGGGGGGGGGCGGCGATGGGTGGGCCTGATGGATTTTAAATACATTTTACACTGTAACTGTTTTATGTTTTTTTTAAAGTATTTTATGGACAATTGTTCAAATAAACTTGTTTTCTACCGACCTAAACATCTTTTTGGAATGGCAACAGTGATTTAACACCAAATATACGTGAGATGATGATTATAATAGATATAATTAACCAAAATATACCTATAACTCAAAATACCAAGAGTGAGGAAGGTATTTGAGGGGGGGAAAGTAAGCTGTGCCTATGTAAATACAGCAACATCACTAATCAGTACATTAAACAGTCCAATCTTCTCTTCATTGTAAAAACTGCAGGTTGGTGGAAAGATGTTGCATGTAAAAAAATACAAATCTAAGGGGTTTGATGTCCTACAGGGTGAGGAAGAATGGCACGGAAGCTACAAGGTAGCATATGCCACAGCAGCGAGGCGCTGCCCCAACATTCCAAGTAGACCTTTGCCCCTTCCCTCTATCTTGCATAAACGTCTCAGGGCAGCAGGGCAAGGAATGGTCCCATCCAGTTTGCAAAACATATTTCCAGGGACTGAACAAAAGCTTTTATAGGCGATTCGGCCCCACACACCAGTCTTCATACACTGTTGTGTTGAAGAGGCACCCACTGTAGGCCTATGCTTTCACACATGACTTTCTACCAGGGATGCTATAGGTAATCTGTCTATGAGGCAAGCTTCAATTTCCGCTGGCCTTGCTGTACTGGCTTTGTGTGTGAGGGAAACCCACATTGTTGCTGCCTCTGTTGTGCTTGCCCTTTGCTTGAAGAAAAGCTTGCTTTGCTTCTGCCTGTGTTACACCTGTTCCTTGTGTGTTAGGCAAGCTTAGACTGCTCCTCACAGTACTTTGCCTGTTCACTTTGTGAGGAAAAGATTTCACTGCTATTGCTGTGGGTTCTCCTTACACTGGTGGAAACACTTCACTTTGAATTTTTGGAGGGGGAAGAAGGGACATGCATCACTAAATATCTTGTTTGTTTTACTGTCCTGGAGTTTAGGCCCAGACAAACACCCATTAACTATTTTTCTAGGTCTTTCACAAAGGGAAACTCATTGATACAAGTAGACTTCCTGTCAGTTCCCTTTAGTGATTGCATGCCTCCCTCCACCACCAGTGCCAGATACCCACAGGGGTGACAATGCTGCGCTATACAAATACTATATAATTGATGATTGATTGATTCCTCTGAGTACCTATTTTTTCCCATCTCTGCTACAGACTGATTTAGCAACCTACTGTTTCCAATAATTAAAATATACTTAGAGGGGGCTTTGGGTTAGCTCTTTGCTCCTCATTGGATAGCTTTGTTGTGTGTTTCATTAGCCACCTCTTGATTTGTTGGCTTTCCTCCCGATTCTTGTGTTTATCTCACCCAGAGGCTCTTTGGTCTCAGAGCGTTATGAATAATTGAGTTGTATCCCTCTGCTGCATGCATGAGGGGGAAACCATTTTTAGGTCGAGTCTGGGCAGTGTATGTGCTGCTCTGCGAGGCATGCTGTATTCATGTATAGACTTGAAGTTCCACCCACTCTCCACTCATATTTTTCATTGGCTTGTGTGATTGGCCTGTTAACTGTGGCTTTACATTGGTCAATAGGCTTAGTAGTCCCTCCTTTGTACCGCCTTGTCTCAATTTGTAACCTCCCATGAGGACACCCCCTATTATGTGTGTTGTTACTCAGAAGGCTTTAATTACAGCTTCTGACCACTATTTTCTCAGATAGCGTTGTCCTGCTTGCTGTTCCATACATAAATAAAAGGCATTGTCATTTACAATGCCAATAGCTCAAACTCTCATGAATGTAAGACCTATTGCATTGCAAATGCTCATTCCATTTTGTAAGCATTTTTAACAATGGCTCGTCAGCAGCCAAGTTATGTCAGTCCACTAGTATTTTTTTGTTGCACTTTTGTTATTGTAACATAAAAAAACTTTGACTGTAACATGACTATCCCCATATCAAAACAGTACATTAAAAATGGCAGATGTTATGTCTCATGCACAAAAATCTATCACAACACTCAAGTGCCATGCATCCTTTGTGATGCCAGACGGCCATTTTGGAATCAATTCCAAGATTGAGAGCTGTGCACATGCATGCATTTCCAAACTGGTGTTATCAAGCATCGGCATTAGCCAATTGCTCAGCCATTTAAATCTGAGACCCACTGGCTTTGCCAATACCTGTTTTCCGGACTACTCTTTCCTCAAGCATTTCAGTTCCTTTGGTGAAGAGTGCAGGGACAGGGTAAATGGGGGTTCCCTGAGACCCAGAATTGAAACTGCGATTTGCTTCAGGTTCTTCCCTATAGGCTATGGCCTGGCTTTTTTCGATTTGCTCACTGTTGTGGCACCTCATACCCTGTCTCTTCCACTGTTTTTTAAACGTTTTTTTTATTTAGTTGTTTCTTTATTTTGGGGGGTCGCCTCCTGTACATCCATTAGCATTCATTCCTCATGTTTTCGAGCTCATAAGGTGCGGAATTAAACATAAGTAGTAAGCTGCTGGCCTTTTTAAGACTGAATAAGTGTTGTGCTGGTAGTACTTAGCATTCCCATTTAAATATTTGAGAAGGTTATGTAATTTGGGGGGTGGGGCTGTTCAACATAAGGGGTGGTCAGCATAAAAACTCTGAAGACCACTGATCTAGTGGTGTGCACATGTACCACAGTGCTTTGCTGCTTTATCCAACTTCATAGCTTTAGTTCCAACCACTTCCACTAACATGACTATGAAGCATTCAAACTCTCTGGCTTTGTGCGGTGTGTCTGTTTGGGTTTGCTTACATAGCAGCATTTGACGTACTTAAGAACTTATGTGGACAAATAGTATTTTCTTTCCAAAAAGCAGGCTAGGATTCTTCTCCTATCACAGTTCCCCAAGTTTATCACATGGGGGGATTCAGTGGGGATGAGCAAACTTATTTCCTGCACACCATCTTAGTACTTTCTCTGAGGTGTAACCATTGTTTGCGATTAGCAGCTTGATCATAATGAGAATTTTCTCACATCTAGAATTAGGAGCAGTGTAATAAAACATCAATTAGATAAACTCATGAAAAGTTGTTTAGGTTCAATAAATGTGTCATCTAATAACTGTAAATATCTTCATGATGTTCATTCACAAAGCCATCACAACCTGTACCCCCGCCTATGTTGCAGACAAGCTCACCATCTTAGGTAGTTCTATTCACACCACAGTGAAGAGCAAAAAATTAAAAACAAGGAACAGGCATTTCATCAATGCACACAGGATCTGGAACAGCCTCTGTGTATCAATCAGGACTGCCACAGCGCTTTTCCAATTTAGGAAAGAGTTGAAGACTCACCTCTTTAAAGAACACTAGATCACAAAGCATTCCCATCCCACAACTCAGCTTTCTGTTCTCTTACTCAATGACTTCAAGCTTGCCTTTGATCACGTACAGCGCTCCGCTACCTTTTGGCTAGGTTCGCTCCGTAGAAATAACTTGTACATTCATACATGATGTGGGAAAGGAGGTGAGACTATACCTTGGCCTTTCAACGTGAGAAGTCTAAGAATTAGTGAATAAGTATTTACACCAGGCTAGGTGGGAATAACTAAAAACAAGGCTGGCAAATGTTGTGTTATTTTGTTAGTATGATGGGCTATGTATGTTTAGGCTTAATCCATAATTGTGGTTGGTGATTCCTCATGTAGTCACCCTAGGGGGGCTGTTTCTTTAAACCTGTGGCGTGATATTGTCTCTTATAAATTGTGCAAAGTGCTGTCATATTTTGTTTAAACGGCAAAATGTATTTTGATTTTTTTAGTGGAAGTAGGATCTGTGTAGAGGGACATTTGTTTCTGGAGCTCTATGTTATGCAGAATATCTCTAGAAAAATACTTAAATATGAATATTTGGCCTAGTTTATTTAGATTATACCATCCTTTTATTCGATTAGCCATTGCCAAAAAGGAGAAACGTTTGGTTGCCCTAGCGATAATTGTACAATAATTATCAGGCTGGAACTGCTTCTTTGTATATATGATTTATACAATCCCACAAAAAACCTGAAAATAATTTCAGGATGTTCAGTGCACCCAATGCAGAATAAGATAAGTAACAATAAACCGCAGTTAAGTAGTCAATAAATAATCATTCATTAGCATTTCATGGAAATTAAACAAATGTAGGATGACAGGACACTCTTCAAGCACATAACATCACTTCTTGCAGAAAAGTGGTTCCCAAAATTTTGCTTTACAAAAAAGTAAAGGGGCCTTCATTAAGCTTGCAAATAATGCCACCTCAAGCTTAGGGCTGGCCGGAAGAGTACGGTCATTATTAATTTTTTTAAATAAACGTTTCAAATTTTCCTTAGCTATCACAACTAAAATACGGAACACAGGGGCATATTTACAAACCCCTACCGCCACCAGGCCATCATTTTTAAAGACGTTGTGGTGGCGATACGGGCTTTGCTTAATTTACAAGGCAGCATTAAGCCACTTAGGGTGGCTTAATGCTGCATTGTAAATAAGGCACCCTTCTGGATATACTAAGGGGTTGATTCCGATGTCGCTCGGAACGGCTCCGATGCGGATTCAGGTTTGCTGAATCTGGTCTGGAACCCCTGTTGCCGACCAAATCCTACACACTTCCCAACAACCGATTACGATGCCTGGAAACCATTAGGGCTGTCTGAATTGGTTCCAAAAGGCATTTGGACAGGTCGTATCTTTTGGAGCCAAATTGTACAGCTCTATGGACTCGGTTTTCGAGCGAGCGAGTATGATGACCGATTCGGACAGCCGTTTCGATTCGGTTTCTCCATAACAAATCGGCTGCCAGAATTTGTATTTGGGGGCCCAAAGCAGGCCTCCTTCACCCGGGCACACCAACACGGAGCTAAGAGGGAAATACAGACCTAGGTCGCCCTCCACTCAAAAAGTCACAACCACAATAATGACCTAGGTCTAGGGCATTCAGTTTTAATCGAGCTGGGGTATCACATGTCGCAATCAATTACAACAACCTCCCATTCCTTATGTATGTAGGGTAGGGTAATAATAGTAATAGCAGGTATGATGGGTCCCCCTGAAAAGGTTAAATGTGGCCAAGGAACAGAGGGGGAAAGAAAGACATCACTACAAAGGGATAGTTCCAGCACTGGCCATAATCTTCAAATACTAGTATGCATCCTAATATTAATCTAAACTAGGCGACAGATATATACCAATGATGTTTTATTTTGTAACTTATTTTATTTTCAATTTATCCATCATTTTATATTATTCCTCATTTTTTAAGTTGTAAAAAACATTTCATCACAAATTCAATTTTTATAGACATTTTCAAAATTTATAACAAATACAAAAAAATATCATACACAAATAAATATGTACAGAAAAATAACACAATATACTTCAAGGAAACACCACCTGATATCATACACACAAACTCAAAATACTACCACATTCACACCCATACTTCATTCAAACCACACCATCACAAGAAAAAGGAAGAACTGAGTCTTAGTCGGCAAGATCTTCACGACAATTTGTGGGTCTCAAAAACCAGTATGAGACCCCTGCACCAGGTCGACGTGCGTTTCGGCGGCTCTAGGCCACCTTCCTCAGGACCTCTTTCGTACAGTCTAATCCAAGATATCAGGGGACCTAAAAATATGCATAAAAAGATACTGTCACCATATAATCTCTCATGGAAGTGAGAGAAAACAACTAAGCTTACACAATAAGAAAACATTGCTTGGATTAACACAGCAGCTCCTCACATGACCAAAAGTTGCAGGAAAAGTGCATGAAACAGGTTATCAAACATATATGTGAAATTTAATGACTTATCGTAAAGACACCTAATATTGTACTAGTCAAGGAGACAATATTTGTGATAGTTCCACCTTTCTACGGAGACTGCTACAGTACATATCTTTTTTAGAGAAGGAAGAAGGGAAATCCATTTCTATAAGATTCCAACAAAGGGCATGAAGCATAACATGTTATGACAAAACATGGGTCTACTTACGATTAAAAACAAATTATTGTTCCTATTCCATAAATCATGTTCTCATGTCAGACAACCAACTTGAATGGTCAATCGTAAAGATTGTATTCGAGACACCTAAGAAACAAAAAGAGATGCCCTACTCTGAGTAATCATAAGATGACATAGATTCATCCGAAGCCAGCCTTTCTTTTTATGGTTTTTGCAGCCTGTTCTTACCAAGTTTGAGAGCAACGAGGGGCCAGGTCTTAACGTCAAAACGATTCTTTATGATAAAATATATCTGATCTTTATCGAGACAATCCAGCTGGAACAAAAATACGCCAACATTTCAGATTATGTAACTTTATCTCAAACGCTTTACTATCCTATATAGCCTAATGACATATAATTGGGAACACACCTTTTAGCCAAACAGTGAATTCCATACTCTATTTTAGATTCGAGATAATGTTTCAAAATGTATCAGGTTGGTAGGGATAAAGATAACTTGCTCTGCCCATCAGAAATCTAAAACGTAAAGACAAGATATATGTCATGAGGCACGAGAAAACGTGAAGTCAGAAGCAAGAATCGCACTAGTTGTTTAGAAACATGGGAGGGTACGGTGTACGCCAGTCAATAGCCCACCTTAAAAAAGCCTGTCCCCTTATCTAGACAGTGGAGGAACCCACACCAAAATGTTGTAGGAAAAAATGTGCACAAGCAAGATAGCACCTCACGGGCGCACCACCAATGGGACCCCTGGTAGGTACTCACCAGGACGGCCCTGTTGTCATCATTGGTGCCATCGAGTTTAAAGAAAAGTGTCCAAGTGAAAACAACTGTGTTAACAGTGATAGTGCAGTGGGAACAATACAAGTAACACATATAGTGGTGTCACACAACATATAACATACAACATAAAACCACGCATACAGCACGAACAGATAACTTTATTCTTGTTCCTTGCGTACATTAAAAAAGTGAATATGGCTACTAGCGCATATCATCACATTGTTTTCATCTTTTGGACATAACATCATTGCACAGGGAGTAGTGCTACTCCCTGAGGAAGGGCTTCGTTTTGCCCGAAATGCATAGGAGTAACCATGTGCAATGATGTTATGTCCAAAAGATGAAAACAATGTGATGATATGCACTACGAATCTTAAGAAATTAATGGAATAATAAAAAAAGTAAACTTGAAGAAAACATTGAGTGGAATCCTCCTTAAACAGGTTTTCGGGAGGAGTATGATGGTGTGCACATGGGGATGCTCCCAGTGATCCACTGGTAGCACTTACATTAATTCTTTACTTGACGCCCATGGTCCGAGGACTCCACCTACGGAGCAACCTAAGCAATTGGTCTAATAAAGGAAACCAAAAGCGCATACAATAAGGCTGTACATCTTAGTGAAATTCCTTTACCATACTATTTTATGTCAACCCTCACATTTAAAAATAGATCTATTCTTCAATACAAGTTTGCTGCCAAACAATACTGGCGATTCAAAAAGCTTTTTTCAGTTGTAGACCTTTGTTTACAGTCGTAAATGGTTTCACTCACTCTTGATACCTATCCACAAAAGATAATCTGTGATCCCAAAATGGCTTTACTTCTGTGTAATTCTCTGCCATTTATGTATTCAACTACGTAGTAGTTAACCCCACACAAGGGAAGAAAAGTGGGAGCAACAAAGATTGGTCTGCTTCATAGGTTCGTGATCGCTCACAAACTCGTTTGTTGCTGTTCACAAGCTCCTCTCCAAGGTGCTTATTTACAAGCCCCTTGCACTGGCGGTGCGTTACTTTTTCCTACCCTGGATACATTTGGAATTTTACTCCAGAAAAATACACTAGGGAACGAAAACATGTTTTTGCTGTTGCATATCAGGTGGCATTTCCACAGTGCTTACATGTACGCTAAGGGGCTTAATTTACAAGCCTGTTGCGTCACTGTTTGTGATTATCCGGCAGCGCATTTTACTGCCCCTTATTTACATGGACATGTAAAGCCACCCTGCATGGCTTTTTTAGTCCTTGTAAAAAAAAAATTACGGCCCCTTCAAATGCAGCACTTTGAGTTAAATGGGCGTTCCATGGGTGTTGCCGTGGGTGTTCCCACGGAACACCCATGAAACCTGACACACTTCCAAATTTACGAGAAATAGTAAACCTTGAAATGCCTCTGAATGCAACGAGGAGAAATGTATTAATTCCTCCTCGTATTTTTCCTCTTTCTATGCGTGCTGAATTCTGCAGCACACATAGAATGAGGAAATCACCTCTTGCGATTGTTTATGTGCAGGAAGGTGCACATAAACAATCATTTGAAAAAATTAAGTTTTGCAACTTCGATTTGAGAGGCAGCACACATAGAAGTTTAAAAACGCTATTTCAGATTGTTTATGTGCAGGAAGGGAACCTTCCTGCACATAAACAATCATTTCCATGTCGCAGGCACCCTTGCACCCTGCATCTGCCCGTGGCAGCTAATTGTGCACCAGCGCTGGGGAGAGCAAAGGGATCTGTCATATCGTTGTAGATATGACGCATCTCTGTGCTTCGGAATTAAAGCAACGCAGCACAGCCAAATGGCTTTTGCACCACGCTGCATAGATTCCTTGTAAATGAGGCCCTAACTCAGTGTCTAATTAGTAAAAGAATGAGTGCTGGTGTCTAAACCTCTCATCACAAGCCCATGGCTGTGCAATCAAATGTCAGCGTGCCCAATGTCAAGGCTGCATATTCTTGACTTCACGTCATGCCTCTTTAACCCAATACCTGAGACTCCCCGCCTCTTTATCTCTCCCTTGCATACTCCTACTTTTTGTCTGTGTGACAGGTTTTAATTCTTTCGCTTCCTTTGCCTTTCAACTTGTATCTGCTTTTCCCTCTCTTGCTCTCGGTAAAAGTCTCGTAGAGTAAAAATGAGAGCCGATGGCCCCCGACTGCCAACCACAAGCTCAAATACAGCACTGCACTAAGTACAGTTGATTACAGGGGGAAATTACAGTCTTTAAAAAAAAACACGAGTCACACTGTAGTGCATCTGAAAATGTGTGAACAGTGCAAGTTTCCATTCGTACTTCTGCTGAGGTTTTTGAATAAAGGAAAACCGCAACTCTGCAACTGAGAGGAATAATGGTTCTCCAATTGCAGATAGATTCAAGGCTCCATTGGTTTATAATCCTCCTTTGGAAAGACATCTTTTTTCATTTTGATATCTAGTCTATGACATGTATTCCATGAAACCCGTGACTGGGAAATCATAGCAATTGAAATATAGGTGTTCAGCAGTCCCTTTACAGAGAGATCACAATCAATAATGCAACCACAGGTGATGTTGGGCCCAACTATTTTAGACGGGTTGGGGACCTGTACATTTGGTTAGGAGTGATGGTTAAATCAAAATGCCGCAAGGGTAATAAAATATACTCCTTAGACCATTCATGCCATCTCTCTATCCCCTCTTTAATTGCGCAAATTGTCTCTTTTCAGAGAATGTATATGGAGCAGGGCAGGGGAGGTTTACAACACCAGGGACTTTTGACCACATGCATAGAGAAACATATACTGTACTAATATATAAGCTAGAAAGAGTAATGAGTAACTGGAAGGATACAACTACGAACACAAAATGTGAAAAGAACTCGCAAAAACAATCTACAGTAAATACAAATGCCATCTCAACTTTGAAATGTAAAGACCCATGGAATCTCTATTTTTATTGTAGTTATATTTAAGCGTGGCATAGTATGCTTTGCTGTTCCTTGTGCCTGTGATAAAACTCTTGCTCTCTCTCTTTCTTCGTAGGCGCTGGTGACCTGACAGGAGAGCCTGTGGGATATGTCACAGGGGTGCTAGCCGTGCTGGTCCATGCTGCTTACTTGGTTCTCATTCAGAAGACCAGCACTGACAGCGACTATGGGCCGCTCACAGCCCAGTACGCCATTGCAGTCACAGCCACCCCTATTCTGATCATCTGCTCGTTTGCCAGCATGGATTCTATCAATGCCTGGTCTTTTCCAGGATGGAAGGATCCAGGAATGGTCTGTACTTTCATAGCTTGCATCGTGATAGGCTGTGCTATGAACTTCACAACTTTACACTGCACCTATATCAACTCAGCCGTGACCACCAGCTTTGTTGGGGTTGTGAAAAGCATTGCTACCATTACGGTTGGCATGTTGGCCTTTAATGATGTGGAGCCAACCTCACTTTTCATAGCTGGAGTAGTGGTCAATACGATTGGCTCTGTAATCTACTGCGTAGCAAAGTACATTGATACCAGAAGGCAAATCAACTATGAAGATCTAGAAAAAGAGGCCAAACGGGAAGAAGAAGCAGAACACGGCAGAGGCCCGCAGCCACTATTTGCCTTGGAGGAAGTACCCAAGGAAAAACCAGAAGACGATGCATCAGAATTGGCAATGACGGCAGATGGAAATGCCCACGTGGAAAGAATGGAGCAAACGAACAGCATATCAAGTGTGGCTCCTCCCACCAGTGGCCCAGTGGAATCCACCACTGATGGACCCAACAAGAGCTCTTTTAGGGATGCGTACCTGGGAGTGTGGCGCTCAGTTAGAGGAATGAAGTTCATGAAGAAAGAGTGTTTGATAGAAAATGAGGAACTGCCAAGTCCTTGAAAGAGAGTGTCTATCATCTCTCCACAAAGACATTTGGATGAACCTGGTTGGAAGAGAATATGATTGATTAGGGGTCAAAGAACGATTGCACGCCTTTAATTTATATGTGTACAGAGGGAAACAATGCCTACCCAGTCCATTAAATTATAGTCCTTTCTCCTTCAGCATTGAAATGCGAGACAGCAGGCAGACCAGACAGATTCCCTTTTACAAGCTTTGTAAAATTGATAGGCAGGCCAAATGTATGAAGAATTTATCTGTATGCAAAAATATATTTTTCTTAAGGTAGGGAACAACAACTTAAAGATGTATTATTATTTGAAACAGAACTGGGGATTACATGAGTTCAGTCAAGTTGTGATGTGTTTGCTCATGTCCAACCCCTGTACTGTGTGAAATAGAAGTAAAGAGAAACATATTTAACTGTTATTGAATTTCATTTCTGATTTATTTATTCCACAGGGTATTAGAAAATATCCACAGGCAGATTTATAGAACTTTTTCCTGGCACAAAACGGACTTACATCATTAAAAAGTCTTCGGATATTCATGCATACAATTTGCATGATAAATAAAATATAGTAAATGTACATCTTACCCTCATCGGAGTGTTCTGCTGTTATGATCACCCTCTTCTCGGAATGTTCTAATGCTATGATTCCCCTCTGCTATGGGTCACACCCGGTAGAATTCCCTAGCTCTCAGAGGCACGTGCATTATACATTGGCTTATACAAAGAAAAAGAAAACGGACAAGTAACTGTATCTTCCACCTCCACTTAGTTTAGAGAACATAAGTGTAGAATAGAATATAAACTCCAAACATTGTTCATCACATATTTAGCAAGGGGAGGTGGACCCCACCCACCCCCGCTCTTACCTTCGGCCATGCGGGGCGGCCGTGACGGGACTCAGCAGCAACCCCCAAATCTTACACGAGGCCGCAGGGTGGCAAACCAGGGTGGCAAACGCAGGGACCGGCACACATCTTGCTACGCCACTTCCCCCAGCATCTGCATTCTACGTAATCCCCCTTTAAATAGAGAAGGGCTTATATGTCCTCTTTTCCAAAGCATATCTTTGAAGCTGGTGCATCTCTCGGACCCCGTATGAGCACAGCAGCACCATCGAACTGAGAGCAAGGCTAGCATTCGTAAGCATTAGAACCAGTGCTTTAATTGGGCCAGTACTGTCCGGTACTGAGTACCGGCACTTTTTTATTTTGAGAGGAAGAGTACCTGCACTTCTCAAAAGTGACATTAGACTTTGAATCGGAGAGTACCAGCACTTCTCAGAAACAGGCAGGCACTGATTAGGACATGTTCCATTCAGAGCCACATTTGAATGGAAACTGATCTTTAGCAAGCTAATTTTTTTCAGGAAGGTTATACCTCTTTGCTGCTGTTAATGACATGCAATGACATTACAATATTCCCCTCCCAACTAAGAAGTGCAGGGGCAGGAGGCCGGTGGCAATTTTCACACACAAGCACTTTGCATAAGAAAAACTAAAACTCATAAACACAGCCATTGAAGGGCCTTATTCTTGGGCCTAAAGCACACGTATCTTGCGTGAATACACTTAAACTCACACATACAGACCTTGGTAAAGAATGTCAAAGCTTGGGACATATAGGGACATCATCAAAACACAAGTAGAAACCTACTGGTCCTCTCACCGCATGGGCAAATGACCCACACACAAATTCTAAATGGGTGTGAAAAAAACAAACAAACTCACAGGGACGTCAGAGGATTGGCCAGGGACGTGCAATTCTCATTTGGTTGGCACTCCCAAAGAAGGACTCTATGTGGCATTAACAAAGATTTGGATGTACTTATATCACTTATCCTAACACCCAACTAATTTGTTGTCATTATAGAAGAAAGTTTAATTAAGTGCACCAATCAATCAATCTGGTATCAAGGTGATGCATGTAGGAAAGGTTGGCAGTGGCATGAAAGGAGGCTATTAATGGAGTAGAAAGTAAACACATGAAGATTTTATGATTTTCCCATGTGATTTAAATGTGTAAAATGGGTGTATGTTCAGTTTGTACATGCATGCTACACATCTACACACGTAACTGATGTAATGCATATTTTACTCCTGAATCGCAGGGTAATATGTGAAAATTGGTTTAAAAATATGCATTCTTTACTCACAGTCCTAACACTTGTAACACTTTGTGCAACTGAGGGGTCTTTAGGGGAGACATCCTTTACATCACATGTGATACATCACATGCTATCACAACGCAAGTTGTTATAACGACTTGCTGTAGGAGGCGGAAGTTGTTGGATTTAACATCCAACACCTTCCCTACTGTTGCACAGACTGGAGTTGGAATAGTAAATTATACTATTTCAACATCCAGGGCCCCCTACAGCAAGTCGTTGTAACGACTTGCATTGTAATGGTATGCAATATACACACACGATTGTTGTAACAACTGCGTTGTAATGGTATGCGATGTATCGCATGCGTTGTAACATTGCATATTCGGTCTTAACTCCATTGTGAATCAGCCTTTCACATTTGTCTCTTTAGACCACATTATACCCTGCCATTTTAAAAAAGACCTTATTTATCGTTCACACTTAAACTCAGATTGTCTGCAAATTAACAATTTCTGAGACTAACATATCAGGCCGTTAACATATTCTTTTCTATCTGCGATTAAAGCTGTGCCTGAGCAAATAATTTCAGGGAAACATCTGGTTTGAATTTGAAGGGGGTGGTGACCAAAAATCTGCCAAAAAGGACTGACTTTCTCTCCACACCTACAGCGGTATAGTCACCCTATTTAGAGTTCATTCGATGAGGTGGGCATCCTTCTGGCAGAGATTCCTTCTTCTCTGCCATCTTGTTTCATTATGGGTCAGAGGCAGCACAGCCATAAAAGATGGCGGACAGCCGCCCAATGTTTTAAAAGGGGGGATAATTTGAGTTAACGCAGTAACCCTCCAGTAAGGGCTGCAAGCAACATAATGCTGAAACAGCTGGTCTTGATGCATACTACAGTGTGTATGTTTCCACTCAGACGTATAGCAAGAGAGACCGAATTTCAACAGAAGAGTAATCAGGTTTCTAAAGAGAAGAATTATTGAAATGTGTTCTTTAAAGTGAAGTTTGTGTTTACAAATATGATTTGTATGCAGATAACACTTGACTTTCCTTGTTTTCTTTAAGTTATATTTTACAAATGACTTGTAAAGTGGCAAGTGTACAGCACATGTGCACTCCAACTGCTCTGGAAGTTGCAAGCATTTATTGAGACTGTGATAAAACTTGTTTTCCAATTTTGGATTTTGAAAGTGTATCATGATTTGTAGATGAAATTAAACTCATCTGAAAAGCGTAGGCTTTACATTGTTTACATTGCAACACATTTAACACAAATCTTCTAAACGCCATATTTATTTCCAATTGCCTCACGTGTTTTTACTGTATCGCACTGGAACACATGCGGACATTGGGGTCAACTAAAAAGCAAAGACAGACTACACGGAGTTGGTGATAATTTCATATAGTTGGACAGCCCTGATATGTTACATCATGCCTAAAGGCTTGTCAGAAAAAATTACAGACTAAAACGTCAAGGATAGATGTATTACATTTAGATACCCACTTTCTTTCAAAATGCCAGTCACACTTGCAGCCTCTTAGAAAGGTTGCACAAGAATCGACTGAGTGATGAACATGACTTCTGGGGGCAATATTTCACAAAGAGCCCTAGATGCCCAATAGCTACTTGCACTTTGGTATTACGGAAGGGGCACCAACGCAATATGGATTGCGTCTGCACATAGGTGGGATTCCATGTCATTCACTGATTTGTATATGAGGCATCCCCACACAAATGATGTCACACCTTTCTCCTTGTGACTTCTTACAGATACAGGTAGAAGGTCAAACAAGCTTTTCCAATGCACCTTCCATGCCATATTTGCGGTTGCACTTATTCAGTGTGCCGCAGAGAATGGCCCTTGGAGGGATGGTGCAGGAATCTCAGACAGCACCCACAGGTGGGAGCAATCTCACTTAGCATCCTCCTCCTGCAAGTTGATCCCAACCTCTCCTGAAAGTTAAGCTTGATCAGCTGTTTGTGAAATGGAGCCGTTATTTCAAAGCATAACACTATGTTTTACTACTGTGCTCTCCTCCCCTGCAGCTGTGAAGTCAGAGTTTACATTTGCGCTTGGGAAAGCGCGTTTTCTTTCATGATCTTTGCCTGAGGTTGCACTATGGTGCAGACACAGACTTATCTGACGAATCAGTAATAAGGCTCCAGATGTATGAAATCCTGTGTTTGTGATTTCCTAATAGCGAATTTTAGCGATTCGTTATTAGGAAATCACAAACTGTGATGGACAACAGTCTGCTTAACACTATTAGCGATTCGCAGTGAGTCGTAAATGGACCTGTCTCATGGGGTCAGCAGACCACCATGTGTGTAATTGCTTTTTAAATAAAGCAGTACCTTTTTTGTAGTGCATCCTGTTTTTCTTAAAAAATATTGACGCCCACATTCATAATGGGGAAGTGGTCTCGAGCAAATGGATTACCACCAACTTGAAGTTGGTGGTAATTACAAATGTTTTGGGACCGCATTCCCGGCCGCAAAACATTTATACAAACCATTCCTATTCGGTATTAGGACGGGGCGTCCTTAACATGCCCCTTCCTAATACCTAATCGGAAAAGCAAAATGCAATTTGGTAAATAAGTTACTGAGTTGCATTTTGCCTTTGTACATGACAACATACTTTTTACCGGTCGCAAACGGCCCGATTGGCCATTTGCAACTGGTAAAATGCTTCGTACATCTAGCCGCAGATGTTTCCATATCAACTGGACACCAGTTTTCCATTGTTAGCCTTTTCTTAAACAAGTCACTGCTATCAGATGTCTTAATCCTATTGGATCAATTGAAGCAAACCACAACCATGGTCATTGATTCACCAAACCGCAAGGGATAGTAGAAGTGATTCTACACATAGTTTGACCCCCTGTCCTCCCATGGATATCACAAGGTTGACCTTTTGCCCCAGTCATTGCCTCTCCACAGTCTCCTTTTTGCTGTTCAAGTTCTAAGAATAGGAAGAAGTGGAAAATTAGGAAGTAACCAGCTTTTCAAGTGACTAAGTTAGTAAAAGGGTTAGTAAACAGGTTTATTTGAACCCTGTTCATTTCTATTCCTACTGTTGCTTTTTAGGCCCCTGAGACTTGGGGTAGCAAGGGTAGTGCAATAGAGGATAACAGGACAAGCCAGGGCCAGCACTTTTTAGCACTGGCCACGCTTATTTGACCTCTATTACCAAGAGTGCAGCTCACAGAACACACTGATTTGTTAAATGAAGATCCAGGACAGGAAAACCAGTGTCCCAGTGAGATGAATGAATCTGGTAACCACAGTATGAGTTCACTATACTTAGGGGTACAAGCCAATCTGGCTCTGGAGTAGTGGGTAAAGACTTTCTTTTCTAATACACACTCACACCGTGTTTCTTCTACAGAACTCCACAAGATCAATAGACCTTTCTTTCATTTTAAGGCCCTGTTAAGGTATATAAATCCACCCCACCACTCTTATGTTGCCCCTTTTACTCTGAACTAGTGGAGATTCTCTTGACTGGTCAATTCAAGTAATAGTGAGTTTCTACATTCCTACTGCTTGAAATTATTGAAAGGGTGTGAGTGTATATTTGTATGTTCTTGTTTTGTTGGGGAGGGGGGTGCAAAGGCCCAGTGTAATATAGTTGGACAGAGCCATACATCTTTTGCCCAAGAAATATTGCATCTCAATAAATACTTGACAGGGAACACAAACTATGTGCCAAAATGAAAAGGGTGATGAATGACACTATTTATCTAAACATGTGGACGGGACTGCTCATTTTACAGTTCCTTTAGTGTTTACTGCAAAAGAGCTGCTGATATTATTTTGTACATTTGCACACCTCTGTCTTAAAATTCTACAATAAACATGTGGATGCCATAAGTGTTCAAACGTTTCTTTCATTAAAACTTTGATAATGCAACAAAGAAAAATATTTATTGTGACCAATTTTCTGCAAAAGAAACTGTGAAAATATTTTTAAGTGCATTGAAATGGGATGAAAAGCTAAATAATGTATAAATAAACAGAATGCACTTCTCTACACAAGTTTGCCTTTGTTTTTCTTTATTGGTTCTGAAAAGCTTGTGCTTGGTCATTTTATAAAACAAAATATAAAATGTATATAAATAAATTTTTTTAAAATACGCTTTTGAGGGGTACGTCATTTGAACGTTGTCTTTTGGACTTGACTATATTTTGATTTTAGTTATCTGCTTTCAGAAAATACACTGGAGAAATATTAATAGATAATGTGCTAACATCAGTGCTTTAAATGGGCCGGTACTCACTGGCACTGAGTACTGGCACTTCTCAGTTTTCTCCCCCCGACTACTGGAACTTATTTTCGGGCAAGGAGAGTACCGGTACTCCATGAAGCAGCAGGGCTCAGGCCCTGAAGTACGGGTACGTGCAACGCAAAAACTGAAAATTACCCTTTCAGATGGTGCGTGTTTATGTGCTGCTCTGGTAAGCAACAGCCTGTGTATTTCTGCACTTGGGTGCTCCTTCAGGGTTAGGTTCTCATCAGGCGCGCAAGGCCATTGGGATCACAGGGCTTCAGACACACCCTACCCCATCAGGTATACTTAGGCGGGCCACATGTTGGGATATTTCGGTACCTCCTGAGGGACTGTTCTTTGTGTTATTTTTCTGGTTTAAAGAGCAATGACGACTACTGATGTGGGATGCTGGAGAGGAAGGAGAGGTGAGGGAATTGGACAGGGCCCAAACCTGCTGGACACCTCACATGGCCCATTTCCAGGACTATGGTTAATGTGCTAATATCTTAGAATGTATGTGATCTCAAAGGATACCAAAAAAGATACAGAGTGTTATCCTATCTTAAACGGTATCAGGCCTGCATAGTTATGTTGCAGGAAACGCACCTTTTGTAGAACGAGGTAGAGAAGCTAGGTCATGTGTACGGTGCTACATACTCTAATCATAGGAGAGGGGTAGGGACGTGGTTGGCGCCAGGCGTCCTCCTTGATAGGTGAACAGTACATGCAGACCCCATAGGCAGCAACTATTAGATGTTTGGAGACAGGAGACATAATCACCAGATAGACAAGGTGTTCTCATACTATACACATGGGATATAATCGTATAGACTATGTGTTGGGGACGACAAAAGATTTGGACTGATATGCTTCCTCAGCCAACCTAAATAGATATTTGTCAGACCACTCACCTCTAATCCTGACTCTCTACGCTGGGTGGATTAGACTGAAAATCCTGTTGTGGAAATTGTGAATGAATGTGCTGACGGGTGGCATACATTAAGGGGTACACTCTGCATGTTTTCTGTGCAAACGGGTATACTTCAGTGAGTAGAGCAGTGGAATATGAGGCTTTTAAGGTTGCACTGCGAAGAGTGGGCATGGCCTGAGTGGCTGGAGTAGGAAGACAACTAGAACGAGAATTAACGAACTAGAGAAGGAACAAGTGTACCGACAGAGGATGCTCAGAGGGTGACAGATCTGGATAGTTGCTGGCATTTCTGGCATGGCTGGTGAACAGGGAGAAGCCCCATATGTGTAAACTATCCCTACAGGCATGGCTTTAAGTCTGAGCACCAGCAGTTTTTAGGAATGGAAAGTTTGAGACCACTATCCAGGACAATGCAAGGACAACAGGAATACTCAATAGAAGTGTTTTTGCATTATCATGGCTCACTCCGCCTCTAACCCCACCCACTAGCCACGTCCCTAGCTCAATTTGATGGGTACCTGCACTTATTTTTCCCCATTTAAAGAACTGGCTAACATGACATCCATTTAAGTTCTTTTAATTGTCTTTCTCCCGAAGCTGCATAATGAACCTATTGGCTCCACAGTCACTATACCAACACAACACCAACTAACATAGGCATACTACATAATGACAAGAACATCATTGCATCGAAGAACGCAATGCGAAACTATGAGAAGGTTAGAAATAATCGACCGCAACATTTAAAAAAATAAAATGACAAGCAAAATGCCATTTGTTGGCTGGAAAAAACTCTGCCTGGGACCACAGAGAAAGCTCATTCCAGGCTAATCCTAGCATACCACCAATCCTTTGCTTCTGAACAAGGTCTGCAAGGGAAATGAATGACAAGATGTATGATCTAATGTGAGAAATAGTTGCAGGTGCCTAAGGCAGGATCCTGAGCTGAAATACAGAGTCTGGGGCAATATTGTGACCCGGACTAAAGTCAAGTATTTGGGGCTGCATTGATTAGCAAAAACATTTTGAGTTAAATATAAAAACATCCATTCAGTTTTTACCAGAGACATTTTAGAATACACAGCTTTACTTTGCAATGTGACTTATTTCAGGAGAAGAATTTAGAGGTGAGTTCCAGAGAAGTAGTCATTATACACAGTAGCTAGAGTATGCAGAACATTAATTAATACCTCAGGAAGTCGAAGCTCACACTTAAGGCGTATAGTCCTCCAGGTTTACCAATAAACAAAGAGCGCACATGTTCTTATCATCAATATTTGTATTAACAATAAAGCACAGAGTTCACGTTTCTCCATACATTTACATATAAATATACATCTAAACATTAGTCAGACAACTGCAAAGTTGTTCTGTTTAATTGGAAATATTCAAACAATTACTGTGCTCCCAGCTTTTCTTTTCTATCTGATGGTTTGAAATGAGTCAGGCTCTACTACCCAGTATCCAGGTCTACAAAGCAAGTGATATTCCTGCTGGCCACCTAAATTAGAAAACATTCCAACACAGCATCTTCTAGCCCTCATTCCAGTGCTTTCCTATTACCTGTAATTTAAAGTAAAAATAAAACTATTCAGTCAACCCCAGCTCTTCCTCCAGAGCAGCTACAGTGGCTGCCTGACCTTTTGACATTTTTAGATAGCAGCATCCAAGGGAGACATTTGCATTTTAAAATTAGCAAGACCGGTAATAGAAGTAGAGCTGGGAGTAGGGGTTGCCAGCATGTTTTGTATGTTAAAAAGTAAGGAAAGAAATTTGATTCTGCTACCTTAAACTGTAAAAAGATCCAGCAGAGTTTCCTCCGAAGCAGCATTGGCACATCCCTAAGCTTCTACTCACCATGTGTGATTGGTGCATCAACTTGGCATGCACTGAGATAACAGCACCCTCAGCCTGCACAGTGCTGCTAGTTACTTCCGCCTGGTTTTTATTTAAAGACGTTTACAGCACCAGCCCACACATTGCCGCTGATCCAGCTGTCTGGGCCAACCCTCTTACCATTTGTCCTCCAATGAACCTTTCTCATCGACTGAGAGGTGATGGGAGTTAAGATTAGATTAATCAAATTTCAATTAACAGTGTAACGCATTTGGTTACACAATAAGGACCAGTAATCAGGGACTACAGTTAAGAAAATGTATTAAAAGTTAGCAGTGAAGTTAAGGTACAGAAATCTCAGCACTATGCTATAAAGGTACAGAATAACAACAGGGAAACCCAACCTCCTAAAGACGTTGAGGCATACCAGTATTAAACACACAAGACGTTCAGTCACAGCAACACAAAAGATCAATACTGAGGTTTGGTATTCAGAGAAGAGTTTCCGGCTCTCTCTTCAATACGTGAGTAAAATCAAAAATTGTCTAAGTTAAAGTCCAAACTAAATGGATGGTTGCATCTAAAAGAATCTCAAAGCTAGTGAAATTCAATAAAAGAGAAAGATAAGGCAGTGCAGGAATAATAGGAAGAATGGGAAGGTGTCAGCATTTCAAAAGCTTGATCAAGAGTCTTCTTGGGCCATGGGAACAAGTGTTAGCCTAAGCCACACTTAGCAAAGAATCAAGGGAAAGCACAGAGGTCTAAACATCTTAAAGTCCCCAAAAAAAGAATGCCTGAACTCAGATGGTGCAAACACAAGAGTCTCCTGATCGACACCTCTCTCTTCGCATCATCATGGGATCCATTGTCCTTTTCCATTCTCATGTTGTAAGCTGCAGCGTTCACGAAATGTCCCACACTGGACATGGGAGTGACATTGTTCTTGTTCATTCAGGCCATATTGCAATAATGCTGACTAGAACACTTCAGTTAACGCTCTCCCTCTCCATGTTCTTTGAATAACGCAGATGAATAACACAAAAGAACCTGAGAGGTCTATCAGCCAAATGTATCGGCCAAACTGGCATGTAATGCACTATGTCAGTGGGTGCTGCAGTCACCATGGAACACATTTCTAAAGAAAGAAAAAGAGCATGAGTCACGTGTTTGAGAAATACAAACTCAAATATCTAAAGCTTACTCAAAAACTGGTCAACAAAATCCAGAACAGCTTCTTATGGATAACCATCAAACGAACCAAGTGATCAGTCATATCATTTGGCCGTCCACTCTGTGACCAGGCCGTTCTTTGCCAAGGTCTTCTTCTCAGGCTCTCTCACTATGGGTAGTACAGTATTGTTTCGAATTTGAACTAACAAACCATATGAATTGCACCTGCAAGGAAAAGTTATGTGAGCAGAAAATGGAAAACAGTATTTTATGCGGAATGGAAAACAGGCCTACTCGAGTCAACTTTAAAGTATTAAATCAATGGTGCACCTTTAATATGCATGTGCACTTTCAAACGCAAGTACAGATACATTGTCAGTACATTAGACTCATATTGCATGTGGCATACAGTAACATCTGGAATATGTACGTGCAAGTATGGGTAAGAACTACATCCTAATGCAATATATAAAACATTAGTGAACACATTATACAAATCCTTTTAGTTTCTACAGTGTGTATACATTTAATAAGTAAGGATAGTTTATTTATCAAGTCTTCAAGGAATATATCATTTAATATCGTTAAGTCACACAGTATATGAATGAAGTCTCTACTGCTACGGTGACTGCATTTTAATAATGATGTCAAGTGCAACTCTTTACATTAGTCATTAGAAACATGTGCTAAGGGCACGTGTATGTTATGTATTTGTGACGTGTAAGGGTGGAGGCAAAATTGCACTGCACCAATACTGCCTCTGATGACGAATCAAGACATCACATTAAGATTTTTTAAACGGTTATCATATCGACAAATCACAATCTGGTTGTTTCCATCATCTTTTTTCTGGATTCCTCCAGAAACTTCATGTCATCATCAATTAATCAATCAATCAGGGATATGTGAAGTGCGATAATTACCCGTGAGGGTCTCAAGGTGCTGGAGTGGAGGGGTGCAGCTCCAATTCAGCAGAACAGCCAGCTCCTAAAGCTCTTCCTGAAGGTGTGAAGAGTGGGGGAACGTCTGATGTTGAGCGGGAGCTCATTTCAGGTCTCTGTGGTGATGCAGGAATAGTCTCTTCCACCTGCTCTGGCTCCGCAAATGACCGGGATTTCGGCGAGGTTGGTGGAGCCAAGGTTTTGGTTTTGCTCTGTTTATCTTCTAGTTTTACATCAGGTCTCTTTCTCTTCAATCCCTTTTTCACTGTACACATTTATATCCCTTCATAGATTAAAAACAAGACTAATCCACAAAGAGCAATTATCACTAAGGCTTTCAAAATACATCCAACATTTCCACCCTCTAAGTTTCCAAACCATCTGTCTATTGCAGCAAATCCATTCCTTACTGCCTCCCACGCACCTGTTGTGTCTAACCCTTTCAAATCTCTTTTTAAGTCGGTAATGTTCTGGAATATAAGTACAACATTGTTGTACCTTTAACATCCAAAAGACATTGCCCTCCTTTGAAAGAAGGATGCCTAATGCAAGTCTATTCTGCAAAACCATGGCTCTGATTGCAACCAATCAGATAATATATAACAAAAAAGTCCTCCAGCTGCACTAGTAGACAACTTATCAACTACAGTAGAAAGCTTTCTAATCTTATGCAAGTTTAATATCACTCCTGTAGATGGTATTAGAGCACCAAAGATGTCTCCTAAATTTTCACTAGCACTGGCAACTCCCTTTGTTCTCAAATATTGTTCTCCTGTGGGGCCATCAAGTTGTCCCACATGATAGATATTTGGAAAAAATATCCCCATGTAACATGTTCCTTCCCATCACTTGGGTAACCTGTAAATGCATTTTCCCACAAATATAATAAACTTCTGGGAAAATAAGATCTTGTCCATCCAAGTATAATCCCCAATTTCCACAAACTTCGAAGGCATAATCATAATTACTGTACCTACATAATTTCCCTTTGTTTTGCCAATCTAAATCTGAAGCTGCTAAATGTCCCACTAATCTGTGTTCACTTTCTTTTTTTGCCCATTGGGGTTAATTTTGAATGGTTTTCTGATTTAGCCAGTATGTCTTGTTTCTGTCTTCTACCGAATCTATGAATTTCTTTTCTACACCTGTTAAGGAACAAGTTAAGTTATGTCTATATGTGTAAGCAGTGTTTAATGTAATGGTTGGTCTAAAGAAATGTTCTACTATTGCTAAGTTTTTAGCATCAGGCTGATGATTCAAATGCTTCAACACAGGAACTTTGAAAAAAAACAGGTCATGATTCGAATAATAATATTGACGATGACCCTTCATGAGAATACGCTCAGCAAAAATCTACAGGTAACTCAATATGTCAAGGGGAGGTGATGTTATGTTATGCCCTCAGCAACGGATGCAGGTAATTGCTTGCTGACATAGCAATCCCTAGCATCCATCGAGTCAAAATATTCGTACCGCAATTTAGAATAAACATTCAATGAATCGTCTCCTCTAGATGCATCTACATGTAAATCTTTCTCATCTATTGTAGGTAAACTACTGTCACTAGGAAGTGGTTTTTGAGAAACACTTGTAGACCTAGGCTGTTCTACAAGAGAAGGGTGGGGTAAATGCAACATTACTAGCGACTCAATTAGTACTTAAGATCACAACAACAAATACTCCTACACATAAGCATATATGTCTATTAGTATTAGAGTTAGGCTCCATGAATTCTGTGAAGTTAGATCGTTTAAGGAGAAGATTTCAGCACTGTCTTCTCAATTTGTTTCTAATTGTGCAAACAGCGAAGCAAAGTTCAAATGTGTTTTCAGCAACATATGGATTAATGATTTTCGTGAGACTCCCTTAACCCTATTCCGTGTTCTTCTAAGTGCCAACCTTAAGCTCCTTCAGCAGACACGGTCCTTGGTAGTCTTGCGGGTAGCTTGGGTAAAATACATTAAGTTCTTTCTCTAATAAATGTTCAGTTCAAATTCACTAATGATCACATCCAGGATAAATTGACTGAGTCTGTTTAGTGGCAATGCAATTTCTAAACTCAGTTCAGTCGCAAAATTCAGTTCAAGGAGAATCAATTGAATGCAAATTGTTATAGTAAAATGTACAAAATGCTCTCTCCCACTCATTGACAGCTAGGTATGTCCGGTCGGGTGAGGAGTACCTCCTGCAGGGGAATCTCGCTCTCTTTGAACTCCTAACTATTGGGCCTTCTCCATCACTGTCACTTAGGCTAGATCCTTCAGTATCTTCTGGGGTAGTGTGTGGCACGCACATCAGACAAACTGCGTCTCCCTCTTTCCTGTCTCCTTGGCCACCGGTCTCCAGGCACACTTATGTTACTGCTCTACTCGGCCCATCACCACGGTCTAAATCTGTGGCACTCAACTCTACAGGATGGGACTCTTCTGTACCGACATCAACTGTTGACACTCTCAGACCCCCCTCAGACCGAACAAATGCTGTTCCAGCTTCTTGCTGATCCCCAACAGCTTGACTAACCTGCTCTCTTTGTTTCACTGTAACCACCAGCACTCCAGGGACACAGGTGCTGTTATATCATCAAGGGCACAAGGGACTCTGCGAGTATGGGTGGCATGCACCTAGTTGGTGAGACCTCAGCACTTTACAGCTGTTGTAGTGACCAAGATGGCCTGGTAGGTTCCTCGCCACTAAGGTTCCAAGCACGACTTGCGCACGTGCTTCTTCACCATAACCCACTCGCTGTGTCATGTTCTTATCTAGGACCCTAATTCGATATTCCCGATTTATGCCCTAGTGAGGTTATAATCAATAATGTCCTGACAAAGGCATAAGAATCAGATTCATATTCAGTAATAGCCCATGCAATCCAAAGCACAGCACGGCTACTCCCATCGACTCCTAGAAAGCACAACGCGTTCTTTAAACAAACCAAGCCTCGAGCAGCCCGGGAAAACCCACCCTGCTTTTGTTTTGATTTGAATAAGAACTCCTGAAGTCCTGCAAGAACTGTTAGTTCTTGGTGACGTCTTATGTCCAACCTTACGTCAAACCCGGCACCTTTCAGGTATAAAATACCAACAGTTGCCTTAAGCAAACACACAGTAGTTTGGGGCAGAGCGGCCATCTACTTGCCCGAGAGCCAAGCTGATGCGAGTGCCCGCGGAAGCCGCCCCTCCTGTTTGACGCACTGAGAGAGACGCTGTCTTTTTCTCCAGCTGAGAAAATCCAGCTCCGGTGTTTCCAGCCTACCCTTGCAGGTTGCTGGGATATCGACTCCTGAGGAAAGAGATACCAGACCTCCCACATTCTATTACCAAGGTACGGAGCTGACTAAACCCTTAAGAGAATTCTTGATGCAGATTCTTGGCAAAATTATCTTAACCAACTTCACTTAACATCGCTACTTACTTGTCCCTTCCCACGTTTTAGGCTTAGGTCAGGTACACCGGGGTAGGTGTAGTTAGAAGCACCAGTTGAGCCTTTTAGTCAATATATTTCTGTATGTATATATTTTATCAATTTTAAAGTATCATACGGCTAAGAAACCGTATCAATGCTTTTACAGTATTATTTCATAATACTACTTTTACTGTACGCACTTTACTTTACTTTAAGTATTGCAATTGTGGAAATTCATTTCTCTTGCATGAGAAGGAAGACTGCTCAATAAATAACACCTTTTATTGAAAACGCCCGTCTCTCTATTTCTCTGCATTCTGGTGAAACTAAGTATGCACTGCTGACTGAGTGAAATATCTGTCTATTGTTTTCACACGACTCTAGAGATATACTCTTATTCTGAGGGAGCAAAGTTGTCATGTTTATGCGGTTGTCAGAAACTGAATCCCTTCTTCTCTGAGCCAGGGAAGTTTATCCATCCCTCTTCATTCAAGAACGTTTCCAGTGACCTCTGAGCTAGCTGGCGCAAACCTAAATTAAGTTTAACATAGTCAGTAGAGACCTAGATTAACTCAGTCCTACGTCTACACTGCTGTTTATGGTATTCCAATGCGCAGAGCCTATTGGGAAAATAGGAACTACACTACATGGCGACCAACGTTTGGTAAGGCGATAATCTAACGCAAGACAATAGAGTAAATCAGTCGTGCTTTTTCACACAGATCCCTTTCCCCATATTAACTCCAATATAAATCTGGAGTCGGTGAAAGGTTAATATCCGCCAGAACTTAGTCGGATGAGAATCCTATGTATTAATTTCTGGTTTGATCAACGTTGAAGGATACAGTGTTCCAAAATATTGTGCACCTAATCTTTGTTTCCTTGAAACTCGATCTGCAACAGAAAACTTTCAGTCAGTTAAAATGACAGAAAGTGACTAAGAAAGGGAGCGAGCAAGACTAGCAGCTCGACTCTTAGAGAAAGACACAAGTCTCCATGAAACCGACCCGGATGCTATACTCATTCCGGTCAATGTAAGAAGAACTATAACTCTAAAACTTATAGAAAATGGACTGACACCGCAAGGTGGTACAGTCATATTCGTGATAGAGGCGCACGAATATCGGCAGACAGAGGTATTCTATTCATGGATACATTTTCCAGCAGCACACGCTACGACAAAAGACTTCCACTATTACAAAATAGAGGAACCTCCGGATGAATACACTCCTTTAGAGGAGATTGAAATCCCACTAAAATACCAAGAGCACCTGCTCTGGTTTAAAGGCGCCCTAAAACATAATGATCACATTACCAGGCTCGGTCCACAGAGAACTCCTGAGGCGGAAGCCGGGAGGAATCAATCGCCGATTTTAAGCATTATTGCCTAAAACTGTTTTTAAAATACCTGTCTGTCCTGCACTTTCACCAAGAGCACTCCCCCCTCCCTTTGAAGCTGCTCACAGTCACCGCGCGGCTGATTTGAACGCTGCCGCGGGCCTGACAAACAATTGCCGCCACTTGCAAGGGAAGTGAGGCCACGCCCACCGCCCGAGGCCACGCCCCCCCCCTAGACTATATAAGTCTCGCTGAATCTTGCCCGCATTAGCTGACACAGAGAATTCCTGAGGCGGAAGCCGGGAGGAATCAATCGCCGCTTTTAAGCATTATTGTCTAAACAGTTTTTAAAATACCTGTCTGTCCTGCACTTTCACCAAGAGCACTCCCCCCCTTTGAAGCTGCTCACAGTCACCGCGCAGCCGACTTGAACGCTGCTGCAGGCCTGACAAACAATTGCCGCCACTTGCAAGGGAATTGAAGCCACGCCCCCCGCCCGAGGCCACGCCCCCCCCATTTCCCACAAAAGGATGTGCACCGTCCGGACGCGCTCTGCGGGCGCGCCGAAGGCGCGCCAAAGGTAAGCCCATCTGCGCCCGTCCGTGCCAGTACGAGCCCAGGGCCCAGCCCCCCTGTTTCTCTCGCTTCATCCCCCATTACCTACTCGTCAGCCACTCTCCGGAATCTGGCAATAAGCACCCCAGACCTCTGTCTGCACTCAATTTCTCCAGATGAGCATCTTAACAAATGCAATCACTGTGCATACAAACTCACTCTGCAGCCACCCCCCAAAGTTCGGACAATCAAAATGGCTCTGCTCAACTGCAGATCACTCCCCAAGCACAGCACCGAAATAAACCTACTAATTCTGAACAATGACATTGAAGTGCTGTTCCTCACGGAAACGTGGATCAACTCTGCATCCGACCCAGACATAGTTCAAGCCCTCCCACCGGGCTACACAATTAAACATCTGGACAGACCACAAGGATTAGGAGGCGGACTAGCAATAATCACGAAAGCCCACCTCATCTGCCATCTTAAGGACAGTTCAGTCCTTAATTGTGAAAACGTTCACTTCTCCCTACATCTCTTCCCGGAAAAAACTCTGTCGGGTCTACTCATATACAGACCCCCGGGACCACTTGGACAGTTCCCTAACTCTCTTGTAGAGACTGTCACCTCCTTGGCCTGTCTATCGCCTAACTTTACAGTGCTAGGAGACCTTAACATCCACTTCGATGACCCAGGGAACAAAATAGCGGGAGACCTCAAAGAAGATCTCTCCGCACTCAGCTTCTCCTTGAAAAACCCCCTGCCCACTCATAAAAAGGGCCACCTTTTGGACCCTATCTTTTCAAATATTCAAGAACTCTCCACATCATCTCCCCTATCAATCCCATGGACAGATCTCCACCTGATCTTCCTCAAAATGCCAATCACCAGCCAAATCAGCCCCAGCCTTCCACCCCAAGCGCCCTCGTGCTCATGGAATAAACTTAACACGGATGCCTGGACCCACCAGCTCATAGCCTCCACCCCTACCTTGAACCCGGATCCCTCTCTAGCAGACATCCAATTCAGAGATTGGATAGAATCGTCTCTGGACATGGTTCTCCCCGTCAAACGGCTCCCTAGCAAGAGGAATTCGTACAAATCCCCCTGGTTCACTTCGGAACTACGAGATCTCCGGAATAAATGTAAAAAACTGGAACGTCTCTGGAGAAAAAATTGGAACCCTAACAACAAAGAAACCTATAAATCGGCCATTAAACAATACAAAACTCTCATCAAAAACACACAAGCCTCGAACTACGAAGGGAAAATCATGGCCGCCTCCAACTCCTCCAGGGAGACTTACCGCATAGTAAAAAGTCTCATGAAAATCCCTGAACCGCAGCCGGCCGCTGATCCCACCGGTGCCAGATGTACCCAACTCGCTGAGTTCTTCTCAGCTAAAATACAAAAAATCATAATGACCTTCCCCAACACCTATCCCCCAATCGACCTCCCAGCTGGGACCATTGACCCAGACGCACCAACTCTGAAAGCCTTCCTGCCCGTTTCCACCGAGAGGCTGTTGGACACTCTCAACCACGTGAAGAGTGGATCCCCGGTCGACCCAGCCCCTATGAGCAAACTCAAACTAGTAGCCCCCACTATATCCCCCCATCTCACGAGGCTGATAAATGCCTCTCTCTCCAGCGGGATAGTTCCCACCAGCTGGAAAAGTGTGATAGTTCTGGCACTCATAAAGAAACCTCACCTTGACCCACTGGACTCTTCCAACTTCAGACCCATCTCCCTCCTCCCATGCATTAGCAAATTGGCAGAGAGAATTGTAAATGAACAGCTCTCAACATTTCTAGAAACTAACAACCTCCTTCGCCACTCACAGACAGGGTTCAGACCCGGACAGGGGACTGACACCACCCTCCTGGCCGTAACAGAGGAGACAATGTCCATTCTGGATGCAGGAGGATCTGTGGCAGTGATCCTCCTGGACCTGAGTGCCGCCTTCGACACGGTGGACCACACCATCCTTCTCCACCGCCTCGGAAAAACAGGCATTTCGGAGACCGCTCTGGCTTGGCTAAAACCTTTCTTGGAAAACAGGAACTTCCAAGTGGCCGACAGCCACGGTCACTCTAAACCTCTCCCCCTGAACTGTGGAGTCCCTCAGGGCTGAGCCCCACACTTTTTAATGTTTGCATGGCTTCTTTGGACGACATCGCCTCCCCATTCGGCATAAAGGTGGTCATGTACGCCGACGACACACATCTACTCGTCTCCATCAATCAGGCCGATCCTTCAATGGAGAACTTAGTCTCCTGCCTGCACAACATATCTATATGGATGGGCAACTCCAGGCTCAAACTCAACGGAGAGAAATCCGAAATCATGCTTCTAGGCGACCCTAACAAACTCCCCAAAACCCTTGCCTGGCCAGCTAGCATGGGCACCCCCCCCATACCAAAACAAGAAATCAAGAGCTTGGGCTTCTGGCTAGACCAGTACCTCAGCTTCAGAGCCCAAGCAAGAAAGACAGCCGGCACTTGCTTTGGGCTCATGCGAGCAGCCCGTAAGATCCTTCCGCTTATCCCCCCCAGTCCAGGAAAATCTTGATTCAGGGCCTCATCATATCAAGATTAGACTACGGAAACCCCCTATATCTAGGCGCACCTGTAGCTATCATAAAAAAACTTCAGCACGCCCAGAACGCCGCAGCAAGACTACTGACGGGAACGAAATCTAGATGCTCAGCCAGGTCCTCCCTCAAGGCGCTTCACTGGCTCTCCATCCAAGAAAGCATCTCCTTCAAAGCCTTGTGCATCTCCCATAAAATCCTACAAGGCAAGGGCCCACCAATACTGAGACCTCTCATCAAGCAACACAAATCAACCCGACAACTCAGGTCGGACACCCTGTTTCTGGCGAGCGTACCCAGAATAAGGAAAGCTCGCACTGGCGGCCGCCGCTTTTCTTATAATGCTCCCAAGTTTTGGAACAGCCTCCCTCTTAACATCCGCAAAGAAAACATTCTCCTCTCATTTCGCAGACTGTTGAAAACCTGGCTGTTCCCCCAATAATCCATCCCCAGGAGTACTGTTAAGCTTTAGAATTAGCGCTGGGACGCCCGAGGGTAGCTACGCGCTCTAGAAATTCTAAATCAAATCAAATCAAATCAGGTAGACCAGGAGCAACGTGGCCGGTTCTAGCCAGCTACACACCACATCCAGACATTGATAATATGTCAGTTCCGGAACTTTTAGCTCAGCTAAAACTCTTAATTAAAATACATGGACAATTAGTCCAATATGTCATGCGGACCTCAATAGTCCAACCGACATTTAACATTCCACAGAGGACCCCTCACCAGGGGACCATAAACAAAATCACACCACAGAAAATACAATCATGTCTTGGTAAAGTACCCATAAAACGGGAACAAATTCCATTTTGGTTAGCACAGAAAATTACTCAAATAGAGGCAGTATTTCCAGATACTACTCCTACTGAGAAACACAGAATTCTGACTATCTGCCTCCCGATGGGGATCGCACCACATGTGGAGGACTGTGACACTTTGGGGCACAGTCTTTGCTTCCATCTACACAAAAACACACGGTGCCCCGTCTATGGCGGTCATACCAGATTATTAAGACAGATTCAAAATGAATACAGTCCAGAACCAGCTTTAACTCTGGGTTCGAAATTACTAAAAGACTTCAAGCTGGTCTCTGCTATATTATTAGCCAACATAAAAGGTGAAGCAGCATCTGTGGCGATCCGCCAGAAACTAAAGGAAACAGATATAGCATCCCAACCATTGGAACTTGCCAGAATTATAGAAAAATCCTATGAAGAGCTAGGAAGAGATAGTTTGGGTGGGAAACCGATAAAACCCCAACTAACTGAAAATCCTGAAAAAACATTTATTAAAAATAATTTAAAAACTCCAAAAAAGAGTTGGGAGGGTAATAAACAAACCATTCCCAGGGAAAAACGTTTCCAGTCCAGAAGAAAGTCTCCTCAGCGTAGAGAGAGATCTCCAGGCCGAGAAGACAAGTCTCCCCAAAGGGAACCCCCTAAAAAAAGATACAACCTTAGAGATAGGGATAAAATAAGAAAACCCAACAGATATCAAGATGTCGATACACCTCCCTCTAGATCATTCTCACGGAATCCTTCTCGATCTTCCTCACAGAAATCGGAAAGAAGTGGACGGTCAGAACACAGAGAAGAGCACGCCACGTCCAAAGACAAGGAACCTGCTCATCAAAGTAAAAAATTAAAACTTCCCAGAAAGAAGGTAGAAAGTATTAAAATTAAATATGCCGAGAATTCTGAGGACACAGCTGAAAAACAAGACCACCATGGGTGGCAGATCCTTCTCTTACCTGGCTGCTAAAAAATGGAACTCACTCCCCGCGTACCTTCGCCTCACCCAGAACCACCTAGCATTCAGAAAGCAACTTAAAACATGGATATTTGACAAGTAATCCTCCTCCCCTTTCTAAGCGCCTTGAGACCCTCTGGGTAGGTAGTGCACTATATAAATTCTCTGACTTGACTTGACTTGACTAGACAATGCTAGACAGCGGAGCAGAAGTGACCATAGCTCACAAGACCCTAATGAATCTTCTGGAGACAGTGGACACGAATGATTACATTCAAGTGGAAACTGCAGACACACGAGTTAGTGTGCCCCATAAGCTATATGAAATAACATTACGTATAGAGGGAGATAAAACCAGGAAAATAAAAAGTCTCTTTTGGGAAAAACTTTCAAAAGGCTATGACATTCTGTTAGCTGAGAAAGACTGGCCACCAGAGTTTGTCAGGGAGTGCCCTCATGGCGAAGAAATGATTATGCGTGCCTTCTCGAATCATATCCCGATTCATAAAAAATATACTTATGCAAGAAAATGGGCAGTAGCCCATGCTTCTGCTTTGTACAAAACTCATGTAGGATGGGATGAGGACTCACCTCACCACAAGATCCAGTTAAAAAACCAGCCCACTGCACAAAGGCAGTATCCAGTTAAGCAAGAAGCTAAAAAACAAGTCAGGGAGATCTTAGATCAACTTGAATACCAAGGGGTGATCGAAACATGCACCTCTCAAATGAACAATCCTTTGCTTCCTGTCTCCAAGCCAGACGATTCATATAATCTAGTTTTAGACTACAGACACCTTAACTCCTGTTGTAAAACATTTGCAGTGCAAAACTCACATAGTGCAGCACTAATTAATAACATTGTGCACAAAAATATAAAACAACATTAGACATCTCTAATAGATTCTTCTGTCAAAACTTTGCACCAGAAAGCAGGTATTTGACCGCTTTCTCAATATTTGGGTCGCAAAAACAATTTTGCAGACTCCCACAGGGATTCAAGAATAGCCCGGGATTATTCTCAGCAAGGGCAACAGAGTTACTACAAATATATGATGATGAAGCATTATCATATGTCGATCACATCTATCTCACAGACGATGACTTGGAGACTCACTTAAAAAGGGTGAACACCATAATACTTAGACTCGCCTCAGTGGGTTACAAATTCAACTTTAAAAAGTCACGAATTGCCCATCTAACTGTCCTATTTTTGGGTTATGAATTATCAAGTGAAGGCAAAAGACTGGCAGACAATTTCTTAGAGAAATGTGCTGTACTCCAAGCACCAAAAACGCTGAAGAATTTACAATCACTACTAGGTTTCCCGAATTTCGGAAGAACATACATTCTAAATTATGCTGATAGGGTTAAACCTCTCTATGAATTAATAAAACCAGATTTCAAACAAACATATTGGACTCAGAAACACACAGAAATTTTGAGATCACTACAAACAGACATGTTAACTAAAACAAAATTGCAAACACGTGAGAACACACGCAATCTTGTAATCCGAGTCATCCCAGGAAGATGCGGATTCCCATACCTGACCTCTAATTAGGGAGAAACGGTACCTATAGCTTACAAATCACATCTGTACACTCAAGCTGAAATGAAATTCAGCTCCACAGAGAAAATTCTAACTGCGGTTCAAACTGCTGTAGCAAAAGAAAGAGCCCTAGCACAAGGTAAACGAATAATAATCGTTACACCGATACCTGCCTTAGAAGCAGTGACAAAAGCAAGCATACCAAATGCCAAAGCATTACATCCAAGATGGATACAATGGGTTAATTCTCTTGCTGCTACAGACGTAGTATACAAATTTGATCCTAATTTAAAAACACAAGAATTTCTGCAATATGAATATGAATGTCCTCTGCCAGCTGAAGTCCTGACTCTGGATCATTACGGATGTATAATATATACAGACGGATCAGCACAACCCGCAGTTGGGGGTAAACAAGCATATAGTGCTGCATGCGCGATCGTTAAAGGTCGATGGCATGAAGGGAAATTTAGACCAACGGTCACTAAAACTCAATCTCTTGGAGATTGTACAGCTCAGCGAGCTGAACTACTAGTATTTAAGATGGCGCTTGAAAATACCGATCGCGAATTCCCCACACTAATAGTGTGCGATTCATATTATTGCGTTCAGTCTTATAATGAATACTTGCAGAATTGGGTTCAAAATGGCTTCAAAGATGCAAAAGGTGGTACAATCAAGCATAAAATGCTTTGGGAACAAATAGTTCTTTTACAGACAGAACTGCAAAGGACTCACGTGATACACACACTGAGTCATCAACGTGATGGCGTTCACGTTGCAGGGAATTCATTGGCTGATGAATCCGCAAAGGCAGCTGTTCAAACGGCTTCCGTAGCTGCTATCACCGGTCTAAAACAAAAATAGACAGCGACATTCTACAAGCTGTCAGTGCGTCAGTAAAAGATGACAGAAAAACCCTCCCGAAAGGCTTTCCAGTAAAGTACACATGCATAACTGATGCAAATAATGTTCCATTTGCTCGAATCCCTGGAGTGGGGGATAGAGCGATTCCAAACATGGAACACAGATTCGGACTAATTTCAGCGGCACACGAAGGGTTAGCATCTGCACATGCTGGTATTTCCGCCAGAACATCATTATTAAAACAGAGATATTGGTGGCCGGGTATTAGGAAGCAAACTAAGAACTATGTTCTAGAATGCGAAATATGCCAAAGAATGAAAGTATCAACAGTAAAACGACCAATACAGACGCCCCTTCTAATCTCAGATAAACCATTAGCATGTGTTTACCTGGACCACTGTGGTCCCTTACAAAGAGATGGCAACTATAAATATATCATGGTCGCAGTGGATTCCTGCACGAGATTCATTTGGATGTGGCCCCAGCGCTCGGCTGATGCCAGAACTGTTATAAAAGATTTGCGAGTCTTTATCGGCACATACGCAATTGGCATGCTACATTCTGATCAGGGTCCTGCGTTTAGCTCTCGAGCTTAAAAAGAGGCCATGAACAGTATGGGCATCGCATTGCGGTATTCTTCTCCCTTCCATCCTGAGGGAAATGCAGTTGTGAAAGAAAAAAACGGGACATAAAGCAATCTATAACGGCGAGGGTATTAGGTTCAGGTGATGGGTGGGTCAAACATTTAACAAGTGTCCAACGTAGTCTTAATAATCTGCCAAGAAACTCTCTAAAAGGTCTCACTCCATACGAACTATTGTTCGGAACTAGAATGCTTATTCAGGACTTAGATAGTCACACTTCAGTGGTAGAAGAAAAAAGCTTTGATATCAAAGATCGTTTGTCTGTTTTACAGGATCTAAATGAAAAAAGAAAAAACCTGAGTAACATAAAGTTGAAACAACAGTCGACATCCACTGAAGAAAAACCTCCTGTGCCAGCAAGACCTGTCTGGATTCCAAAGATTGGGGATCTGGTCAGAGAAAAGATCGCGGTAAAGAAGGAATTTGGGCCTTCATACAGAAAAGCAGTACCTGTCTTAGCTATCAACGGAACAAGATCAGTAGTACTACCGCCCCTTGCTGGTAAAAAGGAGAACCAAGTTGTACCCATCGACCTGGTAAAACCACAATCATGTGGCCAATAATAAGTAGTAGGCCCAGTGGACTCCCAAGAAATAGCGGAATACCAAAGTTTGCTACAATCCAAGAGGCTCATGCTGAGAGACTAATCAAATTGGAGAAATCAGCAATGAATAAAAAAGGACTGTGCAATAATGTCATGGAACTGGTGCCTCTTGAAACCCAAATAATACCAGTTTGTCAAGAAACACCAATCTACAATGATGTAGCCTCAGACTATTCTAATGAAACAAAGAAAAATGCAAAAGCATATGAAAATCCGGAAGCAATTCCTACAATTGATAGAACTGCATCAGGCTACTTCATCAACTTCGACAATTTCTCTGAAGACCCAAGCGAACATGAAGAAACGCCTCCAACACAAAGTTTTAAAAACAAAGTAATTGAACTTTTCCACCAACTGAAAAAGACTTACCTAATTTCACCATGGATTGAATTTTGGATTGTGTACGGTGTACTTTTCCTCCTGCTTTGGCTCATCATGGTTATATGTTTGGGAAGATTCATTGATGGAAAATATAGTACAATGGACACAGCAAGTCAGAACATCAACTTGGTCCTAAAGCCACACACATCTTCTCACATCGAGAAAAGAGAACTGTCATCAGTGAACATCACAGCCATTCCAATACCCGGTGGGGTAGCATGGAACAGAACTGATTATGACATTTTGGGCCCGGTCGAGCTTTTAAAGTATCTCCACCAGCTCAAGATTTCATTAAGTGATTTTGTGACACATAGTACCTTCTCTGATGACTGGGACTTTGAAAACATTAATAATATGATATCAGATTTAGTGATGTCAGCAAAATCTACAGAACAAGATTACTTGCAGGGTTCATCCAATTATGAAGAGCTTTACTGCTACAACCATTATGGTGATCACTATTTGCATAAAAGTGCTCAGCCTAGAAATGTTTTATCTTTTAACCAGTGGGAACACTGTCCTACTCCACCAAAAGGCAGTTCAAAAAAGTTTTCTGATAAATTCCAATACTTCTCAGGACTTAATAACAGTGACCCAAGAACGTTTTATTTTAAAATGTCAAATAGAACAGGAATGAAAACAATGTTGACAAAATGTCTACATTAGGTTTCGAAATTTGGAAAAACACCATTGAAACAAAAACAATCTGGGGTTCCAAAGATTGGCAAGTACAAGGTCTTGAAGCACTGTTTAGGGCCTGCATGATCCCAGAACAAATTATTTTCTTGAATGACACAATTCAACTAACTACTTATCTTGGCCTAGCTAAGATAAAAGACATGAACACACCGTCTATTCCAAAACCCATGCCTGATAGTGACAGCACTACTGATGTGGAGATAGACGTTTCTAATATTTTATACCAAAACAGAACACATACTGATTGGAAAAAGTGGTTGATCCTGCCAACAGACACGAATAACTGTCAAGATAGATTCCTGAACAAAACACAGGGGTTCAAAATGACCAGACCAGACCCTAGATATTCCCAGAGACAACATCCAGGGATAGTTAAATACAGTGTAGGGAAACTATGCCTTGAGTGGCTACAGAAATCCACACTGGCTGAAATTAAGCAACACTTGACTTTACTTAAAGACGGTGCTGACTTGCGTGATTTCATAATGGGACCATGCAAACAGCGTCAAAAACGTTTCATAGCGGCCGGTATATACGCTGCATACTACGAAGCATGGAAAATAATGCAAATTGAGACAGAAGAAAAAATACGAGAAATTGATTGTATTAATTTGGAAAAATCACTTTCTGTTGTGGACAATGGGTTAACGACTCTGTCTTCCAGAATATATTCACTGGACAGCATATTATCATCTGCATTTGATATAATAGAGCAGGACTTACTAATGCTACAACGTGGTCAGTCTCAGTTACGTTCTATTGTACAGCTTGGATGGACGTTGCAAAATCTGCGTTCAGGCTACGTACCATGGCGTTTAATCAACACAACGTCACTATTCGGTCTCTTTTACCTTACTGATAAACAAATCAGTTTGGCACAAAAAGGAGCAGATTATACAATCCTGAGCATTGAAAAACTCGAGAGATTACGATTGACAATGTCAGAAAGACCTGTCATTGAATGGATAATACATGGAACGATTACAATTCCGATAACAAATTTCCAGTTTAATTACTGCCAAGAGTATATACCAGCAGGCCAGTATGAAAGGTTGGGTAAAGAATACATCAAATCAACCTGGGATTTACCTTATACACACAGATGTTACAGTGAAAGAAACAAGGAAGTATTTCTTAGTGGTAAAAATTGTAAAAAATCACTAAGCGATACACTTCTGTGTCAAGGAATTGATTTGCATGGAGCCTGCGAAGGGTCTTCAAAAAATCTTTCATGTCACCTGCATGGCACGCCTGCAAAACAGATAGAGCCATTTTTTAGACCACTTTCAAACGGTAGTTACATTTTAATAAGTGACCACCGCTGTTGTGGCATGCTGCCAGGAAAAGCCTATCTGACAACTGTAACTTCCAGGGCCATTTGCTGTATGCAAGTATTGTATCCACACAGCAATCCAGATATGGGGGCTGCGTTATGGCCTCGGTTGAATATCTCTTCTATTCTAATTGATACTTTAAGCAGAATGAAGTCTATTCTTTTACAAACAACTGTGCCTCTAACGTCATCAAAAGAAACATATGAACGGCAAGTTGCAAGGACAACAGCAGAGATACATACCCTTTTATCAACAAACTGCCCCATAAATTTCGTAGAAGTGTTAAGCCAAATCTTAAACATGTCTGATACCACTGGCATCGCACATGTATTTAAGACAATTTTTTCAGGACTGTTAACACCATTTTAAACAGTTCTGGGCATCTTCCCGAATTTTGTCCATTCTGTCTTTGGCGGCCTACCCTTAACCTTGGGACTCGTGGCAGGAATTTTATTTTTTGCTTCTTTTGCATCGATATGGCAAGCCAATCCACAGGCAAGACTCTAGCAACGATGGAATAAACGATCCTAGCAATACGATACGAGACCGTATCACTAAGGTCCTCGGATTGGCCCGGCTAAGAGATCTAAGTACAGCTTGGTTTCTTTCATTCAGACCGATCTGGCAAGATTGCATCATACCTGTACTTCGATGTCTGCTATGCGGAGAAGAATGCGTGTTGGACATCTGTCTTACACTACAATCAGCAGTACCAATGGATATTGATACTTTGCTAGGTCCTGTAACGACTGATGCATCGTGTTGTCCCCAGCGGCTACCGATTCTGATGACGGCATTCGTTGAGACTTCCCCACTACGAATAGGTGGCGGAGAAGTACGAGAGGAAAGCAGCACCGAACAGGTACAGCCTTCTGTGAGCTTTGCTGATCCAACCATTGATGATAGCACTCACACAGAGAACTGCGCAGTAGCAATATTTTCAAACTTAGCCGAACTTTCACCTGATGTGGTAGACCAAATTTTTTCAGGCCTGTCTGAAATAATTTTCTCTCCAACCAACGAGAATAACTCTTAATAAAAACAATGAGCACAAAGCGTTCCCTGAACTCTGAATTCGGCCTTCAGTTTTTGATAAACAAAGCTACAGAAGATATTTTAAACTTTTCCCCTGAAAGCGAAATAATTTTTGCCCATTTTTTCAAAATATTTACTTTTTTGGGCACATGGTACTCTGCTTAAAGTAGAACTATTCTTAGAGAACATAGCTTCTATTTTAGGATACTAGAGACAATATTTTACCTCAGCCTCTAGCAGATATACAGAAATGTGTATAAATATGTGATGAAATGGTCTTGACCTTCTTTTCTGTATTTAGAGCCATTTCATGTGTAATTTTGCAATTCGTTCAGCTGATATATATATGCATTTCTCTGAATGATAACACTGCTTGAAAAGCGTACAGTACAAATACTCATTTCCGTGTATTTACCGTATACCATTTCAAATGCGAAATATGTATTTTGGGGTGGGTCGGAAAAAAACACATGCACCTTTGAATGTTTAATATTGCTTAGTTTTAGTAATGATGGACATCAATTCGTGGAGTGGGTGTCGTGTTCTTATCTAGGACCCTAATTCGATATTCCCGATTTATACCCTTGTGAGGTTATAATCAATAATGTCCTGACAAAGGCATAAGAATCAGATTCATATTCAGTAATAGCCCATGCAATCCAAAGCACACCACGGCTACTCCCATCGACTCCTAGAAAGCACAACGCGTTCTTTAAACAAACCAAGCCTCGAGCGGCCCGGGAAACCCCCCCCTGCTTTTGTTTTGATTTGAACAAGAACTCCTGAAGTCCTGTAAGAACTGTTAGTTCTTGGTGACGTCTTATGTCCAACCTTACGTCAAACCCGGCACCTTTCAGGTATAAAATACCAACAGTTGCCTTAACCAAACACACAGTGGTTTGGGGCAGAGCGGCCATCTACTTGCCCGAGAGCCCAGCTGATGCGAGTGCCCGCTGAAGCCACCCCTCCTGTTTGACGCACTGAGAGAGACGCTGTCTTTTTCTCCAGCTGAGAAAATCCAGCTCCGGTGTTTCCAGCCTACCCTTGCAGGTTGCTGGGATATCGACTCCTGAGGAAAGAGATACCAGACCTCCCACATTCTATTACCAAGGTACGGAGCTGACTAAACCCTTAAGAGAATTCTTGATGCAGATTCTTGGCAAAATTATCTTAACCAACTTAACTTAACATCGCTACTTACTTGTCCCTTCCCACGTATTAGGCTTCGGTCAGGTACACCGGGGTAGGCGTAGTTAGAAGCACCAGTTGAGCCTTTTAGTCAATTGTATGTATATATTTTATCCATTTTAAAGTATCATATGGCTAAGAAACCGTATCAATGCTTTTACAGTATTATTTCATTATACTACTTTTACTGTACGCACTTTACTTTACTTTAAGTATTGCAATTGTGGCAATTCATTTCTCTTGCATGAGAAGGAAGACTGCTCAATAAATAACACCTTTTATTGAAAACGCCCGTCTCTCTATTTCTCTGCATTCTGGTGAAACTAAGTATGTACTGCTGACTGAGTGAAATATCTGCCTATTGTTTTCACACGACTCTAGAGATATTCTCTTATTCTGAGGGAGCAAAGTTGTCATGTTTATGCGGTTGTCAGAAACTGAATCCATTCTTGTCTGAGCCAGGGAAGGTTATCCATCCCTCTTCATTCAAGAAAGTTTCCAGTGACCTCTGAGCTAGCTGGCGCAAACCTAAATTAAGTTTAACATAGTCAGTAGAGACCTAGATGACCTCAGTCCTACGTCTACACTGCTGTTTATGTTATTCCAATGCGCAGAGCCTGTATTGGGAAAATAGGAACTACACTACAGCTGGGATGAGGTCATGGCTCTGCTCCTGTTGAGGCAGAGCTGTAGCCTCTCCAACCTGATGAGCCAAAGAACGCAACACATTAGCCAAACCTTTGCAGTAATCAAAAATCATGTTATCTGTAATATTCACAAGCACATTCACAGGCACAGCTGACAGTCTCATTGTTCTACCATGATGATTTCACGGGGAGACAATCCTGTTCTCCTATCCAGAGTACTGCGTAGGCTCATCAACACAAAAGGCAAAGCATTAGGCCATTTCTGGGAAGTTGAAGCATGCACTCTAGCCAATCTGGATTTCACAATTACGGAAACCTCTTGTCAGTAATTGCAATGTAGCCTCTTTTTGACTTGAAATGCTGCCCACAATATCTTCAGGACCTCATTATTAAAATTAGTTCCTCGGACTGACTCCATAGAAGTCGGGAATCCATAATGCGGTATTAACTCCCTCAATAACAACTTAGCCACTGTGTGGGGTAAGCTTCAATCCATTGTGAAAAGATTCACACAATCACTAGGACATATCTCGACCCATTGCACACAGGCATCTTAATAAAGTCCAGCTGCTTCCTGTGGACCTCCTGATCTTTGCATGTGGCTCAGTCTTACTGCTGTTCTACCTACATTCTGCTGTTGGTGGACAACACATCTGTGACTCAACCCTTTAGTAATCTTTCTGAATCTATGATGAAACCAAGTCTGCCTGAATAAGAGCATCATGGCATCTCTCCCTATATGTGCAGGTCCATGATAATGTCTTGCCATTTGAGGTATCAAATTATCTGGCTATACAGGTCTTCCTTCTCCTAAAACCCAAATGTCATCCTCATCTCTTTTGACACAACTAGCTCTAATCCAGCCTCACCGTTCTGCTTCTGGCCCTTCCTCCTGTTACCTCTTAACTTCCTCTCAAGTATCAACTGTGATTAACAACAGATTGCAATTTGCTTCTTCTGATTTTCCATTGTAATATTCCCTGTAACAAGAATTCAGAGCATAGTATAGTGCAGTCCCATCTGCAAAGCTGTTTCCTACATTCACATAGTCTGTTCATTGCATTGTGAAGCACACTTCACAACTGCAATCTGATCAGGGAACTGTAAAACCTTTAACAGAGTATGGACACTTCCCTCATTTCTTATTGGGGAACCTGAAGCAGTCATAAATCCCCGTTGTGACCATAGCTGCCTGAAGTCATGAAAGACACCAAAGCTATACTGACTATTAGTGAAAATGGTCATTCCCAGCTGGTCTGAAACACAGTATGCTCTAGTAAGAGCAATCAATTTTGCTACTTGTGATAAAAATACTCCTTGAAGCCAGTAGGCTTCAACCACACCTGAGACTGTAAAGACTGCGTAGGCAGCTCTCAGATTTCCTTCATGGTCTCGTAAACAGGAGCCATCAACAAACATCACATAACCTTATTCATGCAATGGCACATCTAGTATGTCTGGTCTCAGCTTAATACCTAGTTCAGTAACATCAAGACAGTCATGCTCAACTTCACCTTCAACAACATTGTTTCCAGGTACTGGCAAAAGAGTGGCTGGGTTAGGCAAGGACATCCCCTCAGGGTGACATTCTCTGCACCAAAGATGACTTGCTCGTACTTAGAGAAGCAACTGTTGGTAAGGTATTGGGTTCTAGTACAAGTTAACAGGACCTTTACAGAGTGGGGAACAAAAACTGTTAATGGATGACCCATGGCAATGCTCTTGCACTGCTCAATGCTGACACAAGTGGATGTCCCGGGCAAAGCAGAAGCTACAGGATCAAGTGTAGCTGAAAAAATGCACCAGGTTTGCAAACATACCTGTGCATCTGAGTAAGCACTGACAGAGTGCAGCCCTCCCTCTTGCTGCAAAACAAAGCAAGACATTTATTATAATCAAGAGAGTCCCAGTGCTTGGTCATGGCAGAGACATTCTCTCAGCTCTGAGAAGGAACACGTGCAGCTGTCATCCCATGCCACAGGATCTGACATGTTCTTGTGTGTCAGCCCTTATAAAGGCTTGGCCGATAGGCAAAAGTTAGAAATCCACTGTCGACAGTAGCCCACCATTCCCAAGAACATCCTGAATTTTTTCTGTGTAGTTGGCAGATTCATTTTCATAATCGCTGAGATTCTCTCTTGTGACATTTTTCTTGATCCTTACTCAAAGTGATGTCCTATGTAAAGGACTTCTTTCTTACAGTACTGCAATTTGGTCAGGAATACTTTATGTCCATTCTCAGCTAATTGGTTCAACAGAGCAATTGTGTCTTATTTGCAAGCCTCTTTCGTATTAGACGCCACCACTAGGTCGTCAATGTTTTGGACTAGGACTGAGTGATAGGGCATCACCAGAGACTCCAGATTATTTTTAAGTATCTGGTTAAAGATGGATGGGCTCTCTTGTGGGACTCAGCACCATGCTAAAACATGTCTCCCAACTGGAAATCAAACAGGAATTGGCTATCCTCATACAACGGTATAGAGTAGAAGGCTTGGCACAAGTCAGTGACAGAACACCACTCGGCCTCATATGAAATTCGAAACAAAATCACAGCTGGATTTGGTACCACAGGTCAACAGGGAAAAACAATGTTGTTGACCTTTCACAGGTCTTCATTAATGTGGTACTTGCCATTAGTTTTTATGTAAACCCATGATGGATAAATTACATGGACTCCCCATTATCTCTTTCAGAATGCCTTGCTCAATCATTGAGTCAATCACAGGAGTAATCCCAGCAATGGTTTCAGGGATGAGATTGTATAGTGGGATTCTCGGATAAGCAGCATTAGGCTTCACTATTATATGGACTGGTTCAACACATTTGATGAGACCTATGTCTTTCCCCAAAAAGTCTCAAACTTCATTTAACACTGTGTCTCTCAGTAAATCATTCTTTTGTCAACATGGGGTACAATCCACTCCCTGATCTTTGACTGACAGGTTTAAAGTCAATGTCTTCACTATGAATTTGGAACATCTACCCTATATTGGGTAGAGTAAATGGAACTATCCAGCTTTCACAAGAGCTCCCAGATTTACAGGACTCGAGCCACACACCACAAATTAGTGACTCCTCTCAAAGAGCCCTATTTTGACAGGTGCCACTTCAGAAACTGGGCTTGTCATTTGTTTTTTTGCAACACCTGCAACCAAGATTCGTTTTCCCAAGAGGGGTAGGTTGGGAACCTCTATTGTTCTCACAGCAGAGCAGGTAGCACCAGTGTTGATCAGGAATGATATAGGGTAACCATTTACCTTACCATCCATAAATGGACCACTCATCTACCTTTAAGCAATCCTACACCCCTCTCAGGTCTCATCATTGCAACAGGTCAGAGCGGTAATCCTTGTCTGTTTGTATCATAGAGTACTGTTGAGATGTACCCTGATTGACAAAAGGATTGGTGTTTACATAGGAAACCTGATACATGTTATATCTTTGAACATTCTAATTTTGTTGTGACATTGGAGCTTGTGGAACCTGCAATAGTTGAGTTTGGAGTGTATTGTAGTCATGAACTCTCTGTCTCTGTACTTTATTTGTCTGAGCCACATTATTTCCTTGAGATTGCTTTCTGAATCGGATTCTCATTTGCTATGTTACCAGTATTAAATTGACATACCCAATTCCCTGTTGATACACTACCTACATAGGACCAACATTCCAAACAAACTGCTGATTCTGACCTTGCTGTGCAGCCTTCATCTGTGCTACCATAAAATGTTCCTTCAATTTCTTCTGTTTCATTTCCAATTTGTCAGTGTGGAATTTAGCATATCTCAATATTTCAATAAGCTCACTCTGCCAACATTTTTTTTTTATTGTGGAGCATACCATGCTTACACAAATACAGCAAAAATTCATTCCCATTACAGAAATAGAGTGTTTAAACTTAGCACATGAGCCCCCAAAGGGTTACTAAGATTCACACAGAGTACTACATTAATTACTACAACACATGGGCTCCAATTTTGAGCAAATCACCAGTCTCAAAAACCATCACGCCCAAAAAAACCTACCTAATAAAGTCATAAAATATATACAATACCCCATTTAATTAATTATTATCAAACTAAATCTGTAAACATCACTTAACCACTTCAATCATGGGCTGTATAAGGAAAACAGCTTCTTGAAGCTGAGACTATTAGAAACATTCACTGCCTCCCATCATGTCATCCTGTGAGATGTTCTCATGAGTATAGCTATAAATGTTTCCTACGCCAAGGAGAGTGTAATATACCCTTATGAGTCAGGGGTGGACAAACCACTTGAGGAGCTTTCATTATGTGGGGCAAGCCAATCCCTCCATCCGAAGTTATATTCAATTGACAGAGTGGATACAATCAGGCTAATGGGTGCTCTACAACATATTATCAGGGTATATTTATAGAGTATATCACATTTGGTGCATCTAAGAGATGGATGTGTATCCAACATCCACAAGTCCTGCAGGTGCAGAAATAAAAAAGTAACCAATAACAATAACTCAAGGTCAAAAATTTCCTGTGGCGTAAAGAGGTAATAGATTTGAAATTCTGTGGCCTGTGGCGTAAAGAGGTAATAGATTTGAAATTTTCGACCTTGAGTTATTGTTATTGGTTAGTTTGGGGATGGCTTAAATAAAGTGGTGGTGAGGACCATTGTGAAGAACCCCAGATCCTATCCATGGGATCATTATATGGTATCCAAATGTGAGAAAGTATTGATATAGAGGGTAAAGATTTAAATTTGGTTATTATATTTCTCTTAGATTTAACATATGGTTGAATACAGAGGAGGATATCACGCTTGAGGAAACTTTGGATATTTAGGTGAATCTTGAGTTTTATTGCATGGAACTTAGCATAATGGAATGCTTCCTTTGGTATAAGGTTAGATATATACTCACTAAATACGGGTGTACTGTTTACTTGGAGTAATAAAACTATCTTTCCATCTTCTCTCTTTACAAACTATACACTATGCAGAGCTAATCTACTTTGGTTTGTGTGTCTTTACTTTACACACTACTAATCAAAAAGCCATACGTAGATCGAGTCAACCTTTTGGGTATTGTTTATTTGGTTGCAGCCCTGAGGAAGTCAATGTGTTGTATATCGCACGACGAAACACGTGTTGGCTGATGTACCAGGAGCAAGTGATTGTCAAGAAATGACTGATGACATGAAAATAAATACAGATGAACTTTGAAACCTTAATTGGAGAAAATTTGGACGATCTATTTTTGATTTACTGAATAGTGACATTTGCCAATAAGACTGGTGCTATATCTACAGAGAGAATTAATAATAGTGTGCTCATAGGGTACTTTTTCTTTTTTTTTCTTTTTCTCGAAGTTATATTGACTCCATTCCATCATTGGGGACCATATCTATGACCCATGTCTTCTGGCAACCCTTCACTTACAATTATAGAGGGTTCGCTCTAGATTTTGCATGCGCAGCAGGCTGGAAAATCATTGCTGTATCATAGGTTGTTCACTGCCTTCCCAGGCTGTAGCTATCAACAAGTGTTCTACCGCCATAGAAATAAACATAAAATACAGCTGCCCCCGGTACCCTAAAAGCAAGTGATCGAGGCCCAATAACATAAATGATGGAGTGATATATAGCTCAGGTTTTTTAAAACATGTACTCCAAATGTGTTCAATACCTTCTATGAGTGCCTGCAGCTTCGAACAGGTATAGAACATGTGTATCGGATCAGCGTGGGGCTTTACCTCATCAAGGACATTTATCATCAACCCTCCTCTCCATCTAAACAGCTTTTACCGGTGTATAATAGAGGTTGGATATGGTTTTAAAATGCTGAGTCTTTAAAGATGTGGTTAATAACACCTTCATCTCTAGTTCGATGGATGCAGCAATATCTACCTCCTGAGTCCCCAACTTATCCAACCAGCTAGCTCTTTGGATTTTAAGCTCATCCAGCATCAAATCGTTCAGCACTGCATAAATCTGTCCAATCCTACTACCTCCATGTAGCACTAGATCCAAGAAAGGGATGTTATTAAGTGAGAGAGGTTAATTTCCCAATTTGGCTAAGCAAACCCTAAATTGCAGGAACTTAAAATGGGATTTGCTAGTTAATCCAAAATCCTTCCGTAAAATATGCAGAACTGACCTGGTTAAAAATTTCCCCAAATGATTGATCCCTGCTTCTTCCCACTGCTTATAAGTCCAATCATGAACTACCACTGGAAAAATTGGGGAACGTCACAGGGAGGTGTACGGATTATATTTGGTGATTCCAACTTTTTTTTAACCAGGCACCAGACCTTGAAAGTTGCACTCAGGATTTTAAATTTAACTAGGTTCAAAATACCTAAGAAGGCAGCCTACAGATTTACTGCCCAGAGCTAGTTCATAAATGCTCTGAGGATCTGAGGGCAAAGAGCCAGGTGTCTGGACATGTCCCCTGGCTGTACACAAGTCTCCCATTTGTTGTAGCAATGCTGCCCAAAAATAAAGCTTAAATTGGGTACTGCCGATCCTCCATGAGCCCGTGGTAGAAACATATATTTTAAAACCTCTTGTGCCCTAGTGTATTGCCAGATCAAAGTGGAACACACAGAGTCAATATTTTTAAGCCAGACTGCTTCCACCTCTGACTGTATAGTTCTAAAAATGTAAAGCACATTTGGGAAAAATAACATTTTCAAAACATTACACCGGCCAACTAGAGTTTTTAAGATATAATCCAGTCACCTGTCTCAGGTCCTGAGTGACCGTCCCAAGAACTATTCAAAATTCAATTTATAAATACACCCATGTCTGCAGAGATGTTTATCCCAAAATAAGTGGCATTGGTTATCCCTCAAGCCAATATTTCTAGCACATACTGGGTTTTCTCCTTATTTCAATGATACCCTCAGACTAAACCAAATTCTTCAGCCATTTTTTCTATTTCCACCAAGGCAGTCTGGGGATCCGGCACTAACAGCACTACGTTGTCTACATACAATTGGTATCAAATCTATTTATGCTCACTGGCTTGATCAGATAATTCTGACCTAGCCAATTTAAAAAAGGGTTGACATAGAGGGCGAAAAGGATGGGAGAACAGGGACACCCCTGCTGTGTACCCTGCCAGATCTGGATCCTATTTAATGCCTGGCCCATGATTTGTAGTTGAGCATATGGGTGATGGTATTGCTTTGTTTGCCTTCACTATCCCTGACCCAGACCCCTTACACCTGAGTACATTCCAGATATACTGCCAAGACACTCTGTTGAATGCTTTCTCTGTATCGAGGAGGATCATGCACAGGGGATCACCTCTGGTTGTTGCTATATCAAATAAGGTAATGACCCGCCTTACATGATCTGCTGTTCCACACCCTGAAATAAAACCATGTTGCCAGGGTGATACTACTTTGGCCACCATCCTCCAAATGCGAGTGGCTAAGATCTTTGAATGCAGTTTTGCATCCAGGTTTATCAGGGATATCGGTCTGTATGATAACTTGGAGGTTTCCCCTTTTTTTTTAAACTACCATGTTGGTGCCTCCCCATGAGGTTGGCAGGACCCCCTCCTGCTTGACTCCCACAAAACTTTCCAATAGATCCTTCTCTGGTTCTGAGAATAAGGTTTCATAGAAGTCTAAGAGTAGCTTATCCGGGCCTGCCGCTTTGCCTGAGGCCAACGACTTAAAGGCAGTGATTACTTCCTCCAAGTTTATTTCTTCATCTAATGTTTCTGCTTGCCCTAGAGCTAAAACAGTACTTTTTACTAATTCCAGATAGCCCGTATTTGACCTAAAGAGGCAAACCTATCTTCTGAGTATAGCCTCATATAATACTCCTAGAACACTCTGAATATAGATTCTGGAGTATTGGCTATGGTCCCATCACTATCGGCAATTACCTCAATCCCACTATCTGCCTCCTGCTTGCAGATATGGATGGCCAATAATCTACCGGCTGACTGACCATATTCATTCATTCAAGAATCTTTATTCGGTGATTAGAAAACACCATAAAAGCACATGTTTACATACACAGATAAAAGAGACATTAAATATTGATCAAGATGTTATGTTATGTTATGTTAACTATTTTTTATATAGCGCGCGGATGCCGCAGCCAAGAGGCGTCCCGGCGCTTGGAGATCTGAATAACACAACACGGTTAAGAAAGCTGGACATGAGACAGACTAAACTATGGAGAAAAGAAAAGTCTTCAAGGTCTTCCTAAAAAGAAGCAGATCTGAAATTGAGCGGAGTGGAGCTGGAAGAGAATTCCAAAGAGCGGCCGCCAGCACTGAAAACGAGCGACCACCCACTCTAGCCCTTTTAAAACGAGGCACTATGGTAAGGTTAAGACTAGCAGAGCGAAGAGCTCTGGCAGGAGCATAGTGCAGAATAGTCTGTGCAAGGATCGGGGGAGAGGCTAGGTTGAGGATTTTAAAAGTTAAGCAGAGGGCTTTAAACTTAACTCTTTGCTCAATCGGAAGCCAATGAAGATTGCGGATGGTTTGGCGAGCTGAGACAAATTTCGGGAGGCCGACAAGCATCCTAGCCGCCGCGTTCTGAACCCTCTGGAGACGGGACAGTTCGGCCTGGTTTAAGCCCAAAAACAGAGAGTTGGCATAGTCCAGTCTGGTAAGAACCAGAGCCTGGACCATGATCTGTCTTGTCTCAGCATCGAAAAATTTAAAAATGGGTCTCAGACCATGCAAAGTACCAAAACATACGCCAGCCACGCGTTTGGTATGGGAAATAAATGAAAGCTTGTCGTCGAACCACACCCCAAGGTTTCTGACTTCACTCACCGGGGTAGGCACAGGGCCAAGATCAGTAGGCCACCATTGATCTCCCCATAGACCACTTTCCTTACCGAAAACAATGACCTCGGTCTTAGAGGCATTTAATTGTAATCGGTTGTCCGCCATCCAACCAGCGACAGCTTTTAACGCTGACTGGAAGGTGGAGGCGCCCATGCTGGAGTCTCCATTCAGTGCCACCACCAGCTGCGTGTCATCGGCGTATGACACTAAGGAGAGACCAAAACTATGGGCAACCTCCGCCAAAGGCTGAACATACAAATTAAATAAAGTGGGACTAAGGGCCGAACCTTGGGGAACACCCTGAAGAATAGGACGTGACGCAGAAACAAAAGGGGGGGTGGACACTTTAAAACCTCGATCCTTAAGAAAAGAGCGAAACCACTCAAGTGCCGCCTCTCCGACTCCAGCCTCCATCAGACGATGTAATAAAATCTGATGGGACACCGTGTCGAAAGCGGCACTGAGATCCAAAAGGATCAGTGCCGCCGTCTGACCCTGATCCAAAATCTTCCTTATGTGTTCCACCACAGCCAAGAGCGCTGTTTCGGTGCTATGACCTGCACGAAATCCATTCTGGGAAATATCCAGTAGATTCGTTTCTTGCAGGTGAGCAGATAAAATGCGGTTAGCATGAGCTTCCGCTAGCTTGGCTGGCCAAGGAAGAAGGGAAATGGGCCGGTAGTGTTCTGGTTTGGTCGGGTCGAGGGTAGATTTCTTAAGGATCGGAATGACCATAGCCTGTTTCCAGGCCTTGGGAACACTGCCGGAGCTGAAAGATATGTTGATAAGATCATGAAGGGCAGGATAGCAACATTCAGCAAGTTCCCGAAATTGAGCAGGTCGCAGAGGATCATCCGGAGAGCCGGATTTAACTTTTGTTGTCAGAGCTAAAAACTCATCCCAGGTCGGGCTAGGGATGGTTAGCAATGATTTTGGGGCCATAGATGTAGGCATTTCCTCCCTGATGGGAAGCTGAGAAAATGACCTATAGATGGCCTCCACCTTTTCAACAAAAAACGAGGCTAGATCCTCGCAATGTGCCAAGGAGGGCTCAATAATAACAGTGTCCGTCCTCTTGCTGGTAAGGTCCTTACATACCCTGAAGATGACCTTGGAGGGGTTTGTACTATTTTTTATCTCCTGAGCGTAAAAAGCAGCCCTAGCAGTGCAAATGGCCCGATGATACACTCTAGTGCAAGCCCTATAGGCCGCCTTGAGGTCAGTATCATACGCTTTACGCCAAGCGCGTTCTGCTTTTTTACAGGAGACTTTAAGAGCTTTCAAAGATTCATCGTACCAAGGGTTTGAAGGGCTCGACTTGGTCTTACACCACTTGGCCGGAATGAGTTTATCTAAAGATTGATTGAGCCATTCACAGAAAGTATCATAGCCCCGGGAGACTTCAGTAGGAGGTGAAGGATGGTATTTCATCAGAAGCTGATGGAAATGCTCTAGATTCAAATTTCTCCAGGGACGTCTGAAACTAGCTGGACTCTTCTTTTCCGGGAAAGAAGAAGTAGCGGCAATAAGGATCTCAATCAAATGGTGATCAGTCCATGCCATTGGTCTTGGAGGCTGCACTGAAATATTGGTTACCAGATTCGTTATAACGGGATCTAGTATATGGCCTCCCGTATGGGTCGGTAGTTGGACCAGTTGAGTCATTTGGAGCGCTTCCAGATCCTCCAATAGGGTATGTACCGAGTTGGAGAGTGGAACGTCCATATGGAGGTTAAGGTCACCTAGGATTGTAAAATTCGCCGTTTTCAAAGCTAGGGAGGAGATCACCTCCGGGAGGCTTGTACAGAGTTAATACAATAAAAATACAAACATACAGGGCCATAAATTTAAAATAGAGAATCCCAGGTCTTTCATTCCTCTCCCCTCGTCGTTCTTAATCGGACCGCGACCTTGATAAAATTCATAATACAGCACAAGGTTAATGGGTCAGAGGCTTTTTGCAGAAAGACTAGTGCATCCCTGGCGTGTTCCTGTTGGGCTTTTTTAAAAATATTTACAAGGAATCTGCGCCTGGGCATAGAGAAATAGGGACAAAGCAAGACAAAATGAAGGGAATCCTGCGGAGACCGGTTGTCGCAGCCGCAGGGTCCCTTCTGCTCAATTGACGTAGTGAAACCTGTTGGTGAGGCCAACATAAAAGGGAGTAAATTCAATCTAAAACGGCACATGAGGAATCTATCCTGTGTATTGTGCACAAGATACAGATAAGGCTCCATACCCTCCACACTCTTCACCAGATTATGAGCCCTCACAGTCTTTTTCACTCCTTCAGCCTCAGCTCGGCATTCGGTTTTCCGCTCTAGGAAAATTTCCCCTACTTGTTTCTTGTGCTGTGCTGAGATAGTTGTGGGGTTCGTGAAGAGGTTTCCAAACCCTAGATCCTCAAGAGTATTTCTCACATATTTAAGCCAGGGGATGCGCATGCAATGGGTCCTACCTAAGCAGTCCAATAGAATTTCTCTGCTTAGATGCGCATCTGGATTGACCCATATTTTTAGCCAAGCCACAATTGGCCTAAGTTTTAACAGATCGTCCAAGTAAGGCCTCCCTAGCTCCCTATGAGCTATAAATCCAGCGGTACTAGGTGGTGCCCTCAGGATAGATTTCAGATATCTATTTTCTTCCTGTTGGATTCTAGTAGTGTTCACGAAGCCCCAAACTTCTGCCCCGTAAATTACTTTGGAGCATGTTATGGAGCCGTACAAGTTCATTACCTGTTCCGGACTCCATCTACCAAGCCTCCTGCCATATCCAGCTATTGCCCCATTAGAGGCAATCATTTTGCTACAACATTCCGCCACCAAGGAGTTAAATTGCAGAGCGCCGTCAAAGGTTACTCCAAGATAGGAGAACGTTTTAACCTCCTCTAAACTATGGGTGCCTATTGTGTAAGTAAATTTAGAGGAAGGTTTTTTGCCGGCCAGGAGCACATATGATTTACCCAGGTTGACAAATAGATCCAGGTTACTCATGAACTTAACGAACCCGTCTATCAGGATTTGTAGGCTTCGAGGTGTGCGTGCAAGCAAGACCGCGTCATCTGCGTAAAGCAGGACAGGAATATGCCGCGGCCCGACCCTTGGGGAATCTGCCTTTAAACCCAAAAGAAACTGCTCCAGGTTGTTGATGTAAAGGGAGAACAAAAAAGGGGCAAGAATACAACCTTGTCTGACTCCACTCTTACATGGAAAAGAGTCGGACAATCCTCCCTCCCTGTTAAATCTGACCTTGGCCGTAGTGTCGCTATGCAGTTCCCTCAATATGGTGATTAGACCACTCTCAATCCCCATGCCTGTCATCATATCCCACAGCTTCCCTCTGTTGACGTGATCAAATGCTGCTTCCAGGTCCATGAATCCCATATAAATGGGTTCGTCACTGGCCAGGGTATATTTGGCAGTCAGCATATATAGGTTCAGGCATTGGTCACCAGTGGACCCCCCTGTCCTAAACCCATATTGAGTGTCCGAGAAGATGTTATTCTCTTCGGTCCACTCAGACAGTCTGTTCAAAATTGCCCTACCCAAAAGTTTGACCGATACGTCAATCAGGGAAATAGGTCGATAGCACTTAGGGTCGTCCCTATTGCCCTTTTTGAAGATTGGCACAATGATCGCTTTAGACCAGGATGGTGGGAGACCGCAAGTGATAGCAGTATTCATGACCCTGGTCATCAGAGGGGCCCATAATTCTATATTGCTGAGAAACAAGTCAGGGGGAATTCCATCCGGACCCGGGGCTTTATTTTTAGTTAGACCCTCCATCCCTGCCGTAATCTCCTTAAGAGTAAATACTACCGGGGGAACCTGACTTGGGGTTGCCGGTGGCTCTACATGAGTGCCAGGCTCATGATTATATAAACCCCTAAAGTGAGTGACCCACTGCTCCGGGAGGATATTAGCCCCTATCTCCGGAGAATCATTTTCTTGAAAGGTCGGTTTATTAATGATTCTCCAGAACCCCCCTAGGTCCTTTCTTTCCCCTGCCTCTCTTAGATCTGCCCATGCTTCTGCCTGCAGGGCAAGTTTCCTCCTTTTGGTCTCTTTTTTATATTTTTCTCTACACATCCTAATTTTTTGTGGGTCCCTTGGTTTTATCTTAAGGGAGCATTTCAATTCCCTTAGTGCCTTAGAACAGTCTTTATCAAACCACCGGGGATTTACCAGGTTGCGGGTGGGCGCACTGGACCTTAGTAGTCCATCGATCAGGTTAGCAATATGGTCAAACGCTTCCAGTAACCTTGGTCCCTGGACTTCCAAATCTAGACAATCGTTAATGGCCAGTAGTCCCTTGTCACCCAGAGTTTTATAAAATGTTACCCCGTCTACTTTGGACCATTTCAGTCTCCTGCCTTGGTCTGTGACCCTCTCCACAGTTGAGCGTTGGACTTTGGTTCCAGTACCCGCCCTATACGAGAGCGTTAAAATAAGCGGGTTATGGTCACTGAAGCTGCTCCAGTCTATCCCTACACTGGTTATTTTATTAATCAGGGATCTCGAGACCAGGATATAATCTATAATAGATGAACAGCCCCTGCCCTTGAAAGTTGGTGGAAGTGTGCCATCCGACTGTGGGTCTATCATATTAATGGTGTGCTCTAGGTCGTACTTAAGCCGAAGCAACCTAAGAGCCAACCCGGTAGGCGTGTGAGAAAAATGTGGCCCCTTCTCAATTGGGCATTGTGCCCAGTCTGAATTTACCTTGACCAGTGCTGGACAGAGATGACAATTAAAGTCTCCCACCAAAAGCAGCCCGTGAGACGGCCCCTTATTCTGGGATGTAATTTCTTGTCCTAGCCTTTGGTCAAGTTCAGCTAGCATCGGGATATGGGTATTTACTGTCTCAGTGTTATAGATGTTAAAAACAGAGAATCTTAACCCCTTTCCGAGAAACCGAACTCCCTGGATCCCATTTGAGATCCAGTCTGGGGTGGACCAAGTGCCTGGGAGGTCTAAATCTACGTAGATGGACAAACCGCCCATTGCTCTCCCTGAGCTGGATTTTCGGGCGGGAACAAAAAAGCACTTGTACCCCTGAAGGTGGTAATTATTCTCAACAGCCCATGTCTCCTGTACACATATGACATGAAATTTCCTAATAAAATCAACCCATTCCTTGTTATTAAATTTGCTCGCTATGCCTGCTACGTTCCACGAGATGAGTCTGACACCCTCTCCACTCCGTTCTGCACCCTCCTGGAGCCTTGGTCTTATCTCCTGTAATGACCCTTGCATAGCCAGCCCATATCCCCCTCCTGTACTATCTATGGCTATGGCCTTAGATTCAGCAAAAATGTGTTCCCCCACATCAGTCGTTAGGGTTTGCTGAGCCTTAGAACTTTGCTCCTCCACCACCTCTAACAGAGCGCCCTTTTCTGTGTAACCCTGGGGGGCATTTTCTGTTTGTCAATCCACCCCCTCTAGGCCGTTCAGGCAATTAAACCGGTTATAGGTGTGAAAGGGTGGTTCCGGTCGACCAAATAGCGGCCTAGGGTTAAAGGCCTGGTGTCTCCCCCTCCTTCCAACCCTCTCCCAGCTGTCATGTATTTGGGGTGGCTGAAATGGGACTGGGGTAATGGGAAAAAAGAAAGACACACGAAGGGTTTGGATAGTGGATTCCCTAGATCTATTCTTCCCTTGGCATATGTAGGACACCGTTCCTGTGTCCCTAAAGCTCACCAATATGCAGTCCCCTATAATGGATTTGTGTGTTCTCCCCACCCATGGTACCCTTCTTACCATTATGATTTCGTTATTAAAATGTGTCGGGAGGGGTCTATTTATGTTTAACCACTTAATTACCCTATTTTTCAGGGCACAAAAATCCTCAGTTTCACCTTCCTCGAGTGGGGGGACACCCGCCATGACTACAGTGAAATCGTTTGTCTCTGGGGGTAGGTTGGGTCTGCGTGGTCTCGGGGGGAACTTCATTAGAGGGGTTGGGGTGGAATTATCCACCGGTTGAACCGGAGGTACAGGTCCTGGCGGAGGATTGGGCATGTTGGCGTTAAGGGGCTTAGTTGATGCAGGCTTTGACCTTACGGGTTGTTGCGAGGCCGCCGCATTCGCTGTTTGTGGAGGGGCTGAGTTTACTGCACTATTTACCGGCTGTTGAGGGGCTACAGTGGTGGGAGTAGATTCTGGGTGCCTTCCCTGTCGACCAGCTGGGGCTTTCAGACTACCTAATGTGGCCTCCAATATAGTTAGTCTGATCTCCATCTTTTTTATACTTTCACTGATCGGTAATAATAGAGACCTTAGCAGAAATTCCAGGTTTCCAAGCGGGACAACAGAGAGTGGGACATTAGCAATGCTAGCTCCTGTGTCTTTTATCGTAGCGGGGGCTGGAACCTCCTCGGCAATAGGTTTGGGATGTGAGTCAGCCGGTAGTTTCGCTACTAATACAGGGGGTTTTGAAGACTTCCCAAAGTCCGAATGCGGAGTCTTGGGTTTACTCCTTCCCTGGGCTCCCTTCGATTTCCTCCTGCGTTTGTTGGGAGGGGGTCCAAAAACTACTTGTGTGGTGACTGGCTTGGGTTTAGCTTTCCTGGCCTTAGGGGCTGGGGGGGGTTGGGAGACTAAATCGATGGTCACCCTAGTGGGGCTGGGACTGGTAACTGGAGCTATACTCATGACTACAACTGGTGAAATGTTGGTACAATCCCTCAGCAAAAGTGGGACGTCATCAATTCGGGACAGCTCCTCCCTGGGCGTTATGGGTTGTTCTCCGAGGGGGGTATTTTTCAAGTTATCTATTGAGCGTCTCCGTTCTGCCTTAACCGGGACAGATTGCACTCCTTGTCCCCCTCCCCCACAGCCCGGGAGAAGTAGTTCTCTAGGGTCCTATTTTTAACTCCTCCCGGCTTCAATGGGGTACTCTCCCTTGCCGGGGACGGCATAGTGTTAGTAATGAGTTATACTCGGCAGGGGGCTCTAACAGTAAAATAGGTCCAGGGGTTGAGTGCACGACCCAAGAGGGTAAGCCCTGCCCGGCCTACTTCGGCCTATGACGGCCTTAGACGGTCCCGCCCTTGTCCCGGGCTTCTCCCGGGACGCTCCCGCGTGCGCTCCCGCGCAGCAGGATTAACAGATGATAAAATAGAGGCTCTCGTTGGTGGGGGCGGGGCAGGCAGGGAGAGCGGCCCAGCTGCTTGTAATTAGGGCTGGCGGGGACTCCTGGGAGAGGTAGTCCCGGCCCCGCAGCTCGCAGCCCTGCCCACACGCTCAACACCCACTGCAGGCTCCGCTTTGGCCAGAAACAACTTCCACCTCAGGGGTCCAGAGGTCCAGGTCAGCACACCCCTCGAAGCGGGACCCGCGAAGCGGGTTCCGCGAGGCGCTGCACGGAAATGCAGCGATCAGATCAGCAGTTCTCCTCACGCACCAACAGGTCAGCCAGGGGTCCCAAAGAATACCGGAGTCTCAAGGGTTTTAAGATCGATGGTGGGGGCGGGGCAGGCAGGGAGAGCAGCCCAGCTGCTTGTAATTAGGGCTGGCGGGGACTCCTGGGAGAGGTAGTCCCGGTCCCGCAGCTCGCAGCCCTGCCCACACGCTCAACACCCACTGCAGGCTCCGCTTTGGCAAGAAACAACTTCCACCTCAGGGGTCCAGAGGTCCAGGTCAGCACACCCCTCGAAGGGGACCCGCGAAGCGGGTTCCGCGAGGCGCTGCACAGAAAAGCAGCGATCAGGTCAGCAGTTCTCCTCACGCACCAACAGGTCAGCCAGGGGTCCCAAAGAATACCGGAGTCTCAAGGGTTTTAAGATCGATGGTGGGGGCGGGGCAGGCAGGGAGAGCGGCCCAGCTGCTTGTAATTAGGGCTGGCGGGGACTCCTGGGAGAGGTAGTCCCGGTCCCGCAGCTCGCAGCCCTGCCCACACGCTCAACACCCACTGCAGGCTCCGCTTTGGCCAGAAACAACTTCCACCTCAGGGGTCCAGAGGTCCAGGTCAGCACACCCCTCGAAGCGGGACCCGCGAAGCGGGTTCCGCGAGGCGCTGCACAGAAAAGCAGCAATCAGGTCAGCAGTTCTCCTCACGCACCAACAGGTCAGCCAGGGGTCCCAAAGAATACCGGAGTCTCAAGGGTTTTAAGATCGATGGAGGGGGCGGGGCAGGCAGGGAGAGCGGCCCAGCTGCTTGTAATTAGGGCTGGCGGGGACTCCTGGGAGAGGTAGTCCCGGTCCCGCAGCTCGCAGCCCTGCCCACACGCTCGACACCCACTGCAGGCTCCGCTTTGGCCAGAAACAACTTCCACCTCAGGGGTCCAGAGGTCCAGCCAGGTCAGCACACCCCTCGAAGCGGGACCCGCGAAGCGCTGCACGGAAAAGCAGCGATCAGGTCAGCAGTTCTCCTCACGCACCAACAGGTCAGCCATATGGACCATATTCATAAACCTCTGTTCCATAGGTCTGAAATTCCTCGGCCAGGTTCCTGGAATAATAACTGTCAATCATAGCTTTCACTATCATAATTTTTTGCTGTATCTCCTTGGCATTCTGACCTATACATATCATCCCCATATGTCGTCCATCAAGACTAGGCTTGTTGTTTTAAATGGAACAAAACAAAACTAATCGTCTCACCCGTACCCCAGCTTTCAATTAATCACATACAGCACCTAAAGATGCACTCTGTCTGTTTATTCCCATAAAGTCTACAATCCATGTTTTCATGTGTTCTAAATAATTTGGATTTAAAAGCAGCTTTTAGTCAAATGTCCAATTGGCAAGCATTTCTTTGGCCCCCATACCTGTCAGCTCGAGGATTAAGAGGCTATAATATGAGTAGATCTTTGGGAGTCTCCTTATGGCCAATTTCCCTAGAAAACATGAGGACACCAAAAAGTACTCCAAATGGACATATTTTTGATGTGGGAATAAGAAAAATGTATAGCCGGTGTGAGGTGCTGCTTTCTTTTTTTTCCCAAATGTCAATCAGCCCATGACCTCTCTTAAGAAGGTATAATGCCCTAAACCCTTTTGGTTTCCTTCCCATATATTCATATGTCTGCAACCTGGTGGAAACCTCAAGATGAATATTAAATCCCCACAAACAATCAAGGGTATAGGCCACTGAGCTAGCTCAATCTCCATCTCCTCTCAAACTGCTACCTCGTCCAGGTTTGACCCATATATAGAGCAGATTAAAAGTTTACTGCCAGCTACCAAGCATTCTACAATCACCCAGTGACCAGTATTGTCCACTGTCTTCTGCTTCGGTAAACCCAAACTCCTTTGTTCCAGTATCACGACTCCCTTGTTGAGGCCGATTGTGAAGTGCATGCTGACAGGGAGTAACCCCTAACCTGCATTAACTCCCTCTTGTCCCAAGAGATATGAGTCTCCTGTTCACATATTAAGTCCAGCCCCAAAGTTCTGAGTGTTACGGCCACTATTTGCCTCTTATTTTTATCACTAAGCCACAGACATTAATGGAACAAACAACGAAACTCAGTTTGCTACCTTGCATCTAGTAACATCAAGGATTAACCTGACCTTCCACTGGCTACATGCAGTTTCTCTACGTATCCCCCTTCTTAATCCAACATCAACAAGCTCGAACCAATCCAGAGCCATTCCTGCACATATTACTTCTATACTATGTACCCCTTTTTTCCTCTATACACACCAACCCACTACTGCCCTCCCCAGCAACCCTGCCCTTTCACCACGATTTTCATAGTCTTCCAATTTCCATTGGATATCTATCAGTGGAGCTTCATGGGCATAAGTGAGACCCTTAACTGCCACAATGTCCATCTCTAGAGTACTGGTCCTCAGTTCCAGATTACCATTCTATCAGTGATTGAAGAGCATGTTCTGGCTACACTGCACACAGATTCCTGTAACCTTTGGGTCACTGCCTGGGCTTTCAAGCTATCGGAACGTGTCTTATCCCTATGAAACATGATAGTCTGATAAATAAGTTGCATTGTTGTAGGGTTTGCATTCAGAAAGGCCTAAGACTCCCCTGTTTCCCCATCACCAGCATGCACAGTTGCACATGAGTAATCCCACTTTAACTCCTCACTGCCTGCTACCTGCCAATTGCTCCTCTTACCGAGCTTGCGGAATATCCGTGGAATATTCCTCCCATGGGAGTCACTAGATTCACTTAAAACACTCCTCTTAGGGCCATAAACCAGGTCCAAGTCCTCATAAGACCATTCTGTGCCATCTGCCAGTGAGAAAAAATACTCTATTGCATCTGGGTCTGGACCACCGGCTTTAAAAGTAGTCCTCTCTTTTTTTACTCTGCCTGAGTGAGACAGGGTACTTAACAGTCATTTTGGGCTCTTGATTGATCACAGCTATATTCCTGCCTTGCTTGATGTGGGAGCTGTTGCCTACAGCAGCCCCTGTACATCTGCCCTGCTCCCTATAACTGATGAGCCCTTAGCACTATCCACAACCAACTGCTCTCCAGGTTCACTACCTAATACAGCAGTTTTAGGCTTTATAGGCGTTACAGGTACCATGGTCTGAGTTACCTCTGTGTCAATTCAATATATTTATTTTGTTTTGGAACTCCGACGGAGGTCCACAAAAACACACTGACAATTTAAAAAGACAGACATTGCATACAGTACAAAATTCCTTCCTTATACATTACTATAACATGATATCAAACATAGTGTGAAATGTGCAAATAAGCTAAGATACATAAAACAATCACATGACCGGCCAATAACATTTCTTATATACATACTAAGTAATGTGCAGATGATACAATAAATACATGAAACTATTAAATAGCCAACCAGTAGATATTAGAACAGAACCAGGGTACTACTGTTAGACAAACTTCTAGTAAATAGGCAAAAATGTTCTAAAAAATTGGTACATCTTAAAACGAACCATTTCATTCTGGGGTGACAAAACCAGAGAACGTGCATCCTGAGCAGAGTGAATATTAAATTGAATAAATACTGGTTTTAAAAACACTCGCCTGGCACTTTGCAGCTTTGAACATGCAAATAAAACATGATTAAGATCTTGGATTTGTAACTGGCACAGTTCACAGATTCTCTTCTCTCTCAGTGTTTTATACCAGATGCCAGTGACGTCTCTTAAAGGCAGCAGATTAAATCTCAGTAGGAGTATCAGCCTTCTAATCCCATGAGGGATATTCCAAGTTAAATAAGGCTGTGGTTTATTCCCCAATGTACTCCCACTGACCGCCACGTTACTGGGCCTGGATTTACTTAAAGCGATGTCTCTGGCTAAACTGATAGGGGATCTAAATTTCTTTAAGAACTGTTTCAAACCAGATTTAGGCATTGGAGAAGCGGGAGTTAAACTAAGACCGAAACTGTCAATTTCACATAAAAAAGACCTAAAAAACGTGGATTGTACTTTTAGATTGCAAAAGATTTCTGTTCTAAGAGCAGCCCTAAGAGTAGCCTCTTCCCCCAAGAAGAGAGAGTTACCCCACCTAAGAACTGCTGCCTGGGCTAAAATAAAGGACGAGACTAATCCAAATTCAAGGCGAAAAACATGTGGGGCAGCCAAAGAATTAAAATTACAGATTTGGCGCATAGTTCATCCTTCTGCCTTGTCAAACATATGCCATTGACTTATGTCCACCACCTCAGCGGCATATATTAATGAGGGTGGGATTTTAACCTTAAAAACAGATAAGACATGGCTAAAATGGCGTCTCCCGCAGGTTTTATAGAATCTATTTAATGCACTTGCCTGGGAGACGGCAAGTGCAAGTGCATGTCTAGGGAGAAAAGAAGGGGGCCATTACACAGCCCTGACACACTCCTCTGTGAATCTCAAATTGATTCGTGCACTTCCTATTTATCCTGTGAGTATCTCTGGCCTTGATATCAGAATAAAACATCCTTAAATGTATAATTAGGGCTTCGTCCACCCCCATATCCCTCATAAACACCCACATCTTATCATGATTTACACAATCAAAAGCAGAATTAAGGTCCATAAATGCTAGATAAACGACCCCCTTTTCACCCATAAATATTTATTTATCAAATGGGAAAGGTTTAAACACTGTTCAACTGTGCCAAGGCTCCTATTGAAAGCGTAATGCACCTTCGTAAAGATATGCTGCTCATCAGCCCATTCCTTTAATTGGGACAATACAATTCTCACCACAATGTTAAGTGTGGAGTCAAATAAGTAAATAACCCAACAGCAATGTGTATCCACTCTGCAACCCTTTTTAAATATTGGAACAAACTCAGATTGATTCCACTTAGGCAATATACCCTTTATAGCAACAGCATTTAAAGTGTTTGTTAACAAGGGTGCTCACAAACCCATATTGTCTAGGAGTAAATCTAGGAGTACCCCGTCAGGGTCTGGTTCTTTGCCTTTGCTGCGGACCCTAAATGCACGAGCAATATCCACACATGAAAAAAATAAATAACCGAATGTATCAGGGTTGGACTGTCTGGTGCATGTGTTAGAATAGAAATATTTGTGTTTGTGCATTGCCTATGTAAAGTTAGCATTCGCTGCACCATTTTCTGTTCAGGCAACATATTGAATCATGATCAAAACAAATCTTTTGCTATTTCTGAAAAAGGTCTCTGTTATGTTTTGTTTCTGCAATGTTAGGTTTTGCATTACTAATGAATAAACTGTCATATTAATTCAAACCTTTCTCTCTAGATAGAGGCCCTCTCCCACTTGTCTGGTGACGGGCCCGTTTGGAGCAACCTTGGACTTTGCAACTTTGTGTAAGATTCGAGTGCTGAGACCGTTGTTTTTTGTATTCCATTGCTTAGCAGCACCTGTCTGAAAAATTTCACTATGGGCGTGTTTTATCCCAGATACAAAATGTACATAATGTATCTTTATGCATATCGATTTCAGTCCCTCGACAGCACTCCTAGCGACTGGGCAGACTGGGCTCCACTCGGAGTGTATATGCATAAACAGTTATCGGTTTGTATGCTCTACTGTCTGACTGACTCTTCATTTGGTATGGAAGGCTGAGAGGTGGTAATTAGTGACCTGGATGACCCTTATTGGACCACTTCCTTCACTTGCATATTAATGTCAGTCTCTAAGGAGGGCGGAGAATATATAGAGGAAAACTGAGTATCCCAACCCACTTTATAAAGCTGTTGTGAAGTTTTCACAGCTGCATCGTTTCTCAGTTTGATGTTAAGAGTGTTTTTGAGGGTCTTATGAGCTATAGAGCACGCTTTATTAAACAACCCTATACAGACCCTCCAGGATATCGCAATTTTGCGATTAACAAAAAAAACTGTGTTTCTTACTAAACTGTTCGGAAAATTTGGAAAACTCAATCCTTTTTTTTTACAAGGCATTCTAGCTCATTATTTCTGTGCCCTCTATAAAAACATCTGTACTCCTTTCATCAAGACATGGTTCAAGTATTAGAGTTACAACTCGCGCCGACCTCTGAACTTAACTAACAAAAAGTTGGAAAGTTGTATTATTTCCATCTGACAAATGTTAATTAAACACAGCTGTCGCACGCTGGCCTGGGGTTCAGACTTACACCAGCGCGTGCTGCTGATGTTGTGACCATTCAGCCTGGATGTGTTTGCATTGTGACCTTTCTGACCTCATTGCATTACTTTACAATCAGTGGTCAGTTTTTGAGGGACGGTCCATGGTGGCTGTCTAAGCACCCTGAAACAGACGAGTATAGAAAGAGTTTTCCAGTATGAACAGTAAGGCAGTATCAGAGTCTCACTGTTAAGGCTGCAGATGTAGACGTAGTCAATTGCCTTTTATCATGAATTATATTCTGGGGCGGGCCTTCTCATGTAAGCAGCAATCCCCAAGTTTTTTTAATATTCATAAATATAAACTCTAAGGGCCCGATTCACAGAACTAACTTAAGACAAAATCCTAAACTTACTACCATTTTGGTATTCACAGAAGGCACTTGCTCATTTTGGTATTCACAGAAGGCACCTACTCATTTTGGTATTCACAGAAGTTAGGAGTCCTAACTTTAGGACTCCTAAATGCCGTCTGTGAATACCGAAAATCTTAAAGTTAGGATTTTTCTCAGTTTAGGAGTAGTAAAGTTAGGAGTCCTAACTTTACTACTCCTAAACTGAGAAAAATCCGAAGTAAGTGCCTTCTGTGAATACCCAAATGAGTACGTGCCTTCTGTGAATAGCAAAATGGTTGTAAGTTTAGGATTTTGTCTTAAGTTAGGTCTGTGAATCGGGACCTTAGAGTTTATATTTATGAATATTAAAAAAAAACGTGGGTATTGCTGCTTAAATGAGAAGGCCCGCCCCAAGAATATAATTCATGATAACAGGCAATTGACTACATCTACATCTGCAGCATTAACAGCGAGACTCTCTTACTGCCAAAAGCGACCTATATGGTTATTTAATAAAGCCTACTCTATGGCTCATAAGACCCTCAAAAACGCTCTAAACATCAAGCTGAGAAACTATGCAGCTGTGAAAACTTCACAACAGCTGTATAAAGTGGGTTGGAGTACTTCATGTTCCTCTACAGATTTTGTCTTAAGTTAGTTCCGTGAATCGGGCCCTAATAACTTAGCAGGATCAAGTTCCTCCATTTAAATGTGCATCCAATCTGTCTAACAATCTCTAGCCTGAGTGGGGCATTCTGTAAATTCCACCTTCCTTGTCATCTTAAAATTCAAGGATAAAGGATCAGGAACACTCATGTACTTCACATGTACCAAGCAACCATCTATGAATAGTTCACAGTTTCTTGATGCCAAAATCTATTGTGCTAGCATGACAGATTCCAATAAATGGAATAGGGATCAAAGGCTGGAGGGGTTTTGAAAATCTCTCACAGGCCAATACATTGAAATTAAACATAAGGCTGTTTAATGTATTACCATACTCATTATGCTAAAAATTGGATATTTCAGTCCCGATAACATTCTCAAGCGCACAGACCACTCTGGCAGGATAAACTCATCTATGTACGTCAACATCCCTAACTGTACTAGGAGTAGTTTCTCGTCTACCAGAGTTAGAAACTAATTTAAACCCTCAACCACACTGGACTAGACTGGAATATGTTGTTATTAAAATTAATAAACACAGTTTTGTGACCCCGCCCTCTGCAAACGAGTAAAACACACTCTTTACATAGTATGTTCGCTGACACTAATGTTGCTAAACTCTCTTTTGCCCGCCATGACTAGAGGTGATAGAGTCAATGCAATATGAAGAAACCCATTTATGTAAAAAGGGCCCACAGCCTATGCTTCTTGAAGACAAAAGATGGTATAGTGACCGATGAACCTCCACCAATCCAAATCGTTTAACTTTGATGTAATACCCGCAATGTTCCAGGTTAATATCCCTGCTTTATCGTTCATCTCTCCCACACAGTAAGAACTGGTTGATGGAGCAGTCCAAGCAGCGAGAGCCCTCGAAGCACGGCATCACACGTGGGTGAGGGCATAGTTCCTGGGATCCCCAGAGCACTATTGCTCACTACACTGCGACTACTGCTAGGGGTAACATCACTCAACTCAAGTTGCACCCAAGTAACCACCTCAGAGTGCACGCTCAGGGAGCCGTCACAAAGAGGCGGGATTATGCTTGTTGGTTCATCATCTCTTCAATCCAGGTCAACCAAAAAGTCAGGGACATTTCAACATTTTACTTTAAGAGATGGCTACTGTGGCTCGGTGGTGCAGTGATGGATGGACTTCTAGGTTAATGTTTTTTTTTAATCAACACTAACTAAGGCTCCACCAATGGGAACCCAGCAGGTTATGGGTAAATAAATGGGGTGGGAGAACTTTAGATTTGGTGGGCAGGCCATCAGACGTTTTTTAGCACATGCCCCACATTAACTCTGAATAATCCCAATGCGTCCCTTATTATGGCAAACTAAAACCCTCAGCCGATTTACAACCTATTCTCATCTGAGCTAAAGAGATGGAAATGTGTGCATATTATAATCATGGCACAGAAAGACCATCCTGTTGCATGTACTTGCAAAACTTTCCTGTCCGTATCTGATTACACTATTAAACAACATCAAGGCAAGGGTCAACCTTGATGATCCCAATTTGTTACCTCAATTTCATCTATAGTTTCCACTCTATGGCCAAAGTAAGTACGTCCTGTCATATTGGTATTGAGTATACCCAAGGCATCTAGCATCCGTGGGTTTAGACCAAAGTGAGCATTTAATTGAGTCAAACATGTCCTTCAAATCCAAATATGCTCTGTATGGTTATTCTTTGCCACATTAGCATATTACGGGATAAGAACATATAGTAAGAGTGATTGGTCAATTGTTCCTTCACCTGCATTGGAGCCCACTTGGGATGGGGAAATAATTTTTATTTTTCCACACCAACCCTGTTTTATAGAGAGGAAGCATTTTGTGTACATAAAGAATGAAGCAAAAAAATATACAGATCGCTACCAAGCTGTCTTTTCTAATCTATTCTCGTAGATACAACTAACCGGGACTGAATGAAGTGTGTGGAATTAGATGGTGAAAGACGAATAAAACAGCGTTGAATGTCTACTGGGCAAATGGTATACAAAGGAGGAGGTCTATGCGGTACCCCCTGCAATACCAATTTATTGAGCTGCAAGAGGTAACAATAGCTCACTTGATGTTAGCTAAGGCTGTTGATGCTGCAAATTGATGCTTGTCTATAAATATACAACATGGTTCATTTTCCTTGTAAAATTATATGAGGCCCAGGGAGGCTCCACCATGATACACCTGTGTCCAAGAATGTCTGCAGGAGATGCCTTTTTGCAAGTTTTATCCAGCATTGTTTCATTTACTGGGGATGTTCTGACAACTGCATTTAATACTGCACACAACATCAGTCAATGCAGTCATAGAATCTCAGCTTTGTAGGAAGTCAGTAGAGCAAAGTTTTGCAACAACCCCATCTTTTGGGCTTTATTCCCTCAGACGTTGCCCAATAATAAGAATATTCCTATCCATCTTATTAGCACTTAACACTGTACAAAGAATTTGTTAAAATCACTTTGAAGTGTGAAAAATATGATGGGGTAATGTTTTCGTTCCTACCTCCATACCTGGTACTCATATTTGCCTTTGATAGCTTCCTCGTATCAGTTTAGGAAAACTGCCTATTGATCAACATATACCTTACTCATAGACTCTTGTAGGCTTTTTCTAAGGTTAATCAAGCACTCTAAATCAAAGTTACCAGGGGCGGTTCCTCCATTGCACTGAAGAAACGTCACCCTACTGAACCCCCCCCCCCCCCCCCCCCCCAAAAGCCCTGGAGATGAAAAATAAAATGGTAATTTATTACTATTTTATTTTTCATGCCCCTTCCTGAACAGAGCGTCAGGATGGGTGGAGGGCCGGTGCTCAGTGAAAGCAGCAGGGAGGAAGGTGGGCTGGCTGTGCACTGTTTAAAGGGTGCATGTCGTTCATTTCTATCCCAGCTGCCTTAAGACAGCAGGGTCAGAGCAAACCAAAGCCTCCAGAGTGCTACGTAGTGCCAAGTGAGGCCACTCCCACCAATCCTAATGCAGCTCTCATGCTCTCATGTGTAGTGTCGTCACTCATCATAAACTGGACACGGACACAGTTACAGGCATCAGCTTCTTTATTCAGTTCCTTCCTCATGCCGGGCTAACGGCTAACTGTCCCTTTGGTCTCCCAGCTCCTCCCTTTCCGCCCGCCCTCGTCCCTCATTCGGGCCGGTCCTAGTGCCTGACCAGTTAGGTCACTGGTCACTTTGCATCAACATCATTTCATCTCCCCCCTCTGTGAATAAAAGGAACAAAATAATATACACCACGGCAAACAGCAACTGTCTTTCTTTAGAATTCTTCGATGAAGTGATACGGTTTCATCTCCCCTTCGTTAACAAAATAAACTTAGTGTCCAACATGTTTATAATTCCTCAGTCAGCCACACGGGTCTGCAGGCCGCCTATTTAAGCTATGGAGAGGCATCTCCATTTCTTTTGTGTGGCTTTCTGTTGCTTTGACGAGAACATCTTTTGTTACCGGAGTGCATCTTTGGAATTGCGAGGCGTCTCGCGTGATCTTCTTGTGCTCAGGTTCATGGTGGTTTCCAATCAGCTTCTGGGTGATCCACTCATCTTCAGTTTCTGAGGTGACTGTGAAAAGCTCAGCTTGATGTCGGCAGTCAGACTTCCCATGGCGTTCTTGTTTGATTGACGCTCGATTTCCTTCATGAGGGGATGTTGTTCGGGTTCTATTCCGAGCGCCCGCATATGACTTTGCTTCTTTTTGTCTTGTCCGGGCGAGGGCAACACTGCCCTCCTGTTCAAAGTCATGTATACCAGACGGTGAGGCGCTATCTGAAAAGACCATCTTGGTTTGGTTCGGGGACTCATTCGCTGCCTCTGGTTGTCTCACCCACTTCCACTCATGTTTGGGACTGGTGAACCCTTTGACTGTCTGGGCCTGTGCATGTTTCTCTCTCATCTGATGATGGTCTGTCTCTGCTAACACGTCTGGTTTTCCTTGCAGAGTGACTGGATGGTCCTTTCCCATCCGGTGGGTAATGTCCACTATCTTTGTTTTCTTTCTGTAGGCCCTTTGGGTCAGCCTCACTGACCCTATCAGGGGTGAATGTATATTGTTTATATCTTGATGTACCTGCGACTGACATGACAGGTTGTCTTGTGGAGTGATTGAGTACTCAGGGACATTGGTGTGGGATGCGTGTCTCTTGACGTGACTAATGTCCTTTGGTTCTGGGGTGTGCTCAGGTGGTTGACGTCGTGGCCGTCGTCAGGACCATGACTCGGTCGACTCGAGGGATCGAACAGACGTGCTTTCTGAATCAGAGGAGTCTTCTGTCGATTTCCTTTGATACCATTCCTTTGAGTGTGTCTTGAATAGAGGATTTCTGAAACAGGTAGGCTGTGACGAGCTGCTCCTAAAGTCGGAGTTCTCTTTGGCATATTTCTCCGGGTACCTTTCTCGAAGTGACTTCGGTGTCGTCTTACTGGAGAGGTTGTTTGATGACCACATATTTATTTCTTGTGTTTGATCTCTTGGTATTTTATCTCTACCTCTCTTGTGTGATGATAATGGCCTCCTCTCAGTTTCTTCATGGTCTTGGATATCGTGGATGCGTTTGTCTTCTTCTTCCCTGTGTCCGAGTGGTTCAGTCAGTCTTATCCGGTTTGCTTCTTCTTCCTGCCTGTTTTGTGCACTGACATCTGTGTTATGGGTGTGATCATGTACGAATTTCCAGTGCTGGTGTAACTGGTCCAGTCTTCTATAGTTTGCTTTTCTTGCACATTTGTTGGGCAGGCTGTCATCTGGTCCATTGGTGCGATCTGTCCCACTTGATGCTTCATCTGCTTCATAATCACTTGCACTACACGTTGAATTTGAGGTTGAATTAGTGAAGCTGTCATACTCCTGGATCATCCCGGTCTTTTGTGTTGTTGACTCAGAGTACTTCATGTAACTTGGTCTTTCCCGTTGTCTTATCTCTGATCTGTCTTCACCCTCCCCGTTTCTGGTTTTGTTTATTTCTTGGGCTTTATTCACCGACCTTAGAGATGTCTCTTTCCTGGTATCTTGGTGTCTTGCACATAGGTGCAGTTCTTTTGATAGTTATCTTGCTTTGACCCGCTCTTCAACTTCGGCCTGCCTGATTATTTCCTTTAGCGACCAATGCCCTCCAAGAATCTTGTGCTTTGTACTAGACCTTGAACAGCCTTCGATTACCCAGAGTCGAACTGCATCCTCATTTGTAAATGTGTTGAAGTGGCAGCGTTGTACCAGACTTTGCCACCGGGTGATGAAGTTTGGCAATGATTCTCCTGGTTCCTGCCGTGCTGTGTTGAAAGCGATGCGTTCATGATCCACGTCATCCTTTGCGTTGAAATGGGCGCGTAGCGTCTCTTGTAGTCTTTCATAAGTCTCTGTGTCCTTTTCAGAAAATGTTCTAATTAAGCGTCGGCCCTCATGACCCACCAGCTGGAGCAGTAATGTCAGACATTTTCCATCTCTTCGCTCACCAGTGGTGTCAAGAAAGTCGTCCAGTGATTCCAGCCACCGGTTCCATTTCGGACCCAAACTCTGAATGTCAGTCTGTGTCACTGGGGGTGCACTTCAATGTAGGGATTGGATCGTTGTGTTGCTTTTCCCACTGCCATGAGGGAGGAAGATTTTGATCTGCTACGGTCACAGGACTGTATCCTTTTAGGTTGGTAAGATCCGCAGCTATCTCGGTACGATTCTGGACCATTTTTTTTCTCACCTTCTTTATTTTAATTCTTCTCTTTGCGTAGCATTAAAGGTTTACTTTGGTACTTGCCTTTGCTCGTGCTTGTTGTGTTCCAGACCTGCATTTGCTTGTGTTTGTCGCATTCGAGATTTGCACTGTCTGGTGCTTGTTAGGTTTCCGTATCGCTTGCTCGTCGTTATTTACCGTTGTCTTCATTTATGTCTTGTATTTGCTTGTGTTTGTTTGTTATCTCCGTTGCACTTGCCAGTGCTTGTTTGTTGCTTTCGTTGCACTTGCAAGTGTTTGTTTATACTATTTGTTGCACTCTCCAGTGCTTGTTTGTTACTTCTGTTGCATTTGCCAAGGTTTGTTTGTTACTTCTGTTGCATTTGCCAATGCTTGTTTGTTACTTCTGTTGCATTTACCAATGCTTGTTTGTTACTCGTGTTGCATGTACCAATGCTTGTTTGTTACATCTGTTGTATTTACCAATGTTTATTTGCTGTTTGCCTCCTCTGCCTGACTTAAAGATGGCCGTTGATGATCCCTCGCAGGGGATTGGACACTGCTGCCTGATTTCAAGATGGCCGGCGGGAATCTCGTTTCTGGCGAGATTTTGGCCGTTTTTTTTTTTCTTTCTTCACCGGAGTCACATTTACTCGGCGTTTCCACTCACCGCTTGCAGCCAGGATCCACCGCTGGAGTCAACGGTCAGGTGGGGCAGCTCTCTTATACTTTTGTCGCCGAGGTGGGTACTCGGTGGGCGTTCTTCTTGGCCACACACTTCCGCCGCCGAGGTGGGCACTCGGTAGGCGCTCTGGTTGACACTCTTCCGCCGCCGAGGTGGGCACTCGGTAGGCGCTCTGGTTGACACTCTTCCGCCGCCGAGGTGGGCACTCTGTGGGCGTTCTTCTTGTCCACACGCTTCCGCCGCCGAGGTGGGCACTCGGTGGGTGCTTTTAGCAGCGCGCCTCCGCCGCAGAGGTGGGCACTCGGTAGGCGTTCTTGGTAACGCACTTCCGCCGCCGAGGTGGGCACTTGGTGGGCGTTTTCAGTAGCTTGCTTCTGCCGCCGAGGTGGGCACTCGGTGGGCACTTTTGGCAACGCGCTCGAACCTCCTGACGTGGGGAGAGCTCCAGGCGGGTCGATGGCCTCTGGGTGCCGAGTTAGCCACGTGGGGACATTCCACCTTCGTCGTCAGTTGTCGTGTCGTCACTCATCCTAAACTGGACACGGACACAGCTACAGGCATCAGCTTCTTTATTCAGTTCCTACCTCATGCCGGGCTAACGGCTAACTGTCCCTTTGGTCTCCCAGCTCCTCCCTTTCCGCCCGCCCTCGTCCCTCACTCAGGCCGGTCCTAAGGCCTGACCAGTTAGGTCACTGGTCACTTTGCATCAACATCATTACATCATGTTTTCCACATTTTATGATCCCCCTAGAAAGTACTTTTTAACACTATGGCTGCTAAGGCAATTCCCCTCCTGTGCTGGGAATTGCCATTTTGCTGGTGTCATGACGAGCTCAGCTCGTCATGAGCACAGCTCCAGGCTACCTCATGACGAGCTGAGCTCGTCATGAGCATGGAAGGGGTTAACCCCCATTCTGAAAAAGGGCAACTTTAGGCAAGTGCGACCCGCTATTATTATTTTTACAAATGCTCTTGGGTAGCACTGTTTTTTCCGTGCTTAATTATTTTGAATCCGGTATTAGGTTTAGTGCTAGCTGTGATGAACTAGCCAGTTTCTCAACCTTTTTACAGGTACCATGCATTTTGCCTTGCTTAGCTCGCCTGTTCGACCATCAACCAGTTCATGAGTGGGGTTTTACTGCGTTATTTTGAGTGATAAGTTCATCTGTTTATTATTGGAGCCTTGGTATCTGTGTATTTTTATTTGTACATATCACTGTTAAACCTGATATGTCCCAGTGTGGATTGTATTTATTATCTTTTAACTTGTGCTTTTACGGTTTTTAATATATGAAACAGAATAAAGATTTAAAGAAGGACAGAACGTCTGCATGATTCAGCACTGAATAGGTTTACCTCTCCATCTTGTTTTGCTGTCTTGCAGTGGCAGAGACTCCAAGCCTGCCTTACCCTCTTACCCTGCCTCAGGTCCTTTCTCACTAAGCGGGCTCAGGTACTACAATCTCTCCCTTCAACTCACATATGTTGTCAATTACCTTGTTATATTCCTTAAAGGTCCTCGGCCTGCCCCATCCTCTTCAACCTGTAGGTCCAACAACTTGGACTTCAATATGTGGTCATTTTAATTCCAGTGGGACCAGTAAATGAATCAGAATTATGAGATTTGCAGGAACGCCCAATCTATAATGTTACTCTCAGAGACTTCGGTTGCTGAAACCAACCTAAACCTCTCAGTGAAAATGCCAGAGCAAATTGAGGATCTGCACCGGAACTGAACCTCATAATTACCAATTCTCCCTGGTAGTCCTAATTTTTCAGGGAATTCTAACAGTTCAACTCAGAATCCCAGTTAATTCCCCAACCCATGAGTTAAGAGGACCTCCAATATTGTTAGCTGCGGTGGAGCTGAATTCCGCTAACTCATCTAGGTACTCATAATAAAGCCCTTTGTGAGCTCATTTGTTCCTTGGGTTCAAGATACTCTGCTTTACAGCCAACACTCAACTCAGTCTGAGATTTGATCAAAAATTACACCTACACTATGCAGCCCAAAACAAAACTGATGTAGTTACTTACCAGTAACCCTCATTGTTCAGAATATCTCTTTCTTGTACCAATACTTACAATATGAAGTGTCCCACCTACAATCCAGGTACCACATGAATTATGCAAAAGCCAATCAGAATAGATCCCACCCTGCTCCTCCTTTAGGCATGAAATACCATCTGCCATCTCAAGGCTTAAAGAGGGAATTGAGATTGCAATCAGAAACGAGAGGGGGGCCATAAGTATTGGTATGAGAAAGGGGTAGTCTGAGTTAACCGGTAAGTAACCAAGTCATTACTTCCACGTCCCATTTCTTGTACCACTCCTTACTATATGAGGATATACCAGGGTGATAAATAGCAACCAAATTCTCAAAAAATGACTGAATTCCCAAACAAATGCAATAACTAATTTAATGAAAATCTGTAAGTCACAGACAGAATGATCGTTTATGTTATAGCTGCCACTTATACCCTAGAACCACACTTCTATGATTTACAGTTTCTCACATTCAACTTATAATGTGAGACAAATGTAGATGTAGTAGCCTAAGTGGCTACTTTACATATGGTTGCAATCAAATCAAGGCCCCATAAGCCCCTGCCAATGAACAGCCATCCCACGCATTGATTAGTATTGCACCACTCCGGGTAAAATGGCATCCTTCAAAGGATATGCCACAACGCTCAAAGTTTTTTTCCATCTACTGAAAAAAAATGCCAAAATTAACAAACAATTTCTTGTATTTCATATAATCCTTTGCCCTTGTCGATGATATTCCACAGGTACCATCATATACAAGGATTCTTCATCGCGAAGAGATTGTACTGGAAAGAAACAAGGAAGGGATCTTTCTTGCTCATGATGTGAAGGACTTAGGACGAAGAACTAACCCCAACTTCAGAACTAATCTACCTGAAAAGATACTTAAGGAGGCTTAATAAACAAAGAGCCCAACTCACCCAACTGTTGGGCTGACACTAAAGCCACCAAGTACAACATTTTTAGTTACAAGAGTTTTAAATCTACACCTTAGAGCAGAGTTCTTCAATAGGTGGGGTGCGCCCCCCTGGGGGGGCGCACCACCATCTCAGGGGGGGGCGCGCACTCCACTGCAATCTGACCTTCCTGCCCATGCTTTTGTCTTGCTAACTCTCCCAGGAGGGGGTTAATTGATAGCGATGAAATGCTTCAGCTGCAGTGGGAGGCAGGATGTCTGCTCTGCTAAAACCAAAACTGTTCCTTGCTCTTTCAATATCATGGCAGAGGAGACCCCTTGTCTCCCACTGCAGCTGAAGCATTTCAGCTCTATGAATTAACCCCCTCCTGGGAGAGTTAGCTCTTCCCAGAGAGGAGACAAATGTTCCAGCAATGTTTTAAAGTTTGGGCAAGGTGGGCTCCGGCCCAGGGCACCAGCCTTTCAAAGGAGAAGGAGGGGGGCGGGGGGGACGACTGAAAGAGCCAGCTCTGTTCGACAGAGTCTTGCCCTCATGACCTTGACATTTTTTTAAACAGTATTGTAAATAGTGTTTTAGCATCATTAATTTTTAATGTGTAAGAGTATTTCACTGACATTTTGCAGACAAAATGTGTTTATGCTCATGCAACATCCATATAAAAAGTTAATTTTAGATCAATACAGGTCCTCACATATGAGAAATGGGAGGGTGTGAAAGATGATTATTTGTAGTAATGTTAGTGAACTGCTGTTGTGTTACATACTGAAAACACACGTCACTATCCCTGAATTTCAGATGTACACACATTTAGTATTTGACCAAAGAAGGCATGAAAGAGCGGAGACTGAATCATAAAATCAAAGCTGGTCTGAAATGGGGCCCCCAAAATACATTTGGCCCACTGCCCCCAAAATCCTTAAAACGTCACTGAAAGTTTATCTTAAAATTACAAAGGCAGGCGCGCAAAATGCAGGCCAGCCATGTGCTGCTTAAACAGCCTGCAAATTGCTTGTCTTGATACTAAATAGTATGTATTCAGGGACGGCTTTAGCGCTAGTGGCACCTGGTGCGAGAATAATTTTTGGTGCCCCCACACCCCAGGACTACCTCTTTGGATTCTCTCACTATCACCAGGCATATGTGCTATTCATAAGTTAATTCATAAGTTATTGCTAAACACAGCTCCACCCCATGTGGTCGGCGCCGCATCCATAGGTTCGTGCCCAGTGCGGCCGCACCTGTTGAACTGCCCTAAAGCCGGCCCTGTATGTATTCATTTGTAATGTGACTTTTTCTGTCTTTGTTCCTTTTTATTATCAGTCATGGATCATTCAGGCAGCTCTAGAAAACAATTAAAAGTGATTTCTATTTATATTTTCTGTTCAAAGTATTTACAGACAAGTGCTGAAAATACAGCTTTAGGTGACTACTTATTTTCATACCATCTGTGACATCAAATAATGAGCTGGCAACCCTAATCATAAGACTGGACGTTTATTGAGGGATGAGCACAGTATTTCCTTCTACAACCCTGATCCCTGGTTACTGCCATAATAGCAATAGTTTAACACATTTGAAACCATACACTGCTGTCAATAACATGCTGAGTTATTTCAAGTGTCTGGGATTGCACCTTGCATTCAGACAACTCGCTCTTCATTCTAGCCCTTCACTTTCACCCTCACCCTGCACTCACACTGATCCTGATACACTCACACCATTCACCCACTTAAGGATTTCTAGAGAAGATTTGTTCCTCGTGTATCAGCTCTCAGCTAGGGAGTGCTCTAAAAATCTGACAACACTTGTCTCTCTTACAGTCCCTGTCTTGGCTGAAAATGTCTGCAGAATATTCAGCTTTGGGAGAAACTGCTATCAAAACTCTCTTGCATTTCAGCTTGTCCTATTTATGTGAGATTGGGTTCTCAGCACTTGCAATATTAAAGGCTAAGAACCGTTCAAGACTGGATGTGCAGCACAACCGGAGGATGGCAGTAGCAAAAATCCATCCACAGATTGACCGTCTCTGAAAAACAGGCACACCTGTCACATTTATGTTGGTGGTGTTATTATCAATCTATGTCATTTGTAAAACAAAGCATTCTAGTGAAAACTATTTGCGCACATTTTATCTTGGAAAGTGGTGTTTTGAGCTGTGTAATAAGCCTCTGTAATTTCACCACACCCACTCACAAACCTGCAGTTTACTAAACACTCTTATTGTATTGAACATTATTTGCTGGATATACCCGGAATATGCGCGTGGGCGGTCGAGTCCAGAAATTTCCATCAGGTGGTGGGGGGCCAACATCTAAAAACATTCAGCTGGGGGGGCTCAGCCTACAAAAGTTTGAAGAACTCTGCCTTAGAGAGACTTAAAAGCAGAAGTTTGAAATGGTAACTGTTGAAATCATCTTGAACTGGTGAAATGTAACTCCTCATCCATAGTTATCTGTAAATTACCCAAAAGTATCTGCAAAGTGAGGCAAGCTCAGATTTATGACAAAAACTTGCTTTTTTAATAGAATTAGGTACTTGAATATCGTCCTCGTCATTTCGTTCTCAGGTGAAGACCATGATGATACTGAAGGACATGGGGGCATATTACCAACAACTAGCGATAATTATCGCTAGGTTGGCTTAGCGGCAATATTTGTATCGCCGAGCTGCGGCGATTTTTATCGCTTAGGAGCCTTGATATTATCAAGGTTTATCTCCTAAGCGATAAAACTCGGCCGAAATGCATGAATATCGCTGAAAAGTCAGCGATATTCATGCATTACGGAGCAAATGCTCTTAGCCATGGTATCCACCTCCCATTGGATAACATGGCTTAGAACTGCTCAGGGCAGGTGTTAGCTTTTGGAGATATTCGCACTTAGCGCGAATATCTCCAAAAGTTGGTAATAGGAGATAGCGATGTTAGCGACTGTTTCCAGTCGCTAACATCTTGGCACGCCCACTTTGCATGTCATTAGTGATAAATATCACTGACATGCAAAGTGGGGCCCAAGATGGTCGCTATCTCCTACTAGCTGTCGCTAACTGGTGTTAGCGACAGCTAGGTACTAGGGAGATAATTTTATCTCCGCTTTCTTGGCTTTTAAAGCCAAAAAAGAGGAAATAAACCCCCTTGATAATATGCCCCATGGACTGTTCAATGAATAAACAGAAGATGTAAGAAAGGATGGAGAATCATTGAATAAACAGAAGATGTAAGAGAGGATGGAGAATCATTGAATAAATAGGAGATGTAAGCAGGAATGGAGAATCATTGGATGAACAGAAGATGTAAGAGAGGCTGGAGAATCATTAGGTAAACAAGATGTAAGAGAGGATTGAGACTCATTGGATAAACAGAAGATGTAAGAGGGTATGAAGATCATTGAATAAACAGAAGATGTAAGAGAGGATGGAGAATCATTGAAAAAACAGAAGATGCAAGAGAGAATGGAGAATCATTGGATAAACAGAAGATGTAAGAGAGGATGGAGAAACATTGAATCAACAGAAGATGTAAGTGAGGATGGAGCATAACAAGAGGTGCCATTTACCTTAGATTTCCGGAGTCAAAAATCAACAGGGAGAGAAAAAAGAGCAGCACCCTCTTCTTTGTGATTTTTCCAGCCAACACCATCACTCTTAAAGCAGTGATGTCTCTTACAGAAGAGTATAATGTGATCCATTATGAAGCGCAAAGGAACACCTACTTAATGAGTTCTTATAAAGCAACAAAAAGACCACAGCTATCCAGGACAATGCCTGACAGGCCCCTTTTCTTAAAAAAAATAAACCTCAATAAAAAAAAAAACAGCCAGTATCAAAATGAAACAAAATGATGATAGCCAAAAAAATAAAAAACTTCTAATTATACATTATCAGCCTTTAAAAAAAAATTAAATCAAAAACCTAGGCAATCGTTCCTGGGTGCAGTAGCTTAGCTACATGCACAGTTGCTGCTTCCGTTGAAAGAAGAAGCACTGTATCCTATTCTTATTTTGTTATTTTGTATAGCAGTCTGGCGCACGATCCCCTACTCAGAAAAGAAACCTGTGCCATCCTCTATAGGTTCGCCAGGAAGGATGATGCCCGAATGAAAGCCGGTTAAGTAGAGCACAGGTGAACATATACAAAACCTGCTTAGCAATTCAAATGAAGAATGGAAAACTGCAATAATTGAATCGTGTCACAGGAGCCAAAGATTTAACCCACCGCCCCACTAACACACAATATATCCCAGTCTCAAGCAACCGCCAGGCTTCCCTTTGCAAATAAGTGTGATGCTGCTAAGAAGGGATCCTCCTGATTTAACACCTAAAGTTGCAAGGGGGCCTTCCCAAGCCAACAATTGGAATAATTCCACAGGATTCTATTAGAAAGGATCACTGCCCCTTAAACGGAATCCCGCAGTAATCTCCCTGTCCTGCCCTTGATTGTCTGTACAACTAACTACCAAACTTACCATGGGACCATAGAGAAAGCCTGAAACCCACCCCAGAGAGATCAGTAGCCCTAGGGATTACCTCAAATTCCCAGGGGCTGTATTCTTTAATTTTCCTTTGCTAAATCAGCAGACAACGGAAACAGGGAGTATTGTGGGCCACCTTCCTTTTTATTATATGGAATTTAGGAGGGGCTTCTGAAGTGAGGGAGGGATCTACGCTGTTTGGCTTTTGATAGGTCATGTGATGCAAGGATGGAATGTGGGGCAACCGCCTTGTTCCCTGATGACTGAAAACATGCTGAGATCAACCCCCTCCTAAAGTAACCCTTAGCGGACCCCACCAACCTCAAAACTAGAGATCCATCTCCCTGCTCCCGTTCCCAGCGAAAGTCATTAAGAAAGCCATCAACAGCCAACTCGCCACATTCATCGAAGAACACAACATCCTCAACTCCTCCCAATCCGGCTTCAGAAAAAAACACAGTATTGAAACCGCCCTCCTCGCCTCAACGGACGACATCCGTACCTTATTGGACAAAAGAGAAACAGCAGCCCTCATCCTCCTCGACCTCTCAGCGGTGTTCAACACAGTCTCTCACCGCACCCTAATACGCAGACTCCACAACACAGGGATCCAAGATAAGGCCCTCGACTGGATCCACTCCTTCCTCTCCGGCAGAACGCAGCGGGTCAGACTCCCCCCTTTCCTCTCGGACCCTACACCTACCACCTGCGGAGTCCCCAAGGGGTCCTCCCACAGCCCTACGCTCTTCAAAGTCTACATGGCTCCGCTCGCACCCATCGCCAGAACCTATGGACTCAACATTGTGTCATACGCAGACGACACCCACCTCATCCTCTCCCTATCCAACAAACCCAACACCGCCAGACACTTTCGAGAAGGCATGGAAGCCATCGCCAAATAGATGAAAAACAGCTGACTACAACTAAACATCCACGAAATGGAAGTACTCATCATGGGCCCAAACCCAGATGCCTGGAACGACACATGGTGGCCCCCTGCCTTAGGAAGCCCGCCCACCCCCACTGACCACGCACACAACCTGGGAATCATCCTGGACTCAGAGCTCAAAATTGACCGCCAGATCTACTCTGCCTCGTCCTCCTGCTTCCACACCCTCTGCCTCCTACGTAAGTCCTTCAAATGGATCCCCCTCAAACACAGAAAGACCGTCACTCACGCCCTGGTCACCAGCAGGCTCGACTATGGCAACGCACTCTATGTCGTAGTAAATAAAAACCTCACCGCAAGCTACAGAACATCCAAAACGCTGCCGCAAGACTGGTCCTCAACCTGGCAAGACACTGCCACATTTCCCAGCACCTGCACACACTACACTGGCTCCCCATCGAAGCTAGAGTCACCTTCAAGATGCTAACCCATACTCACAAGGCCCTCCACGACACCGGACCAGCATACCTGAATAGCTGACTCAAATTCACGCACCCCAAAGGACCCTCCGATCAGCCCAGCTCTCTTACGCCATGGTCCCCCGCACCAGAAAGACCAGATCGGGAGGCAACTCCTTCTCCTTCCGCGCAGCCAGAGCCTGGAACGACCTTTCGCTCGACCTCAGACAGATAACATCGCTCCCCATCTTGGCAAGAAACCTAAAAATGTGCCTCTTCGACAGACCCCCTCCTTGATGGACTGGAACCTGTGAACCCCCCCCCCCCCCCCCCCCACACACACACACACACACACCCCCAGCACCTGATCTGGGCACTTCCTTTAGTAAGAGGAATGAGTAGATAATGCAATGTCGCTGACACTCTACCAGTTTTCTACCAATCCATAAGGACATTTTTTTTCTTTTGATGTTTGGCCCTCTAGTGCTGTAAGTGGTAGTCATGTGCAAGAGAAAATACGACCATCTCAGGCAGCTGCAGGCTTTTTCTCAATGGGAGGAAGTGGTGGCTCTGCCACTGGCAAACATGGGGCAAATGTACAACGAAGTGGCAGAGCATGGTGTTAGCTTCCTTGCTTAACGCCATGCTCCGTCTCTTCTGAAACGCAGGGCTGCACCATATTTACTACAATATGGTGCAGCCCTGCGTTACCCCCTGTGCTGGCGCTAAATTTAGCTGCCTAGCACCAAAGCAGGCAACCTTGTACCATAGTGCAAGGGTGTCTACATTGAGGGGAAGATTGGTTTTGTGCAGGAAGGTCTCCCTTCCTGCGTATAAACAATCTTTAAATGGCGTTTTGTAACTTTTATGTGTGCTGCTTAATGCAGCACACATGGAAGTAACCAAATGTAATTTTTTAAAGAGATTGTTTATGTGCAAGAAGGGTCACCTTCCTGTACATAAACAATCAATGGCCTGTTGCTGTTTCTATGTGATCTGCACAACGCGGCACACATGGAAAGAGCAAAAGCGAGGAGAAATAAAGCATTTCTCCTCATTTCACCTGTTTAAGACCAGGTTTCCCTTGTCTTATTTTTGGCACGGCCTCCTATTTACGCTGCCCTTGTAAATTGGAGGGCAGCATCAAAATCTATGGGTGTTGTGGAGGAGCACCCACCGCAACACCCGTTGCCTTCCCCTTTCAAGCTGAGTGCAGCGTTAAAGAGTGCCTTATTTACAAGGCAGCGTTAATCCATGTGAAGTGGCTTAACGCTGCTTTGTTAATAAGGCAAAGCACATACCGCCACAGGAAAGTCACTGAAAGTGATACTTCTGTGGCAATAGGGACTTGTAAATATGCCCCATGGTCTTTCTGACCTTTAAATGAGTTTCCCTCATCACTAAATGAGCAACCAGATTTTCTGATGACAAAGCTTGAGGACTACTGGGAAAGTTTTGCTTAAACAACCTTCCCGGGCCTCTTTTCTACTTATTATGAGATAGGCCTTTGACCCCTGGACTTTTAACCCATTCTAATGATGCTGAACCCTTACTTCATGTGGCAACGAGTATGGGAGGTGGCCCCTGAAAATAAAATTGCAAAAAACACAGTTGATGGACAGAATGCAGAGCAATGTCTTACATTCACCCCAGTACAAAGATCTGGGCCTAATTCTTTTGTTTTTTTGCACTCCACACCACCCTAGGTCAGACAATGGCTATATGCAAATCAGCCTTGACCCTGTGCCTCATGGGAACAGTCCAGCCCGAACTACCAACCCATGTCTTTCCTAGGCCTGAATCAAGCATCCAAGGACCGGTTTCTGGCTATCAGCCTTCTTCAGCCTGGATAGCTTGACTCCAGTGGTGTGGAGAGCCTGGGACACACGTCTGAGCATACCCAGCCCACTCGGGGTGAAAATTGCAAAAAACACAGTTGATGGACAGAATGCAGAACAATGTCTTACATTCAACCCAGTACAAAGATCTGTGTCTAAATCCATCGTTTTTTTGAACTCCACACCAACCTAGGTCAGACAATGGCTATATGCAAATCAGCCTTGACCCTGTGCCTCATGGGAGCAGTCCAGCCCGAACTACCAAGCCATGTCCTTCCTAGACCGGAATCAAGCATCCAAGGACCGGTTTCTGACTATCAGCCTTCTTCAGCCTGGATAGCTTGACTCCAGTGGTGTGGAGAGCCTGTAACTCACGTCTGAGCATATCCAGCCCACTCGGGGTGAAAATTGCAAAAAACACAGTTGATGGACAGAATGCAGAACAATGTCTTACATTCACCCCAGTACTAAGATCTGGGCCTAAATCCATCGTTTCTTTGCACTCCACACCACCCTAGGTCAGACAATGGCTATAGGCAAATCAGCCTTGACCCTGTGCCTCATGGGACAGTCCAGCCCGAACTACCAAGCCATGTCTTTCCTAGACCGGAATCAAGCATCCAAGGACAGGTTTCTGGCTATCAGCCTTCTTCAGCCTGGATAGCTTGACTCCAGTGGTGTGGAGAGCCTGGGACTCACGTCTGAGCATACCCAGCCCACTCGGGGTGAAAATTGCAAAAAACACAGTTGATGGACAGAATGCAGAACAATGTCTTACATTCACCCCAGTACAAAGATCTGGGCCTAAATCCATCATTTTTTTGCACTCCACACCACCCTAGGTCAGACAATGGCTATATGCAAATCAGCCTTGACCCTGTGCCTCATGGGAACAGTCCAGCCCGAACTACCAAGCCATGTCTTTCCTAGACCGGGATCAAGCCTCCAAGGACCGGTTTATGGCTATCAGCCTTCTTCAGCCTGGATAGCTTGACTCCAGTGGTCTGGAGAGCCTGGGACTCACGTCTGAGCATACCCAGCCCACTCGGGGTGAAAATTTCAAAAAACACAGTTGATGGACAGAATGCAGAACAATGTCTTACATTCACCCCAGTACAAAGATCTGGGCCTAAATCCATCGTTTTTTTTGCACTCCACACCACCCTAGGTCAGACAATGGCTATATGCAAATCAGCCTTGACCCTGTGCCTCATGGGAACAGTCCAGCCCGAACTACCAAGCCATGTCTTTCCTAGACCGGAATCAAGCATCCAAGGAGCGGTTTCAGGCTATCAACCTTCTTCAGCCTGGATAGCTTGACTCCAGTGGTGTGGAGAGCCTGGGACTCACGTCTGAGCATACCCAGCCCACTCGGGGTGAAAATTGCAAAAAACACAGTTGATGGACAGAATGCAGAACAATGTCTTACATTCACCCCAGTACAAAGATCTGGGCCTGAACCCATCGTTTCTTTCCATTCCACACCACCCTAGGTTAGACACTGGCTATATGCAAATCAGCTCTGACCCTGTGCCTCATGGGAACAGTCCAGTCCGAACTACCAAGCCATCTCTTTCCCAGACCGAAATCAAGCATCCAAGGACCTGTTTCTGGCTATCAGCCTTCATTCAGCCTGGATACGGATAGGGAATGCAAATTCCTCAGCAAGCAACATACAGCGCGGGTCTTCGGGGAGGGAGACAGGCCTGGTACGGCTCTTGCCTCTGCTGTACGGCCCCCTAGGTATAATGGCTATATCACCACCCTGTTGGATGAACACCACAATCCGCAACGAGACCTGCCTGAGCAACTCCGCATTCTTACCAAACATTATTCTTCTCTTTACACCTCTCATAGGTCGGTTCCTATTGACCTTAGTCCCTACCTAGATGATACTGCTATAGCCTGGCTTGGTCCTTCCCAACAAAAATTCCTACACCACATACTCGAAGTGGATGAAATTAAGGACGCCATCATGTCCATGAAGTCGGGCAAATCGCCGGGCTCCGATGGCCTACCGGTCGATTTCTACAAAGCATATATTCATATCCTTGCTCCTATACTCCAGCAGGTTTATTACGCCTCCCTTGAGGGTGGCCTTTTGCCCGCGTCCATGCGTGAAGCTCTCATCACTTCCCTATTGAAGCCGGGCAAGCCTCCTGAACACTGCGACTCCTATAGGCCCCTCTCGCTCCTTAATACGGATGTCAAAATCCTAGCGAAGGTACTATCATCCCGCCTCAACCTGCTAATGGAACTCCTTGTCCTTCCTGACCAGGCGGGTTTTGTTCCCAATAGGGCGACCTCCCACAATTTACGCACCCTTCAGGCAGTCCTACAAGACATCGACCCCAGATGCGAAGCTGCGGCGGTATTTCTCGACGCCACCAAGGCGTTTGACTCCCTTGAGTGGGACTACCTATTTGCCCTCCTTGAACGTATGGGGATCCCTTACAGTTTCCTCGACTGGATTAAGTTGCTTTACGGTGAGCCGCGCGCTTCTGTCCTCCTCAATGGATCACGATCAGCCTCCTTTCCCATCCGTAGAGGCACCAGACAGGGTTGCCCCCTCTCCCCCGTCCTATTCGCGATAGCCATTGAGCCGCTCGCCGCCAAACTCCGACAGCATCATAACCACCGCTCCCTGATATACCCGGAACGACAGCTCCTAGTCGCATTATATGCAGATGACATCACCCTCTATATCGACAAGCCGTGGGACAACCTTAACCCTCTGCTACGGGAAATAACTAAGTTTGGTGCTATCTCGGGAGTTCAAATTAACTGGTCGAAGTCTGCCCTCTTCCCCTTAACTGATAAAACCACACGATTCCCTCTGGACTATCCTCTGATGTGGGAATCCGAGGAACTAAAATACCTAGGTGTAGTGGTCTCCCGTAATCGCGAGGCCCTCATCAGGGCTAACTATGGCACCGCCCTGGACAAAATTACTGACAACATTACTAAATGGATCCATCTCCCGCTCTCGATGGCAGGACGCATCTCCCTAGTAAAAATGGTTGTCCTTCCTAAGTTGCTCTACTTATTCATCAATATACCTTATAGCCCAGGAGCCCACTTCTTTCGTGCCCTTGATTCCCAACTGTTGAGACTGATCTGGGGTGGCAAACAGGCTAGGATCAGACTAAAGACGCTGAAATTACCCTATCACCAAGGCGGGTTTGATGTTCCTGACTTTCGGAGGTACTATGATTGTGCCCAGGCGCACTTTGTGGCATACTGGCTTCATCCCCCTCCCTTCATGGCTCATCTAGCGGTGGAGGATGGTTATATGCGACCCATTCAACCATCAGGGTACCTTTATACCGTCCCGAGTGTGACCGACCGGGACCCTACGACTGTGGACTGCACTGTCCAGGCCTGGCGTCGTATTGCTGCTCATATGGAGGTTACCTTTTTATACTCACCATGTATGCCCCTAGCTCACGACCCTAGACTGAGTGTAGCCGGGGAGGAGATAGGGCGCAAGTTCCTCAAGAGGCTAGCGATCCATACCTGGGGGGATCTTTTCCTCCAGGGGCAGTTCCGCTCCTCAGCACAGTTTTTTGGGGAAAACCTCCCCACTGTCATGGACACATTCCTTTATGTCCGTTTAAGGCAGAATGTCAAAGCGGTCCTCCCGAACTTTCCTGAAGAGCCGGAAACCCTCTCCCCCTTACATTCGCTCTTACAAACCGAAACCCCTAAGCACGCGGTCTCCATGCTTTATAAACATGCTCAACCTGCTCCATCGCCTCCCCCGCTCAAGGCCCGCAGTGAGTGGGACGGGGACCTGGACGCGATGCTCTCTGACGACCAGTGGGGGGAAAGTTTCACGCACACCACCGCAGTAACTGGTAATACACGTTTGCGCTTAATCCACTATAAATTCTTGCACCGTACTTATTTCACTCCTTCCAAACTGTTCCGTCTTGGCCTCCGAAATAATGACCGCTGCCTCCGTTGCGGAGCGGGAGGAGCTGACTTCTTCCACCTGGCGTGGGTTTGCCCTGCAGTGGCGGAATATTGGCGTGCCATCTTCGGAGCTTTATCTGAGATGCTTGGGATCGGTATGGAGCCTTGTCCCAAAACTGCCTTGCTGGGGCACGCAGTCCCGGCACTGAAGGCACACAAATTTTTTTTGGCGCTCGGCCTTCTGTTGGCCAAACGCCAGGTTGCCTGTAGATGGAGCAGGGGACGAGCCCCCAAATTCAAGGCCTGGCTTCATACGATGTCTACCTGGCAGGATCAACTGCACAACTATTCTGAACTTTTACCGCACAAATCCCGCCCTAAGGATATATGGGGGCCCCTCACTGCCTATCTGCTCCGCCACCAGAGCGAGGACCAACCTGATGCTTGAGGTGCTCTTCCCCTTCCCCCTGTCCCTGGCCTGCTCCTAGCCCCTGCCGTGCTTCTACTGCACCGCCCTCTCCCCTTCTTTCCTTTCTCCTGGGAGGGCACTCCGGAGTCCGTGCCTGCCTGTACCCTGCGCCCTGTCCCGCACCCCCCCTCCCTGTCCCACGGTACTCCTACGCCTCCTCTTCATAGATAGTCCTCCTATACTCAATGCCCAGCTCCGCAGCCTGACCTCTACCAGTGCGGCGCCCTGTTCCTCGCGACACCACTATGTTACACGTAACGTTACACACTTGACCTCGGCCCTCTACTGAACTCACGGACTTACAGATGTTATGTCCCCCCCCTACCTTCCCCCCCTGCCCCCCCTCCTCTCTTCCCCTCCTATCCCGTGTCAGCCAATAGCATTCCCGGGGTGAGGACCACATTTATTCTGGCGGAGATCGCCTCTGTATTCTTTTTTCTGTATTCTGTGGTGCCACACTCCTACATCCTCTGATCCACATACAAGGTATGGTGGTTCATAACGGGTGGGATTGTTCCCAGTTCTATTTTTTTTTTGGGGGGGGGGGAAATGACAAAAGAAGCCTCAGTTGAACTCTCCTGGTATACTGTTTGCCTTCTCCTACTGCTATGTTTTATGCTCTAGCGGACTGTGCTTCATTTCTCACGCGGCCGGCCCTAAAGGGTTGTAGGCGACATGCTGTGTCTAACCATCCTGCCATGTTGTGATCAGTTTGTGCCTCCCTTCACCCTCCCTCCCCCTATCTTTAAGTGGCTGCCGGCCTGAAATCTCAGGTTGTAGGCGAAGGCCGTGTGTAGTGTCTCCTGCTTTAACATCTAATAAAGGCTTCAAAAAAAAAAAAAAATAGATCATCTAACCTGACTCATAACAAACTATTATGGTCACGGAAAGCTACAGCTAAATCCAATAGAATAGTTCTGGGATCGAAGTTTTCTACCAAATGTGCAGGTTTCAAGAAATTTGTTCATAAATATTGGCTAATGTTGCAAACTGAGCCATATTTCAAAAGAATATTCAATGAATTTCCAATGTTTACTTATGAACGTGGTAAGAACATTAAGGAGCTTTTAAAAGACAATACACAAAAGTCCAAGGACAAGGTGGCCTACAAAAGTACTGTTCCCTGTTTGAACTGCAACAACTGCAATAAGCGTCATAAAAGGGAACTACATTAACCACTCTTTGGACTGTACAAAGATCAGAATATGCACAACAGCTAGCTGTGTTTCGAAAAATGTAGTATATTTGCTCAAGTGCCCATGTGGTGTGGTCTACGCGGGCAAAACGGAACGCAAGATCAAAGTCAGATTGAACAAACACAAGAGCAATATAAGAACTATGAACACTAAATCAGTGTTAGCCACACACTTCATGGAACATAATCATAGCATTTGTCAATTACACTATATGATATTAGAGATGGATTTCAGAGATGTCAGAGACAATCGGAAATTCTTCCAACAATTTGAGACCTATTGGATCAAAAAACGATATACCTTGATGCCACATGGATTGAACAACTGCATTGAATACTGTTGTTTTCTCTAAACATACAAAACCTGTGATGAATTATGATGTGTACATGCTTTTACAACAATGATAATTTGTAGTTTCATGCAAAGTTTCCTTATCATCACTTTATTGCATAGTTAATGGTTTGCTATTCCTATTTCCAACATGGTGGGTCCATACCACACATACATGCACATCCTTCTTTGTTGTTCATGCGCGTTTTTAAAATGAATACGTCTGATAACCACTTACTACAATTTCCAACAGAGCATGCCACTGTGTCCATTACTCAAGCATGATTTCAAACATAGACTGCCCTTAACGGTAATTAAAGGCACACACTGATGTGAATACACGCTGTTCCATTAATGGAGCTGGTTGGATAGTAGACCGATTATCTAAGCACACCATTATGTGTAACAACTGAGCATGCCACCGTGTTTAAGAATCGAGCACCTTTTTATGAGTACTAGATATAGTTTGCATCTGTATTACACACAAATGAAATACTTATTGCTGTCACTGACAAATACTTATATAACTATATATAATTATACCTTCCAATTGTTTATTTTAACACACCTACGATTATGTATTGAACATGGTTCACACGGTGATGGATTCCATAGAGCCCCAGGAGTTTATTCCTCATCTTCACCCCGTTTTCCTATTTCAGAAACCCATCACCTGATGAAGGGCTAAGGCAGACCGAAATGCATTGGGAATCAAAACATTTATTGTTACGTGTCATAAATGTAAACATGTAAAAAAGATTTGTTTTTGAAGACTCAACATTTGAAGATTTAATATTTAAAATTGTTAAAACTCATATTTGAATGAAGGAATTCATTATGAAATGAACCACTGAGCATTGAATATTGACAAGTATTTCTAATCACGAGAAAGAAAAGGAAAAAGGTCCTCCATTTTGAAATAAGCAATGCACAAATGGGACGCTACCTCTTTGTGGTGGGCGCATTTCTTCATAACCTGTGAAGAAACTTCATCAGCTATAGCATCACAATTTGGGCCTTTAACAGATGTAGAAGCAGTGCTTAATAGAGTCTGCGCATGAATGAATGTCAACATCAACATTACTTATACCCAGGGGTGTCTTGTTACTCCGACACACCGTGTGAATATGGCCTATCTTCTTACATGAGAGGCAACACTTGCCCAGAGCAGGACAAACAGAAAAATTACTGATGTGATTTTTAGAACCACTCCGATAACAATAAGAAGATTTCCTGGCATTTCCTCTCTGTGAAAAAGATTTCCCTTTGTTGACTGCTGCAGACAAGATATCATCATTGTGTTAAGGACTATTGCTTGAAACGAAATTCACTGAAGTGGCAGGATTCAGCACTTTTGAAGAATGTAATGATCTTTCGATGCTTTTGCCCACATCTAGCACTTCACTAAGCATAGGGTTCCAGCAACTAAGTAGTCTTTCGTGAACATTCTTTGAGGCACAATTAAATATGTAGTGGTCATGAATGTAGATATCTACGTTGGAAACGAATTCCCAGTGGCAGCTAAAATTCTCAGGGCAGCTACATACTCCTCAACTCTTTCTTCAGGATATTGCTTGCATTTGACAAAGTTATGTCTTTCCAAAATAATGCTAGGTTTGCACAACCTTGCCACAGCCTCTAAATAAATATTCCAAGTGTCATCGCCAGATTGACTATGGGGTCTTGCAATGGGTGGTAAATTATAGAAAATTTGTTGTGCTCTGAAACCCAAACTGCGGTACAGTAGTGCAAATTTTCTTTCAGGGAGGTAACTGTTAGCATCAATGGCTACTAGATCAATCAATCAATCAGGGTTTATTAAGCACACTTCTCCCCCGTGAGGTTCTTAAGGCGCTTGGGGGGGAGGGTGCAGTTCCGGATCAGTCAAAGAGCCAGGTCTTGAGGCTCTTCCTGAAGGTATGCAGAGTGGGGGAGCGTCTGATGTTGACTCGGAATTCGTTCCAGGTCTTTGCTGCGACGTAGAAGAAGGCTCTTCTGCCTGCTCTGGTTCTGCTGATGTGTCGGTTCTCTGCCAGGGCAAGGTCAGTGGAGCAGAGGTTCCTTTTGGGTACGTGGAAGGAGACTCTTTCGTTGAGGTAATTGGGTCCGATGTTGTGGAGGGATTTGTAGGTGTGGGTGAGTAGCTTGAAGGTTACTCTCTTCTCAATCTGGAGCCAGTGAAGATCTCATAGATGTTGGGTCATGTGTTTGTGTTGTGTGGTTCCGAGGACAAGTCTGGCTGCTGTGTTCTGGATGGTTTGGAGCTTGTGTAGCAGGGTTTTGTTGATTCAGGCACAGAGGGCTTTACCGTAGTCCAGTCTGCTGGTTATGAGTGCGTGGGTGACTTTCAAACAAATGAAACCAATGAACCCACTTTATTGAAAGTTTGCCTGGGTGAAACAAGAAAGGAGGAGGCTGTGTAATCTGTTGCTGTGTGGGCATGATAAATATAAATGTGCAAGATCACTGACACAGTACACATTTTTTTATGTGCAGGTATTTGCAGAAATAAAATGAAGGCACACGTTTCTTCTGTGCAGGTATTTGAATTAAAAAAATGAAAGTGCCACTCACCGCATTTGGCAAAATCCAGTGAAAAGGACGATATTCTGTTATAGAAATTGTTCAACTGCTTGGAAAGTCAGTGTCAACAATATCAACAGTTTCAAAGTATTCACGTCTCATAAAACTAGCACAACCAGACTGAAACATTGAGGTGGACCCAACCTAAGATGACCACTGCGTATGACATCAGGGTAGGCAGTGCCGGGTTGCTAGAAAACCTTAAATCTTTACCCCCTTGTGCTGAAGAGGTTGCTGGGGTGCGGCAGGAAACGTGGACGTGACCTTGCAGATCTACGAATGACGAGCATCCTGGATGCGCTGAGGGAGGAGGCGTTTGCCTAGAGCACTGGTATTCATAGTATGACCCGACACTTCTTCACTGGTGGCCCGCGGACCTTGCCTTGCAGTTTCCATGGCTGGCAGTAAACATAGAAGATGACCGCAGGAGCATAGGTAGTGACTATGTAGCGAATAATTATTAAATAGGTATTCACTAGGTATGCTCCTGCAGCCATCTTTTGTGTTTACTGCCCGCCTCTGTAACGTAAGGGCACCTTCAGAAAGCTTCCCAAAAGGCCATTTGCAAGTCAGCTGTAAGCGCTTTCTCAGCTGACTTTTAAAAGGGTGTTTTGGGAAGCTTCCTGTTTAGGAAGAGACTGATTGAGACACAGAGACAGATAGAGGCAACAGATAGAGGCAGAGACACAGAGACAGATAGAGACACAAATACAGATAGAGACACAGAGACAGATAGAGACAGAAACAGACAGAGGCAGACAGAGATAGAGACAGGGACAGAGACAGATATAGGCAGAGACAGATAGAGACAGAGACAGACAGAGACAGGCAGAGCCAGAGAAAGGGGCAGAGACTGCCAGACAGAGGCAGAGACAGATAGAGGCAGAGACAGACTGAGACAGACAGAGATGGAGACAGAGATAGAGATAGAGACAGGGATAGACAGAGACAGGGACAGATAGAGACAGAGACAGATAGAGACAGGGACATATAGAGACAAAGCCAGATAGAGACAGGGATAGACAGAGACAGAGGCAGAGACAGAGAGAGACAGGGACAGGTGGAGGCAGAGACAGATAGTGACAGGGACAGACAGAGATAGATAGAGACAGGGACAGACATAGGCAGAGACAGATAGAGACAGAGACAGACAGAGACAGGCAGAGACAGACAGAGACAGAGAAAGGGGCAGGGAGAGCCAGGCAGAGGCAGAGACAGATAGAGGCAGAGATAGACTGAAACAGACAGAGATGGAGACAGAGATAGAGGTAGATAGAGGCAGAGACAAGGACAGACAGATAGAGGCAGAGACAGACAGAGAGGTAGAGGGAGGCAGACAGAGGGAGACAGAGGGAGCGTGATAGAGGGAGGGAGACAGGCGAAGGGAGACAGACAGAAGGAGACAGAGGGAGACAGACAGAGGGAGATGGATGCAGGGAGATAGAGGGAGAGAGGCAGACAAAGGGGAACAGAGGGAGGGAGACAGACTGAGGGAGGAGCTAGACAAACAGAGGGAGAGAAAGAGAGGGAGGGAGACAGACAGAGGGAGGAAGGAAACAGACAGAGGGAGACAGAGAGAGATGGACGCAGGGAGACAGAGGGAGGGAGACAGTGGGGGACGGAGGGAGGAAGACAGAGAGAGACAGAGAGAGGGTGAGAGAGGGAGGGAGACAGAGAGAGAGAGAGAGAGAGAGAGGTAGAGAAACAGAGAGAGAGAGAGAGAGAGAGAGAGAGGTAGAGAAACAGAGAGAGAGAGGGAGGGAGGCAGAGAGACAGAGAGAGGGAGGCAGAGGAAGTCAGACATAGGGAGGGACATAGAGAGGTAGGGAGACAGAGAGGGAGAGAGATAGGGAGGGAGGGAGACAGAGGGAGACAGAGGGAGAGGGAGAGGGAAAGATAGATAAAGATAAAGAGGTGTGTGTATGCTGGGTCTATTGGCTCAGTGGATGAATGTGTCCGCTGCAGGGGGCCGTGTCAACCTCATGGTCCCAGTTTGTTTGTTGCTCCAGCCCTCCCCCACTGATACCACTCCCACCGGTGCAGCCCTCAGCCACAAACCACACTGTAAATTTGGCCCTTGGGAGAAAGTTTGAGTAACCATGACCTAGAGGATAGTCAGCAAGAAGAAACGTTGAAAATGATGAAATCCAAGGGCCGGGGGAAGTCGGTGAGTAACTGAGAATCGTCGCCAAAATATGATAAGTATAAGACTCTGGACACAGATTTGTTCCAAAATTATTTATTTGCGGTAATCCCATCACCCACGACATTAACCACCCGAAAGCAGCAACACCAACCGCGACTGGCTCAGTCCTTTGGGACCAACAGTGACCACTCTCCGCCGACACGGAAACATTCAAAGAATCACATTATTGAATGTAAGCACGCGGTGAGACTCGGGAACCGGAGGACAATTACACAAGGGAGCTCGCGAGTCACACTGCCAAACACCGTATAGATGCACAGAGGCAAGTCTGTAAAAAGCCCAGAGCAGGTTTATGGAGGGAAGTGATGTTGGCCTTTGGGAAGAGGACAGCGGGATAGGGGTGTGAACTCATTGGAAGTGCTAAAAGGCAGACCAGTGGGTGCTATTCAGGCCCTCATACCTGAGTATCCCAGGTATATGGCATAACGGCCAGAGCTGCCAACTTTGAAATGGTGAACCAGGTTAGAGTTTCGGCGTTGGTTTAACATCTTGTGATTCTGGTAAAATCATTTAATCTCCTACGCCGACCAAAAAAGAATGTGTCCTTGTGTAATGTAACTGGTGCTCATGTTATGTGCTCCAATACCTTCTGGTTGAGTTCACGCTATCACGCTATATAAAACTGCAACAAAAAAAATGCAGCCTTAGCCTCAACTTGGGGCATCGGATACTGTCAGGGAGTACGAGAGAGTGGACAATGGACAATGTGTTCAGGTAATAATGAGTGGAATGAAGTGAGCAAGTGTACTGATTGAAAAAGTTATTGATAGTTCAGTTTAAAATGAGCTAATGGTAAGAGTCATAGCAGATTACCTGCACTGTGAACACATTCCTGTGATCTATGATGTAATGTAAATGTAATTTGTACTTGTAAAGCGCACTAATACCCCAACTGGGGTGTCCTGGCGCTGTAACGCATACCGCTGTGGAATGCTTCCTGGCTTTTCCCTGTGAAGTGCCCACTCCTGGGCACCCCCAAGGTGAAGCCAGGCATTCCAGCACTGTTGGGGCCGTTGTGGAGATTAAGCAAGCTATAGCCCAGAGTTGCAGAGTGGGACCCATGATGAGAATAGGCACCGAGCTGAGAATGATCAGGTCTGAGGAAATTGAGCCCAAGACCCGCCGAGGGGGGAATTGAACCCTGGTCCCGGGCAGACCTCTGAATCAGGGTCTGCCGCTCTAACCATTGAGCCACACTTCTCCACTAGATGTAACAGTGTACTATATCAGCAACGCATGCGCAGTACTGATACCATGTCACTCAGTGTAAAATGTTAATAAAATATCTATTTGTCCTTAGGGATATGTAACAATTTCAACTGAGATTGTAGCTCATGTTGGTTACGATCAATAGCAAGAGGGTTTAATACATGAAAGTGGGTTAGGTCAGGGTATCACACACTAGTGAACTCGTGTGTCTGTAGCATATACAGAAACAACAAAAACCAAATCAATACTAGATTAATGACAGGAGGAAGTGAAGATGGAGGATTATTGACCAGCACAGTGAAGTCCGGCTTAAACTGCGAGACAGGCAGAATAGATCCATTATATCTATAGAGAGAGTTTGCTCTAGAAATATTTCGATTTTGGAAGTGTTTCCATGACGTCCGTGAAACCGAGTGGGGTTTCAAAGATTAGTAATCTTTGGTATGTTGTCAGAATCACAGCTTGACATTCACATAGGCTGAACGGTTAAGTAGGTTTGTCAATTGAAGTCTGATATGTTATTGGAAAAGTGATGTTAGCATGTTACTCCTTACATTGGAAATGCGACAGCATGTGTTATTTAAAAAAACACACAAGTTGCCACAGAAATACATTCTTGGGGTAACCCCTACTCATTGCACCCCTCTGGAAAGTGTTAGGCCTGCTCCCTGCACTCATAGATGCCTATAAAATAGCTCCTAGCAGCCCTCCAGCCTGTGATTCCGCTTTACTTTGCTGGATCTCTCCACATAAGTAAGATGTTTTGCGACTCTTGCTGAGACCTCATCAGGCTCACTTGTCACTTTACTTACTGCATTACTGTGTTCTCTTTTCCTCCATGTCTTTAACTGAGGCGATGCTGGGATCGTTAGTCGTCAGAGCATGACCCAGGTCTGGTCTTAGCTTATATTGAGCACTAGAGATACTTTAATTTATTGTGAAAAGTGTAATCAATCTACTAAAAGAACACCCAAAAAGGATGCAAGTGGGAGTATTGAGAAGACACAGCATCGACTAGTACACATTCAGAATGCTTCCAAACAAATTATAATGCCATCTCATTCTATTGCACCAGCTCCATTCATATGTCCAGATATAATGATTATTGCCCTAAACAGGCACATCTAGAACTGAAACTAGCCAAATGTCAGAAATGGCAACAAGTGTCCAGAAGTGGATAAATACCAACCACAATCTGCTGGAATGCTCCCAAATAAAATGTTGAGTGACTGAAGTTCATATGCCAGAGAAAATATCTGAGGCCTCTTTTGTGCCAACCTTAGATTAGTCAATTTATGTGTGAGTCAATCAATCAATCAATCAAACTGACCAAAATATAAAGCGCAGCTATTTATACAGCGAGGGTATCCAGTGCGATGCTCGCCATCTTTCTCCATCTATCATCCTGCTCTTCTGGCCTTTTTGTGTTCTTAGAAGCCAGGGATCTGTCTTCTCTCTTCTTTCCTAAATTACGGCATTTGCCTGTGTTCTTGAGTGTTGGAGTAGCTACACCCTTTTGTACACACGGCTAGCAGAAGAGATATGTTTTTACTGTTCTGATAAACTTAAGATAAGCATCAAAAGAACACATACCCACAGGTCATTCCAGAGTAAGGCACCAACACAATATACCTGCTTCCACTGCAATGCGCATGACTGAAATTAAGGATTCTCAGGTGGCATATTATTTAGGATTTATGTGATCTCACTGGGGCTCAGGGTATCTGAGATTGCCCTGTAGTGAATACAAACAGTGGACTGGAGATTGTGAAGTGAATGCACTGCTTTCTCACCATCTAGTGCTGGAATCATCAAGCTGCCTAGACATGGTCAGATTTCTTCAGGTTTTAGGGCAGCCAATAGCCGGAATCTGTATCCACTGTAACGTCTTGACTATTGACTCAGGCAGACCAGGTTAAAGTGCATTGCCGTAGTCCATAATAGTGAATATGGCATTCAACTGAGGGGATATACATGAAAACATTTTGTGCAAAAGGCACAGATGGAAAAGGTAAGAGCACACCACTTTTTGCATCTGAGGTTTCAGAGACAGATTTTCCTCGTCATTGCAGACTTGAACAACAAGGGGCTGTTGTCTTCTTGACTTAGCTTCTTAAGCCAACAGACTTTGTTTTCCCAACTTTTCAAGACATTGTTTTTCTACCCATTCAACTACATATAGCGTGTACTGGGCCTTTTTTGTGTCTATCAGGGAAGTACATTCTAAGACTGTTTTAATCTAAATTCTATGGCAGGACCGGAGGCTCAGATTATGCTTTTCTTTCTCCGCCATTTATTAAAACACAAAACGCACAGCAGCCCAGAAAAGCTCTTATTGGAACATCATCATCGGTTTCAATAAAAAGGAAGAAACAACAAATAAAATCAACATAGTGCAAATGTCCCAGACTTTAACTCCAAGTCCCAGCACTCCAACTTGTAAGGATCCGAGGGTAGTCCTTTCACAGTGTCCATTATCCTTATATAAACAATCCCCTCTCTCCGTTCTTTCTCTTTCTTCGCTGCTCCCGCAGCCAGTTAAGTGTTTTCTCTTTGCTCTTGGGTTATTGAGTGTACCTCACTTTTGGGGGTTTTTATTGATTGTACTTTCGGGATCTGTGTTAGCGTTGTGGCTGTTTTTCTCCACAGAGTCCCGACTGTGTCGCGGGGGCGGGTTTTCCGCACCTTTCGCGACCTTATTCCCATTGTGGTTCCGCGGCGTGTATCAGCCGCTAGAGGGCACTGCTGCGTCTCGTTGGTCTTCGCGCGGTTTTCTCTTCAGAGGAGCCGCGCTGAGGAATCCAACGGACGCGGAGCCTTGCCCTCGTGCCCCCTCAGTGACGCTCGGTGAAGCCGGGTCTGTAGCCCCATTTCGGTGACTCTGTCACTCTTACGCCCTGTTGAGGGTCTGTATTGCGGTTTTACCGCGTTGCTGCCAGTGGTGCCGGTTTAAGCACTCCTTAGCCCCTCCGGTGTGGTAGCGCGCTGTGGGGGGGCAGACCTGGTCCCTTCTGGTGGGCCGGCGCGCTGTGTGGGGTCCGAGTGCGCCCTGACTGCGGTCAGTTCCTACCGCCCAAAAACTATACGGTCCTCCGGGCTGTTGGAATACCTTGTACCCCCTAGTGTCTGAGGCTGTATTGTGGTGACCGTTGGGAGTCTCTGAGTCTGGTGTGGTCGCCTGTCTGGGTAGCTCTCATTATGGAGGATGAGTACTATGAGGAGCCCCATTCCTACTTGAATGATGAGGAGTTCTATCAGGCGGTTGATAGTTCTATCTATAGGTGTGTGACTGAGGTGGTCGGCCCTATGGAAGACCGCCTTTCGGCTCGTATTGTCGAGGAGTGCGCCAAGTTAGCGCGCGCTGATCTTCCTGGTCCTTCGGGGGAGGGTCCTCCGGCACCGAAGAAGCCTTGCAAGGAAGGGCCGTTGGAGCGTGCCCATGGGGTGGACAAGGGCGCCTTTGAGCGTCTTCGGGATGCTTTCTTGGCAAAGGCGACCGCGCCCCCCACGGAGCAGCCCGCCGCCCCAGTCCCGGTGGCGCCTTCAGAGGTTGCACCTTCTTCCCCGGATAGGGATTCCCCAGATACCGACGACTATGACGAGTCGGAGCGTTCCTGGCGTCCTTCGAGCTCGGCCGCGGAGTTGCCTCGGGATAGCTCTGGCATGCTGGACCCGGATGAAATTATTCATCCGCGGTCAGCGGCTTGGGCCCCGGGCGACAAAGTGGCCAAGTTCGTGGCGAGCAGGCTTCGCAAACCCCTGGAGAAGGAGGCCAGAGGGTGTCTGAGGGGGGAATGCCCTAGGCCATCATTGGAGGGCAAGGTAGCCATGACTCCGGACCTGGATGCCAAGATGGCGACGTTTCTGGCCAAGTTCATGAAGGACCCGCGCAAGGGCATCGACCGTTCTTGGCGGTCCTGCCAGGATAAGTTGTTAGACGCGGTGGGTCCGATCACAAAAATCTTGGATATGGCGGAGGAGGCAAAGGTCATGGGTGCGTCCATTGACCCTGAGGTGCTGTCTAATTGGGCTCAGTGGGTGATCATTTTCCTGGGCAACGCCAACTGCGCCCTTTCAACAGAGCGCCGTCGGTCCTTTCTAATCAAGTTGGACCCGAAGCTTGGAGATCTGGCCTCTTCAGAGGCGGGGGCTGTGGCCCAAGGGGGTCTCTTTGGCGAGCCTTTCATCAAGGAATTGGGAAAATTCGTCTCTATCTTTACCTCGCTGGACAAAGCCCAATCCAGCATCAAGCGTGTTTTCCATCAACGTTTTTCCTCCGGGGCTGGTCGCAGCAGGGGCCGTGCGACCGGCCGTGCAGGGCAAAGTGCCGGCAACAGAGGGCAAGGCTCCGGACGAGGGCAGTATAACACCTCTGCCAACTACACAAACTTCTACCCCACCAGAGGACAGCGTTTTGGAGGTCGCGGATTCAAGAAAGGAGCAGGAAACAACTCCAATTCCGGTGAGTGTAATTCCTGCAGACCAAGTTTGTGTTGGCGGCCGTTTAGCGGCCTTCTGGGGGGAGTAGGCATGTCTAACCGCGGACGCGTGGGTGTTACAAACCGTCCGCGGTTTCCATATAGAATTCTACGACCAACCCTTTCAGGTAAGTGCCCCTTCTCCGATGGTGTTCTCGGAGGCCGATGCGTTGTTGATAGACGAGGAGGTCGCGGACTTGCTCCGCAAAGGGGCCGTTCGTCGTTCAACTCGGCATCCCTCGGGGTTCATCAGCAACCTGTTTCTCGTGGACAAGCCAGGCGGCGGTCGTCGCCCAGTCATCAACCTCAGGGAGTTCAATGGGTGGCTAGTGTATCGCCACTTCAAGATGGAGGGCATCCATCTGTTGCGCGACATTCTCCTGTCGCAGGACTGGTTGGTGCGGTTGGATTTGAAGGACGCTTATCTGGTGGTTCCCATTCATTCTCCACACCGTCGTTTCCTGCAGTTTCTCTGGAGAGATCAGGTGTTCGAGTTCATGGCCCTTCCTTTCGGTCTGTCTTCCGCTCCGTGGTGCTTCACGAAAGTCCTGCACCCGGTGATAGAATTCTTGCGCGGTCAGGGCGTCAGGCTTATCGTCTACTTGGACGACATTTTGCTGCTGGACCAATGTCCTCGGAAGCTGCGCGAACACCTGCAGATGGCGGTGTCGCTTTTACAAAGCTTGGGGTTCGTCATAAACGTGTCCAAGTCTGTTCTGGTTCCCTCCCAGCGGATAGAGTTCCTGGGTTTCATCATAGGCTCTGTCGAGTCCGTCCTCAGTCTGCCGGCCCGCAAGTTGTCGAAGATCCGTCATGTGTTGCGGCAGACGGTGGGGAAGTCCCACACCTCGCTGAGGCAGATTGCCAGAGTGGTGGGCCTCTTGTCCTCTTCCATCCAGGCAATTTTCCCGGGGCTGCTGCATTACAGGGCCCTTCAGCGCCTCAAGGCCTTTCATTTGCGCAGAGGCTTGTCGTACGATCAGTTGGTTCCTCTCTCGGAGGAGGTGCAGGAGGAGATGACGTTGTGGCTTTCTCACATGGAAGCCTGGAATGGTCGGGCGATCTTTGGGTCGGTCCTGGATTTAGTGATCGAGTCCGATGCCAGCAGGGCAGGTTGGGGCGCTCGCTGCGGGGAATTTTCCATAGGCGGCGCCTGGTCGCCGGAGGAGCAGAAGTTGCATATCAACTGTCTGGAGCTCTTGGCGAGGTCTTTTGCGGTTTGGTGCTGGACCAAAGACGCGGTGCAGTCGTGTGTCCTTTTGAAGATGGACAACGTCTCGGCCGTTCGGTATGTGAACCATCTGGGAGGTTCCCGGTCCCGTGCGCTAGCGAATCTAGCGAAGGAGTTTTGGACCTATTGCCTGGACAATCATGTGTCGGTGCAGGCAGAGTACCTGCCGGGCCAGTCCAATCAGGTAGCGGACTGGCACTCCAGGTATCTACGGGATATCAGTCAATGGAAACTGGATGTGTCGGTTTTTCGATGGCTGAACGACCTCTGGGGTCCTTTTTCGATCGACCTCTTTGCCTCACGGTTGGATCATCAACTTCCGAGGTTCTTCAGCTGGAGGCCAGATCCGGCGGCGGAAGCCACGGACGCGTTCCTTCAGGACTGGAGTCGGGAGTCGCCTTATGCGTTTCCTCCCTTCTCCATGATAATGAGAACGGCAGCTCAGCTGCGCCGGCAGAAAGGGGAGCTGGTCCTAGTGACTCCTTTCTGGAGGTCGCAAGTGTGGTTTCCAGTTCTACTGGAACTTTCCTGGGATTTTCCAATCCTACTCCCCCAGTTTCCTCACCTGCTTCTCGGTCCGGATCAGGAGCCTCATCACCTCCTCGTGCAGGGGTTCTCTCCACCTCATGGTATGGAGGCTTTCAGGGGACGCTGGTCGCTCCCAGGCCTTTCGCGACCGGCTGAAGGACTCTTGGCCAAAGCCTGGGCTCCCAGTACGTTGAAGCGCTACAAGTCCGCTTGGGCTAAGTGGGTACGTTGGTGTCTTCGACATGACCTGGATCCCTTGGTCGCAGGAGTGGTTCCCATCCTGAACTTCCTAACGGAATTGGCTACGGCGGGTTTGGCGTATCGCACTATCAATGCCATGCGTTCGGCAATTTCTGCTGCGCACCTGCCGGTGAATGGTTCCCCCGTGGGAGAACATCCTTTTGTGTGCAGGCTCTTACGAGGTGTCCGGTTGGCGTTGCCGCCAGAACCACGTTACTCCGTCCTCTGGGACGTGAATGTGGTTTTGAATTTGTTTCTCTCCTGGCAGGCCAATAGATATTTGTCTTTGAGTGAGCTTTCGGCCAAATTGGCCATGCTGTTATGCTTGGTGTCGTGTCGCAGAGTGTCTGATGTTCGAGCTCTGGATGGGTCCGCACGGGTGTTTTCGCCTGAGGGCGTCACCTTTACGGTTGGCCGCCGTACCAAGTCTGGCTCCAGAACCATTACATACCCTGCGTTTGTGGATGTTCCAAAGTTATGTGTTGTGAACTGTTTGAAAGCGTATGAGGACATGACTTGGGATCTTCGCCCTCCGGGTGAACGTCAGTTGTTGATTGCCTTGCGGAAGCCACACCATGCAGTCTCTTCCCCCACAATTGCCAGGTGGGTGCGCTGGGTCATGCAAGAAGCAGGCATCGATACTAAACGTTTTGGGGCACATTCTGCCAGAGGGGCCATGGCCTCCAAGGCGTTTGCAGTAGGTGCACGTTTGGAGGACTTGATGCGTGCAGCGGATTGGTCTTCAGAGTCCACTTTTAAGAAGTTTTACTTCAAACCGGTAGTGGACATTGCCAGGTTGGTGGTGAGTAAGCTTTAAACTAGCATAATCTGAGCCTCCGGTCCTGCCATAGAATCGAAATTTGCCTAGCTAGTGTGACGGTAAGTTTCAATTCTATTAAGGACACGAGGCGAGGATTATCCCACCCAGATCGTCCGGGTGTGACGTCCCACCCGTATGCCAGTAAGTACGTAGGTTTCCAGTTGATGCTGTTTATTTCATGCCTGTTGATGTCCGTGTTGTATTGCTGACATGCATCTGGTAGTAAAACTCTTACGCAGTTGTGTTTTGTCACTAGGTAATGATGGTGCCAAACAGGACCAGTAAAGATGTTGCGTAATTCGCGAAGAAAGAGGAAGAATGGAGAGAGGGGATTGTTTATATAAGGATAATGGACACTGTGAAAGGACTACCCTCGGATCCTTACAAGTTGGAGTGCTGGGACTTGGAGTTAAAGTCTGGGACATTTGCACTATGTTGATTTTATTTGTTGTTTCTTCCTTTTTATTGAAACCGATGATGATATTCCAATAAGAGCTTTTCTGGGCTGCTGTGCGTTTTGTGTTTTAATAAATGGTGGAGAAAGAAAAGCATAATCCTCGCCTCCGTGTCCTTAATAGAATTGAAACTTACCGTCACACTAGCTAGGCAAATTTCGATTCTCCTTCACTCCCATCCTATGAGAACCTCGGGTGCCTTCGAGAAGGCATTCCTCATGTCACCTCAGTCTAGAAGATAAAGATCTTAACATATCAGCAACATTAACACATTCTATCCCTCCTTCAGAGGTTCTGAGGTTTCCTGATGACAAAGCTACTGCCAGCTCTGCCATTGGGAAAACCTCTGTGACCTAAAGCATCTAGGGCCTGGATGCCAGGTGGCATGGCATAGGTAGGGCTGCCCACTTCGGACCTCATTTCGATGTAGGGCGAACCGCCACTGACAGGCCGTCAGTGGCTGTCTGCCCAACAGACAGGCCATAGGTCCAACAGCCACATTTTAATGTATGCGGTCGGACAGCAGAGGCAGGGGGTAAAGACACCTGCCTCTGACAGAATTCAAGATACCGTTGAGTGGTGGTCGGAATCCCGATCCCTACAATGGAGGCCTATTCATGGCGGTCTGACCGCTATAAAAAGGCAGACAGAAACAGACTTTGGGGTCCTCAAGCAAGGCCCCGTGGACCACTGCTAAGTGGCCCTGGGGGCACATCTAGTGCCCCCCCCACATCCGAGGGGCCCTGTACCAGACACCAAATGGTGCCTTGCACACTGTGCATGGATGTGCACAAAGTGTTTGTTTAAGCACAACTGCAGCATAGCTTCAGTAGAACAAAGCACTTTGGACCACCGTGATAGCGGTCTAATCATTATAGGTCAGGTGGGACCGCTGACTCATCGTCGAATGGTCTACTGCCCGATGCGATGGCAGTTGGAGGTCCCACAAAGCGCCTTCATAATGAGGGCCTTAGTTCGGCCCTTCCAAACCTATGGTAGCTTTTTATTTTTTTATACTCAAACTACCCCCATTATCAAGGATAGTTGACAAAGTTAATGGTTTCATAAGTAAAGTTTACTTCTGTTGTCCCACAGTGACAACTCTTAGTATACCCTTTAGTCCTTTAGGATGTAAAACTAATTAATCTGAGTTCCAGAATGAAACTCATGTTAGCTATGATCTTAGACAAGGGGATTTGGTACATGAATGTGTCAGGTTCAGGGTATATCACACACTGGTGAGCTTGTGTGTCTGTAGCATATACAGAAAGAAACCAAAACGAAATCCATATAGAATTATTGACACGGGTAAGGGAAGCGGGAGGAATGTTGACCAGCGCAGGCTCATGCAAAGCACAACAATTTTTCCTTAATAAAGAGACAAGCCCAGCTCAAACTGCAAGACACGAAGAATGGATCCATTCTATTTAAAGAGAGAGTTTGCCTCTGAATGATTTCGATTTTAGTCGTGTGATTATTACGTTCTTGAGGCTGAATGGGAATTCAATTATTAGTAAACTTTGCAATGATGTCAGGATAATAATTCACATCACATGCTATTACAGATTGACATTCTCATAGGGCTGAGTGGAAGTAGCTTTGCCAATTGAAGCTTTTCATGTTATTTTGAAAAGTGATATTGTCATGTTAGTCCTCACATTAGAAATTAGATACTATGTGTACAGAAATGTATATAGTGGCACAGACCTAATCAGTGTCTGCTGACTAGCGAATATAGGAATGCAGGCACAAGCCTGGTTTAACAAATATTCATATAGTTCTGTTAAATAATAGGTAGAATACTACATACCCCATTATATGATGTAGATAGTGAGTCTCATTAACTGCTTGGTATAGGGATATAGTAGTCTGCTATACACATGTAGCAACAATGTGTTTACAAGCATTACCCAAAGAGGAGTCAGTATTTTAAAGTTGTTCAATAGTTAGTACAGTTGAAAGGGCAGAGGGTCACAGTATAAAGGCTTTTTTTTAAAGAAGAATACATTTATTTGTTTGATTAATAAAAATCATCATACATTTATAACATATTTAAGTCTGAAAGATAATATCACTTTGCATGGAGGTCACAATATATATGTATCCAGACCCGGGAAACCCAGCCCCCGGTGCCAGGCATTTTTTTTAGAATGGGGTTAAGGGCCGTGTGGCCCCCTCCCCGGGCTGATTTTGGCCCGAGAACCCATCCCTGGGGCCCAGTCTTTTAAAAAGGTTTTAAATTAATAGTAGGTAGGGGGTATGCAGCGCCCCTCCCTGGGCCATTTTCGGCCTTAGGGACCCCAACCTCGTGGCTTGGTCAGTTACAGATGGGGGATGCGGATGCGCATCCTCCCTCCCTGGGTCATATTGGGCCCGGGGATCCCACTTTTTGGGGCCTGACCATTTAAAGCGGGTGCCTCCATGCCACAAACTCACCACTGGGACACTGAGGGGAGCCTGAAGCCCCAGTGGTCCCTGCCAGCTCACTGCATCCTGTGGGAGCCAGCATTGCTTTTGGAGAGAGTGAGCTGCTGAACATACAGCTCCCTCTGTTCAAAGCAATTATGCTCCGCTTACAGAAAGCAAGAGCATTTTTAATGCTCTCCTCGTTTGCTGAAAGTGGAGCAGTGTTTGCTATGGCTTAGTGCAAGCGGTAATGTTCCTGCCAAGCCACAGCAACCCCCAGGACATTGCTGGAGCTGGCCCTGGGGGGTGGGGTCCCCAGTGCGATTTACGGCTCCAATAGCGAGGCTGCATGGCCCGCTCATTTAAGTATTTAGCCCCAAGGAGGTGGTGTCCTTGGGGCCATAGGTCTGTAACAGACCCCCTTAAGTTTTCGGTTTGTGCCCAGGGGAGGTGGTGGTACCCAGGTCTTTTTATTTCAGAAAAAGCTTTTTTAGCCCTGCGGGGTCCCTGGGGGACCCTTTGGGACCCCCCTCCCCGGAGGCATATAAGGTTGGGGTGTTTCTACCCTGCAGCCTTTTTTTTCCATGGTTTTATGTGACTCAGTTTAACATGGCTGCCAAAACTTCCTGGTTTGAAGTGTTGGCAGTCAATCAGATCTCAGCCTCAGATCGAGAGGGGTTGCAGATCCTCTGCGTCCCTATTTATGCAACTGAAAATGTCTTTAAATAACTCTGCAAGTAGTGAACAAATCTTTCTGGACCAACAGCTACCTTTCTGCCATATTTGGTGTAATTCCATTGAGCAGTTTGTGCTGTAGCTGTGTCTAAAGTTTCCTATGGAAATTAACATGGAGAAAAATCGTTTCACAACAGCAGCTGAAGTGAGTGACAAACCAGTTTTGAAAATTTCACAAGGATTAGTCAAATGAGGCCAAAGTTATTGGCAAATGAAAAAACGCTCTTCCTATGGAAAGTACATCCTAACTATAACTACCTACTGGCGAGCACCAGTAGGTAATATATATATATTTTTAAGACACAATTTCCCTACTCTTTCATTCAATAAAAACCAATAACAAAATTCAAATAGGTCTAAGCAGGCTGAAAATCTAGGAAAAAGAGCTGGGGATTTATGAAAATTGGACCAACTCATGGTCTACCGGGGGCTTCATAGCCACTTGAGTGACATAATCTTTCTACAGCTCGCACACTGCAACAGGTTACCACAATGATTAAGCTCTGTCACCGCGGAATCCATATACTTTTACCAATAGGCAGATTATCTGGCTTTCGGTACCCCACAGGCACATCAATAAAACAGATTCAATTGTATATGTGCCCAGTCTGCAAAAGCAGGGACGTAGAAATTTTCCAAGCACGTTTAACAAATGAGGACAGCTACAAATTATGTGTTCTAACGGTGCAGAAACCACATCCTCTGCAACACATGCAGTACTTTAGCTGAAGGACACTAAGACCATATTTCAGGGAGAAAAGTTTAGCTAGGAGGAATCTGAGCCTCATAAACTTTACTCTAACTTTGTATCTTAAATGCATCTCCATGTATGGCTTAAACTGGTGATGTATAATTTGGCAGTTGTATTATGCCAAGCAACGGCTTGCAGACTTTAACCATGTTTCTATTGTACAAATCCACAATTGCTGTTCTGAATGTATCATATAGTGGATTGCTCTGCCATCTAATAGAATGTGCAAATTAACAATCCCATTAGAGGTATGCACTTTAGCATGGACTTTCAATTCCCTCTAAATGAGATTCTCTGAAGCATCTCCCTCTCAATGGCTCAGCCTGAAGCAACAATTCAAAAAGTGAAGGTCTACTAAAGACCAAGATTTTTCAAACCAAACTCAGTCTTAGTTGGCAAGGGGGCATACTTTGCAGAAGACTACAAATTGTGGATTACTGCAGAAAAAAATTCAAAGTCTGAGTTTGACTTTGCCCCAAATGAATCTGAGTCATAGATGATTGAAGGTATCAATTTTGCCCTAATCAATTCTAATATTGGTTTACTGGTTGGGGTATTCCCTTTTTTTTTAGTCTCGGCTACAGTACTTTTTCTGATGAAAAAACTCATGGCCTATTGCTAGTCGTTAAGTTAGCCTAATATCCTATGATTCCTGTAGGAGAGTAGGATCTGCTTACTATGGTTACCCCCACTTTTTGCTGTGTTTCACTGATTTATTGACTTTAGTCTGGCTGGGGCCCTGCTAACCAGGACCCCAGCCTAGCTGCTTCCTCTCTAAATTGATTACATGTACTTTAGGTACACTCCAGATTGGTTACTGGGTTACCCTTATGAGTCCCTAATATATGGTACCTTAGGTACCAAGGGCATAGGTACCCCAGAGGCCTACCATGGGCTGAAGCATGTATATTCCACCCCTGGTAAGCCTTCCAAATTAGCACCACAGGTCTGCTACTGCAGCCTGGGTAAGGTGGTACTTGTACCCCTTACTAGGATATAGTATATCTATATCTACTTATATATACAGACACATATAAACCTATAAATCACTCCTTTGGCAGGCCTTGACAATCCTGAAGGCAGAGTGTTGGGTTTTGTGTGAGAGGGTGCCCAAGTATGAGCTGAGCCCCTCTGCAGCTTTCTGAATCCCTTCCTTATAGCTGTTCTGTGATACAGCCATACCATATTCTCTTAAGTGCATTATAACCTCGCAGTAAATGCTAACTTTGGAATGGCTGCATCAAAACATGTTGTGTTTGTTGTCAAACGCTTTGGAATCCTACCCCCCAGCCAGTACTTGCGGCAGGGGTAGATTTCCACACTTCTAGAGGGAGAAGACATGTAAACACTTACCTGACCTGTAATAGTTTATAAGAGCCCCAGCATCACAAAATGGATGCTGCTGCCACAGGCACGAGTCTGACCTCCTGCTGATGGATGAAACTCCGGCAGGAGAGGCCGGTACAATAGGTTTCCTGTCCAGGCAGGTGTAATCCCCTCCCCATACCGGCTTTAGAGTATTTGGGCAGGGTGGGTGCATTCAGAGAATGCTTTTCAGACAGTGCCTGGGGAACACAAGGAGTCCCTGTGCATACCCCAGTGCACACCGGTTGCTGGGGCACTCAGCCCCAGTTCTGGCGTGAAACTGGACAAAGGGGAAGGGTTGTAACCACCCCCTCCCCAGGTCCTCCCATAGGTGGGACCTTAGAGTTAGTCCATTCCCAAACTTAATATAAGTATAGGAACCCAGTCCCTAGGACTTTAGATTACCCTGGACGAAACTCTGCAACATATATCCTGGAACTTCGAAATTCTATTTCGACTAGAAGGTGGAAGGATCTCCCTTTGGGGTCAAGGAGTGAATGCCCTGTTCAAACAGGCACCAAAGAAGCATCTTGCTTGTCTGCATTTTTTAGGCTCCCGCCGGATCCCGAAGAATCTGTGACACAGGACAGGGACTTCCAGACATCTCCGAGGCCAACACGAGATTATTATTATTATTAAAGTAACATTTATTAAGCACACAGCTACCCCCAACGGGGTTGTCCCGGCGCTGTGGACCGCAGCAGCAATAACCTCAACACTAGTAGCCAGAGAATAGCCATGTGTTCAATTTGCCTGTGAACAGGGATTCGGATTTTAGCAAGTAGAGATTGAGTGGAAGGGAATTCCACAATTTTGATGTGATCACTGCAAAGGCTCTACCTCCTTTTCTAACCCGATGAAATCGAGGGGGGAGTAGAAGGCGAAGGTGATTTGATCTAAGATCACGAGCTGAGTGAACTAACCTCAGTCTACCTCTGAGGTACCCTGGACCCCTGCCATTCAGAGTCCTGAAGGCAAGGACCAGGGCCTTGAACCGGATGCGAGGGGCTATTGGGAGCCAGTGCAAGTTCTTTAAGTGGGGGGAAATCGAGTGGCGGTAGGCGATTTTGCAGATCAACCTGGCTGCAGCATTCTGAACGGTCTTCAACCGTTGAAAAAGATATGCCGGGGAACACGTATATAGACTATTAGAGTAGTCTAGGTGAGTGGTAATGAAGGCGTGCACTACGGTCTTCAGTGCATCAGCAAGGAGGTAAGAGGAAATCTTTTTTATCATATGTAACTTGCCAAAACAAGTGGAAGGTACTTTGTGGATCTGGGTTTTGTATGATAGCTCGTTGTCGATATGAAAGCCAAGGTTTTGGGCCACTTTCACTGGAGAGGGGGGAGGGTTCAGCTCAGACGGCCACCATATGGATGGTGATAGAGGTGTTATTTGATTGAAAAACAACACCTCCATTTTGTCAGTGTTTAGTTTTAAGGTGTTTTGGGTCATCCATGATACGATGTTGGATAAACAAGCTTTAAAATTCTGGAGTCCATTGTCAGAGTGGTCTCTAAACGAGAAAATTAGCTGTATATCATCAGCATATGAGACCACTGTGACTCCAAAAGCCTCAATGACCTCAGCCAAAGGTGCAAGGTACACGTTAAAAAAAGGGGGGCTGAAAGCCGATCCCTGGGGGACTCCACAGTCGAGGGGCTTTCTAGCTTTAGAAAAGGAGGGCGGCACCATACTTGTTGCGTTCTTTCCGATAGAAAGGATTTTATCCAGGACAGTGGTGTGTCGCGAATCCATACATTATAGAGCCTGTCCAGCAGTATAGGATGGGAGTCGGTATCCAAAGCTGCGGACAGATCGAGGAGCACCAACATGGCTACCTCGCCTCTGTCCACGCTTTCCCTAATAGTCTCTGTGACCTCTAGTAGTGCCGTCTCCGTGCTATAGCCGGACCTACAGCCAGACTGTGAGTCGTGGAGGAGATTGCATGTCTCCAGGTGCTCGGCTAGCTGTTCTATGTGGAGTGGTGTGGCTCACTGGTTAGAAGCGGCAGACCCGGGAGCAGAAGTCGGCCCGGGACCAGGGTTCAATTCCCGACGCGGTAGGGTCGTGAACCAGGGTCAGCGGACTCGACAAGTCTCGCCTTGGTGCCTACTCTAACCTGGGGTCCCACTTGGCAACTCTGGGCATTAGCTTGCCTAATCTCCACAATGCTGGGGATGCCTGGCTCCACCTTGGGGATTCCTAGTAGGGACCATCCCACAGGGAAAGCCAGGACGGGTTCCCCAGCGGTATACAGCGCCGGGACGCCCCTTTGCTGGGGCAACTGTGCGCTTTACAAGTATACCACATTTAACATTTAGCATTTTCTTGTACAATTTTTTCCAAACTTTTTGCAGGTTTGGGGAGGAGGGATATAGGCTGGTAGTTACTGTGGACTAAGGGATCCGCCTCTGGTTTTTTAAAAATGGGGATCAGTACAGCCTGTTTCCATGCTAGCGGAAAGTAACCTGACAAAAGGGAGGCATTCCATAGTTTGATAAGAGGTTGAATGATGACTGGTGCCAGAGAGGTGAACACTTGGGCAGGGACTGGGTCAAAGGGTGATCCTGATTTACACTATTGCATTTTTACCAATGCTGTATCCAGAGAGATAGTTTTAAACTCACGAAGCGTATTTTCACTGAGGGGTGAGTTACGCTGGACTATGATCACTCCACTAGGTGAGTCCGGGGGGTTAAATGAGATAAAGATATCTGCAATTTTATTATGAAAGAAATCAGACAGCCCATCACAAAGCTCTTGGCTAGGTTTAACAGGGCGAAAGAGAGCCGTCGGTTTGGTGAAATCTTTCACAAATAGGAATAGAGTTTTTGCTGAGTTATCTGCAGTGTTGATTTAATAAGCAAAGTGTTCTTTCATAGCAGACTGTTTTAATTTGTGAAATCTTTTCAAGGCAGTTCTTTGAGTGAATTTAGCGGCAATCGTTCCAGTCTTTTGCATTTGGATTTTTTCTTCGCGCAACAAAGGGGAGAACCAGGGGGCAGAAGGTTTCGTTCGGGCTGATGAGAAGGAGTGTAAGGGAGCAATGGTGTCAATGGCGTTGGAAAGATTCTTATTGAAGTTCTCAACATCAGTAATCAGACTGTCAATACAGGCCCTATTGAAACAATGCACTTCAGTATCACTGATGCTTCACAGCTTATCCTTGCGGGGGTATTGGTTTATAATCCTCCTAACTCTCAGCCCTTTCACCTTACAGAGTAACTTAATACCCTCGCAGACCTATCCCTGAAACACCCCCATTTCAACATTTTTTGGTTGATTTTAATCTGCATGTAGATGATAGGTCATGCGTAAAAGCTCGGTCGTTGGTTGAAACGCTGGCGGGCATAAATTTAGACCACGGAGTACTCAGCCCCACCCACAAAGCAGGTCATACCTTGGACCTTGTCTTCTCGAATCTCCCGGCTCTAACTACCTTGCCGCCTCCCCCCTGACCTGGTCTGACCATTATCTGGTCCCGGTTAATCTGACCACTACCCCACGCCTGACCTCTTACAGTAGGACGGAGAATTGGGGGAGAAAATTGTATAAAATTACCTGTGATGCGCTCGAACCGGTGACGACCACCAAAGCTGAGACCTGTAGCCATCACGAGAGACATGGGACCGGAACTCCTGGACACCGTCCACATTTACAAGTGCACCTACTTCCCGAGCTTTCCCGAAGTTGTGCATTGGTCTACTCGTAGTCCAAGCCCTGAGCACCATCTGCACTGAAGATTGTGGGCCTACACTCCACAAGTGTTCCGTGAGCCTGCTTCTAGCATTTCTGCTCGAGGCCCTTACGCGATCCCTGGTCCATCGACTGGTGGATCCCCATAAAGGTAACTCTTTTGTTTCTTGGGTTTCCCTCGTTGCTCCAGATGTGTCCTGACTTTCCTCCAAAGAGTGAGTCCCTCAGACCTTGCTGGTCTGCTCAGAAGCCAATCTTTGCATTCTGCGTGGGTTGCTGTTGCCAAGGCTTGTTGGGTCCCATCCGCATACCGACACTGCAGCACTCGACATCCGACGTGGGAAACCTTGAAACCAGCTTCTGGTTGTTGTCAACGCCTCCTGGTCCTCGTGGCTGAAGAGTCAAGCTTCACCTCCTGCACCTGAAATCACCCGACATAGATGGGCATCTTCTTACTGCCTCCCTGGTCATTGGCAAGTGACCCAGACTCTGTCCCCTCTGCTTTCTGGTTCTTCAGATCTTCAATGCACCCTTGGATCCATCCGGACACTTTTCATCTGGTTGCCTGCAGCACTTCTTTGCAGCTCTCCATGGGAAGCAACGACGAAACCCGACACGAAAAGATACCTATGCACCCGGCTTCCCTGGGTGAGGTAACACGATTTCTTCGGTGCTTCCGTGGGTCTTGACTCTCGACCTCTCCAGTACTGAAGGGGTTTGTTCCTAGTCCACTCCTAAGTGTCCTTAAACTTTAAAAATCTAATTGCAACTTTCTCCATAGAAGTCAATGGTGATTTGCAGTGGTGTTTAGACACTGCACGCGTCCCCGTGGGTCTCCTGCGTCCCTACCTTGGGTGGTTCCTGGTTGTACCCGCAGTTCTACAGGCCCTAGGCCTTGTCTATGTTCACATCAGTACTTATATCACTTTCTTAGTATATGGTTTGTGAGGCCCCTAGGGCAAAACGTATACTGTGCTAATTAACTGTGTGCTAATTAAGTTTACTTTGTGTACTTTTGCCTCTAGCCTCATAAAGAGACTATAGGGATGTGTTTAGAATAAATAAATATATATTTTATATATACCTGGTATGGTTCTTCTTTCATTTGGTCAATCATGAGATTATAAACTGGTGAAACAAGCTGCTTTACATTCCTTCAAGACTTAGCCTGAAGGCTGCTCTCCACAGCAACCGCTTTCAATAAAGGTTGTATTTAAATCTAACATCAATAAGGGTCTTTTGGGAAGGGAGGAGCCAAGATGGCGATCGGAACAGACGCGTAGGCTCCCGGCTCCGCAAGCCTTTGAATCCCGCACCAACATCCTGACCCCCATCCTGTGCTTGCGCTGCAGCGGGACGCCGGTGTAAGCGCGGTGTCGCTGCTCGCGTTCCTTTGAGGTCTCTGCCTGCCTGGTAGCTGGAGATATTGACGAAGTTGTTTGGCGGCCTCCATAGCCCTGGAGCCGGGACCCGTGTCGTCATACGTCGCTGGATGCTGCTGGAACAACATCGGTCAGTCGAGCCGGGGCGGAGCTGGTACTTTGAGACACACTGCCTGCCGCAAGGGGAGACGGAAAAGATCCTTTTCGCTGTAACATGGTTTCTCGCCACATGCGAACTGTTCACTTCTGCGAGGTGGGAGCTCACTGAGACTACTTCTCCTTTGTGGAACGCTGGAGGTGAGCTGTGCCGACCCCATCTTGGAGCTTGCCCGGCATTTGCGGATCACCTCCGAATTTGCCCCCGCCTTGAGCCGAAGTAGGGATGGCTTTCGCCGAGGGTCGCTCACTAGTAGTGTGTCATGTCAATATCAGCAGCTCGGACTGCAGCCTTCCAGTGCCGATTCCGTCCCCATCTTATCGTGATTCCCCCGACGAGGTGGAAATGGCTGCTGGCTCCCTGACTGGGAAGGCGAGTGTTATCTCGCCTCAAGACTGTGTCACCCTGCCTAGTGTTGAGCTGTGTGCTGGATTGCGCGTATCATCTCGTGATGATGATCTGTTGGAACTGCAGCCTGCGCTAACCTGTGGCGCCGCTCTTGCCGCTCTTGCTGATTTACGATCTGAATGGCGAGAAGGCTCCCGAGTGCTGGGTAAGAAGCTTAACGATGTCGCGCTCACACTGGGGCGAGCACGACTGGCCTGCTCCCAGCGCTGCGCTGATTTGCCTTTGCCGGTTCTTGAGGGGGCTACTATGTTGCCACACGAGTGCAGAGAGGAGCGGACTATCCCTGGCTGTGTTAGTGCCTGCGGACTGTCGTCCGCCAGCTTCAGCTGCGCTACAGCGTTTCTCCCTCCGCCGAGGATTGAGACTTCACCCATGATGTCGCTACTATTGTCTCAAACGCCGTTATTGCAGCTACTGGCCCCCTTTGTTGCCTCCGCCTCGCAAGCCTTGTCTCCCTACAGTGGAATGTGTATCATCGGGCGCACCTGGGGGCGCTCATCTTTTGGGACTATGGATCTATTGGTGACTGGCGACGTCCATTTTGTTTCCACGCGCCTCTTCTCTGCCGAGTGTGGCCATTTTGTTCCTTTGTTCTGTTTGGGGCGGGCTCTCCTCGGGGGCCATGTTCAGGGGGATTTCTACGAACAGGCCAGGGCTGAGGGATTTCTCTTCACGATTCGTGACTGAATGGCCGGCGGAGACTCGGGTTGGAACGTTTCTACGACACATTCGGCTGTGATATGTGATGACTCTCCCCACTCAATGTTGTAACTGATGCTTGCTATTGTTGACTCTTGCTTATGGGGTGGTGTTTAAATGCATGGCTGGGGAGACCGGGAGCACGTGGATTTGGCCCTCCTCCGGTTTTATACGATTTCTTTTTCTTTTCTTCCTTTTCTTTCTGTGTCTATATTTTGGGTACTCCTTTTTGGGCGACAGGCACACTGCTAGGGGAGGGGTAGGCCGTAGCCTCTGCATGCGTGTAGGGTGGGGGTAGGGGGGGGGGTTTACTTTGTCCGTTTCAGTTTCTATGGGCCTTAATTTTTTTTTCTCCTTTCTTAAATTCTTTTCTCTTCTTATTTCTGTCTTTGGGTCCGTAGGTTGGTTCGATACGAGGTGGGTAGCGACCGGCATGAAACATAATGCGTGATTGATTATCCTGTTGTATATATCCTTATGCCGCTACTCTGATTAGGGTTTTTTCTTTGTTTGTTGGTTTTCATCTGATAAACGTTGCCCGCTCATGTCGTAGGTGGATTGTATGGACTCTGATCCTTCTTAGTTTCTATATTTAAAAAATACTTTATATTTTTTTTAAATTAACCTTCATTTCTCCTGTTTCTCGGTAGTACGACGATATTCAGTGTAACCCTGATTGATTGTCATTTTGTATTGAGGTGCTATTGAGTCGCTGCATAGCTTGCAAAAGTGCTTCAAATGGTGTCGAGGCCGGCCGGATGGTTGTGGGCCCGTATTTGTTTGCTGATACTGCACAATAAAGGTTTTAAAAAATTAAATAAATAAATAAATAAATAAGGGTCTTTTGGACTGGTGCAAGGTGCCCACTAGAATAGTGGACAGCATATGCCAGGCCAACTTCTCCCAATTCCTATACTGAAGCTATGAGATTTTCAGCAATGATGGCTTAGTTTTGTACTGCTGGTTATTTCATATGGCCACGTACTCCTCCTTGGCTGTCCATCCTGCAGTTTACGGCTGATAGTCTTGCCTCACAGTGTTTCAAGTCATTTTTAGTGAATGTTATCAATGCTCTCTTCCACTCAACTGTGCTGTCAGTTACTTGTGAAATTCCTCAAAGGGCTGTGCTCTCCCCATCCTCCTCAACCTGCACGTTCAACAACTTTTCCTTCAAGTTCACGTTATTATGCTAAAGCCTTATAGCTCATTGTAGCAAGCCATACTGGCCAATTGTAGGCCCACCAGTATAAAAGGCCCAAACCGAAGGAGAGGGCCTTTAGCAAGGGAGCGGAACTTTAATGCCAGTATAGCCCAGCAACGGAGTTCTATAAGGCTATTAGAACATTCTGCCACTAGATGGCAGAATGTTCTAATAAATAAAACAAAGGCCCTGAGGGAAGTGACCCGCTTGGGGCCACCCGGGTCACTATAGACCACCTCTTAGCCTTCCATACAAATAAAGAGTCGGAGAGTCAGTGGAGAGTATACACCAATAACAGTTTAGTCGTATGCACTCAGTGGAGCCCTGTCTGCACAGTCTCTGAGAGTGGTACAGAGGGAACTGAAGGTCTGCAAGCATTGAGATACATTATGTACATTTCATGGTTAAGAACACGCCCAGAGTGGAATTTTCCACGCTCACACAACAGGACGGTAAAATGCAGAAAAAAACGGTTTCTCTTTTCGCAACTCAGCACAGTTCAAGGCTGCTACACCTGGTACTGCGATAAGACTACCAGACAAGAGGGTGAGGGACTCTATCTAGGGTGAAAGCTATGCAGTGGCACTAACTGCTCATTATTGCTGAAACGTAACTAAAAAAGAGGCATTTCTTTGAATAAGTAGGAATTATTTTTGATCATCATACAAAATGGACAAAAGAAAAGCAAATGGTGTAGCGAATGCTAACTTATTCAAAGCATTGCGTAAGCATTAATTGGCCTAATCTAACAGACCCTCCTTTTACCATGAGCTAAAAACAGTTGCTAACAAACAAGGTAAATCAGGTATGTGTGTATAAAATCATAAGTATAACGATTTTATCAAAACAAATACCAATAGAGCATTTGAGGCTGAAACATGAGGGTACATTAATGATGAACACTCGTTACATTCAATCAGTGGGAAGCAATAACTAAAACACTGCTGTCGGAAACTGAAACTATAGGAAAATTCAACTATTGTAGAATTGAGTTAGAGTTTAATCTGCAGTAGAGCCTTTTTATGTGCCCTGATGAAATTTGGACCAGCATTTTGTTTTTAATTTCTCCACAAAAAAAAGAACATTAGAGTTCTCATCTACAGAGATAATTAAACATTCGAACCTCAGAAATTGATTGGCTGAAGAGTTATGAAACGTTTCTGAAAAGGAGTTGTATTTCACAAGCCCCACTAGAATTTGCAAATCTCAGAAATAAATTGTCCAAAACAAAAAATTGGCACAAATATACCATCTTTTGGCAGCAGCCCCTCAAGTATATGTGAAACATGTTTAGCCATGGTGTCTTTGTCCTTATTTGGTCTTTCCATGGATGCTTGCCCCAGGGATTTGCATGCGAGACACTATTCATGGATGTTAATTTGGCTCCCTGAAATAAACCAGGGTCCTAAAAAATCAAAATCTGCTTTTTGAGTCACTATAGAGAGCTAAAATACATGGACCATGGCTGCCCATCTGTGACTTGCATTGTGAAAAAAGGCTGCTACTTTGGTCACATATTGGGAGTCACAGACTGGATCTGCTTTTGGCTGCAACCTTTTTTTGGCTCGTTGAGTACTAATAGACTTCTGAATTTAAATATACTCTTTAATTAATACATTTTACAGACCTATATTAAAAGCTTTCTGGTAAATATAGAGACAATATAATTTTATATTTTTGTGTACACATGCTAACATATATGCTTACATAGGTACAGACCTGCCCAGTTTAACAAAAAGGCTGAGATGGTGTTACAATCCAATAATAGTAATACCTTTGAAAAAAAATTTACAATAATTTATGGAAAATGCATAGTGCTAGATTTTGAAACATGCGTTATAATATCCCCACAAAAAATATATTTAATTTTTTTATCTAATATTACACAATATTTAGTAGGCGTAGTATTCACTATACAACAGGGTGTCAAATGTCCGACCAAATCTGATTTCATCTCCCAGATTTTTTCAAACCCCAGCACTTTTGTGTAGGTGGTATCCGAATTCTCCTAATCAATGACCCCAGATGCAGGGAATCTGGTAGTTGGGTCCAATGATTTGAGAATGCAATAAGGCTAAGAACATTTTGGGAAGGGCTATTGAGGTGTATTTGGGTTTCTCTCGTAGCAGAGATTAATCCAGATATGAACTTGATTCTACTGGTGTGTTCTAAACATTTGGGAATCCATCCAAGATCAGCTCACATTTCGCGGTCTATCGCCATGATGTTGGCACACTTGGAGTTTATTGCCCATTGCAGATCGTCTCAACCATTAGAAACTCAAGTGTAGCTGACAAGCTAAATAGTGTGTCCAATACAGAAATTTTGTACGTGACGCAGATGGGAAAGGGAAGGACATTTTTTAAAATCTGAATGTACGCTATGCACTTTATAAATTAATGATACGGTGAAAGCATTTTAATCTATTGACTGTTTCAGATATTTATTGTACGCAATGGTCAAGATGTTAAGCCAAATGAAATGTTTTACTTCCTCTTAAGCCTGTATGATTTATATTAGTTGAAAGATGATCACGTTTTATAAATATTTGTAACAGAAAATGGAACTAAAACTAAAAACAAAAAGATTTTGAAGCATGCTTTAGTACATCCCCACAGAATTTATTGATATTGATTCTTTTGAAATAAACAATTATTTAAGTAGTGTGTCCTCACTATACATCAGGGCGTCAAATGTCCAACTAGATTTGATTTCCTCTCCAGTCCAGATAGGATTGGACGTCAGTTCTTGTCCACGTTTCTCATTATTCCCATTCTAACATTGTAAAAGGGTTTCTGCATTGCAATTGCCCTGATTTCACCGCCCTATTCTCAGGTTCCAGGGGAATTCTCCCTTCCTTTGTCTAGCTGTTCATTTCCTGGCTATAAAGGTGCAATGAAAGATTAGATGATCCTCTCTAGGCTGCTTTGCCTTAGATAATAAGGGCTGTCCTAAAGGGCAGGGCAGTCCAAAAGGGCATTCTTAGAGTTAGTCTAAAACCCGCGTCCTGGCTCATTGAAACGATCATGAATGGAAAGACACTTGTAAATCATATACATCCATGTGTCCATCTGATTATTGCAATGTTGATAGTTAGGATTTACTTCTGGCAACCATGAGGGAATTCTAATCAGCAGATAATGCAATCTAAAAAAAGGTGCAATAAAATGCGATTGTCAGGCAATGGAGCTCCTCAAAAGTGAAAGCATTATTTAGCAAATCTATATTATTTCAACAGGAGATAGTTAATATTCCTGCACACTCTATTGATATCATATTTCAGTGAACATGCTTTCTTTTTTAAATCATGAAAGGAGTGCTGCATGGGCATTGGAAGCCCTGTACATCTTTACAATTTCAACAATTTGCAATTGATCCATAACGGATTCTTGGTTATCGTAATGGTTGAACAACCGATTTCTTAACTGAAAGTAGTGCCAAAAGATTTAATATTATCTCTTTTTGCAAGGTTTCTAATAGTTATGACTCCACCCTCTCACCAAACTGTGATTTCTACCACTAATACAGAAGGATTTGTTAGGACCCTTGCAAATTGGGGTGTTCGAAAGGACTTGAAAAACTACATTGTGTCGCACCATGGAGGGAACCCATTGGGCTACTTAAGAGACTCAATTCACTTGTTCGCTCTCCTTCTCTTAAGAGTATAAATTAAATGTGGTAAATCCGTATTTGTCCCATTTGATGGGCTCAAAAGAGAGGAAAGTCATCCCCTCCCAAATCTGGGGTTAACCTGGGAAACTAGAAATGTTAAATATTTAAGTGATCAAGGTAATGAATGACAAAGAGACCCAATACATGATAAATATGAGTAGGTTGTTGACAGGGCTCAGACAATCAGTTACATTTTGGAAGACATTGCCATTGTCATGTTATGGTAAGAATATCTTTGGTTGACAATGGTCTTCCTCATTAGGTGCCATTATATCCTCCAGAATTCTAAGTGCCCAATCCCATTCAGTATGTTTTGGACCTAGACAGATTGTTGATGTGGACAAAGAAAATGAGTTGAGTTAAAGTAGCAAAATTGCATCACCTTTGGATAAAAGTTGGCCTTGGCGATCTATTTATCTATTTAGCTTCATTTCATTTACAATATGTGACACACTGGTAGGACGGCAACAGTAACTAGGAAAATAACCTACTTGAGGGAATAATGAAGGGAAGTACTTTCCCTGAATCTGTTTTGCTGGGTTATAACTCACAGGGGTGGTTCCTCCTAAGGGACAGAGGAGCGCCGCCAGCAGGTAAAAACAAATAACTAAAACAGCATTAAAAGACATTTTAATTGCCTCAGGCTTGTGCTCAGTACAGTGCGAGCATGGAGAGGGGCTAATTTCTGAAATTACAGGATGACCACTACCTCTGCAGTGCACATGTTGGTTAGGCCTGCTCTCTTGCCACGGCCAACCCAACATGTGCACTGTAAACCCAGCAACCCCAGATCTGTGACAAATGAGCCCCCAGCCTCCAAATTAGCGATGGGTTAGCCTGCTCAAAACAATCTTGGAGTTGCTTTCATGCTGAAAACAGCTCCAGGATTGGTTGGATTCACTTACACTAGAAAGGAAATAAGTCTTCTCATTTCCTTTCCTGCCGCTGCTTGTCAAATTCTGCCAGAGACAAACCGGATTGGGCTCAGCCTTGTGAAGAGTTTTGGGGCATCGCGCCTCACCATATTTTTATGATGCCAGCAGCTACTGATAACGCATGAAAAGCTACACATATTTGGTTTGGCACACTGAGAGAGTCCCGCACTCCCTAAGGTTGAAAAATGGTAAAAGGATGCGGTAGAATGGGCCATAGCAGACAAGATGCATATGAAAAATATGACAAGGGATGGGAAGTTGACAGAAGACTTGGCTGTTTGGGTTGAAGTGTTGGCAAAATTAATAAACCCTCCCAATAATAGACCACTGTGAAGAAAAATGGGGGAAAGTATAAAGAACACAAAAAGGTCCTTTGGTTTAGATCAAGGTTTTCCAAATTCAGTCCTGGAGGGCTGCACCCAGCCTTTATATTGAGGCAGTGTTATCTTGAGAACACTAACTCTTCTGCTAAGTGTAAACAAAAGTCTATTCCAGGATCTGAATTGATTCTTAATTTGTTCTAGAGGGGAGGGTTGTAATTTAACTCATCCAATTTGCCGACATCAGTGCTGGTTCCCATGCAGGACACAGGACAGTTATTGTTAGATTTTTGTTTAGCTCTGAAAGCATGATATTGGGATCAGCCTTAAATAATACAAAAACCATGCTATTAGAAAGATTAATTGTGTGGCCTAAAATGATGGAAAATTGATTTAAGAAATCTAGACCACTTTATACACTTTTGGGCCGATTCTGATCTGGGTCGGAAATCACTCCGACCGAGCCGGATCCGGGGTGTTTTCCGACCGATCTGGACTCCTGCAGTCGGACCGAGCGAGTACGATGCGGCCGTATGCTGTTGGACTCGGTTTGGTCGGACTCCCATTGAAGTCAATGGGAGCCGGTCGTACAACGCGTACATGGGCTCCCATAGATTGAATGGGTACGTTCCAGACAAGTGCGCCCCCTACAGTGGGTACGCGTTGGTGCCATCCGCACCACACTTGCCTGTGTTGGGGTCTCCCTCTGTGTCCAAGCCGTAAGGCTGCGGGTAACAGGGGGTCCGATGCGGACCCCCAAAGTCCAGCTCCGTGAGCTATTGTGAGCCGGAAGCTCCGACTCGATCCGGCTGTCCGAATCGAGCATCGTACTGGCTCTGTCAGAATGCGCCTCCATTGCATGCCACGGTTAGCTTACGGCCAAGCCATACGGAGCGGTTTGGACCCGGAAATGATTCAGACAGAGATTTCACGCTTGTTCGCATCGTACTTTGACGTCCGGACCCGTGTGCGTACCGGACGGAAATTCAGCCTCCGAATCCGACCCACTAATTATCGGAATTGGCCCCTTAATAGTAAATGTGAAAGGTGTCAAGTGCATCTTTACAATGATCCCAGTTAGGAGCAAAAAGCCACACAGACAAAACACTTCTTTTTCTATCTTGTATCTCTTCAATGAAGGTGAAAATTTATTTAGACATGGATAAGCAGGATACTAAACTCACGCTATGATCAGGGCAGAGAAAAGAGCCAAATAAGGATATCCAGAAGAAAATCTAAAGGTATATCTGGATGCAAGGAGCAAAAAGTGGGTAATGAACGTGGCGAAAAATAAGGAATTGAAAGTGCTGCAACACATTCATCATCCATACAAGCCTCCATTCTAGGTGAATCAAACATGAACTTTCATCAAAGGGAAAGAAACAACTTTATTTTGGATTTGGAACCTTAGCGAGTAATCGCTGGATAGACCATCATCTTGGCAAAGTAATTTCATAAGGCATGATCATACCTCTCTCTTCCAACAAATGATGTTGGCAAGGCACACAAAGAAGAAAGAAAAAAGAACAATGTTTGTATCTTTTCTCTGATGTATGACTCTACCTAGTTTCCTATCAGGGATGGAGTCCAGATGCACTGCATGATTGCAAAGTAGGTGCACACGTTTTTTTCTCAATATTCTCTCCTCCGGTTAGGCTGATGTAGCAACATGTGGAATTCATCTGTGTCTAGAAGCAAATTGTGTTGTTGTGTGTTCATATAAATAAATACATACCTATAATAGCCATCCAATATAGCTGGTGAAGACTATCTCTCAGATAAAGAGATAAAATAAACTACCCATGGCTCTCCCACGCCATTGTGAATTACGTTCACAACATTGTGATAACTTTCCCAGCACCTCTTATTGCCACAGTCTGGGCAACTGCTCAATTCCTGGTGGCCAAAGATCAGACATGTCCTGCACCTGCTCTCACATGGTCATCCTTCTACAGGGGACATCCCTTCTACAGGCGCCCCTTTAGATATATGTAAATAACGGATATTGCTTAGCATTTTTTTTTGAAAATGTAGGGTGCTGTACCCTGGCTGTACTTCATTGCTGCAAATCCAATACCTAGCCAGTTGTCAGTAAATCAAAATTCCACCCAAAGCTGTAGAACATGCCGTCTAGAGGCGGTAGACCTAACAGAGCAGAACTGAAGTACACTGCCTGCTTACTGCCTTCATAGGAATGAGCGGGCCCTGATGCTGTGACTCCTCTCCATCTTCTGCCATACCTGTAGAGAAAAGCAGGTTCGGATTACCACATAGGCAAAGTAGGCACTGGCCTATGGGCACCACTCCTTTTAGGGACCCTGTGACAACGGATCAAAAAACCATTGATTTGGTCTTGAAAGAAAATGCAAACAAGCTTTCTTAAATTGTTTCCAAAAGATAGATAAAAAGTAATTAACTCAAAGAAACGAAAACGTTATCAGTCAGTCAAATATCTATATTCGGCTGACTTGCAGCCATAAAAGAATGCATCATAAAAACATTTAAAAACATGACTTAAAAATATGATACAGATAACGGGTAATATACTTTAAAACAATAGTAATTCATAGTCAGGATGTAGTAGGAGTAATTCAATAAATTGGTATTTCTATAAAATAGCAGCATAAACTAGAAACAGTATATAATAAACTTCATGAGGAACCCCCGTCCTGTGGTACATAAAATCCAAAGATGAATCATTAAAACAGTACAAAGAAGATCATTTCCCAACAATATTACACAAACGAACGCCTGCAGAAATGTATCTGTAAATCATTAAACAAGTAAATTCATCATTTAAAAGCTGGAGATGATGTAAAGCTGTCCGGCATTTCCTAATATTTAAAAACTTTAAGAGAGGAATACAAAATTCACACCTTGACTAGATATAGAGTTGACAAAACAACAAAAAATGAATTGTACTCTGTGTAGACTTGGAATCACAAGGGCACAGATCCAGTTTAGCATTACAGTAAGCTTTGGGGGTGAAGAGACCAAAATGTGTGATTTGGCAAACCTGAATCTGATAAGATAAAACAATTTAGTATGACTGAAGTAAAAAGAGAGATAAGGCTCAATACCTGGAGAACGTACTGGAACCAAGTGTTCCGTGACTCTCTTTTTTCCCATCTCTAGGTGCTCACTACATGACTTTAGATAGGTAAAGAGATCCTTTTTCAATTTAGTTTTTGGGATCTTGGCAATATTAGCTGGATTATAAAAACAATCCACCAGCCCCAATGACTCCAGCTGTTTTTTTATGTAGCTGAGCAAAGGTATTTTCAACATGTAATCAAGTTTAAAACAAACTAAAATAATTGCGCGATTAACAGCTGGCTCTTCCTTCACCCAAATTGAGTGCCACAGTAAAATTGGTACAATTTGTATGCGAAAAGACAAAGGGGTCAAACCAAGTTTACTGTGACAAACAGTGGCGAGTATTTGGAGACGCGCCAGATTACAAGAACCCCATACTCCAGCCCCATACAAAATAACAGAGCACGATGGAGCCTTATAAATATCAATTATTGTGTTGATCAGACTTGAGCCTAACTTCTTCGTGAATCTAAATCCCGCCTCCAGGTTTTGATTAAAACTATTGACCCTTGTTTCGAGTAGATGGTGCAAAGTGCTTTTCTGATCGAACGGGATTCTCAGGTACGAAAAAGTTGGGACATAGGACAGCTTTTCATTGTTAATAAAAGATGATTTTAAAATGGTGTGGGATTTACCCACCACCATGGTATCAGATTTTGCTATATTAGTCTTTAAACCCAGTTTGTTCATAGCATTATTAAACCTGGTCACTAACTTCTGTAGGCCCACACTGGTTCTGGACATTAGGACAAAGTCATTGGCATAAAGTAATGCCGAGAGATTTCTGGTACCTATCTTGGGGGCATCCATATTCCCATGATTAATGTAACTTTCTAAACCATTAATATACAGGCAAAATGAAAAGGTGGCAAGGACACAGCCTTGACGAACCCCACAATTCATTTTGATGGGAGCAGAGAATTCCCCACCCACTCCGTACCTGACCCTCCCAGTCACATCTTGATGCGTTTGCCTAAAAATGGACTAAAGATGGTTCAATGCCCGATCCAGCATTGTTTCCCATATTCTCCCTCTCTGCACCCAGTCAAAAGCTGATTTAAGATCCATGAACCCGAGATAAAGAGCTCCAGGCTTAGCTATTGTGTACTGGGTTATGACCAGGTGCAGATTAACGAGAAATAAAGCAAGTCTTTGTTCAACTTGTCTCCCTGGGCACAAGTATAGGCTGGATCTCCAGCAATAATTTAGTGAGTAAACAAATCCATAGTTGATTTCTATAGTTTCATTTTAATTGTAATCCATGGTATTTTCCATATTTCATAATGTTAATTCACATCAATCCAATTTTCACAATATGTCAACAACTTGACTTTCTTTATATTATTGACATTAGATAGCCTCCCTATGCATTTCGGCGCGGAAGCGCCTTTGTCAAGGGATCTGCGAAACAAAGATTTAAATCATTAGTACTACTTACTATCGCCATCCGTACAATGCTATACCTAGCTACTTGCATGACATAGAAACAATATAAAGTATAAAGCGCATTCTCAAAATTGCTCTACTATTCACAACCTTACTATTTAAGTTATAGGCTACATCCCACGTGAACAAAAAAACATAATTTTATTTTAACTGTTACATTTTAACTGTTACATTGATGGTTAAAAGGCAACACACACATATCTCTTGTCGAGGCTCTACCGCGGTGTTTAAACACGAAAACAAATATGAAGAAAATGCTTGGCACAAGTGTTAAAAAACTACAGCTCTATGGTCGGGATTGTTCGAATCAAAGACCGTTAGTCGCTTGCTCGAATGCGGTAATATTAAATTTAGCAAGCTCGCTACGAACATGTTTTTGTATAAATAACAGAGTATAACGTGTTAACCAAAGTATATTTAGACGCTGCAGTTACGCCGAATGCCGCTTACCAGTAGCCAAATGTTTATCGCTAGCCGATTTGTCAACCGTCGCCTATTGCTCCGTTTAAACTCACTCGAGTGTCGAGCAGGAAACATAAAAGGATTAGGGGGTGGGGTTCAAGGTTGTGTGTATGTGCTAAGGTTTCTGGTCCTTGTATTCTAAAAAACATAGTGTAATGTGTATGTTGAAAAACGATTAACCTGTGGTTCCATGACCTAAAGCAGGGTACTTGCTAACATATATTTACAGGTAGCATAAAAATTCCACTCTTTCATTAAGCCCCCCCCCGGTCTTAAAGTTTTTAAACGATAAATCCAAAAGTTCTCTCTTTTTAAGAGTTGTGTTTTGTTATTGATGCCTTCATGTTTCTCAACAATTTCCAAAATCCGTGCCTTCAAATGTGTTAAAACCTTGTTGGCTTCTACGAAATGAGTGGCCACTGTTGATTTGAGCATTTTGGTTCTGATGTTGCTTTTATGCTCGTTAAGTCTGACTTTTAATTTACGTTCTGTATGTCCCACGTATTTCAAGTTGCAAGGACAACTTAATAGATATATAACATTCGTGGTGTCACATGTACCATTAACCTTTAAACTGATTTTTTCTTTAAATTCTGGTGGTAGTAACAAGTTACCTTTACTGATGTTGGTACAGTTATGGCAATTCATACATGGTTGGGTACCTCTATATTTCGTGATCACACTAATTTTAGTCTTTGGTTTCAGTAATTGTCCCACATTATTGGATCTAGTATGTGCAAATAAAGGTTCCTTTTCAAAAGCTCCTTTAAAGTCAGGTTCCACTTGCAGTATTGTCCAATGTTTTTTGATAATATTTTTAAACAGTTGGCTAGAAGTGGAGTATTTCCTAACACATGTAATGCGTTGTTCTTTATTTTCGGGTTTACTGGTGAGAAGGTTTTCTCTCGTGACGTTTTTGATTCTTTGTCTTGCTTCTTCAAGTATGGGACTGGGGTAGGTCTCCTGTGGAATCGTGCTGTCATTTCATCCATTTGTTCCTCTGCTTTATCGGGTTCCGAGCCGACTCGTTTTACCCTCATGAGTTGGGAATAGGGTAGGTGCCTTTTTAATGATGGTGGATGATAACTGTCATACCTAAACAGGTTAATCCAATCAGTGTTCTTTCTGTGTAAGGTAGTGGAAAATTTATTATCATGTCTGGTCAGTGGCGGTTTCTCTTTGTGGGCGTTGGGGCTCCGCCCCAGGCAATTTAGCCCCAGGCAATTTATCACGTTTCTTACGTGGTTTGTCTATTTTCTTAACTTTATTATTGTCAATAATTAAAAAAAAATCGCAAAGAACGAACACAAAGAACACGGGGCACTACTAAGTCTGCTGCCCCCCACTGCCAATACCGCCGCGCTGCACGGTGTGTCTTTGCCGGCTGAGACCCTCACAGCCCCGAAGGCTGTGATGTCATCAGCTAGGCAAGACACAGCATGGAAGCCCAGTCTCCACCCCCTGATGGCGTGGAGATTAAGTTAGCCCCGGGCGTTTTTAACACAAGCCCGGGATTGCTAACGTCTCCACGTCAATCAGGTGGAGGAGGAGGAGAGCTTGCTGTCCTGTGGACTCGGAGTGTCACCCCTCCTAACTCGTTACAGGGCGTGGTGAGACCCACCCTGTGACGAGTTGGGATCTGCGCAGAATCTGACTTCTCTTCCCGCCGCCGCGCAAGTAGGAGAAGAGACTAGCAGCCATTTTACACCGAGTGATGGACTTCAGTGTCTTTCAGCTAGCTTTCACGCTAACGGAGCCTCTGAAGCCAAGGAAAGCAGTCGACTCTACCGGTCGTGCCCTGCAGCAGCAGCCTAGCCAATCCGTTTTGGTTGCAGGCAGGCTGGGCAGACCGGTCACCGAGTACTGAGAGACGACTGCAGTTACTGAAGTGAACTCGGGCAGGTAGGGCCCCACGCGGCCACAAGTTTTTAATTTATTTTGCGCACATCGCAATGACTGTCTAGTGTCTTCTTCTAATGCCCCGGCGCTCGTATTGTATAACATGAGAGAGCGACCATTGTATGATTATATGCAGTGTCTGAGTGAGAGCTAGTTCAAGGTCGGACGCGTTCGTCGATGTCTTCTTGGGCCAAAGCTCTGCTTTCATTGCTCTTCGAACCGCAGATAAATCTGCGGTTCGAAGAGCAATGAAAGCAGAGCTTAATAAATACTTCTTGGGCCTGCAGAGCTTCCTGGTGGCATCTGCTTGCACACAGGAGGAGTCTTTGATCATGAGTTATGTGTAAGAGCGTACTCCTTTCTGACCTCCTGCCCAAAAGCACTTGTCTTTGCACTTTCTTGTGTAAATATTTATTTTTTATTGAAATTCAGCCCCATTTTTATCGACTTAAGTGAAAAAATGCCTCTCAGAAAATATAACCGATCACCTTTAAGTTTGCCCAAACTTTAAAGCTGGTGTTTTAACAAGCAAAAAGATATCGCCAGCCTAGCATAATTCAGAGAAGCATTTTCGTTGAAGGTGAAGCCAATAAGCTAGCTCAGAATGTTAAGTGCCAGCGCTTGCCCTCTTTGCGCCACCTGCAGGTCATGAGTCTGAAATT